>NC_063164.1:14613923-15242127 GCF_023159225.1 Perognathus longimembris pacificus
ACTTGAATGCTTAACATTTCCTTTTCAGCTTTACCCTCTTCAGGATTCAGTCTTTATCCCAGGACTTGTTGGGGGGAGGGGGGAGGGAAAAGTCACCCTGCCTGGGCCCTGCAGTTCCTCAGAGCAAAGGGGAACAGATGGGGAGAGGGGGGAAAAAAGACCCAATCTCTCCCCCAAAGCTGGAGATCTGATTGAAGAGGCAGCAGCAATTCCAACCATTTTAGAATTATCGACTGAAGAAAGGACTTCAGTAATTGCTCCAGCCAGGGCTGGTGACTTAATATACTCGTGTTTGGATTAGTTAATAGTTCAATTCCAAGAGGTTATGATTGTAAATCCCAGGGCTGCTGGCTTAGCTCTAATTTGCAGCTCAGGCCTGTCTGTGAAGTTGCCATTTACAGTCAATTTCCTCAGAGAGAGAGGGAGAGGGAGAAGTAAATGAAAAGAGGGAATATTTGAATATCAAGTGAGTGTTTTCAATGGCCTCTATAGAGCCCCTGGGAGACTCACAGTAAAGTTGCCATACATGTAGAGGAGCATGCTGGGTAGTTAAGGGGTGTACAGCACCCAGCTTCCCCCCTCCAGAGTGGAACTCTGGTGAATCCTGAGAGTGGAAAACGGACGGACCTGACCTCACCTTCCCACCCACCGCTCTACCCTCACCATCTGGCTCATTTCTGGTTCAAAGCATCCACCCCAAATCTCTCAAGTCATGGTCCTAAAGCCACTTTTGCCAAGACCCTTTTTCCTTCTCTCTTTAACCGGTACTAGGGCCTAAACTCAAGACCTTGCCTTTGTGCTCAAAGCTGGTGCGCTGCCACTTGAGCCACACCTCCACTTCTGGCCTTCTCACTGGTTAGCTGGAGATAAGTCTCAGAGATACTCCTGTCCAGAATGGCTTTGAACCCTGATCATCTGATCTCAGCCTTCTGAGGAGCTAGGATTACAGGCATGAGCCACCAGGGTCCAGCAATCAAGCCAGAACAAATTTCGGGCATAGCCTAGCTCAGTCCAAAAGGGGATCCAAGAAAAAGATTTGTTTATAAACACCCATAAGCAGCTTTGCTACCTGCTAAATCACTTCCATAAAAAGCAAGCTCTGTGCTGAAATTGAAGCCAGGTCCCTCCCCGATTGGATTGTGTTTTACACAGTGCCTGCCAGAACAGACTAAACTAAGTACACAGCCAACAAAGGAAGCTGAGGTTCTCCCGCACCCCACGGTAGCCTGTCCCTCAGTGTCCCATCAGGAAAATGCCAAGTCCTTTTCTGACAAACAGTTCTGACTTTATAGCAGTGGGGCCCACAGGTTGGACTCAAATGCTCGAGGCCATAGTCCACTGTGTCTATTTCCACTATAACAGCAATAACAGCTCTGCCTCTTTGGCTTATACTCCTCTGCCCTACTTTGCAGGTTGTCCCTGGCACTGTTATTGTTTATTTCCTTTAGCTCAGCATGGTAAATTCTGAAGAAAACCACCTTGAAATACTTACTATACGAATTGGTAGAGTCAGCAACTACAGGGAAAAAATTTAAAAAAAAAGAACAGTGGTGCTAAGACTCCCTAATTAGTGATCGTTCCTTCTCCTTTCAGAACTTCGAGCATCTGATGGTCTTTAGATACTATCCTAGCGAGGGCCAAGTATTTGCTGATCTTGTTCTTTAATCCTAAGTGGAGTGATGTTTAACTGGTACTTATCTACAGCAGCCCAGGAACCCGCCTAAGAGACGAAGGTCAGTTGTTATCACAAAGATATTCTACAAAAAGGAAAAGAAATCAACTGGAGTGACAGAGATAGTGATGGAGCCTGGCTGTGCAACTCCGCATGTAGCCTTCCTTTCTATTCATCTTCTCCATAAAAACCCTTTCCATGAACCTGATTTTCTTTAAATGGTTCTTAAAATGATAATCTGGCTATTTTCTAATTAGGTCGTTCTTGTGATAAGCCTTTTTTTTTTTTAATTCCTACCCACCAATTCTTGCCTCTCAAGTATTGGCTTTGTGAGTGTGGAGTAGAAATGAACTTTGCCTTTAATAAAGCACTATTTCCCTGAATGAGGCAGCGTAGACTTTTCCTCCCCTTCAAAAAGTAAAATGACCCATGGGTGACCTTGCAGGGTTTTGTTTTGTTTTTGTTTTTGTTTTTGCCAGTCTTGGGGCTCAGATTCAGGGCCTGAGCACTGTCCCTGGCTTCTTTTTGCTCAAGGCTAACAGGCTACCTGTTGAGCCACAGCGCCATTTCCAGCTTCTACTGTTTATGTGGTGCTGAGGAATCGAACCCAGGGCTTCATGCATGCTAGGCAAGCACTCTACCACTAAGCCATATTCCCAGCCCCCACCCCCTGGAGGTTTTAATGTGACAGTAGATATTCCAGGAGTATTCTTAGGCATTTGGCTTTTGCTCTCTGAGGCAGTCAGTGTTAGCTGTTCTCCCAGGTCCTTCCCAAGTGCAACTGAGTCAGTATGGGGTCCTGGAATCAGACTGCCTGGGCTCATCAACCTGGGCTCTACGACTTATTGTTCAGGTGATCTTAGGCAAGTTTCTCTACTTCCTCTCACTGGTAAAATAAGAGTACCTCATTGGATTGTGAAGATTAAATGATGATATACATGAAAAAAATGCGTAGGCCATGAGCCAGTGACTTACACCTGTAATCTCAGCTCCTCAGTAGGCTCAGATCTGAGAATCATGGTTCAAAGCTAGCCCAGACAGGAAAGTCCATAAGACCCTGATCTCCAATGAACCATTAGAAAACTGGAAGTGGAGCTGTGGTTCAAAGTAGTATAGCACTAGCCTTGAGCAAAAAATCTCAGGACCAGTGCCCAGGCCCTGTGATCAAGCCCTCAGACCTACACACACACACACACACACACACACACACACACACACACACACACACGTGCTTAGAACAGTATGTAGCATATAATAAGTGCTAGATGGTGACAGTAACACCTCAGATATTTCTCTTTCTTGAGAAATACCTTACTTTCTATCTGATGAACTCAACCAAGAAAGAAAACGTCCCTTTGTATTTGTGCTAAGGATCATCTGAGTTCCTGCCAAAGAATCAGAAACTGGAATAGGAATAAGAGGTGCATAAAAGATGCTTTTGCTGGGCCCACAAACTAACAGAAAGCAGGAGACAAAGTTGGCATCTCTCCTTACTTTATGTATGCTTCTGCTTTAAGTCATTCTCTCTCCAGTTACTTCTAAATCACCTAGGAATCTGGAAGGACAGGACTTATCACTGATCCATAATATCTCCCTTGGGACTGAAACTGCCCCCAAGGAGCAATAGAGCTTTCTCAGGACAACTTGCCTTGAAGGCAGTGATCATTTCTCCTGAAAGGAGAAAGACTGAGCTAATGGTCAACCAGACCCAACCTGTGACTGGGACTTGTAACCGTACAGACATCTGTCCCCTGCTTCTAATTTCCTGTCTATTTAAGCATATAGCTCATGTCTCTGAGAAACACACTACCTGTTGCAACTCAAAGGATGGATTCAGAGACAGAGAGTGCAGAGAAAGTGAGACTGTAAGGGCAGTCTTGTAAATATTAGGTATCAGAGGGGCAGACACAACACTAGCGGGTGAGGCCCCTCCCACAATCCTCTGGCTGAGTGCTGTGCATTTTACATTCTCCCCTAAGTTACATTACTTTCTATTGGGTAATTCAAATGCATGCTCCTCTTGTGGTTGGAGTGGGCTTTTGGCTGTCCCCACCTCCCTTTGTTCTTTTGTGGTTGAGGAGACTTTTCTGGGTATTTGCTTTCTGGCACATACACAGTTTCTACCCATTTTTCTCCTTTTATTTTAGCCCATTCCTTCCCCTGGCTAATTGACTCCACCCTTTTCTAATCAGTCCTCTTTGTCTTCAGATTTTCCAAGGCATGAACTTTGTCATCTCTACAAGCAGGCTGCTGGTAACTCTCCACTCAGGGTCAAATGCCTTTTCTTGAAAATGGACCACCACGAATGCCGGGCTAGATTTATCTCCCCTGGCGCGGGGATGCTAAGCTTACTCCCTTATCAGTGCTCCCCTTTCCACCCTCTCCCCTGGGCGCCCGACCCGCGGGCGGCCAAGGTGGAGCGAAGGGACACGGGCAAGGCTAAAGTGCACGCGGCCGAACGAGATCCCCTTTTCCTCCCTCCTTACCCACCAAGGAAGCCAGGCGTAGACGGATCTCAGAGTCGCTTCGGAGAGCAATCCAGTTTATTCGGGAGGGGCTCACAGTAATATAGTAGTGATGACGAGGATTGAGCAGGAGCTGGCGATAGGCTGGCGAGCTTGTCCATCCAAGAGCAGCTCCCAAGGACCTCCCTCATGGGCTAACGTCACTTCCCATAGTACCGCCCTCTGGGCAAAGCTCGTGAAAGGGGAGCACACGTGCTCACTGGCGCAAGGTGGGGGATGGTCTCAAAGCTACCCCTTCTGGTTCCGGACCCAGAAGGAGATAGGTGTGGCTCACTTCCACACTGCCCCAGGGCTGGGGGAAGGGCGGCGTCTCAGGAGCGCTCTCATCGCCCTTCCCCCCTTAAGGCCAAGATGAATCCCCAACACACAAAGGCTCATTTTATTTATTTCTAACATGCCTGTACTTTATTTCTAACATATCTGTACCCTAGAGATAGCTAAAGGTGTACTGAAGTGCTGTCCTCTCATGGTTACCACATAATACATCTCCTCTCTCTGTCCTTGATCATGTCTCTCTGTTTGGTCTGTAAGGGCAAGTGACCAGACTTGACATGTGGAACTTTGGGAATTTGAGCCTGGTGTTAAAAACTCCCGTATTATAGGTACGATGTGCAGGTTACACAGTCTCATAAACTCACACCCTGACTCATTCATTCATGCTACCGTCGCTATAGGGTGCTTATTATGTGCTTAGGTCCTATAGAGGAATACTATAGGGATCGGGTCCCCAGTGGGTGGCCTTCCAGAGGCTCTGAAAACTTTGGGAGGTAGGGCCTTCCTGGAAGAAGCAGGTCACTTGAGGGAGGAGGTACTTCCTTGGGGGTCCCTATCTTGCCCCACCTTCTATCTCTTGTTCTTTCTACTTCCTGTCCACCATGAAGTTAACAGCCTTGCCCAGCACATGCTTCCGGCCTCCCTGATGTTCTGCATTGCCACAGGCCCTGAATTAAGGAAGCTAAGAACTGTGAATTGATACCATGACCCAAAATAGCTCTTTGCTGCCTTAAGCCATTCATTATTTCAGGCATTTTGTCACAGTGATGAGAAAAGTAATTAATACAAAGCCTTTTATTTTTATTTTGAACCTAAATGGCCACAGGTAGCAAGTGGAGGTAAATCAGACAATGCAGTCCTAAAGTGTGAACATGTCAGAGACTTTGAATGTAGTGCTAGGGAGGGAGTCAGAGGAAGCATGGAGAATTGAGCCCAGAAAGATGAGACTGAACGGGAGAACTGGGGTTTGAAGGCATGGCTTACTTAGTAGAGCACCAGCCAATGAGCAAAAGCACCAGGTATGGAGTTCAAGTCCCCGTCTCAGAAGAATGGGAAGAACTCTGTTGGTCATTATAGGGACTCTGGCTTTTATGCGCTGAAAGGGGAGCCCATCCATATTTTGAGTAGAGCAGTAAAAATAAAGTTGTTTTTAAAAGGATTCCTTCCTCTGCAGCTATAGAGTGTGCTTCCCCAAAAGCTCATTTTTTTGGGAAACTTAAACCCCAAATTCATAGGTTGATAGGATTTAAAAGTAGAATCTTTGGGAAGAAATTAGGAAGAGATAAGATTGTGAGAGCGGGCCACCCTTGATAGAATTAATGGCTTTATAAAGCTGGCACACAAGGGCTGTCTCACCATACAATGCCTCCTTGCCATGTGGTAGGACAACTCAAGTTCCATCCCAGAGGCCTTGCCCTTGGGCTTTCACCCTTCTGAACCACCGAGTTCTATTCTTTATAAATTAGGTGGTCTTGGGAATCTGGTTATAGCAACAGGGAACGACGAAGACAGTTGCTATACTGGGAATAAACTGTAAGAGCTGAGGGTAGATCCAGGGAGAATATCCCAGTTGGAAGGCTGGCAGAGGTAACCAGGTCAACTATGATGGTAGATCACACCAGGATAATAACAGTTAAGGAGTTGCTTAGTGTCAGACTCTAGATATATTTTGAAGGTTGAGCCCATAGGATTTCTTGACAGGTGCTGATTAAAACATATATTAAGCTTCTAATATATGCCAAGCACTAGCTGTGAACTACTTGTGAGCCAGATTTGCCAGAGAAATGTCACCTGGGCTTTGACTAGGACCAGCTATTTCTAAGACAGATTGCACCACGGGGCATTTCTCACTCTCAATGTCCTCCAATTTGGTCTTCAAACATTGCCTCTTCAGATCAGAGCCAATAGAGCTGCTGGCACCATGAAATTTGTTGTTATTCTTATTCTTATTCACCCCACATCACTCCATGGTATCTCCATTAAGAAAATAGATGAGGTGAGTCCTCCATAAATCCTTCGCTCTCCAGTTCTGTTCCCCTGTCCATCACCTCCTTCTTCATTGTTACTATGGCAGGCTTTCGCATTCAAGGCCAGGTCAGCCCTCCTGAGGACTTCCATCTCCCTCCTCTCGCATCTGCCCTGTCCTCTGGGGACTCACACAGCCTGGGGATGGGAAATTGAGTCATCTGTCTTCTGTAACCATATGGATAAGATGTAGTCATTACCGTGGTTGGTATTGTTGTGCCTTGGAAGCTAATTAAGACAATTAGCTATCAAATACCAAAAACAATTAAGCTAATTGAAATAAACCATATGCAGTTTATACCCTTGCGCAGACAAAAAAAAAAATTAACATGTGTCTGGATGATGGCACTACAGACATCCCCGATGCCAAAATAAATCAGGAAATATGGGCAGCAAAGATGGAGGTATCGTAGTACCCCATCACTTTATCCCCACAAAATATTCCCCAACAACATTTGGCTTGATTTGGGGAGGTTTCTCCTAAACTTAAAAAGGTATTTCTGCCCCTATATGTCTGTCTCTCAGGCTATCAAACAGCAGACTTACGCTGTTGCCCTGCTTCTGACTCAACTCAGTGGCAGAGTGCGACACGAGACAACCCTCAGAGGAGAAATGGAACTTCTCAGAGGATCCCCACAACCTGTAGGCTCACCGGTTCCCTAGGGGGAAAGGCCGCTGTCATAGCTTCAGGTGGTGACTGGCAGTTTGAGACCAAGTACATCATTTTGAAAGAGAACGGAACCAAAGCTGTGGGAACCAGCAGAGACTCTATAAGGAGTGTGTTTATCTGCAACGCCCTCAACTGCACATGCCAAAAAAAAATTCAACTCGAGTTTGCTTAAGCCAAAAAAGAATACTAATAATAGACCTTGACTAGGAAAACAACCCAAGGAGACAGAACTAAAAATTAACTATGAAGGACCAGGAATTCAGCTCAAAAAAAAAAAAAAAAGAAAATGGCTGTGTCTGTCTGTATTTCCTCCCCATCTAGCTCTGTGCTGGCCCAACTCTGGCTTCAGAGAGCTCTGCTCCAGGAAGCAGGGCCCGTGGATGCTGCCAGGGACCATCTGGCAACCCTAGCGGTTGCAGAGAACTCCCCATCCCTAGTGTTCAGGTATCCCTTGTACACATTACTGGCCTCTGAGCCAAACAAACGAGCGGCAGCTGGGCACCGAAGGCCCACGTCTAGGATCCTAGCTACTCAGGAGGCTGAGATCTGAGGTTCACGGTTCAAAGCCAGCCCAGGTAGGAAAGCCTCTGAGACTCTTATCGCCAATTAGCTAAACCACCCCGCTCCCCAAGAAAAAGCCAGAAATGGAGCTGTAGCTCAGATAGTAGATTGTTTGCCTTGAGAAAAAAAATCTCAGGGATAGTACCCAGGCCCTGAGTTCAAGCCCCAGGACCAACACCACGTACTAGGCAAGTGCTCCACCACTTGAACCTCACTCCCAAGCCCATTTTATATTTTAATGTGCATCTGTTATTTGTGCAGGGGTTAAGGGTCACTTGATCCCCTCCTCCTATGTCAAAGAAATCTCCCATCTTGTGAGCAGTTGTGTCCTAGTAAAAGTTTGACAATCTGTTATGAAAGAACAAAGGGCCAACTTTGAATGGGCCATTTCATTCTGTGATGTCCATATTCCCATTAAAAACCAATTTATAGCTATCCATGTGATGTCACTGCAGAACTGAGATGTATACATAGTATCACTATAGATTCTGTCTATCACATAGACACAAAAACATGAATAACTTCAAGCATATAGAAAAGGCTGAGTGCCCGTGGCTCACCCCTGTAATTCTACCTATTTAGGAGGCTGAAATCTGAGGGTCACAGTATAAAGCCAGCCTGAGAAGAAAAGCTCACAAGACTCCATATCCCAAATTAGCCAGCAAAAACTCAGACTGGAGATGTGACTCAAGTCATAGAGCACCTGGCAAAGCAAGCTCAAGCAAGGCCATGAGTTCAAACCCTGAGACAAAAAAAAAAACACACAATAGCAATGATTATAAAATAATTGGTAATTAGGAAATGATTAATTTTTCATATTTAACACTTCTATGTATAATGTAATGTATTTGCCTGGGAGCCTGCATAATTATACTTGCTTTTTAATTAAGCTTTCTATTTTGAGATTGCTCTCTCAACCAGAGTATTGCTATAGTCACCTTACAGAAAGTTTTCGTCACAGCAATGATCTTCCAGGTTGCCCTGCTATCACCACTCACTTCCCTCCCACCCACACCCCCTGATAATTCGCCCTGGAAGCCACAAACCTGCTATCTATTCCTATCACCTTGTCACTATAAGACTGTTGTCTAAATAGATTCAGAAAATGTGTAACCTCTTGGCACCAACTTTGCCAACTCCACCTTATTCCCTGGAGATACATACGGGTTGTTGTGTCTGTGGATCAAAAGATTAGTCTGGGGGGCTGGGGATATGGCCTAGTGGCAAGAGTGCCTGCCTCGGATACACGAGGCCCTAGGTTCGATTCCCCAGCACCACATATACAGAAAACGGCCAGAAGCGGCGCTGTGGCTCAAGTGGCGGAGTGCTAGCCTTGAGCGGGAAGAAGCCAGGGACAGTGCTCAGGCCCTGAGTCCAAGGCCCAGGACTGGCCAAAAAAAAAAAAAAAAGATTAGTCTGGGGCTGGGAATGTGGCTTAGCGGTAGAGTGCTTGCCTAGAGTGTATGAAGCCCTGGGTTCCATTCCTCAGCACCACATACACAGAAAAAGCCAGAAGTGGTGCTAAAGTGGCAGGGGGCTAGCCTTGAGAAAAAAAAAAAATGCCGGGACAGTGCCCTGGCCCTGAGTTCAAGACACACACACACACACACACACAGAGAGAGAGAGAAATGCTATTCTTCTTGCCTTACTGATATTCTAGCTTGTCCCTCACTGAAAGACAACCCCTAAGTTATTTCCATGTTTGGTTATAGTACAAATAGAATAGCTATAAGCAATTGTTTGTAAATTTCTGTATGAAGGTGAAATCTTCACTTCTCTGAGATGAATGCAGTTGATGGGCCGTGTGGCAGCCGAATGGTTTCAGGAGTGGCTAGGCCCCCTCTACCTTCCCCCGCTAAAGCAGACACAACCCAGTGTCTCCACATTCTCACCAGCATTCCGGGGTGCCCGCCCAGTTTTCATTTGCATTTCCCTAATGGCTAATAAAGTTGAATTTCTTTTCATGTGCTTAATTGCCATCTGCTTATCCTCTTCAGTGAAATATTCCTCCACGTCCTTTACCCTCTTTTAAGTCGGGTTGTTTGCTGGGTTTTGATGTCGAGCTTGGGAAATTCCTTCGTGGAGATAGAAGGCTTTTGTTAGATATGTGACTTGCACATCTTTTCTCTGGTTTATAATGTACATTTCCATCTGACCTACGTACCTACACACACACACACACACACACACACACACACACACACACACACACACTGCACTGCCCTAGAAATGGAACCCAAGGCCTTGTGAATGCTAACAAGCAGGCTTCCACTAAGCCACACCTAGAGCTGCCTTGTCAGCCTCTTACTCAGATCTTTTTCAGAATAAACAATTACAATACGATAAAGCCCAACGGAACCATTTTCCTTCTCCTGATTTTTCTTCTATTGGCAAATCTAAGGATTTTTTTGGCCCAATAGTTCCTCCTATTTTTTCCCTCTAACCTTCATGGTTTTAAGTTTTATATTTTAAGTTAATTTTTGTATAATGTAATCTTGAGATCAGGTTTATTTGGTAGGGTGGGGGAGGGTATGTGATTCTTGCCTATGAATAACCTTTTGTGCCATCAATTGTTGAACTGTTTTCACGCATTTTGCCAAAATCAGGAGAGGCCTATGAGTATGGGTCAACTTCTGGTTTTTCTACCCTTTTTCTATATGTCTATCTCTCCTCCATACCACAGTCCGGATTACTGAAGCTCGGTAACCCTGAAATCAGGTAGACTGATTACTCCCGCTCTAGTCTCCTTTTTCCTGTTGTTTTAGCTTTTGTTTTCTTGTGTTGTTGTTGGTTTCTTGTTTCTTTTTTTTGCCAGTACTGGAGCTTGAACTTTAGGCCTGGCCACTGTCTCTGAGCTGCTTTGGCTCAAGGCTAGTGCTCTACCACTTGAGCCACAGTGCCACTTCCAGCTTTTTCTTATTAGTTTATTGGAGATAAGAGTCTTACAGACTTTCCTGCCCACTCTGGCTTCGAAACACCATCCTCAGCTCTCAGCCTCCTGAGTAGCTAGGACTACCAGTATGAGCTACCAGTGTCTGGCTTATTCCTTAGATTTTGGTATAAAAGTTACAACAAACCTGTATGCTTCAGTCATTAACATGGCACATCTCTTTGTTTGCTCAGATCTTTGATTTCTTTCCTCTGCCTTGTATAACTTTCAGTATATAGATCAGATACCTTACATCTACACGTTAGCATTTTATATTTCAATTGCTATAAATAGTATTGACATTATTAAATTTTGGTGTAATGTTATTGCTAGCATATGGAAATATAATTGATGTTTGTATGCTCATTTTTCATCCTGTGATCTTGCTAAACTCATTAGATCTGTGGGGTTATGTGTTGTATGTGTATATGTGTGTGTCTTTGTGTGTATGTGTGTCTGTGCCTGTGTCTGTGTGTGCATGCATACGTATGCATGCTGAGGGTAGAACCCAGGGCATCTAGCATGTTCTACCACTGAGCTACACTCCACCCAGCCCTGAGGTGTTTGGTTTGTTTCCATTGGTATAGACCCCCCTTAGGATTTCTATACAGCCAAGTCGTATGATCTGCATATCTTCCACTTCTTTTCCCTGCCCATTGTACTAGCCAGACATGCTGTGTTCGATAAGAGCAGTGAGGACAGAGGCCTTCCCATGCTCTGGCTCTCCCTCCACAAGCGGAATGTTAGCTGTGGGTTCTGTGCCAGTGGCTCATTATCAGTGGGGTGGCTTTCCATCACTGTGACAAATACCTGAGAGCAACAATCTAAAGGAGGAAGAGTTCATTTGGGCTCACAGTTTCAGAGGTTTCAGTTCAAGGACCGTGGATAGATTGCTTTGGCCCTGAGACAAGGCAAAGCATTATGGAGCTAAGTGTGGTAGAGGCTGCTCACCTCAGGGCAGCCAGGAAGCGGGTACCAAGACAGGCAGCAGCTGGGACAAGATACGGCTTTCCAGGGTACACCCTCCTCAGTGACCTACTTCCTCAAACTAGCCCCTCCCCCTTACTTTTCACCACCTCTCAGTAATACCATCATATTATTGACCTATCAAAGAACTAATCCATTGATTAGGAGCCCTCGGGAGCCAGGTACTTTCCAGTTACTAATCCATCAAGAAGCAAGTCAATACATGAGCCGGTAGGGGATATTTCATAGTCACATGGTAACATTCTCTGTTTCTACTTTTCTGAGTGTTTTTATTATGAATATGTATTGTACTTTGTCAAATGTTTTTCACATGTCAATTCATATGTTTATGAGACTTTTTAACCTGTAAAAGAAATGGTGGATAACACTGACACGTGTGTGTGTGTGTGTGTGTGTGTGTGTGTGTGTGTGTGTGCATACACGCATGCGTGCTGTTCCTGGGGCTTGAACTCAAGCCTTAGCACTGTCCCTGATCATAGCCACCCATGACTCTCCCATAGTATTTTGCTGTCTGCAGAGTCTGTGGTGATAGCCCCTTTCCTTCCTAATGTTGGTAATTCATGGCTTCTCTTTTTTCCTTTCTCAGACTTTCCATAAGCCTGTGTGTCCGTCAGTCTTCTGTCACTGTGATCAAACTACTGGGGAAATACCCTTAAAGGAGGGAAACGTTCTTTGGCTCTGGATTTTGGAAGTTTCAGTCCGTGGTGACATGGCTTCACTGGTTTGCGGTAAGGCAAAACACCATGGAGGAAGTGGATAGAGGTAGGAAACTGTTCACCTCAGGATGGCCAGGAAACAAAAAGAGAAATAGAAAAGGGCCAGGGGTCCAATCTCCCCTTTAAGGCACACTCCCTATAACCTCTCTTCCTTCCTTCCACCAGGCTCTACTTCCTGAAGGTTCTACCACTTCCAATAGCACCACAAGCTACCCACATCAAGCATAGGAACCTTTGAGGATATTTAATGCTTAAACTGTAACATCTTTTCAATTGTATTGACTCTAAGTCCCTTGATTTTCCCCACTGTTTTTCTGTTTTCAATTTTATTGACTTCTGATCTGATCTTATTTATTTTCTGCCTTCTAGTTCCTTTGAGTACAGTTCTTTAAATTCTTGAGAGAGATCCTAGATTATTGTTTCAAAATTGTTTTCTTTCTTTTTATGTTATTTTTTGAGACTAAGTCTTACTTTATAGTCCAGATTGACTTCTATTGTATCATCCTCCTGCTTTCACCTCTTAAGGGCTGGGATGTACAACCATAGTCCAGCAATACAAGTTCTTTTTTTCTGATGTGTGCATTTAGGCCTGTAAGTTTCCCCTTCAACATTACTTTAACAGTGTTTCACTTTTGTTGTTGTTGTTGTTGTTGTTGTTTCAATCCTTAGGCTTGAGCTCTGGGCCAGAGCACTGTCCTGAGCTTTTTTCCTTAAGGCTAGTCCTCTACCCTTTGAACTACAGTACTTCCAGCTTTTTGGTGGTTAATTGGAGATATAATAGACTCACAAGGCTTTCCTGCTCAAGCTGGCTCCGAACTGTGTTCCTCAGGTCTCAGCCCCTTGAGTAACTAGGATTCTAGGTATAAGCCACTGACACTCAGCTTCCACTTTTTCTTATGGTACTGGGGTTTAAACTCAAGCCTCTAGGCTGGCTAAGTAGGTACTCTACCACTTGGGCCATGCCTCTGACTTTATGCTTTGGTCATTCTTTTTTTAGAAGTGACTTTGTTTTTGCCTAGGCCAGAGTAGACCAAGATCCTCCTGTTAATGCTTTTTCTGTTGAGATAGGGTCTTATGAACCTGTTTGCCTGGGTTAGTCTTGAGCAGAGACCCTGCAGACCTCAGCCTCGCGCATAGCTAAAATGACAGGTGCATCCCACCCACTGACTGAGGCGTCTAATGAACTTTTTCCCAAGGTAGCCTTGTGTGTTGCACAAAACTTGACAGCTATTAATTGTTGTATTTCCCTTAAGACTTCCCTCCTGACTCATGGATTATTTTAAAATATATTTGAGTTTCCAAGCGCACGGAGATTTTCCTGTTATTTTTCTGTTCCTCATTTCTAGTATGGTCCCATTGTGGTTAAAGAACAAAAACCTGTATTATTTTAATTCGCTCAAACTTGTTGTAATTTATTTCAGAGCCCAGGATAGGGTCTCTTGGCATATGTTTCATAAAAAATGGAAACAGAGTGGTAAAGGGGCAGAGCAGGATGGCCCTGGATACAAAACAACACAAAAGAATGTGCATTCTGATGCCGTTGGCTGCATGCTCTGCAAATGTCAATTCAGTCCTCGTGGTTGATAAAAGGTATGTTCCTCTATATCCCTGCCAATTTTATCTATCAATTGTTCTGCCAATTGTTCAGAGAAAGCTATTGGCAGTCTCTAGTTAGGACTGTGCTTTATCCACTTCTCTTTCGGGTTCAAACCTTTTTGTTTTTTCCTTTGCATACTTTTCAGTCCTGCTATATGGCACATCCGCCTGGTTGGCTACTGTCTTCTTGGTAGGTTGACTGTCTGGTCCTACTACATGTCCCCTCTGGTTCTGAATGCTTAGTGATGACAGGTCTGACTCTGTGTGACTCTCCTCCTCAGACACCTTCTAGAAGGGAAGGGGGAGGGTGCCTCATTTCCAGCTGGGGAAGACTGGAAGCTGAGACTCCCCACTCCGCCTCCAAGACACCACCCCAGAGTAAGTGTTAAAGCACCTTCTCACAGTCTCTTAAGACTGGAAGTCTAGGTCCCAGTTTTGTGGCCTAGGAGAGGAGGTGGCCATAGATTTTTTCAGTGGAGTTTAGCAATTACAGTCTTTTAACTTTTATGTCTTGCTGTCGTAGTACTCCTCTACTCACTTTTGGCTAGAGAAAGCAGACTATGTTGGGTTTTTTTTGTGTGTTTGTTGGTTTTGTCTACTATCACATGTAGGTCCGAGTGTAGGAATTATAACTCAAGAAAACTCACCCATGTGTCACTGCTTAGGTCCCAAGGCCTCTAACTACCCTTCCGAGTTTTAGGTTTCCTTTATACATAATAGAAAAGACGTTTTAGATAAACTTTGTGAGAGAAATCTTGATTTGTACAAGTACATCCGCAATTCACTCTGTAGTGATAGCTGTGGTTGATTGGCTCCCAGCTCACAAGTTCCTGAAATTGTATCAAGGGTTCCTGTAAGTTCCTGTCAGTCCTAATATACCGCTCTCATGAGAACCAGGCAGTGAAACTTACACCCTCTCCCTGAAGCTGTCCAACAGGCCGAAGCTTAGCCAGTCAAGTGTGCCCACCAGAGACCTTACACCAGAAGACAGTGGTGCAAAGGAGCAGAACAGCCATTGGCCACTCGGTGGAGCAGCAGCATCCGGGACAACTCACCAGTGCTACCTCCTGTTCTGTGGCAAGGGCAACGCTCTCAGAAGACAGTTTCTGTTGCCGTGTCTTTGACTGTGGTTCTGGCCAATATTGTGTCTACATTGACTTTCCTATCTTCCAGTGGTTCTTTGGGTCTCTTCTGCCATCATCTCTACTTCTGATAGGAACAAACAGGACTACTACCTACGGCACATTCCTACGGTCAGCCACAAAACCCTCTGAGGGACGAAGACCTCAGCATCCACCGCAGAGTCCTGACGCTTCCCCAGAGGAAATGACTGGAGGAATTAACAGCAAACGGTGCTACAGGAGATTTTAGGCCTCTACGCAGCCCAGGTTGCCTGGAAACTTATGATCCTCCTGCCTCTGCCTGCTATAGGCCTGCGCCACCACTCCTGGCTTTAAACTGATTTCTTAGCTGCCAAATAGCCAGCTCAGTGATGCTGCCTACCCACTACCCACTACCCACCACCACCACCATGGAAAAGCACACATGACACTGAAATCTCTTCCGGTGAGAGGAGTAGTTTGGCAATGAGTGGAACACACAACCTAACCTGACCTTGGGAAAAGACAATCCCATCGCCCTAAAGTGGAATTTCTGCTTCTCTACTCCTACTTCCTCCTTGCTGGCCTCCCTGGTTGATGGAGACCAGTTAGAGGCAAGTTTTCATGGCTCTGAAGATGGCTTTGGGGCACAGAAATTCCACTCCAACTAGTGACTGCTTGGGTTTTGAAAACTAGTATTTCACTTATTGAATGTGTAGATTCAACAATGTATAGTTCTCCCTTGGGCTTGTAAAAGCAACGTAGGAATTTTACTATCCTATTTGTAAGTCTAGCAAGTATTAACAGTCACTTTGAGAAGGCTTTTGATTAATGCTTAGTCCCATTTATACACTCAGTTAATTAACCATCTTTAACATTTTAAATGGCATTTATATCTTTAATATGTTCAATTCCTTTTTAAGCACTTCATCTGACTGATAAACCTCCCCATGCATGAAAGTGATTCTTAGAAATTTAATTAACTCGGCATACCAAAAAAAATAATAATAATAATCTTAAATGCTCTTAGATGTCCAAGCTAAGTGTACACTTAGCTTGTTAAAAGTCACAAATATCAATCAATTCATTTGAACATTAAGGAGAAATATCACATGATTTGAACTATGGACTAAGGGGATAAAGGGAAGGGAAGAGGGAAAAAGAGAGAAGGGTGGATAATTTCAAAATACAGTGTAGGCAAAACAGTGTAAAGAATCTCAGTAAAAGTTATTGATCATGGGGGGAGGGGCAGGCAGGGAAAAATAAATCAATAAATAGGATTCCTCTGAGCAAAATATAACATATGCATGTCTGAAATACCATGGTGAAACCTCTTGGTGCAAGTAATGCACACTTACAAACAAAAAGGAAAGCTGGGTACCGGTGGCTCATGCCTGTCATCCTGGCTATTCAGGAGGCTGAGATCTGAGGACTGCGGTTCAAAGCCAGCCCTGGCAGGAAAGTTGGTAAGACTCTTAACTCCAATTAACCACCAGAAAATCGGAAGTGGCGCTGTGGCTCAAGTGGTAGAGCACTTGCCTATAGCTGAGGAGCTCAGGGACAGTGCCCGGCCCCTGACCAACAAAAAAGAAAAGAAAAAGGAATACAAAGTAAGTAGAAAGAGACTCTGTTGGTGGGTTGGATGGGTGTTAGTGCAACGAGGGCAAGAAGACCTGGATGAGGGCGAATGAGGATGAATATGGTCCACACATTTATTTGCATATAGGAAAATAGAACAATAAGCATGTTGACATCGTTTTACAATAGGATAAGGGAGAGAGCTGATCTAGATACACTGCATACTGAGTGGCAATGTGACATGAATCCCGCCCCCTTGTACAACTAACTCGTGCCCATTTTTACAAAATGAATGCTATGGGTAGTGTATTATTGTAATAGGTCAACTGTTCTTCAAAATGGTGTAGACATAAACTACTAAGTAGACACCAATTGTCTTAACTTGAAGACACTAAGATGACAGTTTTGTGCCCTTAGCTATTTGTGCATTTGTACATGTAAAATGTTAATTTTACATATTCCTAGCGCGATACCAAAAAGACGATGTTGACTGAGAAGATGGCTTCCTTCTCAGCTCGGCGAAGCTGCTCGTCACGTGACTAGAATGATCATATAGGCAACGATCCATATGCCCATCGAGCTCTATTTTCAGCCTCTCAATTTCTTCACCGAAAGATGGAGGTGATCGAGTACCCAAGCCCCTTTGGTCAAGCCAGAGTAGATCCTAACCCCCACTCAGATCCTATACCTGACTTTATGTATAGATTTGGTCACTTATTACTAAAGAATCCTTCGTTCTTTCAAATGCTTCTTATCTCATAGCACCACAAAACTCTTACGTATATTAAGAGTGCATCTAGCTAGGTACGGTGGTGCTACGTGTCAACAATCCCAGCAACCAGGAGACAGGAAGATGGAGAGCTGAAGGCCAGCTTGGACTGCATAGCAAGAACTGGTCTAAAAATCCAACAACACTAACAACAGAGAAATGGTATCTAATTGGATTTCAGTGACCTCCCATAGCTTTGCCTGAGACTCGTCAGTCAGTCCTCCCGTGCCAAGCCTCGCTCATGCTCCTGGGGGGGGGGGGGGGTCCTGAGAACGCAAAAGTGAGTTTCCGCAACGCCTGTGCTCCGCTCCCGCTGAGGAAACCAAAGGAAACGTTCCTGAGCCCGGTCACTTCTGGGAGAGGTGATGTGGGGTTTCTGTGGACTTGCAGCCTCTGCTGCCCACCTTCCCCAGCAAACACAGCAGTGACTCAGGGCCTTTGGGAGAACAAGGCACACGCACGAGGCTCCGGAGAAGAACTCATCTCCCAGAAGGAGGAGGCCGCCTAGCCCAAGATAACCCCAGCTAGCACCTGAATCAAGAGCAGAATTCAGGCCCCAGACCCAGTGCTCTGGCCACGCAACCACAACAAAAGCAGCCCAGGAAGGGGTGGCCTTCCCAGGTCACCCCCCAACACAGGGACAGGCAGCACACCCACACACTCTGTTGCTTGGTAAACAGAATAGAAATAGACATGGCCCTGCCCTGGAGCTTTCTAAAATAAATATGTATATCAGGCATTTACATTTCCATAGCAAAGAGAAGCAATAAGAAGAAATAACTTTCAGCTAGGGTGGAAACAGGGCGGGGTGAACATCTTCCATGGAAAAGAATATATTAGCTTAGGGTAGTGGTTCTCAACACTGAATTCACGTTAACATCTCTGGGGCTTTGGGAGAGAGCAGGCGCTTTTTTTCCCCCTTAAATACCAATGTGAACCTGTAGAATGAGGTCCGAAAAGTAACATATTTTTAAAAAGATCCAAGGCATCCCAATGTATAGGGAGTTACAAACCTCTGGCTTAAAACAGTGATTTCTGGCCAGTGATTTCCGGTGGCTCACACCTGTAATCCTTAGCTCCTTAAGAAGCTGAGATGTGAGGACCGTGGTTTAAAACCACTCTTGACTTCAGTTAACAAGATGAAAGTGGAGCTGTGGCTTACGTGGTAGAGTGCCAGCCTTGAATGAGAAAAAACTAAGGGGCAGCACTTGAGCCGTGAGTTCAAGCCCCAGCACTGGCTGACGAGTAGTAATGAGGTTCGAACTCAGGGCCTTGCACTTGTCAAGCAGATCTCCTCCCACTTGAGCCACAAGCCAAGCCCAACACACTCACACATTTACTTCAGTTTCTCTCTACACGGTGCCGTCTGTGAGATCATAAGGTTGATATGTTCGTGATATTTTCTCTGCTGCAGATAAAAATATGTAACACGCTGGTGTGCAGGCTGTAGAACTGCCATTATCTCTCCCTCCAATTGTCACAGAAAAAAAAGAAAACCAAACCCACAATGCTTCTTCAGATTTCGTAGGCATTATTTACCAACAGGCAGAAAAGAAGGTAACAGCTGTAATGGAAACGAACAAAAACCAAGCACCATCGTAGTCTCAGGATTCTTTAAAAAGTCCTACTGACATCCGCCCGGCCTCCGCTGAATCCTAAGTGCGGCAGCATCCATGACGGCCGTGGTCCTTCCTGCTCTGATGTCTGCTCACCCCTGTGCCCTTCATGCACTGTCACCAAGCACTGGGGGCGGCACCCAGGGTGCAAACAAAGCTTAAGCCAGGTCCCTGCTGAACTTAGGACCTAGGAAAGTCAGAGAACACAAGCCACGGAAGCTCAGGGCAGGTGAGCTTCAAAATGAAGTCTGTTCCATGACTTTGCGGGGGGTGGGGATAGGATTGGGGTCCTGGGGCTTGACCTCAGGGCCTGGGCACTGTTCTTGAGCTTTTTTTTTTTCTTCAAAGCTAGCATTCTACCACTTGAGCCACGGTGCCACTTCTGGCTTTTTGGTAATTAATTGGAGGTACGAGTCTCACGGACTTTCCTACCTGGGCTGGCTTCCACTGCGATCCTCAGATCTCAGCCTCCTGAGCAGCTAGGGTTACAGGCGTGAGCCACTAGCGCCCGGCCCAGGGTCTGCTTTCTGCCAGCTCTGAGCTCTGCTGCACTCTGCCATACCCATCTCCAGATGTGCCCAAGTCTCCTCTGCCCACTGTCTCCCAGGGTCCTGAGCTCTGCTCTGGAGCCACTGGACACAGAGCTCTGTGTAATTCCTGCTTGTTATCCAAACTCCGTGATTCATCCAACCCAGAGAGCACACTGACAGCCATCTGCGTGGTTAGCCCTTGATAGAGCATTGTTCAGCACAGAGAAACAGTTCCAACAGAATTAAAAATAATCCCAGCAGAAGACTCCAACATTACCTCTTCCTTCCAGAACATAAATCCTACCGATCATTCATGGAGTCTCACTTTGCCCCAAATGTTGATTCAGGCAACAGACCAAATTCTTTATCGTGTAATTTATCATCTGGAAACAGAAATCCTCCCTTCACATTTCCGAGTCTGCTTCACTTGATCCAACCCTCTGTTGAAAGCCACCAAATCTGTTTCTATTGTTTCCAGCTACAGCTTCACGGCCGGCTGTGAGTGACCTCTGGTACCAATGCCCTTCAGTTTTGTTTCATCTTTCCTTTGCTGCTTAAAATTCCCTCGGAGAGCTCCAAGTGTCAACAAGCATGATCATTATTTCAGTCACCTGATCCAATACAAGAAGGGATGTCACGCCACCTGCCAAATGGGACGCATTACTGCCAGCTTCTGTGCCCTAGGGAGGGGTGGGGGGGGGCAAGGCAGGCGGGTGGCCTGTGAGCTCCGGCAGTCAGAAGCTGTCACAGGGGCTTCAGATGTCGAGAGCGAGCTGAAGCCCCTGCTGGAAACAAGGCAATGGCAGCTGCCCTGTGTGCTCAAGGTAAAAGAAGGGCCTGGCGTGGCCTGAGATCTGGCCGAGGATAGAGAAAGTTTGGGGGAGCTGCCCAAGATCCGACTGCCACCCCACTCAGAAAGCCCCAAAAGAAGACCTAAAATGGTGATGGGCCTGATTATAGTCGTTGGAAGACTCCCCCGCACCGTTCACACTCCCCCAAACATTTCCAGTCCGAAGAAGCTGGCATTAGGGCTGGTTGTTCAACGACATACCACGGCTTTTAATCCCTTTCTAGTCCTGTATCTAGACGGGCTTCCTCACTATGCCTCAAAAAGGCCTCAGTAAAGGGAACAAGGCTCCCTGAGAAGATAAGGCCTGAGGCCTGGCAAAGGAGAAGTCGGAGGAAACACAGGAAGTACCAGAGCTTCAGAAGAAACTCTGGACATTTCCGCAAGACATACCCTGGCCATCCGGCCCATGCCAGGCCCTGCGACATGGCTTTGTCATTATGTCTCTTACATTCCCAATGTAGCCTCCATTCTGCTCCTTCCCACTCCTCTTCCTCAAGGCACCCATGATGGTCGCCTTCCCGTTGCTGCAGCCCCCTTAGGTCTCAAAACCCCCACCAGTGCCTGCCGTGAGTGCTGAGAGGAAGATTCCCCGCTCCCTCCCACCAGGTACCAGACCTCCTGAATCTCTCCCGTGGTGAGTAGCGATGGTTAAGGGGTGGTTTCTAAAGCTCCAGGCTTAGTTCTTACTCATCTTTACCAGCTTAGCAACATGAGGCTGTCACTGGGTCGTACCTTTCGCGGATGTTTTGGAAGGGGTCCTAACCCACCAGTCAGGACTCATCCGTGCAGTCGAGGAACACCCACTCTTCTCAGCCATTGGCTGAAACACAAATGATTGACAGAGCTGTGCCCAGTGAAGGGTCAATTCTTCCAGCTCAGGTTTAGAGGGGAAAGGAGGAAATCCTAGAGTTCCCAGCTTGTATCCAGATCCAGAAGGGGGATCCGATCCAGGCTATGGAAGAAAGTGGGGTTCCCACACGCAGGCTCTCAGCCAAGCCCACTCCTGAGTGGGCCCATCTTTGTGCTTTGCACATCCTATTTTCTAGGCTTTGCATCTGACCTTCACTCTGTTCCTTGACAAAGTTGTTTTGAAATTCCACTTTGCCCCGGCCAATCGATGGAAAAGGGGCTTTTCATCCTCACACCAGCTAAGCAAGTCAGCCGGTGGCCAAATGAAGTTAGGGACACTGTGGCGCCAGAGATCAAGGGAGTGGGGAGGATTATCAACAAGTGTCCTGGATGATAATCCGGGACAGCTGGAAGGCTCAATTCTTCCTTAGGAACAAACAAAACAAACAGACTCACTGTGGGTCCCAGACCAGCCTAGGGAAACTAGGTATTGTGCTGAACCCCTAGAAGTAAAACAGCAAAAGCATAAGGGTGCAGGCCCAGCTCTACAGGGAATGGCCAACGTGAGGAGAGGGGTCCCCCCAACCCTGGATGCTCAGAGCTGTAGAATTCCTTGAATCTCCCTGACGGGCTGTCTCCCCAGCACTTGAATGAGACCTAGTGGAGTCGCAGCAGATCCACCAGGTGGCAGCATCACCCCTGCTCAGCTGGAACAGCACATGCAGTGTACAAGAATGACCACCAGAGGGCCACGTGGGGACCCGGTGGCTGCTAGTTGCCTAGCAACTGTGAGGCAAGGCTGGCTTTCCACCCTCCTCAAGGCCTCCCTGGGTTATTTCTGGTAAAAAACAGAGATGGTTGCACAAGGAGCAGCTTCGGGAATCCCAGAACTGCTTTTAAGCCGGGAAAATCTAAAATGGTCCAAAGGTCCCCCAATCCAGCCCTAACCCTGGCGTCTAGGAGACCGGGCTTGCTGTCCCCACTCCCCAGAATGCCAGGAAACAAGAAGAAAAGTGTTTCTCCTCCCCTCTGTCGCTCCACAAGCCATGGAAGGTGCGCTGATTTCTCTAGTGGCTAAGGCGGACCGAGTGGTTCCCTCTCCTCTCCCTGCCCTTCTCCCTCACGCTTTCAATGACCTTGAACAGACCTTGAGCTCCTCCTGCCCCCATACTAGAGGGGATCCAGGAGGCAGGAAGAATAATAAGACCCAGCTTTGACCTTGTGTAGTTTTTTCCCCTGTCCCCAAGGACTCTCCTTGCCTCAAACCTCTCCTGGTTTTAGTGGCCCTGGTAATGAAATTCTTCCAATTCTTCCAACTCCAGAAGGGTAAGGAGGAGATCCTGAGAAACCAGAGATGGAACCAAGAAAAGTGAGGCAGACACAAGACAAGAGTGTGGTTATAATGAGCTCAAAGCCTGTGTGATCTGCTGTGTGAAAGGCCCAACCCAAAATCAGGGAGGCCACGGGCTTATTAGCATGAGCAGTAGCTCCGGTCACATCCCTGGGTGGTGAGGAGCTCCTGGGCCTGGTGCCGGGCCCTGCCTGGGGTCCAGGGGTCACCAAGGTGGGGTCTCTGGGAGGGGGGGGGTCACACGGGCATGTGCAGCTCGTTGTACTCATCCTGGCCATCCTCGTCGAAGTTTGGCTGCGCATCTTCCGAGTCCAGCTGCAGAACAGAGCACAGGGTTGGGGAAGACTCGTCCTCTCCTGTCTCCACGTTCTCCATGTCCTCCAACAGTCCTCCCTGCTTCCAACCCTGCCCTGGGCCTCACTGTCAGCAGGGACCAGGACCCCAAGTGGAAGCATTTCCTGTGGCTAAAGTCTTCAGGTCGTCCCCCCTCCCCCTCCTAATCCTATGAATAACAGTAGCAGCCACTACACAGGAGGCCTTTCCTAGGGCCACTTGTAGGTCCTGCCGTATGTCTCTGTACGCCACAGCTCCTCTGCTGACCCTTGTACCAAAGAGTCATACAAATTAGCAGGTACTCCTCCCTGTGCAACAGATGAAAATAGGATTTCAGAAGGCCAGGTGTCCTGCCTAAGGTCACCCAAACCAACAGACAGCCAAGCAGAGATGGCACCTCTCCACCTTCATCCTCGCCACCCCAACCCCGCCACCCCTTACCGCCTGCAGCTCCCTGTCCTGGAAGAGCCGAGGCAGGAGGCACCGCCTCAGAGGCACCGTGAGCAGCAGCAGGAAGGGAAAGGCCAACGAAGCTGCCGTGGACTTCACCACCCAGAGCAGCGCGATGCAGCCCAGCTGGATGCAGGTGAACAGGTGCATCCGCCACGTCTTCACCTGGGGGGGGGGGGGTGTAGAGCGCAGCAGGCCTCACCGCAGGCAGCCACGGACTCGCGCCCCCCCCCCCCGGCAGCCACCGGGCCCCCACCCACCCACACATCTGGGAATATGATTCCAGCTCCCACATCGCCTGGTCTACCGATCCTGTCCATCTCTGGAGGCCCTTTCCACCACCCCCCCTCCACCTTCCCACCTTCGTGCACCCCGGCCTGACCTTGGTCACATAAGGCTGCTCAGGATGGTGTTTTGCTGGCATGAGGATAAGCAATAGACGCTGGGACAACTGGATACCGGACAGCGATGTGACCCCCATGTAGAGGAAAATCCCAAAGAGCACAGCCAGTGGGATCCGCCGCAGCACAGCCCCCATGACGATGGACAAGCCTGGGGGGAGGTGACACGGACCCGCCTGACCCCTGGATGCCCCGGTGAAGAGAGGCCTGGGGAGAGGGGGGGGGGCCATGATACATCCAACTGACCGGCACCGGAGCAGGACAGAGAAGACGGGCCGACACTCACAGTGTCAGCAGGCTGGTGGGAGGGCTGGACATGACACACTTGCAGAGTCAGGAGGGACCTGGGCCACACCTCGGGGGGGGGGGGGGGTTCTCCCCCGGAGAAGGCAGGTCAGTGAGGGAGACCAGGCTCTCACCCACGAGGCAGGCGATGAGCACCCCGGTGACCCGCTGCTCCCGCACCTCCTGGATCTGGGGCTTGTCACCCGGAGCGATGGCGGTGCGCATCACCGTCAGCGCGTTGACGTGGGTGACGGAGCGGACGGTGGCGGCCGTGAGCCAGGGCAGCCCAAAGAGCCCGCAGAGGCCACCCAGAGAGCCGATCAGCAACAGGTCGAGGTGGAAGCCGGAGCCCTTGAGCAGCCTTCGCGCCTTCTGGCTGACGATGAGCCTGCAGGGGGCGGGGCGGGAAGCGAGGGGCTGGAGGGCGGGGCCTGCGGTCGGTCAGCGCACGCACACCAGCACGCCCACGTGCACACCGGCACACCCGGACGACGTAGGCGGGTCCTCTTCCCCGACCTGCCAGCTCCCTCTTTCAAATCCCCCAAACCGAAGTTCGCACGTTGGCAGCAAAGCTGAGCCACATCCCCATACTGTGAAGTGTTTTCAAGGCACCGCAAGAGCCAGCTGTCGGATCTCACCGTGTTATTTTGGTGTAGCCAAAATGAGATAGATGGGAGCGTCTCCGGGTGCCACAACACCCCTGCCCGCGTTCTGAGGGCTGTCAAGTGCCGCCCTGCAAACGGCGGTGCTGACAGACGGGCCCCGTGCCATCTCCTCACAAGGAAGCCATGCCTGGACCCTCCTCCTTCACCCCTGCCGGATCCTCAAGATGCCACCCCAGACTGATAAGACGTCCCTTGAGCTAGCCCTGGCCCTCCCCCTCCCCCCCCCCCCGACACCTACGCCCCCAGCCCTCTCACGCCGTGATCTGGGTCTCCATGAATATCAGGATGAGGACCAGGAGGGCAGGGACGGCAGCTGCCACCATCATCCACGGTGGGAAAGGGCGGGCGCTGCCCAGGGGTGGGATGAACCACGTGCGCTTGTGAGGGGAGGTCACGGAGAGCCCCGTGGGCACGGTCAGCTTCTGCGGGGCACAGGGAAGGGCAGCGATCAGGGCTACTGGCCCCTGCCACCCTGCCTCTGCCTGGGCCCCCCAACATGCTGAAGCCCCTTCCCCCCCCCCACCCCCCAGGAGCTGCTCTGGCGGCTCAGCTCTGATTCCACAGGACCAGAATGGTGGGGGGAAGGAAGGGGAGAGGGAAGGGCTTGTTTTGCATTCCCCAAAGTCACTGTCCCTCCAGGGGTCAGATTCAGGGTCAGATTCAGGAAAATAAAATAGCCCTATTCCTAAACTCGTGTCTAATGTCATCCGGCCCCAGCTCACACCTGCTCCTTCAGATTCCTCTCTTGGGGGTCACCCACGGCTCCCCATCCTCCCATCCTCCCCATCCTCCCCAGTGCAGCCCCAGCGGGTGGCCTCCCCTCCTCGGAGCGCAGGCTCACGCACCTGCGTGTAGGTGTCTGTGATGGAGTAGTCCACCAGGACCATTACCAGGATGGAGATGGGGATGCCAAAGTCCCCGATGATGCGGCGAGCCTGAAGAGGGTGGGGCCAGGGAGGAAGCAGGGTGGGGCGAGGCTCGGCCACTCCCCCAGACCCGAGAGCCCCAGCCTGTCTCCCTAGGCCCCGGGGCCCAGGTTCCAGCTCTGCCTGGACGGGGCATTCCTGCCTGACTGAACTAGGAGCAACCCGTACTCAAGACGCCCAAGGAGGAGGCGTCCGGTGGGTGGCGGGGCTGTCACACCTGGCTGACCTCTCTCAGGAGCCAAGCTGGACGGTGACCGCAGGTATGGAGGGGACTACGGACTCCACCCCCAGCAGTCACCCACCTTGCCGCCCAGGAAGCGGCTGTTCCTGAACTTCCGCAGGAAGAAGGCGATGAGGAAGGTCCCCAGCATGAGGATGAGGGAAAGCAGGGCTGTGTTGGGCTGGTTCCTCGGGCCTGGGGGGCCGTCCGTGGGGGGCAGGGCACTGCCATTCAGCTCCGAGCCAGGCTCCAGGCCCCCCTCCAGAGCCCCCTCAGGGGGGTAGAAGGGCAGCAGAGGGTGCTCTGTGAATACCTGTGAGTGGGAAGCAAGGACGCCCCTTCACTCACCCCGGAGAGGAAGGCCGTGGCCCCGTGGTGAAACAGTAATGGTGAAAGCACCTCCGCCTACATCCTTCTTCCCTCTCTACCCTTTTCACCTTCTCTCTCGTCTCTCCCTCACACACACACACACACACACACACACACACACACACACACTCCAGGACACACAGCCTCTTAGTGCTACCTACTCCATCACACACCTGTGCCAAGTCCTCACTGCTGCGTCTAGAACCTTGATTTAACCTGCTGGCCTCAGTTCCCTACCCTTCAGCTCAGACACCCCTACCCCCAGCAGAGCCCCTCTTCCTGTCCCCTTGCTCCTAGCAGTCCATACCTCCCCCTTCTGCCCTACCTGGGGTACTGCCCCGGCCCCATCTCCACCTGACCCCTGGGACCTCCACCTTGTAGAGTTTGTGGAAGGTCTCGTAGATGAAGATGAGCGAGATGAGGAAGGCGAAGATCTCCTGGGTGAACGGAGAGATGTAGCGGACAAGGAAGCTGCCCTCAGCCGCCACCAGGGCCAGGACGAACACCACCAGCCAGAGGCCGACCCACACCCGGCCAGTGAGGTACTCCAGGTCCTGAGCTCGGCAGAACTAGAGGCAGGGGGGAGAACAATTACCCAGATGCACTCTGCCCCGATCCTCGGTGCCCCGAGACACAGACAAGGGTCAGTTCAGAGGTCATCACGTGGGCTAGGAGGGCACAGGATTGATGTGGGGGGGGGGAGGAACTGAGGAGGGAGAGGCAGGCAGGCATCACCTTGAAGAAGGCTTCTTCAAAGACAAGCAGAGGCCCAGAGAAGCCAACCACAAGGAGCGGCTGGGCCCCCAGCAAGGAGAAGAGGACGCCGAGCACGGCAGTGGACACGATCAGCTCGGACACACCCATCAGCCCCTCGGTCTTCTCTCCTGGGGCAGGGAGGTCAATGGGCTCAGACGGGGTGGGGGTGTCAGCCTGGCTCTCTACCTGGCTTCTTCAACTAGCCCCTTCCACAGGAACAGAGAGTCAGGGCCCCTGCCCACCCTCCTTCTTATCACTCCCTCCCCACCAGTCCCAAGGTGAACACAGGACAACCCCCCACCAGCCCTCCTACCCTTCTCACTTGTGCTGAAGCAGGATCTCACTGTGTAGACCTGAGATCTAGGCTGACCTGGAACTTTAGCCTCCTGAGTGCTGGGATTACAGGCATACAACACTACCTAAAGCCCCCAAAAGGAATCCCTGCCCCCGCCCACCGACCCAGCAGCTCCCTAGGATTTCCTAATGCCGGGCCCCCGCCAAAGTGACCACAGGAGCCCCGCTTCAACCTGTCCTCACCTAGCAGCCCCCCAAAAGTGATGGCAGGACTGAGGGCAGCAAAGTAGATGAAGAGCACCGCGGCCACGCACTGGGAATGCAGCGCATCCCGCAGGTCGCTGGGATAGTGCGGGTACCGCCGCTTCACATCCCGGATGAGCCCCCCAAACACCGAGCCCGTCCGCAGCAGGGGGTCATCTTCAGGGGCTGCCTCCGAGCCCCCCATCTCCAAAGCAAGATCTGTGGGGGACAAGGGACGGCTGGGGCAGACCATTCCCTCCTGTTTGGAGGTCCCATGCTCAGCGTCTCCCCCCACACACACACACAGCCCAGGACTTGGGGGGATCAGGGACAGGAAGCCGGTACGGCACCAAGGACTCAGGGAGTCAGGACAAGGCTAGTGTCATCGCTTCAGGCCTCGGGATGGGGGAGTGTGCGTATCAGGAAGACTCGGCCCCCACAGGTCTGACCTTTGCCAGGGGCCACGTAGCCCCCCCGAGTGGTCATCTCCACTTTGGTCTGCTCCCGCTCCCGCCTCTTCCTCAGGAGCTCCCGCTGGAAGGCGGCCACAGAGCGCAGCAGATCTCGGCCCTCCACTTCCGACGGGGGAATCACAATGCTGCCGTCCAGGAACTCGCTGATGGCGCTCAGCAGGTCCTGCCGGTCATCGGCCTGGTAGGCAGCTTCATGAAACAGCTAGGATGAAGCGGAGGTCATGTACGAGGGGACAGGCCGGGGGGGGGAAGGGGGGGCTGAGGACTTGAGAGAGAGCAGTGCGGGGGTCACAGAGCTAGGGCAGGGTGGACAGTCTGCCACACACGCCAGCATGGTCTAGCAGTATCAGGTGTCACAACATTGACACGCTTCCCTGCAGGCCAGCAGGTGGCCACTGCCCTGACCTGCCCAGGTTTCCTCCTTTCCCCTCAGGGCTTCTAGACATTTCCATGTACGGCAACTAAAGGGGTATGGAGACATGTAGTAGGGGGGGCTGCAGAAGCATTCTGACTTGGCCGTGATCATGCCCTACAGGCTGACAGGTCTCCTGAACATCACCCACCCCCCACCCCGGCGAGAGGTCACTCCTGTCCAGCCCCAGGAGAAGCCACGACAAAGGCCAACATCACCAGCCCTGCCGTTCACATTCCCTGCTATATCCGATAACTGGGGGTCTGGGTTGCTTCTCCCCTGCAGCACCACCCACTTCCCAAGCCCGGGCCCAGGGTTCCCATTTCTACCATGGGCCAAACAACTCCTGCAGTCATACTCAAAGAGCACAGCCTCTCCCCGGGAGGGCCTCTCCCTCCCTTGCTTTCATGGGAACCACTGTGGACACGGGAAGGCCAGGGAACGAGCAGGGGCTGGGGGGCCTAAGCTGAGAGCCCCAGCCTGGAGCGCAAGGCCCACCTTGTCAGACATCAGGGTAGCAATGGAGCGCCCCAGTTCGTGATAGTCGGTGCTGGTGTGGGTGGGCCCCAGCATCACGAAGAGGAAGCGGACAGGCACAGGGACCTCCAGCACAGACTCCAAGAGTACAGCCTCACTCAGCCGCACAAAGGCCGCTGCTGGCTGCTCCAAGAAAGGCACGCAGCCTGGGGAAGGAGACAGGAGAGGAGGCTGGGGAGAGGGGAGCCGGCGAGGCAGGTGCTGGAAGGGAGATCTGGGGCGTTTACGCACAGGCGGTAGACCACACTAGGAAACCTCAGTCTATTGGGAGTCCTATTCATTTATAGGTTTATATGCTTATTACAGTGGACCAATAGACAGCAATTACAGGTAGTAATTAAAGGCTGCTCTCGTCTAATTCCCACAGTGGCGTGCCACGAACTAGCAGCCATGGAGATGGCCGAGAACTGCATGGGAAGGAGGCAGGTGATGGGGGAAGGAGGGGTCACAGGCTCCAGCCAGAGCTCAGGACGAGCTGGTCATCGTGGGACACAGGCCCCGTAGTCCCCGCCTCCGGCACCCATCCCTTCTCTCACCCACGAGCACAACGGTGGCTTCGGCATCTTCGGGGATCTTCTCCAGCAGCTTCAGGCTTTTCCCCCGGTGTGCGTCTCCCCCGGGCATGTGGAGGGGCTTCTGAGGACGCAGAACTGGAATAGGGCTGGGACCCAGACCGGTGGCCATGACGGGCCTTCCCACCCTGTGCTCCAGCCCTGGATTTGTGCCCTGTGCACACTCCCTCCCCGCAACAGGAGACCGCGTCAGGATCTGTAACCCCATCCTCTAAACCCTACACCACCCCAGCTTTTCTCTTGTGTACGTGGCTCCTGTGGGCCAGCCACACCTGTCACCCATCACACATCACCCACAGATCCCCTGGGTGCCTAGCACGGCACGGGCCTGCCAGCCTTCCCTCTTCCCTACATCCTCAACAAAGCCACTGAAGACCTCCACGCAAACCGGATGTCCTCTCAGGCTCAGGTCACAGCAAGACCACTGACCTCCTTGGCATCGGGATCATGTGGCCAAAGTGGAGCTGGCTCTCCCAGGTCATCAGCTATGGTGGGCACTGGGCCATCAGGGCCATGGCTAGGGGTGGGGTGGTGATTCCCCAGGACTGAGTTCACACTGGAGCTCGACGGGTTCCGGGGGAAGAAGCCACTGTCCTTGTCATCATTGGGATGGCTAGAGAAAGGGAGTGATGGGTTAGGCAGAGAGGCTGCGGGGAGCCAGAGCTTGTGGAGGAGTGGCAGGATCTGGACTCCACCCCTCTCTGCAGTGTAGGGACTCTGTAATGATTGGAGGTGCAGAAGGAAGGATGGGGAAGGAGCTCCTAGTCACCTTCTGTGTTCGCGCAGAGGCTGCCGGAGAGCCACACGGAGGAGTTCCGTGCCTCCAGAAGGCAAGCTGAAGCGGACAGACCCTTCCTGGGCACCCGGTACACACCTGTGTTTCAGCAGCAAGGTCCGCAGAACGCTGGCCCTGTCCTCTGGCCGGATCTGGTCGGATACGATCATGGTCTCCACCACAAGGTGGGCAATGCCCGGGAGAGTGGTTTGCTCCAGGTCCAAGAGGGCCGCTCCTAGGATACAGGAAGAGCAGGGGTCAATCTGCCACACGGATGCCCCCCCACCCCCGCCCTGCTCCCAAGGGCAGGTGCATATACTGGAGGAGACGCGCACCCAGTGCTCCCCAGCAGAAACACAGGCCGTGCAGCCATGGGAAGGGGTGGACGGGAGCATGTAGGCCGCTCCTCACCAAGGAAGGTAAGTCACGAGTTCACTTCCAGATGGGTAACTTAAGACTCACTATGTGCCCAAGGAGCCCATGCCAGCCCTGCCTCTCAGAGTATATTATGGGCTGCTCAGGCCTGGGAGCCCACAATCCCAACATGGCGGCCAGGTGGGGCCCAGGCCTAAGACTCCGGGAAGTAATCCCAGAGCCCTGGGCGGCCTGGCACGGGCTAAGCTCTGTGGACATGGGGAGGGGAGTTAGGCCTCGGGCCACAACTGAGGACCCCCTACCCTGGGCAATGGTCCGCCTGAGTTCCAGAAGGCTTCGGAAAGAAAGGGAGGCAACATGGGGCTTGCCCCAGCGCTCCGTCTCCTCCTCCACATCTTCCTCAAACTTGATCCAGCGGGCCGTCTCCCGCCAGTGGGGCTCCTGGCTGCGGTCCAGCATCAGCTCATTCAGTTCCACGAACACCTGCAGTGCAAGTGCCCGGGTGAGGGCAGGACAGGCTGGCACAGGGGATGTCACTACCACGGGGCCCGGCCAGAGAAGGGGAGGAGGAAGAGGGAGGCCCAAAGCTACAGGCCCATGCCCTGGGGAGCCTAAGTACCTCATGAGGTCTCCGATCCAACTTCTTCTTCTTCTTCTTCCTGCGCAGGATGGGGGCCAGGCCACTCGGGCTGCTCCTCCCTCCCTGCGTCCGAGATGGCTTCTTTACTAAGTGTCGCCGAACGCCGGGGTTGTCCTCCAGCCGGTGACCTAGGCACAGAGACAGGAAGGTTAGGGGGTCCCAGGAGTGCAGCTTGAGGCCTCAGGCCATGACCTGAGCTCCTTCCTCTGCCCAACCAGTCCCCCTGGTAAGCACCAGGACCCCAGACCCAGGGTGGCCCCTCTGTGGATAAGGACACTGATACGCAGGAAGGCCAACGAGGGGATCGAGCCCCAACAAAAAGACAGATCCCAACTCCATAACAGCCCCAACTGAACCCTCTAACACAGGCCACGGCCTGCTCCCTATGGGGCCGCATGACAGACCAAATCTCCAACAGTCCCACGCCCCAGACTCAGGCAGGGCCGCTGGCCCCTCCTTCCACCGGCCCCCACCCGGGCCAGCTGTTAGGGAGAAGCTGGCCGCCTAGTTACTTCCAAGCTGACGTCCCTGCCATGGCGCTCAGCTGGCCCCTGTCAGATTCCCACAGGCCATAGTCCTCCAAATCCAGCACACACATCTCTATGTCCTCTGAGGCCACCAAGTCGCAAGGGCTGGGGGCTGGATCCCTCTTGGGACTCTGACCCTCGGTGTCCCCAGGTGCAGCGCTTAGAACCCCATTGGGCTCCATGGCCTTATCCAGCCGGCTCGTCATTCCCCTTGGGGTCAAGGTCTCAGGCCCTGCTCCCTCTCAGAATCCTAGCAAGAATGGCCTTTGTCTCCACACAAAGACGGAGGTGATGAAGCCTCCTGACCCTGACTCCCCACGTCCCCAAGTCTGTTCCCAGCTGCCACCAGCCTCCACCCTGGGGCCCGTAAACACGCCCTCCCCAAAACCGCCCCCCCATTCCACTGCTGCTGCCACCGCTGCCGCCATCGGATTGTTCCTGTCCCTGTCCTCAGGCCCTGGCAACTTTCCATGACGTACTGAGCTCAAAGCCCTACCCTCTCTGCCCCCCCCCGCTCCTGCCCATACCCTGTAGTTCTAAGGACGAAGAGGGCGGGACCCGTGATGCCCGTGGCCTGGGCACAGCGCCTCGTGGGTGATGACAGGTGGCACTGAAGCCAGGGCACTGATAAAATGGAATGTGCCGAGCTCACAGCCAGGGTGGTGGGATGGATTGAGGGCAGCTGTGCTGCTGGCCCAGGGAGAAGAAGCAAGGCCCGAGCAGCCTGGGGGCCGGAGAGAAAGAGAGTGAAGAGCTAGGGATAAAAAAGTTTACTGGAAAGAAAGGCTGTGGGAGGAGAGGACACAATGGTGTCCTCAAACACACATGCCACGCGGGAGAGAGGGCTGGCTACCTGACGCCACAGTGACTCAGAGGACAGAATCAGAACCTGAGGTGTCACCAAGGGAAATCTCAGCTGTGACAGTGGTGCTTTGGCGAGGTAATGAGCTCCCTGCCACTGGCCGCATTCCAGCAGATGGGGACACTGCAGAAGGGCCTGGGCCCCCGGGGGCGGGGAAGAGCACGGGGGACTTTCCAAGGTCCCTAGCAGGTTGGGAGCCGGTGGGCCATGGGGCTGCCACTGGGCCTCACTCACTCTTCATGTCATCCAGGTCTGCAGAGCCCAGCATCTGGGCCTCTGCCTCGTCAGTAGGCACCCGTTGCTCTGTCCCACCGGGGTTGCCCAGGGCACTGCCTGGGCACAGTCGCTCCCTCAGGTCATAGCTGGCTGACGGGCTCCAGGGCCGGCTCTTCTCCGCAGCAAGCCGGGAAGCCCGGGCCCGGGGGCTGGGAGAGCTAAGGAGGAAACATGCAGTCTTGGACTAGACAGGGAAAGATGAGGAGATAACCAGGCTGACGGGCTCCCACACCTTCCCCCGGTCTGGGGGCCTGACACAGGCCTCCTCTCCCTGCCATGCCTACCCTTCTCCCCCCATTGACCCTCCTCCTTCCTCCTGTACCCCAACTTCTTTACTCTGACACCTTGGTCCTGGAAAACTCTGGGCCTCCTGGCTCTGTTCCCTCCCATATTGTTCTCCCGGACCCCTTGTAAGCCTCATGGATGACCAAGGATGTCTTCTGTCACCCCTGGGGACAGTTCTCAGGACAGGGACTTTGGGCCAGCTACTCTGAACTAAACAGGGGGTTGGGGGGTACACCCAATGGGGCCTGGGGACAGTACCTGGTGGAGTGCTGGGGGCTCTGTTCAGAACGTGGGCCAGCTGAGGGCAGGGGCTTGGTGCAGGAGGCCCTGCCCGAGAGGCCAGGGCTGTCATCCTCATCACTGCCAATGGAGAACTACGGAAACACGGATGTGCCTGGGCCTCTCTGCCTGGCGTACCGCCCAGCCCCCCCCCCCCACACACACACCCGTGTCCTCCTGTGTCCCCTCCGCACCCGAACCCCACCACCAGCCCCTCCCCCAGAGACAGGCCCCTACCTTCGCTTTCGGTGGGGGCCCTGCGGGTGGAGGCTCCACAGGTTCTGTCTCGGATTCCCCCTCCTCTTCCTCCTCTTCCTCCTCCTCTGCTCCGGCTCCTCCCTCCTCCTGGATGGGAGGGGTCCCCTCTGAGGGGGGAGCCGAGGTTTTCTCCTTCTTCTTCTTCCTCTTGGTGTGCCGGGCGGAGGTGGGGGGCAGTCGTCGCAACTTGTGGGGTGGAGGCAGGCGGGCCGAGAGCGGGTGGTGGGTATGGTGGGATGTGTGCCGGTGAACTAGGGGTGCAAGAGAGCCCGTTGAGGCTCCCACAGAAGAAGGGGCCCTTGCCATCCAAAGGGCTCATGCCTTATATTTTAGTGCTTCAAGGGTACCCTGAGTCTTCCTCCAGACCAATCTCCCTCCACCACCCCCACCCCCACATCTGTGTCCATGCTCCTGGCCTTGGTGAGGCCCGGTAGAATGAAGGCAGGAAGGAGTGGCGGAGGGAGAAAGTCATGAAAGGGGGAGGGGAGGCGTGATGTGACAAGGATGGGAAAGAGGAACTGATGGGGGGAGGGGGGGTGTGACAAGACCGGGGACATGGCAGAGGAGAGAGAACATGACCAAAGGGGAAGATGAAGGTCACTGAGCGAGGCCTTGGACCCATCTCCCTGCATCTCTCCTGGTCTGGGGGCCTGCCTCTCCTGGCAGGTGCACAGGCAATAGACAAGGTAGGCAGGATGACTTAACGTGGCATGGCGGCCCAGCACACAGTCCAGCACAGGATGGCACTGGGTGGTCAAGCCGGAAGTGAGCGCAGTGATGGTGGCGATGGAGGTGATGGTGATGGAGGTGGCCGGCCACACTAGGGGTCCCCAAGCTACCCACACTCAAAGTCCCGCTCGCTGTAGCTGCGGCTGGGCTTCTCAGGGTCCCAGGCCGGAGGCTTGCTGATGAGGTCCCCAAACCTGCTCACAGCCAATGTCTTGCCCAAGTCGTCGTCGTCCTCCTCGACGTCCGGACTCAGAGGGGGCTCCTCCAAGGGCACCCGGACCTGCAGGCCCAGACAGCCCCTTCTGAGGATGTGGGTTCACGTCCGGGAACACCCGGTTCACGCACCTTAAGGCACTCCGTGCCCCATTTGGGGGCTATGAAAACCCGTAGTTCTCTCTCTCTTCCCTTTCCCCTTGAGCCCAGGATGGGTCAGCAGCCCGGAAACCCTCAGCAGGTTCCCAGTTCCGGGGAGGAGGGAAACGGAGGGTGTCACAGATCTGGAAAACACCGAAGACTCCCCTTTTCTCCACATCACCCGCCCAGCTCCACTCCTGGATTTGAGGGTCTCAGGGTCATCCGGAGGACGCTCAGCCCCACCCCAGGGTCCCTCCCATCTCCCCCCCCCCCCACCACACACACCCGCGCGCATCAGTCACCTGGGGGAGAGGGGAGGCGCCCCCGGGCGGCGGGATCACTCCGTTAGCCATGGCGGGCGAGCGGCTTTGGGGGTTCTCGCTCAGGTGGAAACCCGGGCGTGGGGTGAGAAGGGGGTGCCGCAGAGGCCTGGAGGGCAGCCCTGGGGGGAGGGGGGAGGGAGGAGGCGGGGTCAGGATCCCCGGGGCTGAGGGTCCTCGGGCCCCCGGGAGCTGGGGTTCCTGCGCCCGGCCCGTGCGCCACCCCACCCCACCCCCGCCCACCTCCCAGGCCCAGCCACGCCCGGGATAGCCCGGCGCCCCCTTCCCAGACCCGGTGGCCTCGCCCCGCCCCGCCCCGCAGTACCTCGGGATTCTGCAGCCTGCGGGGCCCTAGCGGGTCGCCGCGCCCCATGTCCCTCCCCGCAGGCTCCTGGGCGCGGCCGCCGGGCTCCGGTCCCGGCCTCTCGGCGGCGGCTGGCGCGCAGAGCAGGGCCCGGCGGACGCAGGCGCCGGAGCCCGAAGCCCGCGGCTCCACCTCCTCGCGCTCCGCGCCGCCGCCGCCGGGCCGCACAATGGGAGCGGGCGGGCTGTGACTCACCCCGCCCCGGTCGGGCTCGGCGGGGGCCCCCGCAGGACCCCCCACCTGCCCGCACGCCCTTTCTCCTGGCTCCCCACGCTATGCCGGGGCGGGTGGGGGGGAGCGGTACAGGGTCCTGAAGGGCCACCGTCCTCCGCCCCACCTTAGCTCGGCCTCTCCTCCCTCCCGGAGCTGAGCCCTGGAAGTGACCCCCTTCCCATACACAAACCCCTCGAGCCTTGGAAACTGAGGTCAGAGTCACGTGCAAGTACCCACCACCTCGCTCTTAAGGCCTGGCACAGTCCATGACCTCTAAAGACCCGGCCCTGGGCACCAACATTTGCCTTTAGCACATTACCTCCCTTCCCCGGACCTCTCTGCTTCTCCATCTGCAGCCGAGGGGGGGGCGGAGGGGGGGGCGTGGAACCGGGCTATCCCCAAATCCCATCCAATTCTAAGATTCTGTGGTTCTGTCTCCCCATTCCCTCTCCCTCCTCCCTCCAGAAGTCAGATTTCATCTTTCAAGGGCAAAGGTTTTTGTAAAGAGTGCTGGACCCCGCTCTGGCCCTCCCTTGATCTCTCTGAAACTGGGCACCTGGCACATCAAGTCCACAGATCTTCTCTACACACATCTCCGGAAACTGGCCCCGGACCCTTAGGATAGAGGAAAGAATGGGGGATAGGTGAGCCTGGATTTGAAACAGCCAGAGGGTCAGAAAGGGAAGGTGAAGGAAGGAAGAAGGGACAAGCCCCAGTGACCTTGAACATGTACTTCTGACCCCTGTTCTCTTAGGATCTCAGCTCAACTCAAGGAAAGAGTTCCAACACCCCCAAGGGGGCTGAGGGAAAGCAGCTAGGATGCCCTGGATGCCTGCTTTGCTTTGTGCTCTTGCAATGAATTGAGTTCCCTCCATCCTTCCTGCCACATCTTGGGAAAACTATTCTTGTTCCCAGTCGTGCCCGAAGGCACGTATCTTTGTAATTTTAGATCACTGAGGACAGAGAGACTCAGGGCAGCGTGTTAATCTGGTCACAGCTGGGAAACAGGCTGCCTGCTGATTTGGGCATCAGTGGTGTATTAAAGGTGGCTTGTCCCAACCACAGCAATTTAACCGCTCCACACCTCCTCCTGTCCTCACAGCTCACAGGATGGTGAGAAGATGAAACAAGATGCCAGTCATGCTGTGTATGAACAAAACATGTCACTTGTGTCCTAAAATTCAGACTGGGAGGCCCATCTATTGGGGGTTGAATTGTAGTCCCCAAAATTTATATGTGAAGTCTTAACCTCCAGTACTTCAGAATATGCCCTTATTTGGGAATAAAGTCATTGTCAATGTTAAGGCCACAGTAGGACAGGGTGGGCATGTCCTTATTTAAAAAAAAAAAAAAAAAAAGGAAACTTGGACACAGACACACACAGAAAGAACACCATGTGAAATTTGGAATTATGTCTCTGCAAGCTCCTGAAAATACCAGAAGCTGGGACTGAGGCCTGGAACAGGACCTTCCCTAGCGTCGCCAAAGGAAAGCAGAGTTCCTCCATTTAGGAACCAGCAGTCCTGATAAACTAATCCATTATGTTCATCCTTCGTTTCTCTAAGCCAGGTAACTTGGTTCCAAGTCTCTGCTGAGAGTGCTTTTTCCCCGGTGCCTTCACTTCCTTGGAGATATGAAAGACTTGGAGCCTCCTCCCCGGTTGGGACAATTCCAACAGAGCTCTTCAATCTACTTTCACCTTCATGGTGCCAGGTCTTCTTTTATACCACTTTCATAGCAAGAGAGCCTTGGGTAGGTCTTACCAACCTGGGAGCCCCGGTGTTCTGGGCCACCTGTACACTGAGGGTATCTCACAACTGATCCCCTCCCCCCACCCCAAGCCCCACCTCACCTTTGGGAGATGCTGAGCTCAGGTTAGGGCCAAGCTGAAGCCCCTTATCCCACTCAGAGCCAGCAGTTTTCTATCTCTCCCCTTGTAAATCACCTTTTTTCTATGGTCTGCACCTCTGGGATGATGGAGTAAAATCTCCCCTAGAAGGGACTGTAGAAATTCATGCTCATCTCTCATTCGGAGGCAGGATAGACTAGGGAACATGAAGCATGGCAAACAGTAACCAGGAATTTTTAAAAAAACTCAGCTTAAAGCAAATACAGGAGACTGTTCTTCACCCATCAATGTCCCTTATGATTAAGGGACCACAGTCATTTTAGAGGAAAATGAGGCAGGGTAGACTAGGGGAAATCAGGTGAGTGGCAGCCAGGAATTTAGAAACTGTATTTAGAAACACAGCAATCTTCTTTAACTCTTGCACTCCTTCACAGCGGCAGTATTAACACAAGGAAGAAAAAAAAAAAAAAAGAGCAAGAGCAGCTTTCTCCAGCTGACTTTGACTGCTGGCCCCAATCAATTAGTGTGCTCTAAAAAGGACATCAGAAAGAAAAAAAAAAGACACGTGTGCTGGAAAGGTAAATACTTGGAAAAATGGCGCCTCTTGGCACAAAGTGCTTATCTCCAAGAATAAACATTTGTGGCAGGATGTATTCTATCTCAAAGATAAACACCAGTTTTAAAATATATGGCAGAATGCATTCTTTCCTAAAAGGGATGCCCAAACACAATGGTCATATATTTAAAATACAGATCAGTCTCAGAGACCCTAAGCCCAAGTGGTATAAGGGAAACACCAAGAGTGATTAAGGGCAAAGATAAACACCTAGCTGCATGACTTCAAGTCAGACCCTGCCCTCATCATATAAATGCCCCTGATATCAAAGAGCCCAGTGTATCTCTCCCTTTGAGAGCACCCATATCCTGTTAAGAGTATGCTTCTGCCTTGGTTGGTCTGCTTGTCTGCTTTCCTACTTACTTAATAAAGTTCTGCCCATTTTGCTTAGCATTCTGAGCTGCCCAGATTCTCATTCCGCAATTGAAAGTCAAGAACTCTATCTAAGTGAACAGTCCCTACTTTTAGAGGACAACTTCACAAACCCTCACCTGCATCCAGTGACAATTCTCTGACACCTACCTATTGTCCATTATGTTCTCATTATACCTGAAGCTCTCCCGAGTCCTTTCAGCACATCTGTACTTGTCAGTCTCCTACAGTGTGTTCCTGTGGTAGTGGTCTTGTATGCACCAAGGATGGCTGCTCTGAGTGTCAGCTCACATCTGAGGGTCTGTAGATGCTCAAATGCGGACAGGAAAGGTGACCGCAAAGGCAGTGCCAGGCAAGCTTGAGGTAGCCGCCATTCCTTGCACGCTTCCTGATAAGCCTTGTCTGATCTGAACTTCCCACCCTGCATGCTGATAAGGATGCTTCATTGGCACATTTAGCACCTCCACAGCCTACCTCCTCTTTCCGTAATCCACATGTCCCTCCTGAGAAGACCTGGACCGGGCACATCCAGTCTCTAGACCACACTGTGTACTGGATGGTTATCTCACCCTGCAGAACCTAGCTTCCAACCCTGCTCTAGCTGGTATATGTGGCTAGGCTGGTGTTTTGAGGTTTTGAGGTACAAATCTGAGGAATTTCATATTCCTCTGTCACCCCTGAGCAAATACCCTGCTTTGAATTTTGATGTTGTTTTGGGGTAAACAGGTAAGAAAGCAGAAGCAGCCTACTAGCCTTTCTGACACTTTGTTCATCCATTAAGAGGATGGGGGGGGGCGCGGCTGGAAAGGTGGCTTAGTGGTAGAGTGCTTGCCTAGCATGCATGAAGCCCTAGTTTCAATTCCTCAGCACCACATAAGCAGAAAAAGCCAGAAGTGGCACTCTGGCTCAAGTGGTAGAGCAAAAGGAAGCCAGAGACAGTGCTCAGGCTGAGTTCAAGCCACAAGACTGGCAAAAAAAAAAGAAAGAAAGAAAGAATAAGAGGACTGGGTTATGGGCTTGGTATGCTTCTACTGCAGCACTCTGCTTCATTACGTTTTGGAAGGAAGAAAAAGGAGGCAGGTTAAGAAAAGAGGTAGTGTCTTGGCTGGAAGGTGGACTTTGCCCTCTCCTCAGCAAAGCAAGAGGCTTCTAGATGTAGAATGAGGAAACAATGAGGTTTGGGGCTTGAAGTCAGTCTGGCTGTTTTTCACATATATCTAAGTGCATGAACTGAGATACATTTTCTCTCTACTCCATGCCAGGGGTTGTTATATACATTTGAAAAAAAAAAAAAAACCTGGCCTGGCATCTACCCTTGGGCATCTTACAGACAATAAGCAAGCACATATTTCAAAATTATATGGCCAGGCACTGATGGCTAATGCCTATAATCCTTCCTACTCAGGAGGCTGAAATCTGGAGCAGCAAAATCAACCTGGACAGAAAAACCTGTGAGACTGTCTGAAAAATAACCAGCAAAAGCCAGACTACAGGCCTGGCTCAAGTGGTAGAGTACCAGCTGAGCAAGCAAGCTCAGCAAGGGAAAGATTCCAGTTTCAAACTCCACTGCTGGCAAAACAAAGTTACAAAGCATACCAAATATCATAAAGGGAAAGCATAAGACCAGGTGGCAGGAGTAGAAAGGAGGTGACAGTTAAGCAATTGGAAGGATATAATGTATCAGCCACAATGAAATTGAGGAGGGTGGGGAAGAGAAGGACATTCCAGCAGGAGGAAGAACCCGGGAAAGGCCCTATGGCAGGCCTGCATGGATGTTTGAGAATTAATGATGACAGAGCACATACAAAAGGACTGGAAGAGAAGCCAGGCTGGACACACGGGACAGCATAAAAGGCGATACTGTTGAAAGAAAAGAGTACAAATCCTGTGGACAGTTTCCTCAATTGTAAAAATCTCCTTCAGGGTGGTCATAGTGAGTCATGTCAAGGAAACAAGTATCAGCACAAAGTCCTTAAACATCAGCATGACTGGCTGTTGACTGGGCGCTCACGCCTGTAATTCTAACTGCCCAGGAGATGGAAGATCTAAAGATCATAGTCCAAAGCAGGCAGGAAAGCCTTTGAGGCTCTTTATCTCCAATTAACCATCAAAAAGCCAGAAGTGGAGGTATGGCAAGTAGTAGAGTACTAGCCCTGAGCAAAAAGCTCAGACATAGTACCCAAGCCCTGAGTTCAAACCCCAGGACCTGTCCCTTCCACTGTGCCACCCCCCCAAAAAAAAAACAGTCATTATTTCTAGTATGTTGGCACACACCTGTAGTTCTAGCACTCAAGAGACTGAGGTGGAAAATTAAGAGTTCAGGCTGTTCAAAATATCTTTAGCCATAAAGGAAATGAAAATGGAAACTACTGTTAAGATATCATCTCAGTAGGGTGCTGGTGGCTCATACCTCTAATCCTAGACACTCAAGAGGCTGAGATCTGAGGATCATGGTTCAAAACCAGGCCGGGGCAGAGAAGTCTCTAAGACTCTTATCTCCAATTAACCACCAGAAAACCAGAAGTGGCACTGTGGCTCAAGTGGTAAAGTGCTAGCCTTGAGGTGAAGAGCTAAGGGACAGCGCCTAGGCCCAGAGTTCAAGTCCCATGACAACAACAACAACAAAAATATTTCATCTCAGTTCTGTACACTCTATCTCACGCAGATTGGCAGTTTGGTTTGGCTAATAAACTCTTCTGCCTGAACAACCACACACAGGTCTCCTTTCTCCAAACCTTATATAATGGTGCCGAAACCAGGAGGGGATAGTGTCAGGAGGCACTGGACTCTCCTCCTCTCTCTCTCTCTCTCTCTCTCTGTCTGCCTCCTGTCCCCCCTCCACATACCCAAACTGCTGATGGAGCTCTACACCAGACCTCCACCTTTACCACTGCTGGCCACACATTCACTACAACATCTCCTGTCTACAGGTCCCTCTGTTCATCTCCCTCTCTCTCTTTCCACACCAGAGGGATCCTCTGTGCCTTTTGGCCATTACTTTCTACGTCCTCAAGAGACTCCCTCTAAAGGACTCCATAAAGCCAAAGTGCCTTTTATTGCAACAGTTTCTGCCAATGCAATGGTAAATGCTCAGATTCTCTATGTTCAGGCTTTCTTTGCTCTCCTCACTCATCCTTCAGTCTGTCCCCTGTCTCCCTCTGTGGACCTTCATCCCCGTGCCTGCTAGGCCCGTGTGGTTGAAACAGGATGAGAGTGGGCATAAACCTCCCAGCCATCTCCTCTAGAAAATCCCTGCACCTCATAAGATTTCAAAGACACATATGCTTCTTCACCACCAAGGAACTCTCACTGCTGCCTTTGCCCAGACCAGATAACATGTCTGCCTTCCGCCCCTAATGTCGATGCCTCTTGCCAGCAGGAAGTAACCAGAGAGTCAGTGCCCCTTTATAACTTTCAAAAGGCTGGAATGTTGGGAAGCGGGCGGGGTGGGGGGGTAAGGGGGGGAATGGCCCCTTCTCCTTTGTTCTCCCTCTGAGCACACATGGCCCTGTAATCCAAGTAAGTGGCACACCTGGGGTCAGTGGGAGGTCCCCCAGGGTCCAAGGTCACTTCTACATCTACTGTGGACATACCTCCTCCTGCCCACCCCTTATCTAACCTTTCACCCTTGCCCCTCTGCACATTGTATCTCATGCAGGCTGGCAGTTTGGTTCTGCTAATAAACTCTCTTCTGCCTGAAAAAAAAAAATTTCATCTTAGCTTAGTCAAAATATCATTCATCTTGAAAATAGACAACAAATGCTAGCAAGGATGTGGGGGAAAGGAATCCATATATACTGTTAGTGGGAATGTGAACTAGTGCAACCATTATGGAAATCAGTATGGAGGGTCCTCAAAGAAACTACAGTAGACCAATCTTGTGACCCCACCATACCACTATAGGGCATATATCCAATAGAGGGTAAACCAATGCACAAGGAAGATATCTGCGTGGCCAGGACAATAACCAAACGTGGAATCACCTGAGATACCCAACAACAGATGAAAGGATAAAGAACATATAAGACAGATTTATATTATATACGTATGGTATATATAAGATATATGTGTATGTGTAAATATATATAAATACACACATATATATCACGTAATATTACACAACCATAAAGAAAAATGAGATCATGTCATTTACAGGAAAATGGAGAACAATATACTGAACAAGATAAAACAAGCTCAAAAAGCCAAATGTAGGATGTTTTCGTTCATATATGGAAGCAAGACCCTGCCTCAAGTAATAAGAATGATAAAAAGGAGGTTCTATACGTTCAGGCTTTCTTTGCTCTCCTCGCTCATAAAAAGAATAGTCTCCTACCATCATCTTTCCCATCCCACATGAGCAGCTCCAGGGTACCCTTCCCACTCTGTCCAGGGAACTTCTAAGTTCCCTGAAAGCAGGAGCAGTTTGATTCTTCCCATGTTCCTCCCCCATCTCACATGGAACCTGTCACATTTGAAGAGCTCAGTAAGTATCTGCAGAGTTGAAACCAAGTGCACAAGTAATTACAGTAACTAATAAACTGAAGAATGTTTTTTTGTAGAGGACAAAGAAGTCACTGAGTCCAAAATGATCAAATGACAAAAACATGCTCTGATTCACTCCTTTCCCCATAAGTGTCTGAGGCTTCCTCAGAAGCACATTGGGGAAATAGCCACTCATAAACAAGCAGTAAGACACGGGCGTTTGCTCTTCTGATCACAAAGAGCCTTCATTCCTAGGTGGCAAGCAGCAAGTAGCAACTAACAGGAATGCTTCAAAACCAGCACTGAATGCTTTAGGCTTTGCACAGTACTTCAGGTACAATTGCAGTCAACAATTAAGAACTAGGTAGGTTGACTAGTTTCATGCCCACGCTGAAGACTGAGAGAGAAGAATAAGTTATTTGCCTGTGGTTAAATGTGAGCTACAAAATTAAGGTACAACTCTGGATCCTTTAGATCTGTGCTTTTGCCTTTACACAACTACATCCCACCATCTCTTATTAGATGGATGGGCATAGCACTACATGCAGAACTGTGCCTGAATTTCCAACTGCAACTAAGCAACAGGGTAGTATCTTTTACAAGCTACTGCGACATCTGAACAAGGGAGGAAGGATGCTATCCCTCAATCCATCTAAAATAACTCATCTGAAAAAAAATGGACCATCTCTTACCAAGACATAGTCAGGTTCTTCACTCAGCTCCACGCCTCCTTGCTGGTATCTTGGGAATAATGCTTATTGATAGATAGACATCAAAGGACTTCATTTAGACATGTGTGTGTATGTGTGTGTATATATGTGTGTGTGTGTGTCTGTGTATGCCAGTCGTGGGGTTTGAACTCAGGGTCTGGGTACTGTCTCTGAGCTTTTTTCTGAAGGCTAGCACTCTATCACTTGACCCATAACTCCACTTTCAGCTTTTTGGTAGTTAATGGGACACAAGAGTCTCATGGACTTTCCTGCCTTGGTTGGCTTCAAACTTTGAAACTCAGATCTCAGCCTCCTGAATAGCTATGTTTATAAGCATGAGCCACTGGTGCTTGGCTTATAACTTTAAATATAAATTTTGAGTCTATAATACATTCAGAGGGTTTCAATTTTAAGCTGTGTTTCAAGTCCTTCAACACCACTCCATTCCCAACTACCTTGTTCTTATTTTCATCTCATTCCACCCAATTCTTATCTCTCTAGGATTTACTGAAACAAACAGAAGCAAGTATGCATGCATATGCCATCTCCTCTCATCTCCTTTCTACAGAAAATATGGCTTGCTGTGGTGCCCTTTCAGCAGAGAGAATCCCTCTCTCTAATGCTTTCCAGGAGCCACAAAGCCTCCGCTGAGCATCCTTCATGCCAACCCAAGGCCAGACAGAGGCGAGGTAATCAATAAGCACTTGCTGGAGGGGAAAGACCAGACAAGGGACAATTGATCCCTGGAGGCAGTCCAGGGTGTGGGAGGCAAGCTCCTCTGGACACCTGTGTCTAGCATCTGCAAGACAGCCATCACCCTGAGATCACAGGGTCTGGGGAGGAGGGACGAGCACTCCATCCAGGACCCCTGCTCCTCGTGAGACACAAAGCTAAAGCATCAAACTCCTCACTCCACATAATACCTCTGTTTTCTGGATCACCAAAGACAGAACACCTTTGCAAAAAGGCTGCTTATAACTGCTGCATTGTTCAAGGAAACAAGGCTAGTCCCAGAGACAAGAAGCATGAATTAGAAGCTTTTTTAGCTCCCTGGCATTATACCTCTTTGCAAATGCCCAGTCTGGACCATAACGCTCCAGTTTCTAGGATGTACTTGCTTGCTCAGGGTCCTGCGATGAATGGCAGGTTTGAGCTAGAGGTCAGGAAGGCCTTCCTCATGGCTAACATCAGCTCCTGTTCACAAATGATGCAGTCACTGATGGGAAGGGGCTGTGCACATCACTAAAAGTAGACTAATGTTTTGGAGAAGTTTTAATTTGATTCAATTAAAAATTCAGGGCAGCTCTAAGCAAGACAGAAATAGGCGAAAGTGTTTTCTAAGGCTATGCACACACCTCTGGGCCTCCTGCCCTTTGCAGGCCTATCACCAAGGGACCTAGACCCCAGCTAGCATCTCCTGACTGGCTCCAACACTCACAGCCTATCTCCAGACCAGGACACTGCCTGGAGAGAAACGAATCTCAGGAATCTGTCTCTTCTTAGGGAACTGAATGGCTGAGCTATGAAAAATGTACAAAATGTACAAAAAATGAATAAACATGCATTCAAATTTCTGGAGAGATACTGGGAAAATTGTATAATACAGTTTGTTTCCAGAAGGGACTTTAGGGGTCAGCACTAACGGCAGCAACTCACTTTTGGTAATACGTCATTAAGTCTACCATAAACGTTTTCAGTTATGTTTACTATTGTTCAAATGTATTTTAAAGTAAAAGCTTTAAAAATATCCCATTCATTTTTAAGCACTTCAATCCTAAGGATATAGAGACAGGATGCGCCATTCAGGTCCAGATAGAAAGCGTCCAACAGTGACACAGCCCCAGTTTTGCTATCCCATCAATCAGGCCACAAACTTGTCAAGACCTTAGGCTGGTGGCCTGACACAGTGACCTGGATTAATTACACTGCCTCACTCAGGAACTGCAACCGGAACGAGGGCCTCTCTACACAAACCTGTGCATCTCACCATTCTTGCCATATTCAGATCCCCATGCAGAATGGCTCAAGAAGGAAAAGGAGTTTATGTAGTTACGACTCAGGGCCCAAAGACCTCACCAGGATTACATCTGGCCCTTCCTACCTGGATTCCATCTTCCTCTGTGTGCTTTGTCCCATGGCCAGAGCTCCACCTTATCCTCCCAGCAACCTTCAGGTAGGAGACTTGCCCCAAACGAAAACCAGGGCTGGGACTCAGTGGGCCACACTAGATCGCATGAGCATTCCTGAGCCCATCGCCATGACCAGACATGGAAACAAGAGGACTGGGGTCAACACATGGAAGATACGGGGCTGAGTGAGACAGTGTGGTGGAAAGGTGGTAAGTGCAGAAGGCTCTATATGCTATACTCTTCCTCCACAGTCAACTCCACCCTCTCCCAGACACCTTCTGCAATGGCCTGATTCCCAACTGAAATGTGACCATAAGTAAGCTAAGAAACTCAATTGTCTGACTGGCAGACATTCCATGGCCACGTGACAGGTCACCACTGGTTAGCAGACTGGATATCTATGGGTCAGGAGGCCGGAGTCCTACTTGGCCAGAGTTGTATGAACAAGGCTGCCCAGGGTTTCCCATTCAGGAAGAGGTTAGGGGAATGGCAAGCCTGCAAACAACACATCTAAGTTGCACCATGAGAACTGTAATAGAAACAACTTTATTCATACCTGAGAAAAGTGTAGGAAAACCATTCTCATTGACCACTTAACCTTTCCCTTAGGCCGAATCACTTGGAGGCCGATTTCACTCACCCTTCCCTTATGTCATGGGTCATTTGGGGCCTCAGTGGCCAGTGGCCAAAGGCTGGAGGTCCACAGCCAGTCTGGAAACCAGAGCCAAAGGCCAGGAAGAGGGTCTGCAGCATGGCTCCTGAGTCACAGTTGGGGTCAATGTGACCTGTCATCAAAGTCCAGAGCCTCCTGGGTCACAGTCCGGAGTCCAATAGAAAACAAGTCCTCCCAGGGGGGCTGGATCCAGGCTAGCAAGGCTGTCAGCTGCTCCCCACATACAACACGAAGAGCCCAGAAACTCTCTAGCCGAGACACCTGCAGGTCAAGCAGTTAGCAAGGTGAGATACACAGGGGCTACCCCAGGTAGGAACAGGAGAGGACTCAGAAGATGATTTACCACCCTCCCTGGCTCACCATCTTTTTCTCTCCCTAAGCCTGTCATTGCTCTTCATAAAAGATGCTAACTAACCCTGAGCCATGCAGAATCTAACAGGCACTAACTGTAATCCTCTAGAGGGTTCCCACTCCCTAGCCCAATATAGGCCCCACAGGCTCCAGAGTCAACGCCAAGGAACTCCATGTGCATGGGTTCAATTCCTGACTTTACCACTAGGGACCTGGGAAAGTTGGTGAATGTCTCCAAGCCACAGTTTTCTCATCTGTAAAACAAGGCCAGGAACAGCCCCTCCTCTCATGCTGTGGCTGGGAAGGTAAACTGGCTGGCGCACAGAAACCAATCACACAAACTCATAGAAGCTGGCTGCCTCATTACAGGCCTCCCAGCAAGACAGTGGCAGGGCTCCAGACAGGGTGTTCCTACTGACCACCCCTGCCTCCTGCCCAAACCCAGATCCTCACACCCCAACCCCAAGTTCCCTCTACTATGCCTGCCCATCCCTCAGCTTCATTCTGCCCCCAATCCTCGGCCTTCCTAGACAAAGTTCCCCCACTGTCCTCTCTGCCCATGCCCCCAGGACTCACACACCTCATCGTAGAAGACCAGCCGTATGTCTTCAGGGGCGGAGCGATAGAGCAGCACTGAGCTCAGGCTGCTGAGTGGTTGCTGCTCCCTGACCCGCAGGGAAGGGTCAGGCCTCAGGAGAGAGGCCTGCTCAGCGGCTTCACCAGATGCTGTTAGGAGGGGAGGCTCCATCTGGGACCCTGCAAGATCCTCATCTAACATGTACAGGGTGGACAACGTCAGCAACAGGGACACAGGGCAGGTAGAGAGGCCTGGTGGGTGAAAGACGGGGTGGGACTCAGAATGGAAGGCCAAGGAGGGTCCAGATTTTAGGTGTCCCAGTGTTGCTCCAAGGAAGAGCCAAACCCACCCTGAGGGTTCACAAAGCAGCCTGGGCCTGTGGGAACCAGGGCCCTATCTAGTCCAAATGCCCAGTCTCTAAACCTTCTGAGAGCCTACACCAGTCACCCTAAACCATGATCCACTCTACCTCTGACAGATTGAGGGGAGCAGACCAACCAACACACCCACTTCAAGGAAACTTGGACCCCATAGCAAAGGTCTCTGGGCAACTGAGAATCCAGGGTGTCTGCTATCCCCACCTGGAGAGACAAGGAACACCCAGACTGTGGTGTAAAAGAAGTGAACATTACTACAAAGGCACTGTGCAGGCACATTAAGGGGCTGGTCAGTGTACTAGGGGGCTGGCCCGTGGCTCAGGGACATAGACTGGGGACAGCTACACACAAGAGGCCTCACCTTCAACCAGGAACACCTGAAGGTAGAAGAATTGGGGGGGCAGTGAGGAAGTGTCTTTTTCCAGCAATGGCCTGAGAATGCATGGAAGACACAGGAAGAGGGTAAGCCGGGAGTGAGAAGGGCTTCAAGGGAGGGAGGGGGGGAGGGAGGATATGAGGTCAGGCAGCAGTCTCCAGAACCACGTATTGGATCTGTGAAGACTGGGCTTTTACCTCCCATTAACTCACCACAGTCGGTGCTGCGGGGTCACCTCCTCCTCGGTGGTGCAGACACAGTTCCTCTGAGGAGGGGGCAGAGACCGCAAGATACCTGGACAGAGCAGCCGGAGACGGGAACCCTCAGGGGGTCCTGCCCTTCTCTATCCTATCCCCTCCACCACTCAACCCTGCCCAATTCTAAACTTGAGAAACTTTTGTTATAAACAAGTCCCATGACCTCTGCTCACTGCTGGTCCTGGGGGCCCTGCCCAGGCCCCCCTCCCCACCCACTCTGCATCCTCCTCACCAACAAGCTCCTCAAGGAAGGCCCGGCACTTCCTGGCGTCGCGAGGCAGCAGCACACAGGTACCCGGCCCGGCTGCCCACTCCATCCGCAGGCTCTGGCCTGCCAGGCCCAGCTCCATGCCACTCAGGTCCTGCAGGGGAATGGCCAGGGTGGGCTGGAGCCAGCTGGCTGGAGGCCCGCTGTGGAGGGGGCAGAGTTACCAAGAGTAAGAGGAGGACAGGGTGAGACTGACAGGGAGGCCCAATGCCGCCCTGGCTGCACGCTTGGCACACTCACCAGATTGGCCCCGTAACTTTCAACAGGTAGAGCCTGTGGTCAGACACAACCACAAGACACTGAAACTCCTCCCTGTGGCCTGCCAACACTACCGGCACCTACGAGGAAAAAGTAGTAGATGAGGAACCAAAAAAAAAATGCTTACTGGGGCCAGACTGAAAGTGGAGTCGCTCCCTATTGCTAATTATCAGTCAAGGTGACCCCTGAGCTCCTGAGCCTCTCCTCCAATGCTACCACTCTCTTCCCTAGTCCCCATTGTGCCCACTCAGACCCCAGAATCTCTCAGCTGGGTCCCCTTGCCTCCTCCAAGCCACTCTCCACACAGGGCCAGAATGACTACCCTCAATAGCAAACTCATCATCAATCTCCTGCTTCAAGCTTTCCCCCTGGCTGCCTGTGGCCCGTGGGTCCCATCCCAACCCCTTGGGGCAAGAATACCAGACCACTCCTGTAGCAACCCCGCCTGCCTTCACCCTGCCCTGGAGGAGCTGCCCCTCATCCTGCACACGGGCTCCCCAGGAGCGTCTCTCCCACCCCACGCACTGCCTACAGTGTCCTTTTCTGGAAAGGGGACTTAGCCATCACCTCCCGGAAGGCTTCCTGACCCACTCAAGCAGGAGTCACTATGTAGGATCTTACCCTGATTTCAGCACTTTCACATTGTGTGATCTGGCCTCCTTACGCCAGACTCCAAGATCAAGGGCAAAACTGACTCCAGATCCCAGGGTCCCACGTGGCAGGTTCCAACCGAGGGACTAACGATGTGTGTTTATAGTGATAGGAGGGCCAGGTACTGACTATCAGGAGCAGCTCCCAGACACTGCCTCTCAGCTCCCCCGGGTATAAGGAAGTGTTATCTCCATTGTGCTGGAGACAGCTAAGACTCAAATATTAAGGTACATGCCCAGAGCCACACAGAAGTGCTGTAGCTGAAAAGCAAGGACACATCTGGTAGTTGCCAAATGTTCAACTTAACTCCTGCTGCCAGGGTAGACAGTGGTCATCCTGGTGGAAAGGGGGGTGGGCAATGCCAGGTGGCACAGACCTTGATGCAGCACTGGAACTCCTCTTGGGCATCACTGAACACCTCAACATCCAGGAAGAGCCGGAGTCGGTGATCCACCGAGCGGAAGCCACAGGGCTCAGGGGCTGGGGGCAACCGTTGGGCCATCAGCCTGCCTCTGGCAGCTTGTGGCTCCTCTCCAACTTCCATCAGTGCCCATTCCTCCCCAGGCCCCATCTCCGCTTTGTGTCGCCTACACTGTACTCACGGGGACTGAGGCTCCAGCTGCTGCAGCCATGGGAAACAGGAACCTCAGGTGGGATGCCACCAGCCCTACTGAGATGGTCACCTTGGCCTGGCTGGTCACAGACAGGGGACTGGGAGGGAGCTGGTGACTGCTCTCCCTGCTTCTGCTCCCTGTTGAGGGTTTCCCCAGACAGAGCCAGGAGAACCACATGGTCACTTCCACAGTTCGGACACACAGTAGGAGATTCTGGGGAGGGAAAGATATGAGTCCCTTGACATAGCACATCCCCACCACGTCATACACTTTCAGACCTCCAGTGGGCCATCTCCAGCTTCTACACATGACAACCACTCCCAAGCCTTGCCCCACCTCCATCTCCCTCTCCAGGCTGATGGATCCTTCCCCATCCCAGTGACAGCACAGCGAATCTGTGCTCCATGGTCTCCTCAAAATACACCCACCTTCCAATCCCAGGCCCTGCTCTGATCCCTTCCCACAGCCTGGGGCACCAAAATTAACAGAATGAAAAAGGTAGGAAGGGCACTAGTGCCACGTCTGGGCCCAATTCCAGGCTCTACCAATTAATGGCTAGATTTCTACCTTCTCTGAGCCTAGCTGTTATTTGTTAAAAAAAAAAAAAAAAAAGGACCTGTTGGCAGGACAGATAAACAGAAGCAGGACACAGAGGTTGGGTCACTACAGAACTTGAGTAGCTACTTTATTTGGGCTAGGTGCTACACTTTGCTCCTTATTGTCATGTTTACGTGTGCGCGCGCGTGTGTGTGTGTGTGTGTGTGTGTGTGTGTGTGTGTGTGTTTATACTGGTAATGGGGCTTGAACTCAGGGTCTGGGCACTGTCTCTTAGCCTTTTAACTCAAGACTGGTACTCTACCACTTGAACCATAGTTCCATTTCCAGCTTCTTGGTAGCTAATTGAAGATAAGAACCTCAGGGACTTTTCTGCCCAGGCTGGCTTCAAACTGCAATCCTCAGATCTCAGCTTCCAGAGTAGCTAATAGGTATGAGCCACTAGGGCTGGTGTAAGTCACCAGCTTGTTAAATTATCTTAAAAGAATCATTGCAGGGAGGGGCTCATTTCCTTCTCTGTTCAGATGAGATAACTGAGGTTCAAAGGAGAACCTAGCATATGGCAAAGTGCATTAATGGCAACACAGAAGAGACCCCACAAGCTGCAGGACCTAGGGAATACAACTGGGGAGGAGCAGGTATCTCAGAGGTATTTCCACTCACACAATGGCACTATTTAAAAAATAAAATAAAAACTAATTTAAAACATAAACTTAAAAGTCCTGCTGCAAGTGCTGCCAGAAAGAAAAAAAGAAGCTGATAAAAATCATGCATCCGACACAGCTGTTATCTAGCGGATTCCTTTCTCTTCAATATCTTCAGAGACCTTGCTTTTTTATTGGTTCTACAATGGAAAAATCCCTTAAAGGGCAAAACATGAAGCGATGACACGAGGTGCTATTTGCTATCAAGCAGTTTCAAGGTCGGTCAATAAAGGACAAATTCCACCAACCCCCAAAGCATCTTACCCAACAGCTGCCCTGATGCTGCAGGAAGGGCTCACTAGGTTTTACATTATTCCTGAAAAGCCTGCCAAAAATACCTAGAAAAGCCTTCAAGTTTTGAAAACACAATGAGTATGTTTAAAACGCAATTATAGAATTGGCATCTCCTGATTCTGAGAGGGAAAAAAAAAACAAACCAGGAAATCATTTCCTCTGATTTGTGATACAGACGGCAGGTAGTTTTACTTCACTTGTGCAGAAGAGTGGATCCTACGCCCTTAGGCGTCCTCCTTGGGACTCCTCCACGGTCCCCCCGCTCAGAGCCGCTTTCCCTGCAGTGGGAAGCCATGGCGCAGGGAGGTCAAGGGTAAGGCTGGTACCTGTCTTTTGGAACACAGGCCTCCAGCCTTCTTCGCTTTCCAATTCCATCTTGGGCTTGAACTCACAGCCACAACGCAAGCACTGGAATCTGCCCCCCAGCAGCTCCCTTGCCTGCCCAAGCTGCTGCTGTGCCGCAGTGGTAAATGGTGTCAGCACAGTGAGTAGCTCCTGAAAGAAGGCAAAGCGGAAGGCAGCTGTAAGCAGGTGGACCCAGATAAACATGCCTGGCAAATGCTTTCCCTGCAGCCTGGGGCCGCTCCTTCAGCCACTTCCCGCCCCCCCCACCACCACCACCACCACACACAGCCTCCTGAACCCCATCACCTGGATGGCCACATGGGCATCTGGCTCCAACACCAAGTAACGGCGTAGCCGCCGGTCAGGGCAGATGTAGGAAAAGCGCAGCACAAGGACAGGGGCCCCTGGAAGCAGATCTGAACCCTGGAGAACAGGAGGAGAGCAGGGGGGAGATGGAAAAGAGTGACTCTGGATTCCACTCACATGCTGAGAACCTACCTCCCAGCCCAGCCCCCCACCAAGCCAACGACAACTGCACTCTGCCCCAGATCATCCTTCCACATGTCCATCGGAGAGGCTGGAAAACACTCAGCCAATGCCTCATCCAGAAGCCCCAACACCATCACTCACCTCGAGCCCCAGTTCTCTCTGAGCTTGAGCCTCAGGCTCTAGTTCAGCTGCCACCAGACTCTGCAGCTCCAGCCGCTCCATGGTTTGGGCTGCTTGGAGTTCCACCTCCAACAAGTGGGCAGAAGTGACCTGGAGGAAACACTCCCTGCCTCGCAGGCCTTCGAGCCCCTGCAGGGGACACACTAACATGGGCCGACAGAGCTCCGCTGTGGAGAGACCAGAAAGGAGGGGTGGAGGGGGGAAAGGCACCCAAAGCTGCCCTCCCATGGGGTGGCTCTCCATCGGCCTAGCCATCCCAGCATCGCTCCACTTGACCCCATTTCCCACATGTCTACCGAGTGAGCACCTTCTACTTCCTTTGGCTCCTGCTCCTCTTCCTCCTCCTCCTCCTGTTCCTCCTTTGTTTCTTCTTGTTCCTGTTCCTCTCTCTCCTCCTCATCTTCTTCTTCTTCTTCTTCTTCTTCTTCTTCTTCTTCTTCTTCTTCTTCTTCTTGGCACTCTGGCTCTACCCTGCTCTCCTCTGTCACCTTCTGTGGTGACTTCTCAGGGCTTCTGGCTTCCTTCTTTGGGGCCAGAGGACTGGAGGGAGACTCAGGGCCCAGGGACTCCGGGGGAGGGATATGGATAGCAGGTGTCTTGGGGGCAGCCAGAGGGGGGCTCCCTGAGGTCTCCAAGTGGTTCCTATATTGCAGCCAGTCACAGCCAAACCGCTCCCGGAAGCTGTTGAGGAGCTCCAGCTCCCGATGTTGTTGCACAAACCATCCTGGGGAGCAGAGGATATGGAGCTGAGCAAGCTGCTAGCCCCGCCCCATCCCAGGCAACCCTAGGCTCTTTGTATGGCTCCTCATTTTCAAGCAAGGGAAGGGGCTACATACAGGCCTCCCTCAGGAGCATGTCCTATGGAACACTGTGGCCACATGTAACCCAGACCAGCACATCAAGTGCTACTTTTGGAGATTCACAAAATGTGGATGCACACCTAAGGGTCTGGGGACTGCAGGGAAGAAAACCTACTTTACTTGGTTTAAATGTGCACTTCCCAGACTTATATGGCCCCCAAATCGTTTTAGTATACAACCTCTTAACACCTCACAAAATTAATGCTCTTAAAAAGCTCCAGATACCTCACATATGGTGTATACATGTGCACATCTGAGGGAAGCAGAGAGGAGGGCACAGAATGAGTGGAAAACAAGTGGGGGGAAAAATATATAGTAGAGGGGGCCCAACAGCTACAATGAACATTGATGAGAGCAAACTAGGCAACTCAAGAGCAGCGGGGAGGAGGGAAGAAATGAGAGAAAAAGAAGGAACAGATTACACTAAGCAAAAGAAAAGAAATATACATAGTACCTGACCTGGAAGAAATTGTTTTATTGTTAATCATCATGAAGTTCATAAGCATTGTAGACTAGAAAGATGATGTCCATCATTGGGAAGGTTAAAAAAAGGATGAAAGCAAAGGGGGGGCTGGGGGGAGGGAAAGTGAGAGAAAATTGAGGAAGGGGGTAACAAGTATGACAAGAAATGTATATATATATATATATATATATATTCACTGCCTTAAGTATTTAACTGTAACCCCTCTGTACATTGTCTTGACAATTAAAAAAGAAAAAGGTTCTAGAGATTGCTGCCCAGGAGTAGTGGCACCAGTGGTTCATTAACTACTTTGGAGGCTGGAGATAGGAAGACTGTGGTTCAAGGCCAGCCTGGGAAGGAAAAACTCAAAAGAGCCTTCTCAAAAGATATCCACAGCTGAGTGTGGTGATACACACCTGTCATCCTAAACTATGGGGAAGGCTGAGACTGGGAGGCCTGTGGTTCTAGGATAGCCCAGGCTGAGAGACTCGTGAGATTCCATCTCAACTGAAAGAAGCTGGGTGTGGTAGTGCTCATCTGTCTTCCCAGCTACAATAAGATGTCTAAAACAGGCAGATCACAATCCAGGCAAATACATGAGTAGGACACCAGATCACAAAAAGGGCTACAAGGCATGGCTCCACGGTACAGCAAATACCTAGCAAGCACAAGGCCCTGAATTCAAACTCCAGTACCACCAAAAAAAAAAAAAAAAGAGCAACAGACTAAGAAACACTCTATAAGGTTCCACTCCTCCCCCAAACCAAGTTTCTCCTCCCAGACCTGCATGAAAACATCATTAGAGGGACATGGGAGAAGGGAGTGGGTATGGCTAGCTTACCAGCAGGGGAAGGGTCCAGAGTTCGGGGCTCTGGGTCTGTATCACTGGGCTCAGAGATGCTCGGCCGTCTCACACGAACTCGGCTCTAGGTTGGGTGGAAGGACAGAGCTCTATGAAAGCCAGGGCCTCCCATCTGCCGCCCATGGCCTCCCATCTGATCAACAGAAAATTCTCAAGGATGAGGCCTTCCACCATCAGTCCAATAAGAACTCAGAGCTCCAGGGACACAGCAGCCAAGGACCCCACTCACCTTAACCTTCCGAAGTGGGGGCTGGGTCACAACACCCCCTGAGGAGAGGCTATCACTCAGCTCTGGGCCACCTGAGGTTTCCGTGGTACTCCCCACTGGCCAGGACACAGGTGGAGCTATGGGGCTAGGTCCTGAGGATGCAGAGGTCTAGTGTGTGACAACAGGGAGAAGATGCAGGTCAGAGCCAGGAGAGGAGCTCGGCCCTGCCTGAGCTAGCCAAGAGCAGGCCCTACCTTCCATTAGCCAGAGAGACCTCTCCCGATCACTCCTATATCCCCGGCCAGTGCCCTCCCTTCGTCTCCATCAGTCTTTGCCATCCAACCCCCACCACACTGACCTGAAGATCCTTCAGTGACAAGACCCTGCCGTCAAGAAGGAACTGCATAGAGACAGAGGAGGAGAGGCAGGGTTTGCAGTGGTGCCCAGCCCCAGGGAATGTCAGCATTAACAACACAACAAGGAGCCTAGGCTTGGGCTCTTCACCCAGGGCAGGCAGGAGAGTAGAGGGCTGGGGTAGGTCAGGAAAGAAAGGGGAAGCAAGTGGATACAAGATGATCACTCACTCCATGGGCAGCATTCCTGGCCTGGGGTGACAAGTACTGGGCAGTGGCCACGCGGTGTCCAGGATGGAACCACAAAGGGTTCCCCTCCAGGTAGAGCTTCAAGGTGGGAATGAGGTGAATGAGGGGGGGGCCTAGGGCCAGCCCTCCCTATATGAAGAAGGCACTGCCCTCTGACACAGGAGAGCCACACCAGAAGGTGGCTCCCAGGCCCGCAAAGTACCCATGTCTCACCTTGCGCAGCTCAGCCAGCAGCCATAGCGGTGACAGCTCCCTGTGTCCTTCCAGCAGGTTATAGGCCACATCCAGGTGCCGCAGGTTCCTCAGCTGCTCTAGGCCTGGGGTGGAGGTGAGGGGAGAGGATGGCACATGGGGGTGTGTGCAGGTGTGAATGTGTCTGGGGGCGGGGGGGGGTGCATGTGCTAGGTACACGACAAATCAAAGAGCCAGCTAAAGGCCTCACAAAGCTGGAGAGGTACCTGGGTCACTGTGGGTCTCATGATACCCCAATTCCCTCCCGTGTTTGCCCCACATATGGCCCACTCACCTCGCAGGCTCCGAAGCTCATTGCCTCGCAGAATCAAGATCCCCAGAGCGGCCCCAGAAGGTCCCATTCTTGGCACCAAGTGCAGGTGATTATAGGAGATATCCAAGTGGTAAAGCTCAGATAAATCCTGGCAGCGAGCGAGGAGGACAAAGATTCTCACCTTGACTAAACTCTAGTCAGGGTCCTCCTCTGAGCCCTCTTCTTGACTCCACCTTGGCCTATAAAAACTGCAGATTTCAGCACAGACGATCTCATCCTCTTCCCTCAATTAAAAGACCTGAACAATTATCAGCATTGTTTTTCACAGCTCTGAGCTACACTCTTAGGACGGTGATTCCCACTCTCATGGTTTCTGCCCAGGAGAACATAAGGCACCAAGGGAAATGTGAGGCTACAAAAAGAATTTACTTTTTGTTCCTGCCAACACCTAAAGGAAGGATTGTCTTCACAGTCTGTGAGGACGGGAAGGGATTAACTTCAGCATGTACCAGTCAGCTAGCCAACCCCAGATGGCTTTCCCATGAACCAGCACCTTTCTTCTTGCTTCTCATAAATTTCTACTTCCCTGCCTGTGCCTAATCCCCCCAATACTTCTTTTCTTACTCTTCCATTTAAAATGCCCATTCACCTCAACACAAATCAACGCAGAATTTAGTTTAACTGGACCATCTTCCCTATTGATAAAACCTTTCCTTACCACATTAAGGAGTATCCAGCTTCATTTATCTTTGGTATGGGATGGAAAGAGACAGGGGAAAGGTCTGTCATTATCATCACAAAATCTACCAGTTTTTGAGTGAAGCACTGGGCTGAGTAAAACTGGGTATTCCTCACAACCAATGTGCTTTATAAAAGCAGGTACTCCAATAATTGCTACAAACCAAGCAGCTAACTCATATGTCTTAAGTTACACAGGAATTAGAAGCTAAGGTTGGAACTCTGTCTTGTCTTATGCTAGATCCCAAACAGTACTACTTCTTCAGATATGGCTTCTTCTCATGAGAGAAGAACAAGATGGAAGACAAGCCATCTAGGAGAGATAATGAGAACAGAGCCACCCAAGGCCCAAGTGCACCAGCTGTTAGGCTGCTCGTACTTACCATCAGGAAGCCTTTGCAGTCCTGGACTCGATTATGGCTCAGGTTCAGGAAACGCAGAGCTGACAAGAGACGCTGGGAAGGACAAGAAGAGAGGCAGATAATGGGTTTTCATCAAGGACACCCATCTGCCAACTTTCCCTCCTTCCTAAATACTCATTCTTGCCCTTTTCCCAATACTTCCTTCCCTTGGAGCACTCACCAGGGAGCTGTCTAGGGCAGTCAGTGCATTGTAGCTGAAGTCCGCAGAAAGCAAAGCCAGCCAGGGAAGGGCAGAGCAGAGGTCCCCGCCGCAGGCTGAAAGGAGCTCCTGGGCAACGGACAGATTCATTACTCTCTCTCTCTTTCTTTCTCTCTCTCTCTCTCTCTCTCTCTCTCTCTCTCTCTCTCTCTCTCTCTCTCTCTCTCCCATTACTCCACTCTCATCTTCTTTTCATACTCCACCCATTCACTCATACATGGCTCCACCTGAGATTTAGCCTTCAATAAAGTGTACACCCCTGCCCCCAAGGAGTACACCCTGAGGAGAGGAAGAAAGCAGATACTATGCTATTTAATGGAGAATGACCATCAATCTACAGACAGGAATAAGAGTCCTACGGGGTCACAGGGATGGGAGGAAAGGAGAACCTGAGAGCTTGGTCTTCTGTGTTTCTTGAGACAAAGCATGGAGCCCACCTCCTCACCTCTAGAGCCTGAATGCTCCTGCTACAAATCAGAGTCTCCAGCTGAGAGTAGATGCCACGGAGACCATGCAGGCAGTGAAGGGGAACACCTCGGAGCTGGTGTAAGGGACAAAAGGGAGGAAGAAAAAGCAGACCTTCATAGCTGTGTCTCTCTGATGGGCTACAAGGAGATGACAAAGCCTACCTATGGTTCACAGTGTTCAATCAAAAACAGACTATATACCACATTACCACAAAGCAGTAATACACTCAGGCCTGGCATCCCCACCAAAAGCAGCCATCTCCCCACCCCCACCCCCCAAGCGGCTGCTTCACATTGGCCTCTGGGTACCAACGTGCTCCAACAACCACATACCTCCAGCTGCCGAAGGGACTTGAAAGGGAAAATCTTGATGGGCCCTGGCAGACCAGGACCAGGGATGTGGACCAACTGAAAAAGAAACATCCCTGCCTCAGCACAACCACCTGCATCTAACATCATAAGGATCTCAGCCATGCAGACTTCCTGCATCCTGGCCCATATCCACCCTCCATCATTCCCTTGGGCTCTCTGCACACCGGGCCCCATCCCCTGGAACCTTGAGGGAAAGTGTTTTCTGTAGCACATCGAAGAGGAATTGAAGCTGGAGGATTACAGGTGAGTCGGCAGGGTGAGAGGGCAGAGCCACAAAGCCTGTCTGGCCAGGACCCCATGGCCCCAAGTACAGCTCAAAGACACGGGTCAGCTGCTGCAGTGTTGTGGTCAGAAGGGTCAGTGTGCTGCAGCCAGACAGGACCCCGTCTCCTAAAGAGAAAGGGGCAGACAGGAAGGACACAATGAAAGATTTCTCCCTTTCTTCTAAGATGTTGTGACCCCCAAATGCACCCACTCCAATTATAGATCAGAGGGATCTTCCACTACAGGACCAAATTTTTCTCTTAGCTCTCTCTCCTCTCTCTCTCTCTCTCTCTCTCTCTCTCTCTCTCTCTCTCTCTCTCTCTCTCTCTCTCTCTCTCTCTCTCTCTCTCTGTATTTATGCATTTGCACTTAGCAGGACCAAACTTTCTATTTCCTCCCCAGCTTGAAAGTCGTCTATAGTTACCCCCATTTTCAAAACAAAACTCCTAACAGCAGCCTGACATCTGAGACTGCTTCACTGTGAGACACCAACTCATTTTTCCAAATTCTGTCACCTTCTGCTCCAAAGAGCTCCTTGCAATGTTAGAACTGCAGCCACCTTAGCCCACGGTGATCTCATTTTTGATACATCCCCTTCTACTACCTAGTGCAAGATCAACCTTACCCAGGAAACCTTCTCAGTAAATAATACTGCTGAACTTCAACACTGCAGTCACTTATTTTTACACGAAAGTCAAAAGGTTATTTTATCTTTATTTCTTTTTTCTGATTGCAAAAGTAATACCCACATATTAGAACTTTCAAACAACACTAAAACACATGGCACAGAAAGAATAAAGTCATTCATGACAGCACTAAGGTATTGCTGTTGCTAACTTTAAACCTGCTCTCTCTCATGACACCATCATCCTTTTTTTTTTTTCTTGAGGGAAAAGGAGTTTGAACTCGGGATCTCAAGCATTCTACCACTAGACTCCCACCTCCAACCCCAAGATCATTAGCTCTGAGGGCATCTTTTGTTTATCGTGGCACTCATTATTCAACCTAAAAAAACTGCAGTTACAAATTAAGTATAAAGAATTTTTTTAATTTTTTCCTAAAAATGTTTAACCTTTTTTCAATAGGCATGTACTTGCAATCTCAGTTCTTGGGTTGTGACAGTAAGTTTGAAGTCAGGCTGAGCAACATAGTGAGACAACTGTCTCAAAAAAAAAACAAAAAAAACCACCTTGAATAAAGAGTGAAAGGGTGGGGCTGGGAATATGGCCTAGTGGCAAGAGTGCTTGCCTCCCATACATGAAGCCCTAGGTTCGATTCCTCAGCACCACATATATAGAAAATGGCCAGAGGTGGCGCTGTGGCTCAAGTGGTAGAGTGCTAACCTTGAGCAAAAAGAAGCCAGGGACAGTGCTCAGGCCCTGAGTCCAAGCCCCAGGACCGGCAAAAAAAAAAAAGAATGAAAGGGTGTTGCACAAATACCAAAATATTAGACACTTCCTATACCTTTCACAGAACTTCTCCCACTTTATGCAACTGTGGTACAATATCAAAATCATGAAACTGATGCTAGTACATATACTGATGGAACACTGAGCTCCTGTGCTATTTGTGTAATTATTGTACCTACCACTACAACTGACACAAAATTATCATCACAAGGGTGTCCCTCCTGCTACTTCTTCATAATCACTCATTCACACACCATCATCTCTAAACCTTGGAATTATATCAGATTTTTGCTGAATAGATTAAAAAAAAACCTACAACCTTGCATGAAGTATTTCCTATGTATTAGACACTGAGGACAGAGACATGGTTCAAGAACTTTCCACCCTCAAAAGACTTCTCAGTATAGAAGAGATAATAAGGGATATGCATAGTTATTAATACAGGTCAGAAAATAAAACTGCTATAGAGACTCCACAGATACCATCAATGGGAGTGCTGAGTGATAGAAGATAGCCAACATTAACTGAGTGGGCCATATCAATACCCCATTAAACTTCATTAGAATCAGAAAAGGACGATTAGCCTCCAATCACACTCGTGGCTCATGCCAGTAATCCCAGTTGCTCCAGAGGTTGAGATCTGAGGATCCTGGTTTGAAGCCAGCCTGAGCAAGAAAGTCCCTGAGACATTTCTCTGCAATTAACCACCAAAAAACCAGACATGGAGCTGTGGCTCAAGCGGCAGAGCACTAGCCTTGAGCAAAAGTTCAGGAACAGCACCTAGATCTACAGTTGAAGCTCCAGGATTGACGCATATGTGCACACACATACTCACGAACCTCGTAATCACATATATGAAAACTGAAGCCCAAAGAAGTTACTAATCTTGATGGTGATCATATAACTTGATAGGAAGTTGCTACTTCTGTCTTATCTCAAAGGTAAAGCTTGTTCTACTACAACTAATGCCAACCACCTATGAAACAAACACTGTGGTTCCAGCGTGCCCAGGAACCAGGGGAAGCAATTACCATAATAGTAGATACTAATTTGGGGTGTGATAAATAAGTCAATTAAAATTCCTTCAACTGGTGAAGTACAATCCCGATGCCAATGGGCTGAAACCAGAAAACTTGAGTTTGAAAGAGGGTCAAGAGTCCAACCCGCGTCAGTCTGACTCCAAACCGCGGCCTTTTTTGTTTTTCTTAACTACAAAGTGTCTCGCTACAAGATGATCACGGTCAGTCCTCGGTTTGGAGGGGCTGACAGTCCTGACTGCGGCCTGCGAGCATCTGAGAAAGTATGGAAAGGAAGGGGCACTCAGGTTTGGTCCCGAGGATGGAGAGAGTTGAGACTGTCGAAGACACCCAGGGAGCTGAATAAACCCGGGAGGCGAGAGAAAATGAGTCAACTCTGACGCCTCGTGACCCCGAGGGTCGAATTCCACAACTCCCAGGGCGTGTCTCCCGAAGGCAGGGAGCATTTCCAGCTCGCCTGAGGCCCGGGAAACCGGAAGTCCACTCACCGGACTCCCGCAGCAGCCCCGCGAGCTTCCAAACCAGGGAGTCCCGCGGAGCGGTCGCCATGGCCACAGGACGCTGAGGGCGGAGCCTGAGGAAAGAGGAAGCGGAAGAGCCTCAAAAAGTGGGCGGGGTACCGAGAGCCCGGGCGGCCGTGCAAATCGAGGCATAGCAAAGGGGGGGGGAAACGCAAGAGGAAGAAAAGGCGTTCTTTCGGCTACCGCTCTTTCGAGAAACGTAAGACCCGCTTGACTGAACTGACCTTTGCCGCCAGCCCTCCTACCACTTCAGAAGCCCGGCGCCTGTGGACAGGAAATCCCGCCCCGGAAGGAAGTAGAGTCAAGGGACTACCGGAAAATAAGGGGTTTGCTGCCGGAAGCCACGCCCTAAACATGCACACGTGTCGATCGGGGCGGAGCATAGGCCACGCCCTAAAGGTGTGGACGTGTTGGATTGGGGCGGGGCTTCGGCCGGAGGGGCGGAGCCTGCGTTTCCCCTCAACGTCTTCAGCAGGGCCCCCGCAGTCCTCCCGCTGGGCTCTCTTCCAAGGCTGGAGCTGAGCTCGCCGCAGCCCCTCTGGGCCTTGAGGAAACCTGATTGGTTGGTTGCAGGTTGGGGCGGGGAAGCAAAGTTTGAAGAAAGGGAGTTTTCTGGTGGTGAGAGAAAAATTGATCCGAAGCCCACCCTGGTTCTCCCGCTAAAGGAGAAGGTGGCCGTCTTGGCCAGGTGTTTTTCACGGGTGTGAAAGAGCCGAGGCCTGGGGGTGTCTGTCACCCCTGCCTCCTCCTTGTGACTCAGTCTCCAGGGTCGCCTGTGCTCTTTCCTTCAGCACTGTCTGGGCCTGGGATGAACCCCGGCGAACCGCTGGCAAAGCTCCAGGCCTTTGTGGTTACTGCCTTTCGGTTCAGCACACCGGGTTGCCCACCAAGTTGCTGCCCCGGGTTTGTTTGGAAATCGGGGAAGCAGGCTCGCCCGAGCCTAGGTTACTTCGGGGAGGTGATTCGATTAGTAGTAACCCGTAGAGCCAAACTTGCCAGAGTTTTTTGGTTCCAAGTTCCCCCTTCCAGCCTGACGTCAACTGCTGGACTAGATTAAGAGAGGAGGGAAAAAAAGAAAAGAAAAAAAAAACCTTAAAACAGAATTTCCCGGTTTTAAGAAGGGTTTGTTGTTTATGAAGAGAGCCTCTTTTCTGCGCAGGAAAATCAAAGTAAGCCAGCCGAGAGTAGGAATTCGAGTTGTAGTTATCTCTATTTTAACTTAAAATTGTCCAATTTAAAGGATATTTTCTAAAGAAAAAAAATATTTCACATGTTATTGTATGCTCCTAAAACTATGCAGTTTAGCATTGGTGGGATACTATGCGTGTTTGGAGTCCAAAGCCTATGAGGTGGTTATACAGTGGGATTACATCCGGAACTAGAAAGCAGTATACAAATACTAAGTCAGAGTAGGGGCTGGAGCAATTCTTAACTTGAGGATTACGTCAGCCTCTCAGGAACCTTCTGAGTGCCTAGCATGAGTGTCTGGAGACATCTGTGTTCAGCCTTGTCCTCCCCAGCCCGCAGGTTTTTCTGAGAATGCTCCCTCCAGATGGTGGTGGTCCCTATAGTCAGGTTTGTTCTGAAGCCCTTTGCTTTCAGAAATGTGAAATGAGGCAGAAGAAAGATGAAACGGGAGGGAAAAATAAATTACAAGCGAAGCAGCAGCGGGAGGCTTGAGTACTTCTCCTTTCCATCCCCCTTGTGAGGCCTACTCCCCATTCTGCCCTTGGCCTGACAGCAATGCCTTGGCTGTCTTCCAAAGAATTCCACCCTCTTGTTTGGGTTTTTTTTTCTACATTAGTTTCAATGTATTTCTCTAAATCACTACCATAAAAAACCTTAAGACAAACCTTTATAAAAATTTAAAGTTAAAGGAAAAGTCCTGCTTACTCCAGCAACAAAAGAGTCACACATAACATACACACATACACACACACACACACACACACACACACACACCATTTTGAGAAAAGTTCTAGGTCTACAAGGAGACAAGAGAATTTTAGATACATTGAAAATGAACTAAATAAATAAAATGAGATGGGCTGGGAATGTGACTCAAGTGGTAGAGCGCTAGCCTTGAACAAAAAGAAGCCAGGAACAGTGCTCAGGCCCTGAGTCTAAACCCCAGGGCTGGCAAAAATAAATAAATAAATAAATAAAATGAGATCATGTTGCTGATGGGAAGATTCGGTATTTTAGTGATGTCAATTCAATACAGTTTCAATTCTGATCCCAATGGCAAGGTTTTAGAACTTGAAAAGTTGATTCTAAAATTCCTCTGGGAGACTAAACACATGTGCACAGCCAAGAAACTTTGACAGAAAGCAAAACAAGAGCCACGGAGACCTTGCCATAGCAGATAGCAACATGTCCTATAAAGTCACAGTGACCAAAGCAACGTGATAACAACCAAGAGCTGGACATCTTACTAGATCGGTGAAATGCAAAACAGAAGCAGCTGCGATTGCGTGGTTATATTGTTTTGTTATACATGATAAAACTGACTTTAAAATGAGTGGGGTAAATAATGAGTTACTCAACAGTTTTGGAACTAACTGTTCATCATCTGGAAAGGGAAAGAACTAAATTCTTTCCCTTATGTCCTGTACATTCAATTCCAGAAAGATTTAAGAACTAAACATTTCCTAAAAAATAAAATCTGGGCTGGGATATAGCTCAGGGGCAAAGCACTTGCCTAGAAAGTGCAACATCCTGGGTTCAATCCCCAGTACCAAAAGAAAAAAAGAAAAGACAAAAAAAAATACAGTTAAGGGCTGGGAATATGGCCTAGTGATAAAATGCTCATCTCGTATACATGAAGCCCTGGGTTCGATTCCTCAGCACCACATACATAGAAAAAGCCGGAAGTGGCCCTCTGGCTCAAGTGGCAGAGTGCTAGCTTTGAGCAAAAAGAAGCCAGGGACAGTGCTCAGGCCCTGAGTTGAAGCCCCAGGACTGGCAAAAAAAAAAAAAAAAGAAAGAAAGAAATACAGTTAAAAAATAAAATCTATCTGGATGTGGTGATGAACACCTATATTCCCATCATTGGGGAGGTAGAGACAAGAGGATCTCAGCTACACAGAAAGTTCCAGACCAGTTTGGATGACACAGTGACACCCTGTCTCAAATCTAGACACTCTAAACTTTGAAGCTCAAATTCACTTGTTGAAGAATTGTCTCTAAAAAGGTATGCAGTGTTATTTTAAAAAATGTAATCAGTAATGTTGCAGAAGTTACTACTGTGAATGAAATAGTGTGCTGAAAGAAATGGTATGACATCATGCTCTTAACTTGTGAACACTCTTCTGAGTTTTAGTTCCTAGAAATAACACATCATCTAAAATCAGACATGTAAAAATGGTCGTGCCAAACACAGCAGGATCGCGATGGATTTGGTCCTGAAGTGCATCAAGTTCTACCCCCTCATTACATGAAGAGACAGCTGCTGTTGGTAGCTCATTGCCACTCTTAAATTCCTTAGAGTAGCTTATTCATTCATTTTGTCAGTTGTGGGGCTTGAACTAGGCCCTGGGCACTATCCCTGAGCTATTTTGCTCAAAGCCAGCACTTTACCACTGAGCCATAGTGCCACTTCTAGTTTTCTGGTGGTTAATTGGAGATAAGAGTTATGACTTTTATGCCTGGGCTGTGGTTGAACTGTGATCTTCAGATCTCAGCCTCCTGAGTAGCTAGCTATGTTTACAGGCGTGAGCCACCAGCACCCAGCTTATAATTTTTTTTTAAGGAAAGTTACATGTGTTACTTACTAGCTTAGATAATAGGCATGAAAAGAAGATCGAATATGAAACCTTCATATAAGAGTTACCGAATTGGCCACAAGAGACTACAGATCTGTTTCTGAGTCAAAGTCTGCTTGTTTTGGATAACTTGCAGCATGGAAGACCCAGAACTATTGCCCACAAAGAAACAACAATATAAAGCTGGGAATCAGTGGGTCAAGCCAGTAATCCGAACACCCTACATGAGATCAGAGGATCAAGGTTCAAAGCCAGCTTTGGCAGGAAAATCTGTGAGATGCTTATCTCCAATCAAGCCAGTAGAGCTGTGGCTCCAGTGATAGAATGCTAAGCCTTAAGCAAAATAAAAACTCAGGGACTGCGCTTAGACCCTGAGTTCAAGCTCCAGGACTAGCACACATCACACATAACACACACACACACACACACACACACACACACACACACACACACACACACAAACAAAGTTCATCTTTAGCACATCAACCACTGTTTTGGTCTTCCCTTATGCTGATGCTATATTCTCCAACAGACGATCACATAGCAGAAACCTAAGGATTCCTGTAAAATGAAAGTTCACACTTGGATTAGGGAGGAGCGGAGTGAAACTGGATGACCTACTTGTTTTGTTGTTGGTGGTGGTGGTTTTTTGTTTTGTTTTGTTTTATCAACTTGGTATCTTCATCAAGTGGGAAAAGGAAACAGATGGAAGAGAATCAAGAGTGAATACAACTTCCACAAATGGAGTGTCCAGCACCTCAGCCCTGAGGTTAGGTCAGAAGCAGTCCTTTCTTCCTACGTTGCCCCATTGTGTCTCTTGGCTCTGCTACCAGACCTGGCCACAAAAGACTGGCCTAGGAATTGGGTCAGCCACCCAAATCAGACATGCAGGGCCTCGCGGCCGCACTGCAGGAGGTTTCCCTAAAAACTGCAGTAGCTCATCACCAAGGAAGCTCAGCAGAGCTTTCTGTCTGGAGAGACTGGGTGTGCAGATGGAAAGCCAGGGAAGCAGAAGCCGCGCCCAATTCCAAATCAGAAAAGGTGGAGCCAACAAATGGCTGGCTAAAAAGGAAGCAGCAAAATTATAATATTCCCATGAGCCAGCAGCAGTCTTTAAGGACTTCACAGTTCTGCTCAAAATAAAAGGGATTTCATAGTAACTTTATGGTAACCTCAGGTAACCTAAGACTCAATCCATTTCATTACCTATCCTGGAAAGCCATTGAGTCATCTGAGAAGTGGGTAAAGAAAGGCTATAAGGGCTGGTGGAATGGCTCATGTGGCAGGGTGCCTGCCTAGCAAGCAGAAGGCCCAAAGTTCAAAACCTAGTAGAGAGGGGGAGAGCTCTCCCTGGGGGAGAACTATAAGAAAGACCAGGACTACGTGCTTACTTTAGGACATAGAACAGAAAAGAAGAGATGAAGAAACTGGGCACTGGTAGCTCATGCCTATAATCCTAGGAGGCTGAGATCTGAGAGATTTGAGGGTCAGAGTTCAAAGCCAGCCCAGGCAAAAAGTACCCTGAGATTCTTTTTCTTTTTTTTTTTTTTTGGCCAGTCCTGGGCCTTGGACTCAGGGCCTGAGCACTGTCCCTGGCTTCCTTTTGCTCAAGGCTAGCACTCTGCCACTTGAGCCACAGCGCCACTTCTGGCCATTTTCTGCATATGTGGTGCTGGGGAATCGAACCCAGGGCCTCATGTATACGAGGCACGCTCTCTTGCCACTGGGCCATATCCCCAGCCCCTACCCTGAGATTCTTATCTTCAGTTAACAAACAAAAAGCCAAAAGGGGAGCAGTAGCTCAAGTAGTAGAGTGCCAGATTTGAGCCATAAAGCTTAGGCATAGCATCCAGATTCTGAATTCAAGCCCCAGTACCTGAATAAGAGAAAGGCAGAGAGAGAGAGAGACAGAGAGAGACAGAAACAGAGAGACAGAGACAGAGAGAGAGATGATGATGATGATGACTACATTACTCATGAAAAGAGCAGACGCTTAAGAAGAAATGTGGGTAGCTACAACATGGAGAAGAAAGGAAAGCAGACAGAATGTGGTAGAGAAAGAGAAGGACGAGCCCACGGAAGTCCTTTTGGCAAAATGACATGTGTGAAGTATGCTTTGGTCTCAATTCTCCCTGTTCCCAGGGCTGGGGAGAAGAGGGAAATGGTACAGGCAAGGGAGGAATAGCAACAAGACATGCGATGTAACATAGGGGCCAATGGAAAAGGGAAACAAGCAAAGTGAGAACAGGGGCTAAGAGGATCTGGCTGGGGGCGGGCACAAAGAGGGGGAAAGCTCAGAGCCTCACCACCATGGAGTTAAAGCAGTCCATTGTTCTTTCGCTTGCTCAACAATTTTTTTTTTTTTTTGCCCTACGTGCCAGATACTATGCTAGATTCTGTGTAAATAAAGGTGACAAATGTGTGACTCTTTTCTCAAGAAGCTGATCAAGCAGGAGAAAAGACAGACCTGAATTGCCGTGACAACAGTATATTGGCTTCCTGTTGCTGCTGTAACAAATACTACCCATTTAGCTTCCGAATTTAAAACAATACCTTTATTGTCTTGCGGTTCTGAAGCCAAACATAGGTCTCACTGGACTAAAATTAAGGTGTGAGCAAAGTTGTTCCTTTCAGGATACTCCAGCGGGGAAATGGTATTCTTGTATTTTCCAGCTTCAGGCAGCTACCTACTTCACTAGCTGGTGACTGCCTTCTTTCTTCAGGACAGCAATGGCTGCCTGAGTTTCTTACTTCACATTAGCCTGACCTGGCTTTTTTGCTGTCTTCAATATTTAAGAACCTTTGTGATTACAATGGGCCCACCTATAAAATCCAGGATAATCTCCCTAAATTAAGATAAACTAATTAGAAGCCATAATTCCACTGCAATCTTGACATAACATATTCACAGGTTTTGGGGATTAGGCTGTTTGTCTATCACAAACATAGGGCACATGACAGTAGAGATTACACCACGGGAGATGGTTGTAGTCCAAGATTGCAAATTAAACGTACATTGCAGCGTCTCCCTGCTATCCCAACTGCTGAAAGAGATCCAAAAATAAGCAAATAAATTCATAATCACTTTGGACAACAAAGAAGGCCCTCCATGAATCAGAAGCCATGAGAAATCTCTGAAAAATGGATGACAGGTGGGAAAGGTCAGAGAAGAAAAACCACAATCAACAGCTTGCATAGCTATTGACTGTGTCAAGAGTAGAAAACAACTGCCCAAAATTCGAGACCCCCCACCCCCAAAGACCACCGTGAAGCCGATTCCAATGCAAAAGCAAAAGAGTCGTTTATTAGCAAGCTGGAGCTCGGACCTACGCCCACAAGGACACAGCCAAGATGGATGAAGGCCCCAAGCACAGATTCCACTGGGTTTTTATAGTAAACAAGTCTAGGGGATTCACAGTTGAAAAGACATGTAACTGGTTAACCTTTAGTGTGTTATCTATTCCTGATTAGCTGGGGCATTGTCGCTTAAGAGCAAGACAATCAAAGTGTGCAAAAGACATCTGGGGTCAGCCTTCACCTGTTATCGACCTCAACACTGTTAGTGGGGGGTGCTGCAAGGGACTTTTGGCTCCAGTCCCCTCCTGCTATGTGTACATTAGTTACTTATTGGGGCAGTAACTTGTCAGGGGCTTGATTGCCTGATGGAGCACCCGGCACTTCAAATATTTATCTGCTGATATTCCAGTACACAGCACAATTATCAAACAAGGCAGTGAAGCGTCTTACAAACAATGGCTAAAGCATTCTAACTTTAACTGACCTCTGGCTAAATGAAGTCTCTCTGGCTACCTTGATTATTTTAGACTGCATTTTGTTCAGGCTTTTTACGGACATGTTCTGTAGTTATTCCAGGAAGCTTCAAGGCCCGGTCAGGCACAAGCTTCAATACAGAGGTTCACCGGCTGCTCAGGCTCCAATACCACGGGTATTCCATGCTAAGGGAGATGGGGTCCCAGGGCAGGAGTATTTGCAGCAACCAACAGGACACTGGTTATTTAGATACTACAGCAGGGACTACAAGTATGTCAACCATACCAAACTCCCTTTCTTACCTTCTAGGCTTCAGAAATCCCAGCAGACTATCTGTCTGCAAGTGGGAGCTATGAATATGAAATCAGTGGGTAAAGAGGACAGTGCTAGTGGCTAGTAAGACCTTGGAGAAGAAGACAGAGAAGCACCCACTTCAGAAATCCAAAGAACCCCCCTGTATATACCTGACCAGAGGATTACTGACAATTGACTATGTCATACACCATGCTTTAACTGATATCCATTCCCCAGAGAGCATGCAAATAGAGGACAAGCTAACACCAACCACAACAAAAAGAATCTCTACTAAACTGTGTGTTGGTGGCTCATGCCTATAATCCTAGCTACTCAGAAGACTGAGATCTGAGGTTTGAGGTTCAAAGCAGGAAAGCCCATGAGACTCTTAGCTCCAGTTCAAAACCAAAAAAGCCAGAAGTGGATCTGTGGCTCAAGTGGTAGAGCACTGAGCACAAAAGCTCAGGGATATTGACCAGATCCTGAGTTCAAGCCCCAGGACACACACACACACACACACACACACACACACACACACACACACACACACACACACCTCAGATAGAAGTTCTCAAAACACTAAGTACAGAACATTTGAACAAAGCAAAAATTTTGGCAAATACATAATAAAGAATGATGCCAGTAAAATTGCTTACAGAGCAAGAACAAGACTATAGAAAAATCATGAATGAGTATCTCAATCTTTTTCTTTCTTTCTTTCTTCTTTTATTTTTCTTTTTGCTTCTGGGGCTTGAACTCAAAGTCTGAGTGTTGTCCCTGAGCTTTCTTTGCTCAAAGCAAGCATTCTACTATTTGAGTCACAGCATGACTTTCAGATTTTTTTTTCTGGTGTTTCACTGGATATAATATTCTCACAGGCTTTCCTGCCTGGGCCAGCTTTGAACTGTGGCATGAGCCACCAGCACTCAGCATCATTAATTTTATTTTAATCAACTGAAAGATAGATCGTGATTAAGAAACAACACACACTCAAGAGGCTGATCAGAAGGGACACAGATATATGCCTGTATGACCTACAAGACTGAACATATACATCTTTCCACCATATGGTTCAGACAAAACATGCAAACTGCAATTTTTTTTTCTGAAGGCCACTGACTTTATTAATCTAAAAAAAAAAAAAAAAACTTTACGAAAGCTGTGACTGTTCTGTGTGGTGGGAGGTGGGGAGTGGGGGGGGGGAGATTAAAGCTTCACAAAGACCAGAGGTAAGGGATCAGAGGCAAGGGGCCAGAAATCCACACAGAAGGCTGGCAGGGGAAGACACAGGCAAGAATGACAATTCCAGCCAGGTACCAGTGACTCATGCCTGTAATCCTAGCTACTCAGGAGGCTGAGATCTGGGGATCACTGTTTGAAGCCAACCCCTGTCAAGAAAGTCCTATCTCCAAGGAAGTCTTATGTCTAATTAACCACCCGATAACTGGAGGTGGTACTGTGGCCCAAAGTGGTAGAGTATTAGAATTGAATGAAAAAGCTGAAAGACAGTGCCCAGGCCCTGAGAGCAAGCCCCAAGACCAACAACAAAAACAGAGTGACAATTCCAAAAAGATTGAAGTGGTGAAGACATAACCTTCCTAAGGATTCTGGTGATTTGTGGGGTATGACAACAAGAGTCTTTTCTTCTATAGAGGACAAGGAGGAGCCTCCACTCTTGAAACTTAACTCCTGGGAGCTGAGGGTTCCCCCCAAGATCATCATCACCAGAAGGCACCCAAAGCCATCCCAGGACTTCTTGGCATTGGTGCCACATGTATTCTTCCCAGAAGAAGTCGCCTTTCTTTAGTAGCCGAAACTGGCCAACGACCACATAGGCCTTGTCAAAGCCACTTTCTTTCAACAGCTAGCCCAGGCTTCCCATTGGCTTGTCTCCCATGGACTCTGCTACCGAGTCCCAGTGCTTTGGCGAAGCTGTCAGTCACCTTGATCAGCAGCTCCAGCTTTCATAATGTCTCTTTTTCTGTATTGTTGTTGTTGTTTTTTTACAAACTAAAAGAAAATATGAAGAGGACTTAAAAATTTGGGTATCAGCTAAAAGTTCTGAAGTAGAAAATGGGGGGGAAAAATGAGAGGATGTTATAGTCAAATAAATAGAAGAAAATGTCCTGGAACCGAGGAAAACCATGACAGTTCAGATGTGTGTGTGTGTGTGTGTGTGTGTGTGTGTGTGCATGCTGATACACCAATCCTGGGGTTTGAACTTGGGGCCTTGGCACTGTCCCTGAGCTTTTATGCTCAAAGTTAATGCTCTGCCACTTGAGCCACAGCTCCACTTCCAGACACTTCAGTTTGAAAAGGCTCATCAGCTTCTAACCAGGATGTTTGTAAAATTAACAGGTAGCTCTGCTGTGATGCAAATCTGTATGCCACAGTAAGGAAAAAGTCCTGAAAAAAGAAAAATTTAGATGAGAGAGTCGTATTGATATGGACGTCCCTCACTGAAAGCAAAAGGTTTGTAAGAAGACATGAGAGGAACAATTTCAAAGTTCAGAAGAAAAATAGTTATCTTGAAGACAGCAGAGGAGTGTAGTATAGACATGCAGACTCGTGCAGGGTATGACAGCGGATGTTAAACTCCCTTTGCTTTAGTTTCCCATCTATACAATGGGTAGAATACCATTACCTTACTCATGTGGTTACGAGCCTCTAATTGTATTGTGTTGAACACACAGTTATTCCTGTATTCATATCTGAAATTAGCCAAAGAAGCTGATTTCTAGTTGGGGAGAGACTATGTTTGAGACTAGAAAAAATAAAATAAAGTCAAAGAATATACATAAGATATAAAGTACAACAGTTGTAGTCCAATACATTGGCATGATGCCATTTGTGGGAAGGGGAGATTTTTTTTAATGTGAGATTCATGTATATATTTAACCTCCTAGAGATATGCCTGGTGGAATATCTGCCTCTGTGAAAACAACTGGATAGCAATTAGTACTCACGATAAAGTTATCTTTTACTTTAGCTTCAGTATTTGGGTCATCACTGAAGGATATCAATATTCAAGCTATAGCAGGTACAGAGATGAAAAGAAGAGATCAAGCTGCAAAACCAAGTTTAAGATCAATTATCAAAGGCATTGTTGTTGTTACTATTTATTATTAATATTTTATTGATACTAGGATACCAGAGCTTAGATACTATTGATACTATTGATACCAGAGCTTAGAACTTGGTAGGCAAGTACTCTATCATTTGAGCCATGTCCCTACACTTGTCAAAGATTTTTTTATACCACACAAAGGAAGATGAATTCTGTGTGGACAAGGTTTGAAGCCACCTAAGTAACACAGAGGGAGCCTCTGGCAGCCATATGAAACATGCATGGAGAGGGAAGGAATGACTATTTTGACATTTGCTAAGCAAAGTGGGAATTGCCAAGGGAGGAATTGCAAAAGAACACTGGGAGTAGTTACACATACCTAAAATTCCAGTACTGAAGAGGCTGAGTCTGTCAGCAAGTCTGAGGCCAGCCTAGGCTACCCAGTTAAGACAGTGTCTTTCTAATTGTAAAATAATGTCTGTGTAGGAAGAGAAAATGGATGTGAGAGACAAATAAGGGGAGGAAGCAACAAGACTAGCCCTGCTTTGTATGGCGATGCCCCCCACCCGCCACCCCTGCTTTGTGTCTAGCGCCCTTTTCCAGCCCTTGTATGTGCTATGGTTTTGATGTCGAGTCTTCCCCAAAGGCACATATGTAAAGGCTCAGTCCCCAGAGTGGGCAGAATTGGGAAATGCCATGGACCCTCGAAAGGTAGGGCCTAGTGAGAGGTCATTAGGTCACTGGGGCTGTGCCTTCAGAGACTACGATCTGCCCCAGATCAAGACGTGATCATTTGCTCTATCAGTACGCCTACTATGATGCTCTGCCACATTCTGCCCTTCCCAGTCTTGGACTTAGAAACTTCAAGACGGTGAGCTAAATAAACCTGTGTTCCTTTTAAGTTAGCTGCCTTGATTATTGTATTGGAGAAATGTTAACTTGATTAATAGAGTACTTCAGGCTCCTGGCTCTAGTGGTAGGAAACAATAGTTTATTAGCTTGTCCCCCAGGTCACCTTTCCTGAAAGAACATGTGACACTAATCAGGCCACTGAGGTCATGAAGACTCATCCTGGGATTTTACTTACTTATTATTTTAGTAGTACTGGAGTTCTAACTCAAGGCCTGGCATTTACTTGATTTGCTTGTTCAGCTGGTGCTCTCAATTGAGCCATGCCTTCAGCCAGGCTTTTTGCTGGCCATTTTGAAATCAGTCTCATGAACTTTTTCCCTGATAAGATTTTTGAACTGTGAGCCTCCAGATGTCGGCCTCTAGAATAGTTAGGATTGCAAGCCTGGGCCACTGGCACCTGGTTTGTTCTTGGACCTTTATGAGCCAACCTCTTCCTGCTGGACCAAGTGATATGATGATGAGAATCTGGAATGGTCCAGAGTCACCATGGGCCTTGGGTGGAGCTGGCCCAAGAAAAACAGCAAATAAATGGTTTTCCTGGTAGCATCATCCAAAGAGAAAAATCAAGAACCAGTTGTGCCCTTGAATGTGTAATGAGCTAAAGACCCAGGTGTTAATTTATTTACTTCCCAAAGTAGTTTGAGTTGGGTTTTCTTTTAAACTGACTCTGAGTTAGGAGTGTCCAGAGTGTCCCTAATGGTTACCACTGAGAACAGGAAGTAGAACTGGAGTTCACTGCTCTTGGGATGTTTTTGTGGTGAGAAGAAAGGACATTACCACCCTCAGATCTTTCTTAAGAAAAGATAGATAGGGCTTTTGGATTGCAATTTAGCAAACTCTAAGGACTCAGAGATCCTAGAAGGCATAGCCCACACCAATGACTCACACACTGGGATTTTATGGAGAAGAAAGGACAAAAGAGAGAAAGGAAGAAAGAAGAAAGAAGGAAGGAAGGAAAGAGAGAGAGAAAAAAGAAAGAGCAGAAAGAAAGGAAAGGAGGGAGGAAGAGACAAAGAAAGGGAGGGAGAGAGAAAGGAAGGAAGAAAGAGGGAAGAAAAAGAAGTAGAGGAAGAGAGAGGAGGAAGGAAGGAAGAAACTAAGAAAGAGAAAGGGAAGGAGGAAGGGAAGAAGAGGAGAAAGAAGGGAGAAAGAGAAAGAAGAAAGAAAGAAAGAAAGGAAGGAAGGAAAGAAAGAAAGGGCAGAGGGAAGGAAGGAGGGAGGGAGAAAGGAAGAAAGACTAGAGAAATAGCCCTTTAAAATGAAAACCCTTGGCATTGCAATGAATTTTTATGTATTCTGTTGTACTTGCTTTTTCTAGTTTGCCTCAGTCATGTGCAAACTTCTTACTTGCAACAGCTATCTGTTAATTGGCCCAGGGAAGATTCCTGTGACCCTGAGCAGTCCTCTGCCTCCCTGAGACAGGACAGGGCTTGTGTGGGAGCCTGCTCTGGGGGGCCTCCCGTGCTACAGGGAACAGTAGCTCCTTCAGGTTGGCTCAGGTGGGGGAGGGGGGCTAGCTCCAGGGAGACACTGAAATGTTGCCCTCACAGGACAGGACAGGCGCTCACTCACCCACCTCACTGAGCTGAGCTGGTTAGAAGGGGCCTTTGATAAGTCAGAGAGATTCTGCGAATGCAAATGTACACTGGAGTTGTGCAATCAAGATCTGAAAGTGCTCTGTTTCAATCGGGCAGTCCTGTCCCTATCCCTCACTCCCCTGCTCCCCATGAGACTGGATGGAACCAATGGGCTAAGAGCCAGGACCTTGGGGTAAAACAGAGGATAAGAATGAGGAATATGACAAACAGGGAGGAAGGCCACAGAGGGGGGGCCTTTCCAATGCCTGTTTCACAAGGCAGAATGGACTGCTAGGAAATAGATGGGAAAAGAAAAGGAGCATTGGTGCCATACACTCTCAGTGTGTACACTAATTGTGTTCACAAAACCATACACTGGGCTGGGAATATGGCCTAGTGGCAAGAGTGCTTGCCTCCTACACATGAAGCTCTCGGTTCGATTCCCCAGCACCACATATATGGAAAATGGCCAGAAGGGGCACTGTGGCCCAGGTGGCAGAGTGCTAGCCTTGAGCAGGAAAAAGCCAGGGACAGTGCTCAGGCCCTGAGTCCAAGGCCCAGGACTGGCCAAAAAAAAAAAAAAAAAAAACCCAACCATACACTATGTTCCCATTCATGGGCTCTTTTCTACCCTTATGACATTAATTATCTAGTTAAAGGATATATAAAAATAATATGAGTGTGGGGGAAAGCTTCAAAGAAGCCAAGGACTCAAGGGCTAAAATTCCAGTTCAGCAAGGCCTCCTGGAGTCTAATCTCAAAGCCAGACTCACAAGTCTGTCAAAGCAGCCTGAGGATCCCCAGCATATTGAAATTCTTAGCCGGGCACTGGTGACTCACACCTGTAATCCTAGCTATTAAGAAGACTGAGATCTGAGAATCATGGCTCAAAGCCAGCCTGGGCAAGAAAGTCCTCCTGAGAATTTACCACTCAAAACCCAGAAGTGGAGCTGTGGCTCAAAGTGGTAGAGAGTGGTAGCCTTGACAAAAAGAGCTCAGGGACAGCGCCCAGATTTGGAATTCAAACCCCAGAACCAACGAGAGAGAGCGAGAGAGAGCGAGAGAGAGAGAGAGAGAGAGAGAGAGAGAGAGAGAGAGAGAGAGAGAGAGAAGGAAGGGAAGGGAATTCCTTGTCTTTATTTCTCCTTTGCCCTGGTCATTATTTCTGGCATTGTCAGTTGATACTTTCTGTTCAAGCTCCTAAGAGATCCCAAGATCTGCCCAACTCTAAAACTTCCTCATTTGAATTCCAAAAACCATAATCAGGCCAGGCACCAGGACCTGTAATCCTAGCAATTCAGGAGGCTAAGATCAGAGGATTATGATTCAAAGGCATCCTGGGCAAGAAAGTCTCTAAGATTCTTATCTCTAAATAAAAAAAATTAAAAAAAAAAAAAGGTCAGAAATGGAACTGTGGATCATGTGGTAGATAGAACACTAGCCTTGAGCAAAAAAGCTCCGGAACAGCACCCAGACCCTGAGTTCAAGCGCCAGGATCAGAAAGCATACATATTTGTAATCTCTGTCAGCCTGACTGATATGTCAGGTTCCATTTGTGAGATGCCAATTCCTCCTCTAGAATGGCTTTGGGCCACCCTTGTAGCTTCCCAACAAATACACCCCCAATGACAACTCTTGGACCTCAGATCTCTGAGGTGGAGTGTAGATGAGTGACCTGAACTCCCACAGTGCCATGCTCTCAGGGCCCAGACCTCCCTAATGCCCTACCAGAGAAGAATGCATGCCAAGTCAGATGCACCATGTTTTTTTTTTTATTGCCTTGTGCTAACCATGGGACAGAGTAGGACTGGAGGGGGAGACCTCAGGCAGAGAGTGGGAGGAAAATGGAGTGGGATCTGCTTTTTTCCCACATTCTATCCTTCCTCCCAGCTGAGGATGAGGGGACGCAGCCACCAGCCACGGGAGGAGGAAGCAAGACCCCCATTAGATACAAGCACAGTGTTGGGTGAGAAGGTTGGAGACCGTCTCATACTTGAAAGAATACCCTCCGTCTGAGGTAGTGCGGACGTGTAGGGGCCTCCTGGTGCCAGGGAGGGCAGCACAGCAGGGCTGGGCCCCTGGTACCAAAGAAAAGTGCTGAACAGGGGCTGGGGGACCCCCAGAGCCTGGATGGGGCAGGTCTCGCGTAGTGGGAAGCCCACAGCCACCGTGGCAGTAGTGGAAGATGAAACTGGGAGGGTGTACGATCCACCAGTCCCAGCCCAGCTCCTGGAAGGAGATGTTGAGCGAGGCTCTGTGGCAGTGGCTGTGCAAACTGGGTTCCTCCGGAGGCTTCTGCAGCAGGCGCAGAGCAGCGGGAGACCAGGGCCAGGGCATGGAGGGAGCTGAGCGCCTGGCTCTCTCCCCTCCGCTGGGTGGTATCGCCCGAGTATGGGCCACCAGGAAGGGTGTGGTCTCAGGCCGGGCTGAGCAGGTGCAGAGAGGACAACGTAGCAGTAGCACCAGGACCGGGTGGGTGAGCAGATTGAGGGCAGAGGTGGCTAGATGCAGCACAGCCCAGTGAGGAGGCGCTTGGCCCAGAGACATGGGCACAGGCACAGGCCCATTAGATGACAGCACCAGCAGGCCTAGTGGGAACCCTGAGCTATTGGAGGCCACCAGGACCTTCCTATCTAGCCCTGTGTGGAACCACAGCCGGGCAGAAGTCACCTGGCGGCTGCGAGTGTGTTGAGATGGCCGGAAGACATAAGTGAAGAGACCTTCCTCAGAGTCCTGGGTTAGCCCTCCAGCAGCTGGCTCATCTTCGCAGCTGGCACCTGCAGGGGACAGAGAGGGCAGGCCTAACTGGAAGTTAACAGGAGGGATGTGACTGCTAGTCACAGTGCTGATGATCTGATGAGCCCCTGCCAGACCCGGGGACTCTCCACAGGTTTGGGAGAGCTGATATAGATGGAGCCCAAGTTTTCACTTAAGAAATAAGAGCAGGTACCTACACACATTGGAAATTCGCATCGCCATTAGAAAGAATAATACGATGTCATTTTCAGGGAAATGGATGGACCTAGAACAAATCACGTTAAGTGAGGTAAGCCACGCTCCGAGAGACAAATGGCACATGTTCTCTCTCATATGCAGAGGCTACATCTGAAATACACTGGGACATAATAAATTACAAAGGTCTCTAGACATTCACACAGTGAGAAAAACGGAGGCTTCTCTCAGGCTATGAATACAAAGGCATGATGCCTATATGCATCTGATCATACAAAACAGTATTCATCGAAATGAACTCCAGGAAATGGAGCTTTTTTTTTTCTTTTTCGCTGTTTTTGTTTTCTTTTCTTTTAGTTCTGTTTGTTCATCTATAAGCCAATGAGAGTGCAAGAGAAGGCACAGAAATGGAGAGATAAAGGGTGAACAAGTGGAATAATGGTATCCACTGGACATTATGCTGAAAATGAACTATACAACTTATGCATGGAAATGGGAGAGGAAAATCAGGGAGTGAGGGAAGGGTGACATTGTCCAAAAAGACCTGATTTATGTAACTGTATCCCCTCTGTACATTACCTATATAACAACAATTTCAAAATATTTTTAAAAAGAAGACCATTACCAGCTTCCTTTGTTAGTAGTATTTCCAATTAATATTCCAAACAGCAATGTATGTAAGTCTCTGTCACTCTTGACCTTTTCCAACACCTAGAATTTGGGGCTTCAATTTTCAAATCCTCAGATAGTGTGAGATGGTATCCTGGATACTGTGCACGGGAAGTGTTATTCTATTATTCTTTATATCTTTTGTGATCAGAAACATTGTGCGATCAGTTCCTTTCAATAATTACGTTTGTGTTTTGTTTTGTTTTGTTTTTTTATGGACAGCATAGCACCAAAAGGAAAGGGACAAAGAAGAGAAGGGAGGAGAAAAACGGAGAAGAAAGTAGGATATAATTCAGACTAGAGGCTACTCCTTCCCCCCAAAGGGCAGTTGGCATCCTTACCCTGACATACATAGATTTCAGGAAGTACTTAGAGGCCGGCCCCAAAGGACTAGCAAGTGAGGCTATATTCATACAGCTTCTCATTATAAATTCATGACAATTGATCTGTGTTGCAGGTAAGAAACTGGGACTTAGATAAATGAAGTGACATTCAACTAATTAAGTAGCCAGGCTGAGATTCTATCTGATTTAAATGTCATACTTTTCCTCCATTATGCTCCATTAGGACCGATGTGAGGAAACCAGGGGGTCCCATCTGGAGGGGGGGGGGTTATTCATTCTGTGTATGGAACAAAGGGAAACAGCACATAAGGAGATGAGAAAGGAACACAAGAGAACGTAGGAGGGTTTCCTAGAAGTTTCCTAACTAATCATACCTTGCATCCTTTCAACTACCTGCAACTAAAGAAAGAGGCTGCAGGCTGAGAGCAGAGACAGAGATAGGAAGAAAGATGGCAGGAAGGAGCCTAGGCCCAGTGATCTCTCTGCCTGGAGACCCTTGATCTTCCAGATGTCTCTACATGCCAGTCACTGTAGGCACACAGTTGACTCAATCCTGAGAGGAGCTGTGGCCATTTGTCACAAGATGGGATTACAGGCTCCAGGTGGTTTAGGAATGGGACCCATTGTTGTAAAGACAGCTGAGTGGCAAAGCTGGGATTCAAACCCAGATCCACCTAGCTCCCAGGCCCTAGCAGTTCTAAGCTGCTTCTCAGAGTCACCCCGCCAGATCCCCATCGCTGTTACCTGTGGCTGGGAAAAGGATGGCCTGGGAGACATCCTCCTCCTCCTCTTCCTCCAGGGGCTCAGAGGCCCTGTGCATGAAGGCCCTCCGGGCATGTCTTCGGGGCAGCCGCCTGACTCCAGGGCTCCCGCCTTCCCCAGCCACTGCTGGGGGACCCAAGGCATCCAGGAACAGGGCCCTCACCTTGGCCAGGACAAGTTCCCGGTCCAGTTCTGACCCATGGCAGCCATGCCCACCTTGTGGGGCCAACAGCAAGAGCAGCAGCAGGAGCAGCTGGGGCATCATCGCTCACCTGGCTCTGCCAACTGGGAGCCTACACCCTGCCTGTGCCCCTTCTGTCCAAATCTGCTCAGGACCTCCCCAACTGTCTCTTCCCATCCCACCGCCCTCCCTCCTCTACCCTTCTCACCCCACTCTTCCCCGGGTCCTTCCCACGCCCTGCAGTCCAAGTTGCCCCTGCCCATGGCATTGAGACCTCCTATCTCTGACGCAGATGTCTGTGTCCCTGAGCCTTATCTCCCACTCCCGCCAAGAATGTGGGGGAGGGGGCTAGGGGGAATGCTCACCCCAAGTGACCTGACCTACACATTCAAGCATGCAAACGTTTCGCTGAACGTACAACCCCTCGGGGCACCCAGCACCAAGGTGCCCTCCAGTGAGACAGGAGCTTGGGGAGCCCAGGTTGGCCAGCTCCTGCAAGTGGCATCTGTGAAGGAGACAGAATGCACCAGCCCCCCTCAGACCTGCTGGGGCCCCTTTGAGCCAAGCAGCTGCTGGGCCAGCCAGTGTAGGAGGAAGGGCTGAGAAGTGGGGCTCCAGCGGGGGGGGGGGGGGGGGGGGCAGGTGGTCCTGCCTGCTCTATACTTAGCCTGGAGGAGCCAGTCTGGGCTCTCGTCCTCCAGCTGTGTCATCAGAGAATATTTTTGGGGATTGGCAGCTGCAGGCGCCTCTGCCACTCAGGCCCAAGCCTGGCCGGCAGTTAGGGACCTGGCGGTTGGAGGTGGGAGGGAGGAGGGGAAAGAGGCCCCGGGCTGTGGGAGGGGGCTGGGGAGGGAGGCTCGGGCGGGCAGGAAGCGGGGCCGCGGGCAGGGGAGGCCGCGGGGCCCCTGGCTGCAGAGGCAAACAGGAAGGACTGCCCCCTGCGCGCCGGGGCTCGGCCCGGGAATCTCGGCCGCTCCGCCAAGCTGTAGCTCGGGCCCCGAGGGTAAGGAAGCGAGCCGGGTGGGGGGAGAAAGCGGAGGCCTCGGAGGAGCCCCCACCGCGGGTCCCCACGCTCGCCCCTCACTCCCGGCCCCGGTGCGGCCATCTGCAGCCGCCGCGATGAAGGCGGGCTCGGGGGACCAGGGGAGCCCCCCGTGTTTCCTGCGCTTCCCGCGGCCCGTGCGGGTGGTAAGTGGCGCCGAGGCCGAGCTCAAGTGCGTGGTTCTGGGCGAGCCGCCGCCCACCGTGGTGTGGGAGAAAGGCGGGCAGCAGCTGGCGGCCTCGGAGCGCCTGAGCTTCCCCGAGGACGGCGCCGAGCACGGCCTGCTGCTGAGCGGCGCGCTGCCCACCGACGCCGGGGTCTACGTGTGCCGCGCCCGCAATGCCGCCGGCGAGGCCTACGCCGCGGCCGCCGTCACCGTGCTGGAGCCGCCGGCCCCCGAGCCCGAGCCGGAGCCCGAGCCGCCGCGGTCCGCCGAGCACCCGCCGCCGCCCCCGGGCACCGGCGAGGGCGCGCCGGTGTTCCTCACGGGGCCGCGCTCCCAGTGGGTGCTGCGGGGGGCGGAGGTGGTGCTGACGTGCCAGGTGGGGGGCCTCCCCGAGCCCACGCTGTACTGGGAGAAGGACGGGATGGCGCTGGACGAGGTGTGGGACAGCAGCCACTTCGCGCTGGAGCCGGGCCGCGCCGCCGCCGCCGCGGGGGGCCCGGGCGTGTGCCTGGCGCTGCGCATCCCCGCGGCGCGGCTGCCCGACTCGGGCGTCTACGTGTGCCACGCCCGCAACGCGCACGGCCACGCGCAGGCCGGCGCGCTGCTCCAGGTGCACCAGCCCCCCGAGACTCCCCCCGACGACCCCGACGAGCCCCCCGGCCCCGTGGTGGAGCCGCTCAAATGTGCGCCCAAGACCTTCTGGGTCAACGAGGGCAAGCACGCCAAGTTCCGATGCTACGTGATGGGCAAGCCCGAGCCCGAGATCGAATGGCACTGGGAGGGCCGCCCGCTGCTCCCCGACCGCCGCCGCCTCATGTACCGCGACCGCGACGGCGGCTTTGTGCTCAAGGTGCTCTACTGCCAGGCCAAGGACCGCGGGCTCTACGTCTGCGCCGCCCGCAACTCGGCGGGCCAGACGCTCAGCGCCGTGCAGCTGCACGTCAAAGGTAGCGAGCGCCCCAGGGTGGAGGGGACGGGGGGGGGGGGTTCCCGGGGCCGGGGACTAGCCCCCCAGACACCTCTGAAGCCCTTCCTCCTCCTCTCCGCTTAGGTGCCCAGCTGCCTAGATTGGGGGGCTGGGCTATGTGTGATTGATTACACCCCCCCCCCCACCAAGGGACACGGATCTCCAGGATCCTCTGGAACTTAGCTAACTACCCAGTTGATTCCAAAGGCAAGAGGTGGGGGGAGGGGGGACACAAAGAGTGGTTGATGCACGAACCTTGGGAGACCTAGAACTCAGGGTTTTCAACCTTGGTTATTTTAGTCCTCCTGGTGCAAAGCCAGCCTGAGCAGAAAAGTCTCCAATTAACCAGTAAAAGGCCAGAAGTGGAGGCGTTTGGGTTCCAGTGGTAGAGCACCCTCCAGTGATCCTAAAAAGACAAGTGGAAGTGCAGGAGTTCAAGCCCCAGTACCAGCACACACACACACACACACACACACACACACACACACAGAGCATTTGTCTATAAATTTATAACATGCTTCTATAAGTCTAAACGGTGAGAACAGAGGGCTGTATCATAGCAGTCTCCTCTGAACTTTTGAGCAAAGCCCTGGGGACCTCACATAAAGAGAGGTAACCTTGACCGAGGAAAAATCCCTGCAGTTTTCAGCTATTCTTTCATGAATTGCCTTAGGTTTGAAAAGAGAAAGGTGAAGGAGAAAACTGTATTTCACAGTTGAATCACCAATAATACCTAATCTATACTTATATTACTCATAAGCAGAAATTTCAGAGGGAACAAAAACTCCTCAAACTCACACGAGATGCTAAAATTCTCTGTAAGAGGGTTTTGTTTCAACAGGGATTTCACTTTCACTAGTTATTACCCAACTTTTCTCCCTCTCAGGAAAAAAGTGTTAGCAAGTTCTTTTGTGCCCTGCCTAGCATGCAGTCAAGCGTGTAGTACCTGGGTTATGGTAGTGGCCTCTTGGGTACAACTTGGTATGCACAAACTTGCCAGGCCAGTGCAGAACTGGACCAATGTCAACAAAGAAAAACCTAGCGGGAAGGCAAGAGAAACTTCCCAGAGCAGTATGTAAAAACTTGCTTCTCTGGCAACCCAATTAACCCTCTAGTTTCCTATTTTTGGAACACGATTTTGAAAACAATTCAAATTCTTTCAAAAATGACATTCAAGCCAGGTACCAGTGGCTCATGCCTGAAATCCTAGCTACTCAAGAGGCTAAGATCTGAGCATCACAGTTTGGAGCCAGCCTGGGCAGAAAATCCTGTGAGACTCTTATTTACAATCAACTACCAAAAACACTGGAAGTAACACTGTGGCTCAAGTAGTAGAGCGCTAGCCTGGAGGAAAAAAAAAAAAAAAAAAAGCTCAGAGACAGCACCCAGGCACAGTGTTTAAGCCCCAGGACTGGCACATACATACATACATACATACAAGGAAAGGAAGAAAGAAATGACATTCAATCCAGGCCCTGGTAGACTTTGTGAAGTGCCCCTGAGAGAGTTTAAAAATCATTAATCTGGAATGAGTGCATGGCTCAAGTTGTAGAGTACCAGCCTTGGCAAGTGCAAGGCCCTGAGTTCCAGACCATAATACCCCAGAAGGGGAGTGAGGGAAGGAAAGAAGAAGGAAAAAGAATGAGGGAAAGAAGGAACTTGCTGATCTGGTCCTACCCCTCTGCCTCTCCCTATTTTACAAGTACGGAAACGGAGGCACAGAACAGTCACATATACTTGCTTTGGGTGACGGGTCTAGTAAGCATCAGATTAGAAGTTGGGCCATCTGACTTGCCCTTCTGGTTTGCTCTAATTCCATCTGGTTGCTGTCTGTAGAGAAAGCCAACAGTCTGAGCCACTCTATGTTCAGATGTCTCCCTTTGAAGAGCTGACCCCCTCTCCAGAGCCTTCTCTTTGCTCTCCTCTCTCTGCAGAGCCCCGCCTCCGATTCAGCAGACCCCTGCAAGATGTGGAGGGGAGAGAGCATGGGATCGCGGTGCTGGAGTGTAAAGTGCCCAACTCCAGAATCCCCACAGCCTGGTTCCGCGAAGACCAACGACTGCTGCCCTGCCGCAAGTACGAGCAGATCGAGGAGGGCACGGTCAGGCGCCTCATCATCCACAGGCTGAAGGCAGATGACGATGGCGTCTACCTGTGTGAGATGCGGGGCCGAGTGCGCACCGTGGCCAACGTGACCGTCAAAGGTCAGCCGGCCAGTGGGAGGAGATCAAGGCTGAACCGGTTAGTGCCCACGCTTTGGGCTAATGGATTCTTGTCCACATCTCAGGACCCATTGTCAAGAGGCTGCCCCGGAAGCTCGACGTCCTAGAGGGAGAGAATGCTGTGCTGCTGGTGGAGACTCAAGAGGCTGGGGTTGAGGGCTGCTGGAGCCGAGATGGGGAGGAGCTGCCGGCCACTTGCCAGAGCAGCTGTGGCCACATGCATGCCCTGGTTCTTCCGGGGGTGACCCGAGAAGATGCTGGCGAGGTCACCTTTAGTCTGGGCAACTCCCGTACCACCACTCTGCTCAGAGTCAAATGTGAGGGCATGTAGGCCTCTGGACAGGACAGCTGGGGTGGGAGGGTGGCCAGATGCCCGGGCCTGGGTTGGTAAAGTAGATTTAGTAGAGAAAGGGTGTGGGGAGAAGGGGCTTGAGCAAGGCTCAGCAGGTACAGACCCTGCCTTTGTCTCAGGCATCAAGCACAATCCTCCGGGCCCCCCTGTGTTGGTTGAGATGTTCAAGGGCCATAAGAACACCGTCCTGCTCACCTGGAAGCCTCCTGAGCCACCCCCGGAAACCTCCTTCATCTACCGGCTAGAGAGACAGGAAGTGGGCTCTGAAGACTGGATCCAGTGCTTCAGCATTGAGAAAGCCGGAGCCGTGGAGGTGCCAGGGGACTGCGTGCCCTCGGAGGGCGACTACCGCTTCCGCGTCTGCACGGTCAGCGAACATGGCCGAAGTCCCCACGTGGTGTTCAATGGTTCTGCTCACCTCGGTGAGTCGTCTTTCCAGACCCGTGGTTAGACCCTCCCATCACTTATCCTCCTTGACCTTCAGCCCCTTGTCCTCTTCTGTCCTTCCATCTGTTCTGGTTCTAATGGCCGCACCCTGTTCCTACCTCAGTGCCCACAGCTCGCCTGGTGAAAGGTCTGGAGGATGTGCAGGTGTACAACGGGGAAGACGCTGTCTTCTCCTTGGATCTCTCCACCATCATCCAGGGCACCTGGTTCCTTAATGGGGAAGAGCTCCCGAGTAACGAGCAGGAGGGCCAGGTGGAGCCCGGAGCCCTGCGGTACCGGATGGAACAGAAGGGCCTGCAGCACAGGCTCGTCCTGCAGGCTGTCAAGCACCAGGACAGCGGGGCCCTGGTAGGCTTCAGCTGCCCTGGTGTGCAGGACTCAGCAGCCCTCACCATCCAAGGTTGGTGCTTTAGGGACTCGAGTGGGCAGATAGGGTCAAGACAGAAGCCCTGTTGACCAAACATGTCAGATACTCTGGACACGGAGAGCCATGGTGGGCTCAGCTTGAGGTCCAGAAACATAGTGCACTATGGGTTGTCTTCATCAGCATCATAAATTCCAGTTCCCTGAAGTGCATTGTACTTAACAGAATTCGGTCACATTTGTCATCTCCTGCAAGAGATGTGAGTCCTAGGCCCCTGTCCTTGTCTGCTTCCTGTTCTGTTACCTAGTTGCAGCTACCTGTTGTTTACAGCGGCTTCCCCTAATCACTTGACAGAAACTCCTTAACCCTGTAAGATAGGGTCTTTTGTCATTCTCATTTTACAGGTGAGGCACAGAACAGCTAAGTGACTTGCCTGAAGTCACAAAGATAGGCGTGGTAGTTCTGGGTCATGAACCCAGACAGTCTGATTCCAGAAACAGAGGCGGAGAGGACATGAAGCATGCTTAAGGACAGTCGGTGGTAGGGGAACTAAAAATTCAAGGAACACTGTGGTATCAGTCATCCTGCCATTGCTGGAGTTCCTAAGAATACTCAAGAAATCCAGCTGTACCCAACAGCAGGTCCCTGAGGTTATACTGCCAGTCACAAGCAGAGGACACTGTCAGAAATCACCAGTCACAAGAGCAGCATTCCCAGAGGGGGCTGGCCTTCACATGTCCTGGCCCCCGTGTGCTTGGAGGTCTGTGGATGGCATTGTGGTCAGGCTGTTTAGGCATTATCAAGTACACTCAAACCACTACCCTTTTAAGCGTTGGCTTATAAGCTTGTCTTAGTCCATTTTCTTTATAACAGAATACTGGATGCCCAGGCTTTGTAAAGGAAAGAAGTTTGTTTAGCAGTTTTTTTTTTTTTTTTGGCCAGTCCTGGGCCTTGGACTCAGGGCCTGAGCACTGTCCCTGGCTTCTTCCCGCTCAAGGCTAGCACTCCGCCACTTGAGCCACAGCGCTGCTTCTGGCCGTTTTCTGTATATGTGGTGCTGGGGAATCGAACCTAGGGCCTCGTGTATCCAAGGCAGGCACTCTTGCCACTAGGCTATATCCCCAGCCCCTGTTTAGCAGTTTTTTGGAGGCTGAATTGTTGGAGACTAGGCAGCCTCACCTACTCCGCTTCTTGTGAGGGTCCCCTTTGGCTAAATCAAACATGGTAAAGGAGTGGGAAAGGAAATGGCCAGGTGTACAAGAAGCCAAGTGCATAGGTCAGCCTCTTTATAACAACCCACTCCCTTAAGAACTAACTGGAGTTCCATGAGAACTGCATTAATAATCACTTCCAAGGACGATGCTTCCAGTGATCTAACTCCTTCCCACTGGGCTTCGCATCTTAAAGGTTCCACCACCTCCCAGTACTACCGTACTTTTTTTCCAAGGTGCTAGAGATTAAACCCAGAGCCTCATGCACATGCTAGGCAAACCATCTACCACTGAGCCACAGCCCCAAACCCTCTTAATTTATTTTTATTAGCATACATTAGTTACACAGGGAAGGATTTCTTTATGACATTTCCACTTAAATATTCCAGCTCAATCTCCTACCCTCTATTACTCCTCTCCCTCCACCTTCCTAAAACAATTTCAACAGGCTCTATGGTTGCTTTCATATATGCCAACAGTCTACTTCAACTATATACATCCTCATTCACCCTCCTTGTTAGTCCAACCCCGTGATGCTAGGACTCCCCCCCCCCCCACCATAGCCTGTTTCTTTCTCTCTCCCCCTCCGTGTCTGTGCCTGCACGCATGTGCATGTGCACAGGTGGTATTACTGTGGCTTAAATTCAGGGCTTTGCTCTCTTGCTTAGCTCTTTCTGTCCAGGCTAACACTCTACCACTTGAGCCACAGCTCCACTCCCAACCTTTTGCTGGTTAACCAGAGATAAGAGTTTCATGGACTTTTCTGCCTGACTGGCTTTGAACTGCAATCCTCAGATTCCCAGCCTCCTGAATTGTTAGGATTACAAGTGTGAGCCACCTGTCCCTAGACAGCTTGTTTCCCCCCACCCACCCAGCCACCCAATCCTCTATTGATCAACAGCTTTCGATGAGGTTCTTTATGCTGTTTTCTTGTGCTGTCACAATGCCTTTCAAGAGTATTCACCCTCTATCTTTTTGCCTCTTCTCTTTCTCTTCCTAAATGGTTAGATACCTGTTCTAAGTTTATCCGTGTGTGCGCATGTGCGTGCACGTAATTATGTATATGGGTATGTCCATGATGTCCGTGAATGTGTCTTTACGCCTGTCTTCCACATAGAAGGAAAAACATAGGATACCATGTTTTCTGAGCTTGTCTATCTCAATATGATGTCCCCCGACAATTGCTTTGATGGCAGTTGTCTTCTCTGATGTCGCCACCCCTATAAGTGAGCACACGCAATTAGGGGAGGGGTGCTCATCTGCGACAGCAGGCTGAGGATGCCCTGTGTGATCAGACCTCTCCCCACACAGAGAACCCGGTGCACATCCTGAGTCCCCAGGACAAAGTGTCCTTGACCTTCATGACCTCGGAGCGGGTAGTACTGACCTGTGAGCTCTCACGGGTGGATTTCCCTGCCACGTGGTACAAGGACGGGCAGAAGGTGGAGGAGAACGAGTCACTCGTGGTGAAGGTAGATGGGCGCAAACACCGTCTGATCCTGCCTGCGGCCAGTGTCCAAGACAGCGGGGAGTTTGAGTGCAGAACAGAAGGGGTCTCGGCGTTCTTCGTCATCACTGTTCAAGGTCAGGAAGGGTGCTGGCCCAGGCTCCTCCAGCTAAGGCTAGTTCTGGGTCACGAAAGCCCCACCCTCTGGCCTGTCTTGTTTGGAGGGAGGGGTTCCTTTATAAGGAGGGCCCAGTGAGCCAAGATACACTTTAACCTCTTCAGCACCAACACCCTCTAGTACACTTGCCTTCTTCCCACCTCTCTCTGCTGAGCTGGATGAGGAAACCAATTGCTATTAATGGAATGAGAGATGGGAGCTAACATGTCATGGGGGATCTACCCTGAGCCTCATGTAGTACTATGTGCTTTGTACGTACACTGTATCATTTAATCTTCAAAGAAAGTGAGGGCACTGTGTATCTCCAGCTCAGAAAGAAACAGGCTCAGTGAGATGATGCAGTGCAGCTACCCATGATCCCATGCAGCTAGCGTCACAGCCCAGAGCCACAGCGGGCCTGGCCTTCTGCTGTGGAGTCCACCGGTCTGGTAGCTTTCCTGAGTCCCCTTCCCCAGTGTCCCCCTGTGCAGACTCCTGTCTCCCGGCCTCAGGGTCAGTGTGGAATCTTACCTCCTCTGTGTGATCCATCCTTGCTCCCCATCCAGAACCCCTAGTGCACATTGTGGACCCCCGGGAGCATGTATTTGTACACGCCATCACCTCCGAATGCGTCATGCTGACCTGTGAGGTGGACCGAGAGGATGCCCCTGTGTGCTGGTACAAAGATGGGCAGGAGGTGGAGGAAAGTGACTTCATGGTGCTGGAAAAGGAAGGGACCCGTCACCGGCTAGTGCTGCCCACCACCCAGCCCTCGGATGGGGGCGAGTTCCAGTGTGTTGCCGGAGAGGAGCGTGCCTACTTCACTGTCACTATCACAGGTAGGGACCAGAGGGGCCACAGCAGCTCCCGTGTCACTCGACCCCTCCCCCTCGCTGTCACACCTCCTCAGCCTTCTCTTTTCCGAGTGTTGTCTCGACACTCTCCGGAAATGCATTGTTACAAGCGCTGGCTATGTACGTCAGTAGAAAAGCCCTGCCTTCTCCCTTCTTCTGGAGATCCCTGTCAACGGTAATCTTTGGGGCTGGCAAGTCTATTGCAGCACAGATGGTCTTGGGCACTAGAGAAGCCAAAAGATCTCAGAGGTTTGTGGGGAACCCCGGCTTTATCATTCCATTTTTCATACCATCTCTGTCCCCACCCACAGAAACATGGGCCCCCCGGTGAAGCCACTGGCAACCCAAAGCTGAGATGCTTGTGTGTGTGTGTGTGTGTGTGTGTGTGTGTGTGTGTGTCTGTGTCTGTGTCTGTGTCTGTGTCTGTCTGTGTGTGCACATGCACATGCAGATACTGGGGCTTGAACTCAAGAACTTTAGCTCTTGCTTACGTTTTTTTGCTCAAGACTAGCCCTCTAGCACTTGAGCCACACTTCCACTTGTGGCTTTTTCTGGGTAATTGGAGATAAGACTCAGCTGTCTGCTCAGACTGGCCATGAATCGCAGACCTCAGCTCTCAGCCTCCTGAGTGGCTAGGATTACAGGCTTGAGCGGCCGGCGCCCAGCTGTGATGTGCTCTGCTGCCTGTTACCGTCCTCCATTTCCCGGCCGGCGCCCAGCTGTGATGTGCTCTGCTGCCTGTTACCGTCCTCCATTTCCCTAAGTTTCCCTAGCTTTTGATGGCTGCATTCAGAGTTTCTGGGAGCAGTTGTCTAAGGTTGCTGCCTACCCCATGACAAACTTCTGGGGTGTAGGAAACAGATGTGGACCAGGAAGGCAGCCCGGCCCCTTGTGCCCAGCAGCAGCTGTGCTTGTCCTGCAGATGTGTCCTCGTGGATCGTGTACCCCAGCGGCAAGGTGTACGTGGCAGCCGTGCGCCTGGAGCGCGTGGTGCTGACCTGTGAGTTGTGCCGACCCTGGGCCGAGGTGCGCTGGACCAAGGACGGCGAGGAGGTGGTGGAGAGTCCGGCACTGCTCCTAGAGAAGGAGGACACCATCCGCCGCCTGGTGCTGCCCGCCGTCCAGCTTGAGGACTCCGGCGAGTACTTGTGTGAAATAGACGACGAGTCGGCCTCTTTTACCGTCACAGTCACAGGTGTGGGCCCGCCCCAGCTCCCCAGAGTCGCCAGAGGGCCGCCCTGAGCCCTGGGGCGGGGGGGGGGGGGGAGGAGAAAGGCGCTGTGGGCTACAGGTATCAGGGTTTCCGCTGGCGGGACAGTCGGGTGCCGCCCTGGTGCCAGAGTCAGGCACGCTGGGCTTCAGCAGCTCCCTGAGTGTTATCTTGGCCAGAGGTGGGGCCTTGGGCTAGACCAGCTGGTGAGGGATGCAGACTCAATCCTGGTTCTTAGGGGGGTGTGGGGGGGGGTGGCTGCCAGTCTAGTCGAGGAGGCTGCTGTTAACTAGGGGTCGCAAACAGGCAGTCCTTTTACAGCCCACAGATGTGTTTTGTTTGGCCTGCAGAGTCTTACCAAAGTCAGGACAGTTCAAATAACAATCCGGAGCTATGCGTCCTCTTGAAAAAGCCGAAGACCCGACGGCTCTGGTCTCGCTTCCCCCCATGGCGACGAACAGCTGGCACTGAGTAGCACCTGCCCCATAGTACGGGCCCCCCATTCCCGTGTCCTCCCCCCACACCCCGCTATACCTTTTTGCCTCTTCCCACGCTGCTTCAGCCATTGACCTGCCCTACCTGGCCCTGTGGGTCTTGGAGTTTGCGACCCCTGTGTTAAACCAATAAACACACGAATAAAAGTGCAGTGCCCCCTGGTGATAAGTGCGGTGAGGAAAGAGGGCTGCAGAGAGCAGAGGAGAGGCAGGGAGGGCCTGGGGGAAAGTTGCCGTTCCACACACAGATGTCCATGCCTGGGCCAGGCTCCAGACATGCAGCGGCACAGAGACAGGATGAGATCACTTCCTCACAGAGCGCACAGCCTGGCAGGAAAGCTTCCTGTATCCAAGAGTCACACTGTGTGCTCTCAAGGGTCACTATAGGAAGCTCAAGGCTACCCTGGTTAGGAGGTCAGGAGTGCCTTTGGAGCCAACACTGAAGCTGAGGGCCGAGAATATTCTAGGTGGGAAGAGTACAATTATGGAAGTGATGGGCTCGAGCCAGGGACTTCAGGGCTAGAGCTCACGGTGCCACGGCGCCGATCCCGGTGTGTTTAGGCAGTTCGGGGGGGTGGGGGGAGCACAGAAGAATTCGGTGCCTCAGATCACCCCACTGTTGCCCAGTCCCATTGCCCTTTCCCTGACCTGCCTTAGGAACAAGGCCCAGGCTGAGCTGCTTGGAGACCTTGCTCCCTGCCCCATATAGTGTAGCCTACAGTGCCACGTTCTGTCATGTATGTATGCAGCCATCTTCCCCCACTCCTATCCCACACATAATGGCCACACAAATTCCATCTCGCACGAGTTTCCCCACAGAACACCAGACTCTTTGCATGCTGGTCACACAGACATCACCAGAGCAGATCAAACCCATATCTGGCTGAGGTTTCAGTTGCGGTTCAGGCATCCCATTCCATTTGCTGCCCGCTAACATACCTCACCTCCATCATCACATCCTCGGGCAGCCAGCTTCTGAAGTTTTCGGGTCTTGCTGGGCCCCAGAGAACCACCCTGCACTCTCCAGACTCTAAATCAAGTCCATGTGGGGCCATGGGCGGTGTGAACTCACTGCCAGCTCAAGGAGGGCCTTGGTTGAACCTGCCCTGCCCTCCACCCTGTGAAACCTGAGAGCAGGAAGCTAGCAGTTCTCCAGCCAGCCACAAGGGGGCCCAAAGTGCTGAAATCTGGGGAGACATGAGGATCCTGGGGACTGTGCGGGTGTTGGCAGGCCTGAGCTCAACGCGCTGGTCACCTCCAGTATTGCCTCAGCCTCCTTTCTATGGAGGAGTAACGTGAAGGTGGAGATAAGCTCTCAGAATCGGCATGTAGCATCCCTGGGGAACACTTACACAGCTGTTGGCAGCTCACACGCACCAGTGCACCAATGCAAACACGTTTTGAGTTCCTACAAGCCTGGGCTAGAAAACTCTTCCTGCCTGCCAAGTAGGAGCCTGCCTCCAACAGATGGTGCATCTTCCTCTGACCCTAGAGGAGCTGTAGCCGACTGTGACCTTAAGAACATTGCCTTGTGACTCTGCCTTCGCTCCTCCACCTGGAAAATGGAGGGAACATGATAAATACCCAGCTCCCAGGGTTGCTGTCAGGGCTCAGTGCGTAGTATGCTCAGAACTGATCTCAGAGCCTTAGGGAACGCTACAGACTGTTCCGATCCACCGTCCCTCACCCACAATTCTGAAATGCAGAGTACTGGCAAAAGCAAAAGGCGTGTGTGTGTGTGTGTGTGTGTGTGTGTGTGTGTATGTTTAGTGTTCAAAGACATTTCAGTAAAAGCCTGAATTTAAGTGCTGTGAAGCTATTTCTACTCTTTAATTATCCAGTAGGGTTAATCTATCTGTATCTTCGCATCAATAAGACATGAGCAAACCCTTTCCTGTATCCAGCTTAAGGTGAATCGTTATACTGCAAAATGTTAATGTGATTGATTGTGGTGAGGAGAGCGCTAGAAAGGGCTGAGGATGTGGAATATATGGGAAACGCACCCCACATCTAGAATCTAAAGCCTTCTGGATTTTGCAACCCTGCCGGACCCAAGAACTTAAAGGACAGATCATAGACCTGTAGTTGCTTGTTATTATACTTATCACCCTTAACGCATCTGTGGCAGCGACTTCTTGTCACCAGGTAACTCCCAGGAGGCTGACTGTGGTTGCCCTCATTCTGCAGAGCCCCCAGTCCGGATCCTATACCCCCGGGATGAGGTGACCTTGATCGCCGTGAGCTTGGAGTGTGTGGCGCTGGTGTGTGAGCTGTCTCGAGAGGACGCGCCTGTACGCTGGTACAAGGACGGCCTGGAGGTGGAGGAGAGTGAGGCCCTGGTGCTGGAGAGCGATGGGCCCCGCCGCCGCCTGGTACTACCCGCTGCCCAGCCCGAGGACGGAGGCGAGTTCGTGTGTGATGCCGGAGACGACTCGGCCTTCTTCACCGTTACTGTCACAGGTGGGCAGTCTCTGGGGTGCTCCCGGGAGGTAGAGAGGTGGGGTTAAAGGACAGACACCCAACTATACCTTCTTTGGTAAGGGCTGCTTGTTAGCTCCTCACGGTGTCCCCCGCTTCGCCGTCTCCTCAGTCTCAAGCATCACAGAACTCTGCTTGCCTCAAGTCAAGTTGGGACAGAGTCACGGGCCTGCGGGGAGAGAGTCTAGCAGTTAGGGTCCTTCATGCTGCCATTTAGTCACCAGTACTTATCAAGCAAGCTACTTTGCGCTTGGTACTATTCAAAATACAAGGTGTTCAGTAGCAGCCGGGCACTGGTGGCTATAATCCTAGCTACTCAGGAAGCTGAGACCTGAGGATGATGGAAGCCCAACTGGGCGTGAAAGTCCACAAGACTCATCTCCAGTTAACCACCAGGAAACCGGGCATGGTGTTATGTGCGATCAAACGTCCTACATCCACAGACTTCACGTGTTCGTGAGGGCGGGTGGGTGAAAGAAAGTCATTAGACCATGTATTGAATGGTGCTAGATAAGCGTGTCAGAGGCAAAGAAGGGGGAAGGGAGGGCAGTGCGTGGAGGCAGATGGAAGGGTGGGTTGGGATCAGATGTAGGTGTGAGCCTGACCCCCTCTGTCTGTGTGGCCTTGGGGAAGTCGCTCGTCTCTTAGGAGACCTCCGGTCCTCATGTGTGAAGTACAGGGGAGGGGTGGGGAGGGGGCTTGCCGGCTGAACCCCTGTGGCCCTGTCTCTGCCCACCCACCAGCCCCACCAGAGAGGATTGTGCACCCCGCAGCGCGTTCCCTGGATCTGCAATTCGGGGCTCCGGGGCGTGTGGAGCTGCGCTGCGAGGTGGCCCCGGCCGGGTCCCAGGTGCGCTGGTACAAGGATGGGCTAGAGGTGGAGGCGTCGGATGACCTGCAGCTGGGCGCGGAGGGGCCCATCCGCACCCTCACGCTGCCCCACGCCCAGCCTGAGGATGCCGGCGAGTACGTGTGCGAAACGCGCGACGAGGCAGTCACCTTCAACGTCAGCCTGGCAGGTGGGGGTGCTTGGCGAGCCCCCCCCCTTCCCCGGTGGGGAGGCTGGGCAGGCCCGAGCTCACCCCCTTCTCTCTGTGCAGAGACCCCAGTGCAGTTCCTCGCCCCAGAAACGCCTCCTAGCCCGCTCTGCGTGGCCCCCGGGGAGCGCGTGGTGCTGTGCTGCGAGCTGTCTCGGGCTAGCGCCCCTGTGTTCTGGAACCACAATGGGAAGCCCGTGCAGGAAGGCCAGGGCCTGGAGCTCCAGGCTGAGGGGCCCCGCCGCATCCTCTGCATCCAGGCTGCGGAGCCGGCCCACACAGGCCTCTATACCTGCCAGTCCGGGGTAGCTCCGGGGTCCCCAAGCCTCACTTTCAGCCTGCAGGTAGCTGGTGAGTATAACCTGGCCAGGAAGCTTGGAAGTGACCCCCCCCAGCCCACCCCAGTCCTAGGCTTCCCTGCTTTCCTAACCCACCTTGTCCATCCCTTGCCCCTCTGCTCAGCACCTTTCCCTCTCGCCTCTTGCTCAGTGCCCATCTCCCAGTGACGCCCAGCTCTGACCCCCACAGCGTCCCCCGCGAGGGTGGTGGCCCCTGAGGCAGCCCAGACGAGGGTTCGGAGTGCCCCAGGCGGGGACCTAGAGCTGGTGGTGCACCTCTCCAGGCCAGGGGGCCCCGTGCGCTGGTACAAGGATGGGGAGCGCCTGGCGAACCAGGGGCGGGTGCAGCTGGAGCAGGCCGGGGCCAGGCAGGTGCTACGGGTGCGGGGGGCGCGGAGCGGGGACGCTGGGGAGTACCTGTGCGATGCTCCCCAGGACAGCCGCATCTTCGTCGTCAGTGTGGAAGGTAATAGTGCACCCCTTACACCCTCTGGGCCCTGGCACCCCCAAGGACCACATCCTACTTCTTTCTGGGCCCTACTCATTCTCCCTCCCAACCGTACTTCCAACACGTGCGTGTTTGACTGTCACTGGGATATAAGCGCACGGGCAGCATGGCCGATTGCTAAGGAAGGGCATCTGGAACTGACCCACAGAGGTTCTCCTGGACTCTGTGTCCCAGCAGCTATAGCATATGAGCGAAGCTCTCTAAGCTCTGCGAGCCCCAGCTCTGAAATGAAAGGATGGCGCTTGTCTTACAGGCTGCGGTGACCATCCAGTGGTATAAATAATTAGAGTCAATGACATATTACCATGGGCCTGGCTAAAAGGATTAGGTGGGTTTGGGGGGACATCCTATGACCAACACACCCTGGACTGGGCCTGTACCAAAGGTGTGTTCAAAGATGGGGGAGTGAGGGCCTTCCTACCCCGAGAAGAGAATAGAGATGGGGGGCTGCGCCCAGCCCCCAGCCGGATGCCTCCCTCCTCCAGAGCCACCCCCGGCGAGGCTGCTTTCCGAGCTGACACCCCTGACGGTCCACGAGGGCGACGATGCCACCTTCCGGTGTGAGGTCTCGCCACCGGATGCGGATGTCACCTGGCTACGCAATGGGGTCGTGGTCACTCCGGGGCCCCAGGTGGATGTGGCCCAGAATGGTTCAAGCCGCACACTGACCATACGCAGCTGCCAGCTGGGAGACACAGGAACCGTGACTGCCCGAGCAGGGGGCACCGCGACAAGCGCCCGGCTCCATGTCCGAGGTCTGGTGCCCATGAGGACACAGTGTTCTCATCTCTATACCCTCCCCCGTGGCCCTGGCCGGGCAGCCTTGCACTTGGCTTCTGCCCAGCGGGGGCAGGGAGGGCCAAGCTCCGGACTCCATGGCCCCCTCTCATCTTCCCCTGCAGAGACAGAGCTGCTGTTCCTGCGGCGGCTGCAGGATGTGCGGGCAGAGGAAGGCCAGGACGTGTGCCTCGAAGTGGAGACGGGCCGGGTCGGGGCCGCGGGGGCCGTGCGTTGGCTGCGTGGTGGGGAGCCTGTGCCCCTGGACTCCCGCCTGTCCATGGCCCAAGATGGCCACATCCATCGCCTCTTCATCCATGGTGTCATCCTGGCTGACCAGGGCACCTATGGCTGCGAGAGCCACCACGATCGCACCCTGGCCAGGCTCAGCGTGAGGCGTGAGTGCCCTGTCCTCTCCTAACATGTCACCTGCCTGTGCACAGCCGCTCCTGGCTGTCCTAGAATCCCTGACACCCCTCCCTCCCCCCCCCCACACACACCAAAGTGCCCCTTGCTGAGGAAAGTCTGCCCTGGCCATCCCAGGCTTGGGTGGAGCCTGAAACAGCCTGCCCAAAATGAAAACCTCCTTTTTTCTCCCCCCTAATGTTTTCTATTTACCTCAGAAGTCCATGTGGACTTTACGTTCCATTTCCTGTTTCCAAGTTGGCTTTGCTATAAACTTAAAACACTGTACTCCCAAGAGATTCTCTGTGTTTATCCTTCAGTCCAGCCACATGCCCCGTGGGGACGCATGCTTCTTTAAGCTGCAGGGATGTCTGGCACCACAACCCCAAGCCACACTTTAGCTATGTGACTTCACGCAGGTTACTTCACTTCTCTAGAGTCACATAGCCTTAAAAATTGGGCTGAATGGCTACCTGTAGGAACTTCGAAGATATTAACGGAAATAACGGGGAAAAAGTGCCCCTGCAAAGCTTGGTGAAATATTGTGGTCAGTGATAGGTATTCTCTAATTTTATCATCATAGTAAACCCGTGTCTCAATGCTATTCACTTTGCACAGTTGGGAATACTAGGAGTGAAACTGTTTGCCCCAAGATCATACAGCACACAGACTGTACGATGCAGCTAGGTTCCAATCCCAGTGTGTCTAACCCCAGATTCCTTGTTCCTTCTTCATGTCACAACACCCTGCATTCAGATCCCGAAATCTACTAACCTAACCTCCCTTCATGTATCCTCCTTTCCAAACCCCAATATGTCCCTCTCCCAATCAAGTCCAGTTAGCGGTTCTTCCTTCTTCCTGCCCGAGTCCCACATGTGACCTTCTCTAACCAGGGCCTTAGATTGGGGGCTGAGGGTGGCTCAGACAGGATCAAGGCAGGAGCTAGCCCTTATACCCTCTGCTCAGAGCCGGAGCGTCCATCCTCCCTCTCTCCCCATCTCCCCTTGCCCCAGCACGGCAGCTGCGAGCACTGAGGCCTCTGGAAGATGTGACGGTCAGCGAGGGGGGCAGCGCTACCTTCCAGCTGGAGCTATCCCAAGAGGGTGTGACCGGGGAGTGGGCCCGGGGTGGAGTCCGGCTGCAGCCAGGGCCCAAGTGCCACATTCACACAGAGGGCCACACACACCGTCTGGAGCTCAGCGGCCTGGGCCTGGCCGACGGGGGCTGCATCTCCTTCACAGCTGATTCCCTGCGCTGCGCGGCCAGACTCTCAGTGAGAGGTGCGGCCTCTGGGCCTACCACTGCCTGCTGATGCTTCTTTGTGTGACCACTGACCCCATTGCCCGTGTGGCCCTTTACTGACCCTTCCTGTCCCCGTGTGGCCCTCACTGACCTCCCGGCCAGAGTGTGACTCCCCTAACCTGGCCCTGTCTGGCCCTTGTGATTGCCCTACCTCAGTGTGAGTGTGTGACCATTCCAGACCCATGTGGCCTGAATGCCCCACAGCTGTCTGCCCGCCTGAACATGGTCTGCTGACCACTCTGGAGCCCAGTGCCCATACCCTCTTCCTGTGGCCCCCTTTGCCTGCCTAAGTGTGGCCCCTGGGACCATTCAAGTCCCTGCAGGCCCGTCTAAAGGGTGACTCTTCTGGCAACTCTGCTAGAGTGTTCCCATTTCGGTTTCCAGCCTGTTTCCCACTGCCTGCCTGCTGTAGGGTTGCCCCCCCCACACACACACACATTGGTCTGCTGAACCCCACTGTCTTCTGCTGCCCAGTGTCTGTTGCTTTCCACTTGGGTCATGTACAATCTCCACTGAAATGTGGCCACACCTACCCCATTGGCCTTCTGGCCTCGGCTGTGTCTCCCACCACCCAGCATCCCTTTGAGCCACTTGTCCCTGCATGCCCTCCACTCAGTGGCTTCCACCGATCACTTTGTCTAAGTGTGTCTGCCACTGACCTCTTGTACCCAAGTGTGCTCTTCATGTTGGCCTTACCTGGCTCCCTCTGTACCATCCTCCCTCTCTCACCCCCAGAGGTCCCAGTGACCATTGTGCGAGGGCCACAGGACCTAGAGGTGACCGAGGGTGACACAGCCACGTTCGAGTGTGAGCTTTCCCAAGCCTTGGCCGATATTACCTGGGAGAAGGTCAGAGCCTGTCCGCGTAATAACGGCAATAAAACCTTCAACAGAAATAATTAACACTCAACCCCTGTAGCTGGCACTGTGCTAAGATTGACCTGACATTTAATCCTTCAGTCCTTACAACAACCCCCTGAGGTTATCATTGTGTTTGTTACCGATGAGGAAACACGCTCAGTGGGATAACAGAAGAGCAGACAAAAGGGGTTTGTCTGTTTGCCTAATTCTGCGATGCGGGCTCCTATTCAGTGTGAGTGGTAGGTGCATGAATCTGGGCGCCCTGGGCCCCTAAGGTCCCCAAAGGATGACATCTTAAAGAGGCTTCTGATAGAATGAGGAAGGCCAAGTGTGGGGCAGCTGGACTGGGGCTGGGGAACACAAGTCACCCACAAATGTGGTTGGCAACAGGAGAGGGCGCTGTCGTCTTCCGGGGTTCGGGCTGCTCCGGGCCAGCTGGGCTCAGCCCGACCCTCGGCAACTTCGGCCTGCAGGACGGGGCCGAGCTCACGCCCAGCCCCCGGCTCCGGCTCCAGTCCCTCGGCACGCGTCGCCTCCTCCAGCTGCGGCGCTGCAGCCCCTCGGACGCCGGGACCTACGGCTGCGCGGTGGGAACGACCCGCGCGGGACCCGTCCGCCTCACCGTGCGTGGTGGGTGTGGGCCCAGCTGCGGATTCCGCGCCCACCGCGCGGCCCTCCCCCCCCCCCGCGGTAGGGGCGGGGCCTGCGTACGCCCCGCCCCTCCTCACGCCCCGGGCTCCGCCCTCCCTCAGAGCGCACGGTGTCGGTGCTCCGCGAGCTCCAGTCGGTGCGCGCCCGCGAAGGCGACGGAGCCACGTTCGAGTGCTCGGTGTCGGAAGCCGAGACTCCGGGGCGCTGGGAACTCGGAGGCCGCCCGTTGAGACCCGGAGGACGCGTCCGCATCCGACAGGAAGGTGAGGCCGCCTTCCTACCCGCTCCGGCCCCTGGACGCCGGGTTCCCCGGGCAGACCCCGCCCCCTGCGCGCCCCGCCCCATGGCCCCGCGAGCCGGGCCTCCCGGCCTCCGCTCAGCCGGACCGCTCCTCTTTCCCTCCGGGCCCCGGGCCCGCCCGCCCCCATCGCACGGCCTACCGCGTCCCCGAGCCGCTCGGCCGGGTCTCGCCAGCACCTCCTTAACCTCCAGGGAAGAAACACATTCTGGTGCTGAGCGAGCTGCGCGCCGAGGACGCCGGTGAAGTCCGCTTCCGAGCGGGACCCGCCCAGTCCTTGGCCCTGTTGGAGGTGGAGGGTAAGCTACCGGCACAGCCAGGGGACGGGGGTCTCCCGCTACTGGAGCAGGAGCGACCGGGAACGTGGGGCGGCTTCGACCTTCCTGGGGCCGATCGACTGGCGATTGGGCCTGGGAACGCCCCTTCCCCGCTCTCCCCGCCCCGCGCGGGGCTCTCTCTTCAGGGCAGGACACGCCGGGCAGTGTGGACGGGATGGGGAGAGAGGCTTAGGGTTGCAGATGCAGGGGAACCGATGCTAGGAGTGGAAGCCACCGGAAGGAAAGGAACATCTCCTCTGGGACCGTGCTGTTCACTTACACCCCTGCTCCCACCCCCAGCATTGCCTCTCCAGATGTGCCGACGCCCCCCTCGCGAGAAGACCGTCCTGGCTGGTCGCAGGGCGGTGTTGGAGGTGACTGTCTCCCGCTCCGGGGGACACGTGAGCTGGTTCCGGGAAGGGGTCGAGCTGTGCCAGGGGGACAAGTATGAGATGCGCTGCCACGGCCCCACCCACAGCCTGGTCATCCACGATGTACAGTCTGAGGACCAGGGCACTTACTGCTGCCAGGTGGACCGGGACAGCGCCAGCACGCAGCTGCGAGTAGAGAGTGAGTAAAACCCACTGGGCAGAGGTCAGAGGGGCAGACTAGCTGACCTAGTAAAAGGGGGTACCGTGGAGCCACCGGACTGAGACACGCCTATGGGAGATTTTCCAGGGCTTAGGAAAGACCCTTGGCAGTCCTGACAGGGTGGGAGCTGGAGAGTGGGAGGGGGGTGGAATGGGGGAAGGCCCGGGGATTGGAGAGGAGAGAGAGAGCCCTGAGTTCTCAACAGGGGCACAGCGCTTGTTTCGGGTCAGCTGCCCCTCCTTCTCATGCTCCCCATTTCTACTTACCCACCACCATCTGTGCCCCTATCTATCCATCCCTGGCTCCCTGCCCATCTAAGTTCACCGTCTGCCCAGGCAGAAAGTAAGCTCGTTCTGTTTCCCACACAAAAGCCATCCCACTCTTTTCCTTGACACCCCCCCCCCCCGCAGCCCCTTCACAGGGCCTGTTCTTCCCCACCCTAACTGCTCCCAGAGACTCTGAAAGAAAGGAGCCCAGCAATTCCCATGTGGGTGTCAGGGAGGATGGTGGCACCCACTCTCCCCAAGCCCCACTGGAGTCATTCCTCTGCAGGTGACTAAGACTGAACCAGGCCAGGCGGGTGTCCTCGGACAGCTTAGAACGCGTGTGCCCTTCTCCCAGGCAGGGCAGGGAGACGCGGGAACCATAGGTGTTTGGAAACAATAAAAGTGCTGCAGTTTGTTTCCCTGCCTGTTTGTGTGCCCCGGGAGGATGGGCCTTGCCTGGAGCCCCTGTAGCAAATGACCCGGGAGCCTGACGCTACAGAGCTTCTCGCTTCACCCCCTGGAAGTGCCAGCCACCGAACATCACCACTCCCGGTCGAGGCCACACAGTTTGGCACATTTATAAAAGATGTAAAATAGGGGGTGGGGGGTGGAGACAGAAGCATGAGGTGTCCAGAGTGGCATGACAGACACCAGACATGCACCGTGCATTTGAGCCCCTCTCCCTCCACCCTCCTCCCCAGCCCGACCCAGAGCAGCATCCCCCACCCTATTCCCTGCCACTGCCCTCAGGCTGGTGGGTTTGGTTTTTGGTTTTTTTTTGCAGAAGCCAAAGTACCAGGGTGAAGTGTGCTGTATTCTGTCCCATGGACAAGGACAAGAACTCGTAGATGAGTGGTTGGAAGGCAGAGCGACCAGGGAGGGAGGCAGGCCTCCTCCATGTAGACATGCAGGAGAGTGGCCCGAGAGTGGCCCGCGGGACCCCAGCAGTGGGAGAGGAGGGTTGGCCCTGGAGAAGCCCTACCAATCAGAAATGTAAGGCAAGGGTCCAGTGTCCCCTCCAAGCCCACCCCCTCATACGTACTCATACACAGGCGACATACAACCCTGAGCACACCCCAATGAGGTTCACACCCCCAGTTCCTTAGGGGCCCCTTGGCAACTTGAGAGGGGTCTTTCTCCTCAGGCCAAGCCTAGCCTGAGACTGCTGCTCTCTTCTTGAGGCCAGGCCAGTGCTCTCCAGGGAGAGGAGAGAGACAGCCGAAGGCCTGGCAGGTGTCCACAGCTGGCAGAGCTGGTGTCTACAGAGTCTATGAACAGGCAGGGAGAGAGTTACACCCGCACAGGAGGGCCTGAGCAGGCTGTCAGTGGCCCCTGGGATCCATAGTCATAGTCTGTATCTGTGGGTGAGGCCATGAATGAGCTCAAGGAGCTCCCTGTCTGCCGGTCCCGGAAACTCTGGATGTAGCTCTGTTGGGACATGAAGCACAGGCATGAGTTGCACTGTAGACCCTTGTCCTGAAAGCTACCTCTCCCTGCACTCCCACAAGCTTGATTGTCTCCTTGCTTATACAGACCCAGGGTCTTTCCATACTGAACCCATCGTCGAAGACCCCACCACACAGTCTGTCCCATTCAAACTCCATGTTCAGGCCACCTTTTCCCCAGCCCCACCTAGGCTGTGGTACAGGAGTTCTAATGGATAAACTCCAGTGAGCAGCCTGAGGGAAGTCCCATCCTGCCTAGACAGACTCTAAACACTCCCTTCTCCCCCATGTGGGCTGAGGGGCTCAGGGTGCTCACCGGAGAGAGGACATCTCCATTGAAGCGTTTAATGGGCACTGGCCTGCGTCTATAAGGAGGGTCAGGGGGTCCAGGCCTTGGAGGAGCCCGAGCCCCTCTGGGGGGAGCCCGAGGGGGTCTCTTCTTCCTCCGTTTTTCCTTGCGCTCTTCCTGCTGCCGAATCCGCATCAGCTGCACACGTCTTCTCTGCCGGCTGATGACCACTGGAGGGATAGGCAGATGGACTTCGAGGCCTCCATGCCTCTTCTCCGCCAGTCCCTCACCCTCTTCCCACGGGATGGCTTCACGCTTCCAGATTCCTCTCGTTCACCATTACTTCCACCCTGCCACCTCCTTTCCGGGCCTTTCCGACCTCCCAGGTGACACTTCCTGCAGTTCTTTTCTTGTGAAAGTCTTTTTGTAAGATTTCTAGATTTCCAAGTATCCCCCCTCTCTCCCAGTCCTGTGCCACGGGTGTGACCACCAGGCCAGCGACCATCGTGTGTAAATGGACAGCTTCAGCTCTGCTTCCCTTCTCCGCTTGCTTCCCTCTAAGGTTTCTGCGCTCGCCAGAAAAATAAGCAACCCAAACAGCTAGTTGCATTCTGTCCTCCCTGGCTTTAAGCGCACCAGTGGCATCTCACTGCCTTCTAAGAAAGCTCAGATTCCTCCTCATGGTCCAAAGAGCCCACACATCTCACCTACATCCTCTAGCCCCACTGGCTCAAACAAGCCAGGCTTCTGGCTTCCTTGTCTCAAGCCCCCTTTCAGATCTCTGCTTCCTCGTCTCTCCACCAAGTGGCCCCCCTTGACCACCCTAAACTACATAGCCTAACACAGTCACTCCCACTCCATCATACCACTCTGCACAACTGGACTTTCCTTGTCTGCTGTTTGTTCAGCTCTCTCTCACCCACCCTGGGTGTATGCTCATAGGGCAGAGACTTTTTCTGGTAGATTAGGTTGGTTTTTATGGGGCCAGCAATCAAAACTGTGCCTGTCGGGTAAGCACATTACCACTGTTGCCACATGATCAGTCTCCCCCCCCCCCGCCACTTATTTTTATTGTGGTACTAGGGTTGATTCGAACGCAGGGACTCATGCTTGCAAGGCAGGTGGCTCTATTACTGGAGTCACTAGAATCCCACCTTTTTCCTTTATATCTGTGGCATGAAAGGCGCTACTTGGTCGTAGGATCCTATCCCAGACCCAGAGCGAGTCAGCTCGCTAACCCCACTGAAGCCCCCTGCTTCGGGTGTGCAGCTTCTGGTCCCTCTCCCCCAATTCCTCACCCCACAGCCACCTCTGGGAAGCCCCTTCTCCCATGCTCCCCCTGCCCTGTGCCTTCTTACCTTCTGTGTGGGAGTCCCTCTCGGTGGTCACCCGCCACTGCACCAGCACGCCCATCAGGCTGAGCAGGGGCCAGAGCGCCAGCAGGGCCCAGCTCCGCCAGCAGAGGGGGGGTACCACAGCAGCCCGCAGTCGCTCCACCACGTAACGGCCCAGCAGTAGCAGCTCAGCAAAGTAGTCCGCCGCGGTGGCGATGAGCGCCGCCCCCGTCACGGCAGTGGCCAGGGTGGTGAGTAGGCGAGGCCACCGCAGCGTCAGGAGGGCACAGAGCAGGCCGCCCCCCAGCAGCAGCCCCAGCGGGCCCCACACGGAGCCCGGCTGGTAGTAGGGTGCAGAGCCCAGCAGGGCGGCGGCGGCGAGCAGCAGCCCCAGCAGCAGCCCCACCAGGAAGAGGCCCACGCTGCGCACCAGCATGGCCACCAGCCCGCAGAGCAGCCCGATGCCCAGGGCGATGCCTGCGCTTGCCCCGGCACTCAGCTGCGTCTCCAGCACCCGCTCTCGGTAGCAGAGCAGGAAGATGACCACCGAGCCAAACAGCAACCCCGTGAGGAAGAGCACTGCCTTGAAGCAACGGTAACCTGGAGGGGAACAGGGCCAGTGAGGAGCCAAAGTAAGGTCACCTGGCTGAGGAAAGTCAGCGAGTCTGAGAGATGGGGACACAGGGCAGAACATGGTCACCAAGACAACAGAGAACCAAGGGTCACGAGGGTCATGACAACATCAGTGATGGGGGTCAGAGGAAGCCAGAGAGCTTCACTCGTTGGGAATCACCAGAAAAACAAATATAATTATTGATATGACGGTCACTGGAGGGAGTCAGGAGTGAACATATAACAGGACATTAGGAGTTTGGGTCATAGAACTCAGTAAAGGACGTGAGTCAGAGGATCAGCAATAGAGTCAGTGGAGTCTTTGAGGAGGAACTGTCCAAAGATAGGGTATTGGGAACTCAGAACTTGAGGTGTGAGGATCACACAGGTTCAGAAAGATCTCTGAAGTGTCACAGGGCTTCAGAGTTACAGCAGTGTTAAGGTTACAGAGAGGAGAGAGAGCTGATTAATTGGGGAGGAGTTCTGGAAGATGATTCTTTATAGGTCAGGAGGACTGATAGATGTGGAATCATTCAAAGTGTTAAAAAAAAAAAAGTTTCCGAGAAGGGGAGCACTGAGAGGAATGAGGTCATTGAGACCAGAGGAGCAATCCACTGGCAGGGTTATAAGAGCTCAGAGTTAGGAATAACCAGGAATCTAAGCTTGGAGTCATAATGGGCGGGGGCATGGTAATGAGATAGTGTGGTGAGGTGGAAGAAGGCCATTAGGGCTCATACAGAATCCTAGGAAATTAAAGAGCAGTATGGAGAGAAATAGCTGAACTGGGCAATTTTAGAAGAGTCGGTTATAGGGCCATTATACCCAATTATGGTATCTGAAAGAGTGGTGAAGGTGTAGATTTAAATACTTGGTAAGATGGAAGGCAAAGGGATCAAGGAATTAAGGAGAGCCAAGGAGAAAGACAATAAAGACAATCCAGTTCCAAAAGTGAGGGCAAGTATGAGTCCGGGAGATTCTTGGGTCAGAGAGAGGCTAAGGCATAGACAAGGGCTCAGAGTCCAAAAGCAGGAGCATCAAACAGGGTAGGATATTAGGAAAGCCTAGGCCAGGGAATAAAAAAGCACCATGCAGAGGGAGTGGTATGGACAATGCAGAAGGAAAGGTCATACAGACTCCTGGGGATCCCCTTAGAAGGAATACTCCCTCCTGCCCACTCTGCAGGTATTCAGCCTAGAGTTTGGAGGTGGGAGGAGAGGAACCTCTGACTCCCACCACATCTGCCCACCCATTCCAAGGGGGAGATACACATGTTAGAAATGAATCTTTCCAGTTCCCTGCACAAGCCTGCAGCCTCCTTTGCCACCAGTGATTCTGGCTACTTATAATCCTTGTGCTGTAAGCTTTCCTCAGGCCCCTAACTCCATTCTCCTCTCTGAAGTTGTGTTACTTGCTGTAGAATTGCTGGGCACTTATCACAAGCTTCCATTAGCCCACAAGATAGCATTATGCAAGTAAGAAAAAGATGTACCTTTCTCTAGGTACAGTAGCCTGTACCGAGGCCTCAAGGTTAACAAGTGGAGCAGAAGCTGGATTTTAACACCTACCTGCCTTTTCCGCTGAGCTACCTTACACAGTACCCATCCCATCTAATTCACTTATAAGACGTTTACCTTCAGAGGCCAGGCTGGCCTCGAACCCTACATCCTCCTCCTTCAGTTTTCCTAGTGCTGAGGGTTCACGGGTGTGCACCACCACGCCTACCCCACCCCCGTACAACTCTTCACAGCAGCCTTCATTACAAGTCTGCCTTGTAGGTGATCACCATGTGTGACTACCATCCAGCCCACTCTAATATGTATCACAAGTGTGAATATTTCAGGAGTCTCTCCCCCGTCATACAATATGCCCTGTTGTAAAGGACTATGTTTAATCACCCTGTGTCTTCAGTGCCAGCCTGGCAATATCCAAACACATCTTCACCACAATAACTACCTATTGAGTGCCTATTGAATTGTATGCCTACTCCATGCAAGACAATGGTCATCCGTCCCTTCGTTCTGCTGAGAAAACTAAGGCTCAGACAGATTGTTACGCCCAAGGCATCACAATTACAAACTTACAGAGCCAAGTTCAAATTCAGGAAGCCTAATGAAACACCTGTGTTTTCTAGAATTTAGAATGTAGACACACTACAACCTTGTTGGATCAAAGAGAAAAGAAAGGTAACTATTCATGGGGGGGACCCCATAAAAAAGACTTGGGGAAGCAGTGAGGAGTTTAGATGGAGGATGAGGTGGGGGGGGGGGTCTCACCGAAAAAGCAGTAGACGATTCCAAACAAACAGCACATGATGCAGACGAGAGCTGGCAGTGCCTGGTATCTGCGTTCCAGGGGCTGTTCACAGGGTGCACCCCAGAAGGCATCATCTGGTTCAGGGGGTAGCAGCTGGAACCGCAGTGTCTCCATAGTGCCTGGCATAGTACTGAGACCAGAGGGGTGTCACCCACCCTGGTCAACCTGACAAGGAAGAAGTTAGGGTCAAGGAAGAGTCAGTTCTGGGTCCCCACTAGGATGCGAGTGGGAGTGGGAGAATTCCGGCAAGGACACAGTGGACAAAGGAGTGGTGCCCACCTCATGCTGCTCTGGAAGCATCCCCCAGAGTGGGGAGCAAAGACAAAGGGAAACAAAAGTGCCTCGTTAGAGAGAGCTGGGGAAAAGTTAAAAAGCGGCTGGGGTTGGGGAGGTGGGAAAGATGAGGGCAGTGTGCTGCCGGCGAGAAGGAGGCAGCCAGGAGACCCATCAAGGGGGGGAGGTAAATCTGTAATTGTCCAAAATCTACCTGGACAGGAGGCGATCTGAGCTTCTGAGCGAAAGAGGCTGTGCAGGGGCCGGAGAGGACGGGGTGGCGGGGAGCCACAGACTCCCACGGACTGGGGTCCGGGGCAAGTCCGCCGTGCGGGGAAGGGGGCTGCTGGGCCGGAGGGACCGGTCCCTGGGCGACGGCGGCGCCGCTCCACCTCCTACACCGGCTGACACTGAGGTCCTGCGGCGTCCAGGGCCTCAAGCGGGGTCCGTGGACCGGAACGGAGCAGGAGCAGGGGCTCGAGCCGCCCCAGAGCCGCGGCCCCATGCCCTGAGCCCGCCCGCGGCCTCTGGTGCTGATGGACAGCTCCGGCCTCTGCTCCTGACGTCACTCAGGGCGCACCATCCAGGCAGGGGCGGGCAGCTTCTGACGTCACTCGGGACGCACCAACCACGCGGAGGGAGGCTGGGGACTCCGCCCCCGCCGTCTTCCTCTCCGGCTCGGAGGAGGGGGCACTTCCGGGGGTCCTTTCCCTATAACCTCCCCCTTCTCCTCCCTCTCCGGTAACTGGGGCCGAGGTCCCGCCCCGGGGGCGGGGCTCCAGCAGTGACACGTCGGACCCTGGCGGCCGCGGCTGGGAGCTCCGGCCGGCCCCCGGGGCAGCTGGAGGGAAGTCGGAGCACCGCCCGGGAGACTCGGCTCGGGCCGCAGGCTCTGCTCGGTGAGGGGTGCGCGGGCTCGTTCTCCGGGCCACGGGCCCTGCGGATCCGCCCCTTCCCCGGTCCCGCCCCCTCCGAGCCTGCACGGGCTGCTCTGGGGCTGCGCGGGGGCCGGGGGGCCCCGGCTGTCCGGGCGCCATGCGGGCGTCGCTATTGCTGTCGGTGCTGCGGCCCGCAGGGCCCGTGGCCGTGGGCATCTCCCTGGGCTTCACCCTGAGCCTGCTCAGCGTCACCTGGGTGGAGGAGCCGTGCGGCCCGGGGCCGCCCCAACCCGGAGATTCTGAGCTGCCGCCGCGCGGCAACACCAACGCGGCGCGCCGGCCCAACTCGGTGCAGCCTGGAGCGGAGCGCGAGAGGCCCGGGGCCGGCGAAGGCACCGGGGAGAACTGGGAGCCGCGTGTCTTGCCCTACCATCCGGCACAACCGGGCCAGGCCGCCAAGAAGGCCGTCAGGTACTCGATGAGCTCCACCCGCCCCACCCTCTGGTCACCGGCCGGGTCGCCTACCCCGGGGAGTCCCCGAGGGGCCGGGTCGGGCTCCGGAAGGAAGGGGCTTCGCGGGCCAGGAAGTCTTTGAGCCCGATGACTTCCGATGGCTCTGCTTTCCCGTGAGCTGTTAGGGCTAGTTGGGGTCTATCGCTGTTTCATCCTGGCCTGAGCTGAGCTGCCTCTGATCTAAACCGGCTCCACCTGGTGGTCCCCCAGAGGTCCTTGTAGCACCCTAGCTGGGCTACTGGAATTAAAGGACTGGTATATAAAGCGAAATATATAAAGAAAAAGGAGAGAAGCGGGATTGACCTCTATCTCATTCCTAGGTAGGTCACAGGGGCCACCTCCCGGTATGGGGGAGAGGTAGGACTGTGCTCATCTAATGGGATGTCTGCTCATGAGTTAAAACTAATTTCCCTTAAGTAACACCGAGTTCTTATTCCCGTTCTTCAACTATCTTCTGTCCTAGAAAGGTGAATTACTGTCATAATAATTATCCCCCACCAAAAAAATACATTCAATACACTTCTGTGCCATATATTCCCTTACAGTATTTATGTGATATACTTGTGGCATAATGGTAGCATATTTATATAGAAACAAGCATGTACATGATGTGCTGAGGAATTGGTGGCGACTTTAAGTAGATAGCATCAGTTCTGTCTTGCAGAGGGCTCACATCAAATAATTTGCTCAAGAACACGATTAGTGAAAGCAGGACTCTGATCTGGGAGATCTCCCTTTTATCTGCATGGATATTACCCTCTCCCAAATGTGAAATACCTATGTTCATAAGAGGTCAGACTTGCGCTTAAATCCTCATGCCTACAAGGAAAGGCTATTTGCATCCTAGTCACAGATGAGGAAACAGGCCCAAAGAAAACAAATACATTCAGATATTATATATGTATGTGTATATATATATATGTTGCCTCCCACTGCCTCGGGGGGGGGGTTGTGTGTGTGTGCTCACACGCATGTGTGTGCTGGTGTGTGGTGGCTTTAACTCATGCTTCAGACTCTTGCTTGGCCTTTTTACTCAAGGCTGGCCCTTATCACTTTAGCCACACTTCTACTTCAGGCTTTTTGATGATTAATTGGAGATAAGAGTTCCTTACACTTTTTTTGCTCAGGCTGACTTCAAATTGCAATCCTCAGATCTCAGCCTCCTGAGTAGCTAGGATTACAGGCATGGGCTACCAGCACCAGGTCTCTCTCTCTCTGTCTCTGTCTGTCTGTCGGTTGATCTGTCTCTGTCTCTCTCTCTCTCTCTGTCTCTCTCTCTCTCTCTCTCTCTCTCTTTCTCTCTCTCATATCGTGGGGCCTAGGCACTGTCCATGAGCTTTTGTGCTCAAGACTAGCGCTCTACCACTTGAGCCACAGTTTCACTTCTGTTTTGGAAGTTAATTGAAGAGTCTCATAGACTTTCCTACCCTGGCTAACTTTGAACCATCATCCTCAGATCTCTACTTCCTAAGTAGCTAGGATTACAGGCATGTAATCCTTGTCTTTTTAATAACTCTCTTCTGTCTCTTCTCCCAGGACTCGATACATCAGCACAGAGCTGGGCATCAGGCAGAGGCTGCTGGTGGCAGTGCTGACCTCACAGGCCACATTGCACACACTGGGTGTGGCTGTGAATCGAACTCTGGGGCACCGGCTAGAACGCGTGGTGTTCCTGACAGGCACTCGGGGTCGTCGGATACCTTCAGGCATGGCCGTGGTAACACTGGGTGAGGAGCGGCCCATCGGACACCTGCACCTGGCATTGCGCCACCTGCTGGAGCAGCACGGAGATGACTTTGATTGGTTCTTCCTAGTGCCTGATGCCGCCTACACTGACGCTCATGAACTGGCACGCTTAACCGGCCACCTCAGTCTGGCCACTGCTACCCATCTCTATCTTGGCCGGCCCCAGGACTTCATCGGTGGGGAACCCACCCCAGGCCGTTATTGCCATGGAGGCTTTGGGGTGCTGTTGTCACGCACCCTGCTACAGCAGCTGCGCTCCCACCTGGAAGGCTGCCGCAATGACATTGTCAGTGCGCGCCCCGATGAGTGGCTGGGGCGCTGCATCCTGGATGCTACTGGAGTGGGCTGCACTGGGGACCACGAGGTGGGATGTGATACGCCTCCCCACTAGTGCCTCCTATCCGAGCTTGTCCTTCCCTTCTCCTGCATGGAGAAGCAAGGGTAGCAGAGGCATAGGCCTGGATTTCCATGCCAGTTCTGTCATTTTCTGCCCCTGTGACCTTGGGGGAGTGGTGAAATCTGAGCTGTAATGCATGCCAATGGAAATAACTGTTGCTCAAGAGTTGTGATAAGGAGTTGAGAAAAATAAGAGACCCTTGAGCATAGTAGGTGGTCCGTTAGGTATTATTTATGCCACATGGGCATCTCTGAGGCAGACTGCATGTCCGATTCACAGGTGAGCAGGCACACAAATACAACTGGCCACGGGAGATTTAAACCCGCAGAATCTCACTTCAGCCGGGCACCAGTGCCTCACACCTCTAATTCTAGCTACTCGGGAGCCTGAGATCTGAGGATTGCAGTTCAAAGCCCAGTACAGACATAAAAGTTTGTGAGACTTTTTCCCCCTGATCATGGGGCTTGAACTCAGGGCCTGGGCACTATCCCAGAGCTCTTTTGTTCAAGGCTAGTGCTCTACCACTTTGGGCCGCAGTTCTGCTTACAGATTTTGACTGGTTATTTGGAGATGAGTCTTGTTTTCTGCCTGGGTTGGCTTTGAACCGCATTCCTCAGATCTCAGCCTCCTAAGTAGCTAGCGAGCTTTACAGGAATGAGCCGTTGGCACCCAGCTTCATGAGACTCTTATCTCCAATTAACCACCAAAAAAAAACCTAGAAGTAGAAGCTGAGTGCTGGTGCCTTATGCCTGTAATCCTACTTACTCAGGAGGCTGAGATCTGAGGATTGCAGTTCAGAGCCAGCCCTAGCAGGAAAATTCATAAAAGTGTTATCTCCAATTAAACACCAGAAAACTGGAAGTGGCTCTGTTGCTCAGAGTGGTAGAGTGCTAGCCTTGAGCAAAAGAGCTCAGGGACAGTGCCCAAGCTCTTAGTTCAAGCCCCACGACCAACAACAACAACAGCAGCAGAAAACAACTGCAACTGCAGCTCAAGGGGTAGAGCATTAGCCATGAGCACAAAATCTCAGGGACAGTGTATAGGTCCTGAATTCAAGCCCCAGAACCAGAAAAAAGAACACTCTCACTTCAAAACTAATTATAGCATAAGGAGGGAAGACACGGGAAGCTTTGGGGAAGTCAGCTCCATTGTTTTTCCCATTGTGGACTCCTCCCATTACTTTCCCCAGGGGGTGCACTATAGCTATCTGGAGCTGAGCCCTGGGGAGCCTGTGAAAGATGGGGACCCTCGTTTCCGAAGTGCCCTGACAGCCTACCCTGTCCGTGACCCCGTTCACATGTACCAGCTGCACAAGGCTTTTGCCCGCGCAGAGCTGGAGTGCACATACAAGGAGATCCAGGAGTTGCAGGTATGGCCTGGGCCTAGGGGCAGGGCAGAGAAGGGGTGGAGAGGATCACAATGTTGGGGGGGGGGGGCGTGTTGGGAAACAAAGGTAGCACTAGAATCACAGAACAAACCTGCTTCCCGGCCCCTGTCTGTTTTCATCTTCTCCAGGGAGCCCTCAGAAACCCCCCCACTTTTTGTCCTTTTGGCTGCTTCCAGCCATGGGAAGGATGGGGGAGGGGCTGGGCGGGCAGAGACTGGCAGGGGGCTCCACGTGTATCCATAGACGCCCCCGGCTATGGGCTGTCCGGTGGTATCCTTGTTCATGGCTTCTTTTCCTTTTCCCTTTGGCCCAGTGGGAGATCCAGAACACCAGCCGCCTGGCCGCCGATGGAGAACGGGCTGCCGCCTGGCCGGTGGGCATCCCCGCACCGTCCCGCCCCGCCTCACGGTTTGAAGTCCTTCGCTGGGACTATTTCACAGAGCAGCACGCCTTCTCCTGTGCCGATGGCTCGCCGCGCTGTCCCCTGCATGGGGCGGACCGGGCAGACGTGGCGGACGTTCTGGGAGCGGCCCTGGAGGAGCTCAATCGCCGCTACCACCCGGTCCTGCAACTCCAGATGCAGCATCTGGTTAACGGCTACCGTCGCTTTGACCCAGCCAGGGGCATGGAGTACATGCTGGACTTGCAGCTGGAGGCCCTGACCCCCCCAGGGTGGCCGCCGGCCCCTCACCCACCGGGTGCAGCTCCTCCGGCCCCTGAGCCGCGTGGAGATCTTGCCTGTGCCCTACGTCACCGAGGCCTCGCGTCTCACGGTGCTGCTGCCTCTGGCTGCAGCCGAGTGTGATCTGGCTCCCGGCTTCTTGGAGGCCTTTGCCACGGCAGCCCTGGAGCCTGGGGACGCGGCAGCCCTGACCCTGCTGCTGCTGTATGAGCCGCGCCAGGCCCAGCGGGCAGCCCACGCGGATGTCTTCGCACCCGTCAAGGCCCACGTGGCAGAGCTAGAGCGGCGTTTCCCCGGTGCCCGGGTGCCCTGGCTCAGCGTGCAGACGGCCGCACCTTCCCCACTGCGCCTCATGGATCTACTGTCCAAGAAGCACCCGCTGGACACACTGTTCCTGCTGGCCGGGCCAGACACGGTGCTCACCCCTGACTTCCTGAATCGCTGCCGCATGCACGCCATCTCCGGCTGGCAGGCCTTCTTTCCCATGCACTTCCAAGCCTTCCACCCCGCCGTTGCTCCCCCACAGGGGCCTGGGCCCCCAGAGCTGGGCCGTGACACCGGCCATTTTGATCGCCAAGCGGCCAGCGAGGCCTGCTTCTACAACTCAGACTATGTGGCGGCCCGCGGGCGGCTGGCCGCGGCCTCGGAGCAGGAGGAGGAGCTGCTGGAGAACCTGGATGTGTACGAGCTGTTCCTGCGGTTCTCCAGCCTGCACGTGCTGCGCGCCGTGGAGCCCGCCCTGCTGCAGCACTACCGGGCCCAGCCATGCAGCGCGCGGCTCAGCGAGGATCTGTACCACCGCTGCCGCCAGAGCATGCTGGAGGGCCTCGGCTCCCGAACCCAGCTCGCCATGCTGCTCTTCGAGCAAGAGCAGGGCAATAGCACCTGATCCCCCCCCCCCCGCCCCACCCCCCGGGGCCCTGGCATGGCTTTGCCTTGCCCCTCTCTTCCCCAACAACCTGGAAGTCAACCTGCCGGCATCACTGCACAGGGCCGGCTGCGGCCTCAGACTCCAAGGCAGCCCACCGGTCCTGTCTGGCTTGGCCTAGGTCTCTGGACTCAGGGCAGCCCTGGGGGAACGTGGCTGCCAGCCACCCCTCCCAACCCAAGCCTAGTCTCCCCGCCCACTCGACGCTGCTGATTCAGGCTGTGGCCTTCGTGTATTTATGCGGCACTGTCTGCCCGGCTGACGCCAGCCGCGCCTCCAGGGGCTTGTTCTGGAGGCGAGGCTGCAGATGAGTTGTGGGAGAACGAGAAAGAGTCATCTTCCACCTTCTCCCTTCTAGACCCCCCTCATGAAGTTCTCTGCCTTGAATAAACTGGCTGGATGTGGGCTGGCGGTCGGAGTTCTTGGAGGGGTGAGTGGGAACGGAGGAGACCGTCCCTGCGTGGCCCGCCCGCGTTTCGTCTTACAGGGACCCAGTCACGCAGATGTCCAGCCCCGCCCCAGACCCCCGCGCGCTGGGTCACACACATAACAGAGAATTCTTTATGCCTCTTTATTCCCAAGTTTGTCAGCACTTTATAAAACCAGTCTGGAGGGAGAGAAGCCTGAGAAGGCTCCCTTCCCGCCCCACCCCTACGCTCAGCTAAGGTCTGAAAGGTCTCCTGTCCACTCGGTGTCGAGGGGACTCGGGTGGGGCTGGTACAAGGGGAGCTGGGAGCTGGGCCAGGCCTGCTGGGCCACCCACCCCACCCCGTGCCAAGAGGGGAGCTGGGCTTGGAGAGCGGGAAGGAGAAAGCAGCCCAGCGTGCCTGGCGACCAGGACTCCCCCTCTCCTGCTGATGTGGGGGCTGGGGCCATGGCTGTCCCCCAGTCACCCACCCACGTAGTCCCACCCCACTTACGTCTGTGCCCACCCCCACCCCCCTCTTCCCTTAAATATATACAAATGTACAGAGAGGCCAACCCTGCCAGGGTGGGCCTCCACCTCCCTCCCTCGCTTCCTCCCCTTCCTCAGGGGCCCGTGGTCTGGCCTCTAGCCCTCCCTGGGGGCACAGAGTGTGGACAAGGAAGGCCCTTGTGCAAGGCAGCTGAGTCGCAGTCGGGAGAGAGCAGGACTCAGTCGGGGCCCCTCAGCCCTGGGCCGCCCTAGGCCTCTGTTCTAGGAGCAGGAGGTCTGTGGAATCCTGGAGAGGTTCCAGCCTCCTGGGTCCTTTGTCACACAGCACCGTCCTAGCACGCGAAGTCTTCGAAGAGGCCTCCTGGGGGGCCGTGGGGGTGGTGGTGGTTGGGGAGCAGGCTGCCGGCCCCCCCGCCTTCAGCATGGCCCCGACTTGGACAGGGACTCTGCAAGACGAAGCGGGAGTGGGATCAGGGGGCCTCGAGGGGTGCCCACAAGCCTCACACAGGCTTTCCTTGTCCCCCACCCCAGGACCCCTCCCTGAGGTCAGTTCCAGAACTCTGGGCTGGGGGGCATTTCAGCTCTGGGTCCATCCTCACCTGCTCCTTCAGCTCCTGCAGCCCCAACGTGGAAATGCCCCCGGTGGAGGTCCGCAGGGGGGTCTTGGGCCGGCGCCACACCCGCTTTAGCCGGTCCCAGGACACCTTGGGGAGTCAGGATGGGGGACAGCAGTGGGCTCAAGACATGTGGAGAAGGGAGGGCCTGAGCCCACCCAGCCTAGATGACTTTGCTGCTCAGGAGACCCACCATAGAGCCCCACTCCCAAAGGGCTTCTGACTCCTCAGCAAGGTGCCCCCCCCCCCCGGCCTCTAGCACCATCAGGAGATGTGGTAAAGCCCCAGGAGCCCCCTCCCACCCCCGCCCCGCTGGGCCCTTCCCACACCCTGCGCTCAGCAGGCCCTTGCCTCATAGATGTAGTCGAGGATCTCCAGCAGGGTGAGGACGCTGGCCCCGATGAACAGGCCCATCTGGCCCCCCAGGTCTCCTGGGGAGCAGAGGACAGGTGAGAGGGAGAAGGCACCGGGCCTGATCCACCCCAGGTAGGGGGGTGTGGGGGGGAAGCAGGGCTCACCCAGCAGAGCCGAGAGGCCATAGGCTGCTCGCTGCTCCATGGCTTCAGACGTCAGGGCCTCAAAAAAGACATCGAGGACTAGGAAGTTCTCCCTGCGGAGACAGGAAGCAGGGTCATCTGGGTGGGGCCATTTGTTCACTGCGGCTGGCTGGTAGGGGCGTCCTCAGGTCCAGCGGACGGTGGTGATCTGAGAGCCCGCAGTGGGCTGCAGCTTCTGCTGTGTGGTAACTTCCTACACATGAGGGGTAGCTAGGGGCCAGAGGAATGCGTTTAAAAATCTCTGGGGCCTTGAGTGTTGTCTCCAGCATCCCCTAAAGCAACAGTTTTCACATAGCTCTCTAGAACTCTCAGTGGCTCTCTAGTGCCTCTCAGTTCACCCTGAAATTCCTGTTCTCAGCTTTCAAGTCTGCCTAGGATCTGTTCTATGGCATCTTATCCAAACTGCTCCCTGCCACTGCTGCCCTCCGCCGCCGGGATCCACACAGGTCTCTAACCCGGCTACGTCCCTTCTCTCACCCTCTTAGGGACCCAAATTCAAGGTCCACATGGGCCCAGGGAATACTCAGCACTTGTTGATTGGATGCAGGATGCCGAAGTCCAGGCTTAGTGTGGCCTCTCAGTTCCTCTCCCATCCTCTGCACCAGTGTGTGTGTGTGTGTGTGTGTGTGTGTGTGTGTGTGTGTGTGTGTGTGTGTGTGTGTGTTGGTACTTGGGTTTGAACTCAGGGCCTGGGTAGGCTATCCTTTAGCTTTTTGTGCTCAAAACTAATTGGAGATGAGAACTTCATGGACTATCCTGTCTGGAATGGCTTCAAACCTTGGCCCTCAGATCAGCCTCCTGAGTAGCTGGGATTACAGAGCATGAGCCACCAGCGCCTGGCTCCATCCTTTGCATCCTCCTCTCCAGCTGAACACTGCTCCCTCAACAAGCGTGGCTCAGCTCCCAGTTTGCAAGGGGGAAAAAAAAGACATAAAAAGTCCTAAGACAGAGAGGTCCATGCAGCAGCAGGGATTTCACCAGGTGCTGTTGGAAGTTCAAAGGAGCAAAATTTGGATCAGTTGGGCCTTCCGTGGAAATAGACACAACATACAACTTGAAGAATGGATGGGGTTGGGAAGGTGCCTTAGTGGTAGAGTGCTTGCCTAGCGTGCATGAAGCCCTGGGTTTGATTCCTCAGCACCGTGTAAACAGAAAAAGCCGGAAGTGGTGCTGTGGCTCAAGAGGTAGAGCGCTAGCCTGGAGCAAAAGGAAGCCAGGGACAGTGCTCAGGCCCTGAGTCCAAGCCCCAGGACTGGCAAAAAACCAAAACAACAACAACAAAAAAAGTAGGTCATTAACAGCAAACAGCATTCTTGACAGAAGACCCACCATACCTAAAGATCAGCCCCCTCCCATTTTCCTCCATGAAGCAGGCCTGTGGAGGGGGCCTCCACCCTACCCTGCTGCCCCCAGCCTATAGGTAGACACATACCGTATGTAGGTCTCATTGCGATTGTACTTCCTCGCCAGGTACCTGGCAGAGCCCCTGTTGGGTATCCTGACCATGGAGATTTCTTTCCCATAGCGGGTCAGGTTGCAGGGAGTGGGGCAGAAGCATGGACCCTCTGAGCCCCCACCAAGGGAATCTGCAATACAGAGACACCAACTGCAGAGGGGGAGGGTGGTCTAGGGGCCTTCCAGGCTGCAAGGAGGACCTACAGGGGCTGTTCCAAGGCAGGCATATCCATCCATCCATCCATAGGGCCAGCCCTGGCACTTCCTAGAAGATGCTGGCTGTGGGTCCTCCACCCCACCCCACCCCCCAACCGGCCGACATCCTGACTGCCTTTCCACTTGCCAAGAGAGCCCGTGTAGGCGGAATGTTCAGCTCCCCTCCACCAGGCTCCTCCTTCTGCCCCAGTCCCTTGGCTCCGAAGGATGTCAGAGCCCCTCTGTCAGAACACACGAGGAGGCATGGAGAGGATGCTGGGAGGGATGGACAGAGGGATGAATGGATGAGTGGATGGACAAAGGAACAAGTGGCTGAGACAGGATTCACAGGCTTGGCGCGCTGGCTTTCCCTTCAAGTCCTCCCTCCACTCTCCTGTGCTTTGCTCCAAGCCCCGGGAGACAGATTTCTACCCAACAACTCATGCCCTTGACTTCTTTGCCCTCTGGCCTTGGGTTGGGCAGGATCAGAGAGTGGGAGGGCAGAGGCACCAGTGGATTTCTTCCCTGCTTCCTCGCTGCCAGGCTGTGTGTGGACTGGCAGAGGCTGCCATGCTGCTCCCTTTCCTTTCTCCTTTTCAGACCCGAGAGAGTGAAGGCTCCCTGGTGTGGAGAGTTCTGTGAACTCTCCCCGTCCTTTATGGCTCCCTCAACTTTGATCACATGTCGGTTCCTTCACGAACACTCCAGTCACTCCTTTGATGGGTGCAGGTGGGTGCCAGTCAGTCAGGCTTGCTAGCATCTCCAACCCATCGCGAATCCCCAGGCCCTATCACATCTGGATGACTGCAGTGAGCACATGCTCGCTGAAGTAATGGTGTAATTAATAACTTCGAGTCCTACCCACCCTCTTCATGTCATCAGTTCACTGTCAGAAAATCAGATGGCTTTCCTGCCATGTATTAAGCCCTTACTGATGTTCCAGAGCCCCCTTACCCCATTCTTTCTGCTCCCCCCATGCTTTCTGCTTCCAACCACACTGACCTGGTATGCTGGACAATATACGCTGTCTCTGGTCCCAAGGTCTTCACACATGCTATCCTCACCACCTAGAATATGCCACCCTTCATGCCCGGATGCCTCTTCTGTACCGTTTAAGCCTCAGGTAATATGTCATTTCCCCTAGGATTTCTTCAGTGCTTCCCCAGGGGCTACATGCTCCTGCCTAGAACCCTACAGCCCCTTGAGGCTCCATATCCAAGAACTACCATATTGTTACCCAGTCCTGCTGGACCCAACATTCTTCCAAGGCAGGGACACAACATACTGTAAAGATCTGAAAACAGTCAATGGATGGATGAATGAATTAGTGAATGGACAGATGGGTTAATGAATAGATGGATGAATGAGTGGATGGATGGATGGATGGATGGATGGATGGATAAGATGCAGATCAGGCAAGACCTGTAGACAGACAGGGCTTGCCTTACCTATACTCATAGCCAGTGTTTTCCCCAGGACCCAGAGAGAAACCACTGACTGCACTTTCTCAGAGAAGGTAAGCTCAACTGCTCACTCCAAGTTGGGGGTTGTCTGCAGTCCCTCCTATCTGTCCTCACTTACCAACGTGTATACACTTGTAGAGGTCCTCAGACCACCCCCCGCCCCAAGATGTGAGATTTAGAAAGAACCCTCCAGGAAGAGATTGGAAGCAGAGACACGACAGTGAGGGGAAAGGTAACAAGAGGGTGATGGAGGGGGTAGGGAAGGAGGGAGGCAGCACGGACCCAGTATGTGGTCAGCACACTCGATGTAGATATTTGGTGGGCAGATGGTCTCATTGCCTGAAAGGAGAGAAGATTATTCCTGAGATCTTTCTCCCTCTCCCTCCCCACACAGCCAGGTGTGGGCGTGCACACAAAGGTGCATGTTTATTTCATATCTGAACTTGCTCGTGCATATAATCATGAAAAATCCATGCATGGACACGTATACCCGAAAACATATACACACACCTGTAAACATGCATTTGAACGCACACCTACAAGTTCCCCCAAATATACAAGCACGGATGTATACGTCACCGCGCCCGGAGGCATGCATTCCCAAGCGCACGCGTGAAGACATGCGTGAAATCCCACACACAGCCACAAACACGCTCTCCGAGGTGAGACAGACACATACATTGTGCACATGCACCTCTGGGGGCCTACAAGCAACCCTCTGCCTCTCGAGGCGCCGGACCCCGGCAGCGTGGCGCGGAGGGCCGGCCGGGCTGAGGTGCCCACCTGGCATGTGCACCATCCTGCAGTGGCAGCGCTGAAGCACGGCTTCCTTCTCACAGCGCAGCCGGCACGCAGACACGCTGTAGGCCGAGTAGCCCTGCAGTTCAGGCTCCCCGAGTTCACTCTCTGCCCGGCAGTTGCCCCAGGGCTGGGGCAGATAGGTTAACTGCAGTGGGAGGGTATAAGGAAGTCCTAGTGAAGGGTCTCACTGGACCTCCAGCTTCGACATCCCCAGCAAGGGCCTTGAACTGCTGGACTGTATCTGGGCCAGCATCCTCCTGGGCATGGAGGCCCGCCCCATTCCTAAGCCAGGCCCAGGCCCGGCATGTGGGGAGGGGGAAGAGGCGAGGGGTGCTCACCCGCTGTTCCTGGCAGGACACAAAGGTCTGGAAGCCTGGGGACACGCCAAACCCCAGCTGATGGATGTAGGGGGGCTCCTCCTGGCTGTGGATCTGCACCCGGATGCCTGCCTCGAACGATGTCTCATCTGCCCAACAGAGATGGGGAGCTGTGGACATACCCCAAGGAGAGGGCCCAGGCCTCAGGTCCCAAGTACCTAGATAGGCCCTTGTCCCTCTCCCGCCTGCGTACTTGTTTCCCTCCAGATGGGCAGGTACTCCTCCTGCTGGATGTCCAACATGATCTCTAGGCCGCTGCCCATGCCCCCTGCCCGGCTGGGCAGGGAGCTCTTCGGGTCCGCATTGAAGGTGTAGCACTTCCCATAGCGAGTATAGACCTGGGGGAGAGGTGGTGAGAGAAGAGGAAGGGAGAGAGGAAATATCAACGGGAGGACCCTTGATAACCTCCCAAATCCTGCCCTCCCCCAGCCCTGCTCCTGTTCTCCTCTCAGTAAAGAACCTGACTATTCCCACCCTGTTGTTTTAAGCCAGGATCCCTGAATTTCCTATCTCCCTCACCCTCACATCCAATCCAACGGCTGATCCCGGGCAATTCCGACCTCTGAAACCAAATCCAGCCGCTTTCCTCCTACCTCCAGGGATGCTCCTCTCGCCATCTTCTCCTAAACGTGTCAAGAAGCCACAGCACTTTTGGACACGGTCAAGTCACCTGCGGCATCTTATTATCTGTATCCCATGCCATCAAATTTACACGATAAAATTTACTTTTTTCCCCTCAGTCCTGGGGCTTGAACTCAGGGCCTAGGCACTGCTCCTGAGCTTCTTTTGCTAAAGGCTAGCACTCCACCACTTGAGCCACAGTGCCACTTCTGGCCTTTTCTGTTTATGTAGTACTGAGGAATCGAACCCAGGGCTTCATACATACAAGGCAAGCACTCTAAGCCACATTCCCAGCCCAAATTTACTTTTAAGAAACAATGGGAGCCAGACACTGATGGCTTATGCCTGTAATGCTAGCTACTCAGGAGGCTGAGATTATTGCAGTTTGAAGCAGCAAAGCCCATGAGAGTCTTATCTTCAATAAATCACTGGAAATGATGACAATAAAACAACTAAGGGACAGTGTCTAAGCCCTGAGTTCAAACCTCAGTCCCAGTATTAAAATGTGTGTGTGTGTGTGTGTGTGTGTGTGTGTGTGTGTAGTTTGTTTTCCAGAATATGTACTCAAATCTCTTCCTTAGTCTGAAGGTCTCCACAAGACGAGACACTTGCCTCCCTTTTCTGCTCCTCCATCCCCAGATCAGAGGCAAAAATCAAACAATCAAACATCGGATGCTCCTTTTCCTCCTTGGCCTTCATCATTTCTGCTCCCTGTCCTGGAATGCCTCTTTTGGCAGAGTAACTGTCCTTTCAAGCCCCAATTTTAGTGTACACTTTGGTGTATAGTAGGCAATGGAGTTGTTCCCCCGTCTCCCCTCTCCCGTCTCCCATCCATTTTCCCCGGCAGGAGGACAAGCTTCCAGGAAGCACCGAGCTCGCCTGGCCTTCCCAGCCCCTGCTCCAGTTAGGGGCCGGAGGGGCACTTGCCTGAAGCCCTCCTCCCCCCTGCAAAGTTCTCCAGTATGGACACCAGATGGCGCTAGTGCCCCAGAGATGAGAGTCTAGGCTCAGGCTGGGAATTCTAGCTGCCTGCGGTATGGGGGGGGGGGGGGGGGGGGAACTTGAGCAGCAGCTGGGTTGGGAGTGGGGTTGAAAGAGGCCAGAGGCGGATTCTAGTTCCCTCCGCCTGTCAGGCTCACCCCCTGAGAGACGAGCCCCTGGGTCAAACCCATCACCGGCAGCGCCTTCCCTTGGGGCAAGGGGTCAGTGCACTCAATCACTCCCCCCTCCCCCACCTCCCCCGCCCCCCTCCTTTTCCTGGGGAACTGGGGACTGACAGGAGGCTGTGTGGAGGGAAAGGATCTCCTGGAGGCCCAGCTGCAGAGGGAGGTGCGGGAGGATGAGGCTGGACTGGTGGGGGTCAAGGGCAGAATTCTGAGCAGATCCAAGGGCTCCACAGAGACATCTTGTGAGGCAGGGTTAAGGCCTCCCTCCTGGGCTGGGCCAGCCACCCAGCCTCAGTGTTCCCGACGCCCCTAACCCTGATGGATCCTCACCCCCACACACGCACCACTCAGTCACCCTGCCTCCTATTCCAGAAACAAAACCACATGCGGAGCACGCGTGACGTTCATAGAACATGACATCCACAGCTGTCCCCCGGTTCCTCCGCGCCGCACGCCGCGCCTTTCGAGCAGGTGTCGTCCTCTCTGTTCCAGCAGACGGAGCTGTGGCCCAGAGAGGCGGAGTAACTTGTTCAAGTCGGACGCACAGCTAGCGAAGCCGTGAGGCTCGTCCAGACACGAGGCCGTGGCTGCTGGCACAATCCATGGCGACCACCCCTCACGCGCGAAAGGCACTAGACAGAGGTATAGGAGTCCAGTAAGACAGCCAGGCCCCGGGCCTGCGCTCTCATGGCTGGGTGGGTGCAGGACCCTTGGATCCCTGGTACTGTGGGAAGGGCCGATGAAGGGAATATCTACGCATTTACAAGAATCTCAAAGCACCCAACCTCTTCCTCTGTCAGGCCAGGGAGATGCTGGGATCCGCTCCCGCTCCCGCAGCTGATTTTGAGTGCACGCTCGGGCTGTGAGGCTAACGGAGGCCTGAGCTGCTCACTCGTGTCCCTCAGTGGTCACGCGGCCCCAGTGGAGCACTACCATGCGGTCGGTCCACCCACTGTCTCTCTGACACTCAGCCTCACCCGGGGGGGAGGGGGGGCAGAACTGCCTGGGACAGGAATCTCACTTTCCTCTTGGTATCTGCAAAGCCCAGGGAGATTGCAGAAGGAGGGGTGGGAGGAGGGAAGGGAAGGAAAGCAAATACCTCAGCTTTGGGTCAGGTCCTCTGACGGGTGTTTTTGATCTGTCTTTCTCCTTGGGGGCTCCAAAGAAAGCCACAGGAGGTTATTAGGGATCACTGCCCTTCTGTTTAACGCTGAGGTCATTGGAGCCCAGAAAAGGAAAGGGACATGGCTAAGAGTGCACAGCAAGCAAAGGACAGGGGAGATTCAAATGGAATGGAGACACTCCCACACAGGACAGCACAGTGGAGGTGTCAATAAAACACCTGGTGGGTGGTCAGGATGAGTCTCAGAGGCCTGAATCTGGGTGGTGCAGAACAGAAGTGTGAGTTTATATCCAACAGAGAGAGGGGGGAAGGAGGGAGGGAGGGAGGAAGGAAGAGGGGGAGACAGCAAATCCAAGCTTGGGAAGGAAGTGATGACCTGACACAGGTGTTCCGGAAGTGGCTGGGGTGGGGGGGCACATCGTCCAGGTCTTAGGGAATACTCTGCAAGGAAGTAGACACCACAGACCAGGAGGACCATGCCACTTGCATAGTCCTGGCCAGGCCCCACTGCTGGGCAGAGCACACTGTTGCCCCGGAGACCGTCCCTGGCCCCTGCATCCATCATGGAGCCAGCCGCTGGCTCCTAAGTGGCAGAACTGGGGTGGCAGCACAGCCAGCAGCTTCTTCCATGGAGACGGCACGGCTGTTCAGCCACAAGGTCCCACTGGCTGGCCACGGCTCCCTCCCTATGGACTGGCCCTGGCCAGGAAGGAGGGGTGTGTATGCGCAGGAGCTAAGAGTCCAGGGCCCAATCATGGACGAGGGAGGTCCTCGGAGGGGGACCATTTCCAGATCAATTCTGACCCCCGGACTCTGTCCCCACCTCAGATCAACAGCACTTCCTTAGTTAGGGTGGTCCACCCTCCCCTCTGCCGTGGCTCCCAGGTTCACACTCCTGGACTTGGCAGGCTGTGTGGCCGTCCAGAGGCCTTCTGAGGAAATGGGAAGGCTGAGGGTGAGCAGCTTCTAGGCAGTATCCCCTTGGATTCCCCTCCACTTTCCTTGTGGCCAGCACTTGCCCGGCCTGCCCCTCTCTGACTACCTCTCCCCATAGCACCTGCCCAGGGTCTGTTTCCTGATCTCAGCCTGTCTCTCCAGGGCTTCTGATTCACCCCTGGCCTATCTTTTCCTGGCACTTGATCGACTGTCTCTCTGGATGCTGTTTCTCTGCCCCTGGCCCTCTGTCAGCCTGCATCAGTCTGGCTCTGTCTTTCCCATTGCCTGGATCCCATCCCACCCCTACACACACACACACACACACACACACACACACACACACACACTGCCCTGAGCATCTTTACCACATTCACTTCCCTCTCTGTCCATCCATTAGCCTGGGTGCATAGTCTATGTCTCTTGTCATCCTCTTAGACCTCTCCCCGGGCCTCCCTGTTCCCAGATGCCTCTCCTTTCTTTTCCCTCCCCCTCTCTAGGTCTGCCAGAGACAATGATCAGGAGTTGGGGAGAGATCTGTCCAGTGCTTGCTTCCCTGAGCGATGACTTCTCTCAGCCCTCTGAGCTCCATCTATCCACAGCTCCCATTTCCTCAGAAAGCCCGCTCTCTGCCTGGCTGCCCGGTTTTCTCCCTGAGTCCTCCTCGCCTCTCTTCCTCCTGCAGTGACAGAACCCACAGGGTTAATAGGCAATTAACAGGGCCAGGGCTCTGAGCTGTGGGAGGAGAGGGCCCTGGGCCTCCAGCAGATAAGAAGCAGCCAGGAGCACTGAAGACCAGGCTGGGCTAATCCCACAGCTAATCTGCATCCTGGGCTTTATCTTCACTGCCTTCCAGGCACCCTGCCTCTGCCAAGACTGTGGCACCATCCTCCCACCCCACTTTTCCATGGGTGGGTAGCCCCTTCCCCTTAAGTCTCCTTTGTTGGGGTCCACCCCATGCCTCAGGCTCCCTGCAATGAATTTCCCTTCACCCTGCACTGCCCTGGGCCAGTGGAATAGGGGTGCATCTTCATCCTGCCTGGACCATGACTAGCACCCTGTGACTAACAATTCTAGGCCCTGGCTTTACTCAAGGGTGACCCCAGTGTCCAGGCTCAAAGCCTCTTTCTCTCCCTCGACAGAGAAGCAGAGTAAGGAAGATGGTGCCAACTCAGAACCCCTGGGTGTCTGCTCTAATCAGAACATCAAGGTCACTGAGGCCAGCCCCTGATAGTACAAGGGCTGGAACAGAAGCCTGGAAATAGCCAGCACCATCCCCAAGGGCACGCACGTGTGAAAAGGGACAAACTCAGCACTGGAACCCAGGTCCCCTCCCACACCAGCTCCAGTACTCTCCTGATTTCAACCTCTTCCCTCGGACTCAGTCCAACCCCAGTCTCACCACCGACAGCCGTGATCTTAGTTTTTGGTAAAGTGATTTACTTCAGACCTCAGCTTCCTCTTCTATCAAATGGAAACAGAAGTTCCTGCCTGACTTATTTCAAGGGGTAGTTTTAAGGCACACACGAGATAAAGTAGCACCATCCCACCCCACCCCCCACTACCCATTTAGTGGTGTACATCTGTGGTCAGGGCTACTCAGAATGCGGGGTTGGGAGGATCACCTGAGCCCAGGTTGAAGCCAGCCAGAGCAACATAATGACATCCCACCTCAAAAACAAAAATCAAGGGCTGGGAATATGGCCTAGTGGTAAGAGTGCTTGCCTCGTATACATGAAGCCCCAGGTTCGATTCCTCAGCACCACACATATATAGAAAAGGCCAGAGGGGGTTCTGTGGCTCAAGTTGGCAGAGTGCTAGCCTTGAGCAAAAAGAAGCCAGGGACAGTGCTCAGGCCCTGAGTCCAGTCCCCAGGACTGACAAAAAGAAACAAACAACCTCCTCAGGAGGTTGAGATCTGATGGTTCAAGCCAGTTAGGGAAGAAAAGTCTATAAGACCTTTATCTTTAGTAACTACCCTCCTCCCCAGAAAAAGCCACAAATGGAGCTGTGACTCAATGTGGTAGAGTGCTAGCCTTGCACACAAAAGCTCAACTGTCTTGAGTGCCCAACAAGCTCTTGGAGCATGGGCTTGCACCCTGCAAAAGGCTGGCAATTCCTCCTTGGCTTAGGACTGAAGGTTAGAAATAAACTCAGTGTGATGCACAGCAAGGGCACAGAGAGGGGCTCCCGTTTGGAGAAAGGACTTCTTGCCAAGATGGCAGGCCCAGTCCCATGCCCCTTGGTACAGGCTCTCTAGGCAACTTGGGAGCTGCTCAGAGCGTGGAGCCCTGTCAGAGGAAAGCCCCCAGGCTCTGAGATATGTCTCTTTGAAGATGGAAGGCCCAACTCAGCTTACCTCAGGGCCTTGCACTTACTCAAGTCTTGGGATCTGAATGCAGTCATTTAATATCTCTGGCTCTCAATTTCTCACCCATCAAATGGGAATAAAACTAGGCTTCCTTTTGGGGCAGAAGATAAGTTCATGTTAGTAACAGTTTCTCTGGGCCAGGCACAATCTTGAGTATTTTACCTAAATTTTACTCCTTAACAGCCAGGCACCAGTAGCTCACACTTGTAATCCTAGCTATTCAGGAGGCTGAGATCTGAGGATCAGTTTGAAGCCAACTCAGACAGGAAAGCCCATGAGGCTCTTATGGCCAATTAGCCATCAAAAAGCCAGAAGTGGAGTCAAGTGGTAGAACACTAGACTTGAACAACAGAAAAAAAGCAGTGTTGGGCAACTAGGAATGTGGCTTAGTGGTAGATTGCTTGCCTTGCATGCATGAAGCCCTGGGTTTGATTCCTCAGCACCACATAAACAGAAAAAGCCAGAAGTGGTGCTATGGCTCAAGTAGTAGAGTGCTAGCCTTGAGCAAAAGGAAGCCAGGGACAGTGCTCAGGCCCTGAGTTCAAGCCCCAGGACTGGCAAAAAAAAAAATAAAGCAGTGTTGGTTCAAGTCTGAACCAACTTGAATGATGCCTTGAATTCTATTGCTAGGACTGGCACAATCAATAGTGCCTTAATACACACACACACACACACACACACAATGTATTTTCATTCCACTGAAGAGATAATGGAGGCACAGAGAGGGTAAGGAATCAGTGTCACATACTGTGGCAGAGTCTGGATGGGAGAAATGTTGTTCAAACATCATATATAACCAACACCCTTCATTGAGCCTGTACATTGTGTCACTGTGACTGTGATTGTTGCTGGGGTAATGTTCAAGAGCAAAGTAGTTACCTCTGCGTCAAGGACTTTGCTTTGGTGTGGAGGCATGCATTCATTCTAAAAGTGTTTATTGAGCACCTACACTAGGTGCCAGGCATGTTCTAAGTGCCAAGTCTACAAGCAGGAACAAAACACACAAATCCAACATTCGCACAAATAGATGTTACTGGCTGGGGTCCACGGCTGGGATGGAGTCTCAGCCAAAGCCTTCTGTGGTGGAAAAGGGTTTGAATCTGGGTTGGAGGTTCAGGGAAAGCTGCTTTGAGCAAGCCAGGAAGGACAAAAGACAGTGCTGCAGTCAAGACAAGGAGCACACAGGACACACACGCGCGCACACACTCACACTCCAGCAGGCCTGGCTATAAGGGGGAAAGAGGGACAAACCATATCGTCACCCCTGTGGTTTTCTGGGTGACTTGGGGCCCAAGGTGGGAGAAGGAAGCATTGTCGGACATGTAAATACACGAACAGCAGTGGAAGGGCAGGAGGGTTCCCCTAGGCGGCGGCTGGGGACTGAGCTCGGCCACCCTGCCAGGCCTGGAAGGGCCGCCGACCTCGGGGAGGTGGGGGGGGGGGGGGCGGAGACAGGTCAACGGTCCAAACTGCTTGCAGGCAGCCACGGCTCCAGCTTGCTTAAACCCTGGAAAGTCAAGGCTGCAGGCGAGGATATTTTTAATTGGTAAGTGAGGCCTTTCCCCCCCCCCCACGCGCCCGCCCCTCGCCCCGCAAACTTGTGGTTGAGAGTTTTGCTCACAGCACCAAGCACACGCCCGCGGCGGCGGCGTCGGGGATGCGGATGCGGGAGGGAGGGGTGCGTGGGGCCCTCCCCGACAGGGGTGCGCCCTCGGGAACCCCGATCTCCCACATGGCTGCTTCCCCCCTGGGAGGCCCAGGCCTGGCCACCTGCACGGCGAGGCCGCACCCACCAGCCGCGCTCCGCACGGGTCCCGCTCCCTCCTGCGGGGCAGGCATCCATCACGGCGCCGCCCTCCCTCCGTCTCGGCAGGCCGCCGGGGCCTCGGCTGCCCTCCCTCCGTCTCCGCCGGGCCTCGGCTCTCCCCTCCCCGGGCTCGCCTCATTTGCATTCCCTCGGCTCCCGGCTCCTCGGCAAAGTGACCTCCGCGCGCACAGCCGCGCCAGAGGCCTCCACGGCGGAGGGGGACACCGCGCCCACCGCGCGCGCCTCGGCCGCCGCCACCGGCCGCCACCGGGGAAGGGACGGCGGGCGCGCGGTGGAGTGGGGGTGGGGGGGCGGTGCAGAACCCAGACAACTGCGGGGGGGGGGGGGAGGTCCTGGATGCGGGGGGGGGGCGGGAGGACCGGGTGTAGCTGGCGGGCCTGGGAATCGTCCACCACCGATCTGGTGGTGCTGAGAGGCTCGCGTGGGTTTTGAACCCGGGACCTCAGGCTCCCCAGTCTGGAGGGAGTGAGATGTGGCAGTCAACTCTAGGACCCCCCGGGAAGCTCTGTTCCAGAAACACCTCAGCTGGGAACACTCCCTCACCTGCCAGGCCTGCCCACCAGCACCCCGATGGGGAGGGGCCCAGGGGGGAGTGGGGTCCCCCACACCGAGGTGGAGGGGACTGTGCAACTCCCAGTCCCCCCCCCCACTCCTCCTCCGGCCTGCCGAGCGGCCTCCCCTCCCCCTGCTTGGTATTTACACCTTTCACACATTTGTAAGCTATTATCCTGTCCACGCTTAGTCACCGCTGAGCCAAGCGCCACGGATTTAGCTCCTTTAATCTTTCCTCCTAAATCAATCCTCCATTTCCCCTTAATCATCCCGTGGCTCCTCTCTGAACTCTCGCTGCTGCCACGGCTGCCGCAGCCCAGGCCTATCTCTCTGGAACTGCTCCCCCCACCCCCCCCCACCCCAAAGCCGCTGTCCCAAGGGCACCGTGAGCACTGGGGGTGGGGGAAGGGGCTGCAAATCCAAGCCCACCCAAGGGCGGGCACCCCTCCTCTGCCTAGAAAACACACAGCATGGCAGCCTTCCTGTTCCCACCTCCTCCTGCCCAGCCCCCCCATTCCCTCCTACACCCCCCCCCCCACCTAGGGGAAAGGGGGCTCTTGAAGACCTTTAACCTCAACCGTGATTTCCCAAAGGGCAAAAAACACCACCCCAGGCCTCCTGCCTACCAGGGCTGGCTGGCTGGCTGGCTGACTGCCCCTCCTTCCTCCGCCCAGCATTTTCAGAGGACCAGGAGAACAGGGCTGATGTCCACCCTGAGGTCGCCCCCTCCTGTCCTCCGAGAGACCGTCCATCTTCCCTGGACCACCCAGATCTCTCCAGACTCTATCCACTCCTCCCTCTGCCCAGAAGAGCCCAGTGACCCCGGGGCCTTTGGCCTGGCAGTCTTGAGGCAGGGCATCCATCCTCTTACCCCAGGACCCTCTTCTGCTTCCCCATTCCTGATCCTTTCTGCCCTCCCCTCTTCCCCAGCTCCCCCACCCCACCCCCACCCCGGGCAAGCCTGCTACCACCACAAGAGGGAGCGATTTCCTCCCAGGAAACAGAAGGGCAGGGATGGGGGGGGGGAAGCAGGGTCTGGGAAGGAGCACCCCAGGGAGAAAGAGGGAGGATAGGAGGGGGAAGGTAAGTGAGGGCCATTTCTTCAAATGCTAATCAGCATCTTCCGGCAGTGCCACAAGAAGCTGAGCTGATAATGAGCCCAGCTCGGGGCTGATTCCTGATTAATGAAGAGGCCACAGGACGGCTGAGTGGGGGGCCCTGGGGGGCACATCCCTCACGACCCTCCCCACTGTCCTCCACCACTGTAACATCTCTGCCCTTCCCTGCAGGCACATTGCCCACAGCGCCCTTCATCAACTCCCTGGCAAAAGCAGCCTGGATGAGAGCGCCCCCTTCAGGAGGGCCTGAGGAGCAGCAGCCAGAATAAGGGCCTGAGTGAGAGGTGGGGCAGGACCCTGGGTACTGCCATCTCAGCTGCAGGCAGTATTTTTTTTTTAAATACTGTTTGTTTGTTGTTTTAAATCAGAGGATTTTATTGAAATAAGCCATACTGGCAGCTTCCCTGGGCAAAGTAGAGACCCACGAAGAACCCTGCATACCCTCACGTAGGACATCAGTGAAGCTGGATTTGAGAAGCAGCTGCCACGTCAGGGCTAAGTGAACTCGGGTCTTTCTCAGACCTTCTGCACTGTGTGCCTTTACCGACACAACCCACCTGACTCCTGAAGGCAGGACCAATCCTAAACCAGATGTTAAACTAAATGCACTCAAGGTTCCCATCTGAGGAGAAGATAGGACCAGAGGGGTCAGAGGTATGGACAGAGGCTAGGGGACATAATTCAGTTCATCTAGTAATTGAGAAACTTGGACCGACCTGGACAAGGGCCCCTGCCCCTTCCAGGGTCACAGAACCCTTAGACCTAATGGCAAAAGTACGGAATTGGGAGAGAGCACAGAGTAGCCTCCCATAGGGTAAGGGGCAGGAGCAGAGATTTATTACTATCTGACTGCACCAGGAAAGAAAAGAGGCTAAAGAGGAAGATGGAGTCGAGGGTAGGATTGCAGAGGAGCCCCAAATTGGGGGCTGAGGTGGACAGAGAATGCAGGGCTTTTGCATGTGGTCCCCCTTGCCTCTGAGCTGTCCTGTGTGGCGGCTGGGTAGGACTGGGAGGGGCGGGAGGGGGGCAGGGAGAGGGGGGGACTGCCCAGCTGGAAGAGGCCTTGTCTAATTGTGCCTGATTAGTAGAGAGGAAGAGAACAGGGCGAGTGATTAATAGTCACGGCAGTCACCAGCGTGTGGGGAAGGAGGGTCGGGAGGGGGAGGGAAGCCCGAGAGCCAAGAGGGGATACAGACAGGAGATGCCCATAGGGCGCTGTCCTCCTGCCACGCTGGGGGTGTCAGGACCCCTGAGGACCCTGTAGAGAGGGATTTCATCCTATCCCTGCCTCCTCAGGGAGACTCACCCTCCCCTGTGCCTTAATTTTCCAGAGAGTGGAATGGAAGAGAGCAAGGCCATGGTGGTACCTGGGGAGAAAGGTGTCTTTGCTCATCAGGTGTTTCCAGATACTCTAGTTGGCCTTTGTCTCCCGGTCCTAGGCCTCATGCCCAACTGCAGACAACCAAGTTACAATCAGGGCCAGCAGCCAACCCCTTATGCCTTTGGCCCCCACTGTAAATTCCGGCTCTGTCCCAGCCGGGCATTCTGTACCTCATTCCTAGGATCACAGAGAAACGAGCTGTCCAAGACAGCAGCCACCATCACCTGCACCTAATCCCATTTCGAATGCTCAACAGCCATGGGTAGCTAGTGACCAGAGATTTCCACACTAGAGTGTGAACCTTCCAGGGCAAACGCATGCCTGTTTGGAAGGGTTGGATAGAACAATGGGAGCGAATGAGAAGGCTGTAATAGCACAGAGGGGGATGCGGACCTGGTTCACAAAAGGGAAGGCTAGGTGATGAAGAGCAGAGGTCAGAAAACAGTGCATGGCATTGGAAAGGGTCAGGTTCAATATAGCCAGGAGCTGCGGCGGTGGCATCATAATAGCTGACACCTACAGGAATGTGTTTTATGTGTATGCCAATCCACATGCTAAGCTTTTTACAGATCTTTCTTTAATCCTCGTGACAAACCCAAATGTTTAGGTTCTCATATCCTATTTAGTGAACACCCAAACGGAGGCACACAGAAATATTCTGGCTTCCCCAATGCCACACAACTGAAGGAGTAGAGGCGAGGTTCAAATCTGTACAATCTGGTAGCCCCAGAATTCACACTTGACCTGTTCAATGGATAGCCCCAACTGAGAGGAGATGGTGAAATTTAGGACCACGTTTGCAGTCTATAGGTAAAAACACAAAGGCTATAGAGGAAGAGTGACTTGTGCCTTCTGGTAAGTGGGCAGGCCAAGAATGAACGAAGGTGGGGAAAGTAGAGTTGGGGCTTGGAACATGGGGTTAGAGCCGGTGGTACTAGGGAATCAGAGAGAGAGCTGTCTACCAAGGAATATAGGTGATAGGTAGAGTAGGAGGTAAGGTAGGAGTGGTTCAGTGTGAGACTGAGCATGGAAAGAAGAGGAAAAAGAAAATAGCTGGAGGGTCAAATGGAGGAGAACAAGGTAGAGAGGCAGAGAGAACCTCCATCATCCAGCTCTCTCTCTTCCCTCTCTCCTCTCAAAATCTTGGCCAGTCTGCCTCATCCCTTAAGCTTCTCCAGACCTCTTCAGCCCAGAGTGGCCTCTCTCTGTCTTTGTCTCTCTCTCTCTCTCTCTCTCTCTCTCTCTCTCTGAACTCAGGCTCTTACCAGCCATGCACCTCATCTGGCAATTAATCCTGGCACCTTATGACACTGCTTGCATGGCTGATTAACTCTTGCATGGTTGCTTAAGCTTTTGAGAATCTCTGTCTCTGCTCTATCACAAGATTGTAGGCAGCCTGAGGACAGGGGCTGGGAACTAGAGTCTCTCTCTCTCTCTCTCTCTCTCTCTCTCTCTCTCTCTCTCTCTCTCTCTCTCTCTCTCCCTCCCTCTCTCTGTCCTAGCAGGATGCTCCCTACATAGTAGGTTATAAGAACCCCACGCTGAATGGCTGACTAACTGGGAGCCAATGAAGGGATATTTGGGAGTGTGATTGCAGTGGTAACAGAGGCAAGTGTAGCAGCAGCTTAGGGGACTGGGGGAGGGCATATTACCCAGAGTAAAAATAGGCTGGAAAATGTGACATTTATTAACTTGGATTCCAGAGGAAAGGTCACAGCAGAGTGGGGAGTGGGAAGGAGGAAACAGGGAAAGCAACAGAAAACACATAACAGCCCAGCACCGAAGGCTGTCTCGGTCACTGGCCATTCTCCGCAAATGGCTCACATACCCATCTCCCTACCAAAGACCGCCATGTTCCCATCATGGACTCCTCATGTTCTTAGCGGAGACTTTGTGTCTTCATGTCCCTTCTCCAGTCTCTCCCAGGCAACACATCCCACCTTCCCCATTGTCATGGGTATGGCCCATCCCAACCTCTAATTCCAGCAGACCTAAGGCAGTGTGCTAGATCAGGGGAGTGTGACACTCAGCAAAGGAGGGGGTGGTGTGGGCAAGTCTAGACTGGGGGGTGAGGAATCAGAGGCCCCAAATGGCCAGAATTCTGTCCCCCAGTTCTTGCTTTACCCCTCTCTTCATCATCCTGCCACAGCCCACAGCCTCAGAGCCGAGACCTACAAACTCCCACTCTCCCTCTCTAGCTCCAGCATATGAAAGTGCTTATGGGAAGTGCACCTTCTCCCCCCCCCCCCGCACCCCCACACCCCCCCCCCCCGCGCCCAGCCTTCCCAGGATTCCCAGTGCTCTCCAGCTTTGATGGGGAGATTCCCTCATCCTCCTTCCTTGGAGCTGGCAGGAGCCCTCAGTCTTCCTCCCTTTACTTCGTCACCCCCTCCATCTCTTCCTCCACCCACATATGTCATTACCCTTTCCCTTTTCCTGCCCACCCCAACCAGGGCCTGATATACAAACTCCCGCTCAGAGACACAAAGACCCCATTGATTTCTGCCTGAGCAGCACCTGCTGAGAACGCCCCCCCAACACACTCAACACAGAGGGGTGAGGCTATAAGAAGGAGCCCCAGGGATCCTGAAAGCTACATTCACACTCCATACCACACCTCCTCTGTGGGCACCTTCTCAGCCCTGGCTTTGGGGAGCAGTGACTTTTTTCCCCCCTAGAAGACAGGGCGTATAGCTGGACAACAAGCAGCTATCGGCCCCCTGACTCTGCTTCTGGCACAGTCCTCTTCCCTCCTGACCCTCTGTTTCCACCTAACTCCCTCCTCCCTGGCAGGAGCCCCCAGACACAGCAGCAGGCACAGCGGGGGGGCCAGGAACCCCACTGGCACTTGTTTCCTGGTGACACTGAAGCCCTGGGGTATGGAGGCTGAGCCCTAAGGAGGAAGAGTCCCCTTTGCTACTGGGGGCCGAGCTTGAATGGGCACTGCATTAACACCACACATCTGCACAGGCACGGGGCAATGGTGATAAGGATGAAAACACACACACACACACACACACACACACACACACACAATGCTGAGAGTCAATAGGGGACCAGGGACAGGCACCTCAAGCCCCATGAATAATAGCCTCTGACGGTGGGTGAGTGCAGCCCTGATAGAAGGGATACAAGACACGCCCCCCCCCCACCTGACTGTGGTAGATGTGTAGGAGACAGTAGCCAGAGCTGACACTACGCATACTTGTGTTTACACAAACACGACGGATGGTGCCAGCATTCCCCAAAGTGGAGAATGGGAAACAGTGGCTGGGACAGACGGGGTGGCGGGTGTCATGAGCTGGAGTGGCATCTACGGCGTGACCCCATCCTCCGCAGCTAGGAGGTGGGCAATGGGCACACACATGAGTAGCTCTCTGGGTACATGGGTGTGCAGCTGCGTGTGTAAGTGTAGTGGTGGGGACCCCGAGTGTGGGGGGGAACTGTGTCCCTAAAGCAGGAGTGTGTGTGTGTGCATGGGCCAGCACTGAGGGTGAGATGCACACGGAGTGAATGAGTGACTCCCAGTATAGAGTCAGAGCCGGGCAAGGGTACAGCAAGAACGGGGTGGGGGGGGGCACTGGCAAGCGGGAGAGGCCAGAGGAGAGCATGAAAGAGGGATGTGTGAGGGCGTTGTGAAGGGGGTGTGTGTGTGAGAGACACAGAGGCGGAAAAGACTGGAACCCAGTGTCCATGAAGACCATCTCTATCCAGCCTGCTGGCCAGGCTAGCTCGGCAGCCCTAGCCAGAGACCCCCCAGACCTTCCCCTTTATGTCGCCTTCATTGGTGGGGAAGAAGAATCCAGGAGCACCCAGAAGAATAAAAAAGGGGGGGCAGGACCACCGAGAGATTCAGTCCATCTGGCCTTGGGCTCGTGGCCAGCTGCAGGACCCCCGGGCCCACCCCCAGGAGACTCGCAGCTTCCAGCCCTGGACCTAGGACCAAGAAGACACGAGCGAGCAGCAGTCTGGCCAAGGAAGCCCCTCTGAGGATCCACTGCTCCGGGATGGGAAGTCAGAGGGAAACACGGCAGCTGGGGAGACACGAGGCCTGCCTCTGGCGGCGGAAGGAAGGGAAGCCCCGTGGAGGATGCCCTCGCGCACCACCCCCGCCCGGGCACCAGCCTCGGGCCACCCCAGGCCAGGCAGCCCAGCTGGCAGAACTCACCACGGAGAAGTTGCTGGCGGAGCAGTGGTGCCCACTGAAGTTGCAGCTCTTGAGCATGTCGGCGAGCTGGTGGCCAGTGCGGTTGAGGATGTCGACCATGTCCGGCTCTGGGTAGCGCAGGCCAGCCGCACGGTGCCCATCCCGGTCTTTGGGGGGCAGCCCTGTCAGGTTGGCCAGGTGGAAGATGTCAGCGTCGCTGAGTGCCGAATGTCGGAAGCGGTTGATGTTGCAGAGGGTGACGGCCGGGAAGCCCGCCACGGGGGCTGGGGCAGCGGGGTCCATGGCTACCAGGTGAGGCCGGGTCAGGTAGCCCCGGGCCAAGCCGCCTGCCTGGTACAGGAAGGCAGCCAGCGAGGTGAGTAGGGCCAGGGCCCACAGGGTTCTTCGAAGTCCGTAGGGGCCTGGGCCACAGGCCCGGCCCAGCCCATGCAGGGTGCTGGTGCTGGCAAAGGTGGCCAGGTCCCGAGGGGCTGCGGTCCCCGGAGCAGCACCCAGGAGGCTCTGCTCATCCCCTGCCTCCTTCTCCTTAGGTTTTGCATCTTCCTCAGCAAATTTGATTTTGCACACAATCTCGATCGGCATCTGTCCCCGGCTGCTGGGACTGGCCAGAGCCTTACTGCCACTGTCCCTCCCTGGCCAGCAGCCCCGGTGCCCTCCGGAGTGGTGGTGGTGGCAGCAGCTTGCTCTTCTAAACTCAGGACAAGCGGGAGGAGGCCTGGGACGGGGTGGGGGCCCGAGGTGGGGGCGTCACTCCCACTCCCAGCAGCTCCGCAGCCCTGGTGCTGCCTCTGCCGCTGCTGCTTCTGCCGCTGCTTGTCTCTCTCCTCGATCGTCTCCTTGTGGCTTCCCTTATCAGCACCAGCACAGCTGTCAGCCCCTGCGTGTGTCCCTGCGAGCGAGCGAGCGAGTGAGCGAGGGAGCAAGCGCTGCTCCGCCACGCCGCCGCGCAGCCCCAGCCGCTCCGCTCAGCATGTGCTCCGGAGCCCACCCCGTGCTTAATAATTCAGGACATGTCAACAGCGTTTCACCGGTGGCACGGGCGGCAGGAGCCAGGCCAGGGAGGGGAAAGCCCCCCCCCCCACCTCCCAGCCCAGGAGAGGGATCCCTGGATGAGAACAGCTCCCTAAACTCTTGTGACACCCTAGCCACTCATGGGGGAGGGGGGGCTCCAAGATAGCCCGCTCCTAGGCCGCCCAGGGAAAAGTGCTGCGTCCAGAGTGCACAGTCCACTCTTTGCCACTTTCCAGACCACACCCAGCGAAGGCTCCACCAACTCTTGTCTTTATCTCCTGGCCTCCTTGACTCCTGACTCCAGCTACCACCTGATTCCACTGCCTCATTCACAGCAGCTTCCAGAAACTCCTTGAGAGAGAGGAGAGAGAGAGAGCCACTTGTTTGAATGAGGGCGAGGAAGGAGAGGGCAGGCAAAACACATGAGGGACAACTATGATTCCTCGGAGACTTTTAGCTTCCTTAGAGCTTTGGTGGCTGATTTCAACACCTGCGGTACCCTGGCCCCCGCCGGGAGGCCGGCTCTGTACCTCCTAACTCTGATACACAATCACTCATGCGGCTGGGATAGAGACCACCCTGGCTAACTTGCAAATCTATGGCCGCTTTGCATTCCCCACCCCACCCTACCCCAAGGTTCTCCAAATCCTCTGCCCTGACCAAGCTTGGGGGAGGGGTGCTGGGTGAGCCGAGCCAGGCAAAGGGGGGTGGGGGCTCTCAAACAAGGAGAAAGGTATAGAATAGAGGGAGAAGAACCCTAGTGGAGGTTTTGGGGTGGAGGGGGAAGATTGTGCCTGGCTCCAATCAGAGGCAATGCTCTCCTAAGGAAAACGAAGCCAGAGGTGCACCGTGGCCTGGCTGAGGGGGGTAAAGGGAGCCCCAGCAGGGGTGTGCTATCTTCTTGTGGAGGGGGAAGCAGGCATGCGGGTGTCACAGGCAGAGAGAGGGAGACTATGTTGGCTGACCAGGAGGGGATACACCGCGCCCCTAGTGAGAATGAGCTGCCCATGCTCAGGGGGCCCCCATGTAAGAGCGTGAGCCCTAGCATGGGAGAAAGCACTTGTCCCTCAGAGGAACGAGGGGGTGCTGATTAATCGGGGCGCTAATGAGCAGCAGGGAGAGGAAGCTCGGAGGGGCGGGGGAGGCGGCTCCATCGATCCAAGCCGCGGAACCAGCAGCTGAAAAAAAAAAAAAAAAAGTGAGAAGGGAATCGATCTGAGGGAAACGGCAGCTGCTGGGGATTAGAGCCCGAGGTCCAGCCACTGCCCAACGGTCACCCCTCCCCTGAGTCAGGCGGGCCCCGAGGGAGGGGCCCGAGAGAAGCTTTCCCACCGGCACCGAAGCCTCTGCCTTCCCTAGCTGCAAGGTCGGAGAAGCCCCTCCGAGGGCGACCCCAGCATGAACCCCACCCACATACGCAGTCCTAGCGGCGGCGCAGGGCATCCTGCCTCCGCTGTTCCAAGCCACTTCAGCAAAGTGGCTCCCCAGGGCCCCACAGCTGGACTTCCCCAGGAGCCTCAGGGTCTGAGTCAGAGGTGTCCCCAAGCTGGGAAGATAGGTCCCCTGGGGTCAGAGGCTCCCTCCGGCTGGGAAGTAGAATCAATCCCATAGGGAAAAGTGGAGCTGGCACTGAAGCAGCAGCCGGGTGCCGATTCAAGAGTCCAAGCGACCAGGCAGCACCCCCCCCTCTCTGCCCACAGACTCTGGCAGCCCCTGCTCGCACTTTGCCCCTCCCTAGTAGACTTTCAGATCTTTCCAGAACACCACCCACACCCATGCATACACCATTCCTCACCATCCTTCTCCCTCTTCCCCTTTCTCCCAGTATTGATTTTTCCTTACTGGGTATTTTTTTAAAAAGGTGGTTTAATTGCTTTTTTAAGGTTACTTCAGTCTGGGGCTCTGCCAAGAATGTGGGAGCTGCCCCCCAAGCTCTTCCCCGCTGCTCCAGAGTCCTGTGTATCCCTGAGTTCCTTGCCATGCACTGAAACCTGAGGGTCAGGCTCCTTCCATCACGCCCTGGCCTCCATCACGAGCCCAGAGATGCCCTCTGTCCTGAGAGACACCATGACAGGAAGCCTTCCGCCTCTAAAATGAATGGGTTGGGTGGTGGCAGGGTATGGGGGAAGGGGAAGAGGAGGGGGTGTAGGGGAACTCTAGGCTGCTGGAAATGTAGCAGTAGTTATATGCACACCCCATCATTGCCAATGACCAGCTGTCTCCAATTGTCCCCGCCATCCAGTCTCCCAGACCCCCAGGAATCTGGTTGTGCTCGGTGGGGGTCCCCCCACCATCCTTTCAGCTCATCGCTTGGCTTTTACCACCCACTCCTCCTCTGGCCCCCTTCCTGTTCCTCTACGCCCCCTTCCTCTCTGGCCCCTGTCCCCTCTCTTTCCTCTCCCTGCTTCCCTGCCCGCATCCCTCTCTGCCCGGCTGCAGTTGGGTGATAATCTCCCTCATTTAGCCTCCCGGCTGCTTCCCCGGCTCATTGCCCAGCTGGTCCCTGGGGCCCAGCCCAGCTTCTTCCCCACCCCCCAGCCCGGCGCCCAAGCTTCCCCATCCCCTGCCTGCTCACCGCCCCCCCCCCCCCCACCAATCCATCCATTCCCAGGGGACTAGCTGCCCCTTGCTGGGAAGAATCAGGGCTAAGGGGAGCCGGTCAGGACCTCAGCCCGATGTGAGCAAAAGGCAAAGCTGGTTAAGGACCCTGGAAACTGGTTGGGGAGGGAAAGGGGGTTGCTACATGGTCAGGGGGTGAAGCCTTAGCCAGGTTTCCTCTGTCCCCCAATTGCCCCCATTCCCCCAGACTTGTTAGATCAATTCATCACCCATGTCCACTCTCCCCCCCCCCCCCCCTACACTGCCAAGGAAAGAGCTAGGCTTCCTGGCCACAAGAACGTGGTAGACTGGCCAGGGGGCAAGAGACTGGGCAACAGGGCTGAGAGGGAGGGAGAGGGAGGGGGGCGGCCAGCAAGGCAGGATAGTCCTGACTCAGTGCGCCTGGAAGGGGGCACGGAGGGGTTCTTTGGGCAAGACAAGACCTTTGTCCCAAAGGGAGGCCAGGGAGATCTCCCAGGATTCAACTTGATGAGCTTTCTAAGGGAGCCCTCTTCTCACCAGCCAGAACCTCCAAGCCGAGCCGCATTGACTCCCCTGCTGTTTGCGGGACAGCAGGCTCACTGCCAGGCCAGCTCTATTCATGACCCCTCTACATGACCTGGCCACATGACACCTGACCTTCTAGACAGTATTCCCTAGAGTCCTGAGCCCCCTGTTCCCAGTGGGTGGGGGGAACCCCTTTGCTACCTTTCCCAGCCCAGCAACCTGGCGCTGGTGTTGACCAGGGGGCGTGTTGACCAGGGGGCGTGTTGACCAGGGGGCGAGCCAGTGTGGGACACCCTGGTGGGAAGGGACAGGATGGGGTGGGGGCAGGCCCGGCCCGGCCTGGCGGGTGAGCAAGCAGCAGTGACAAACGGGCTGTGCGCGGGGGCCGCGCGGGGCGGGGGGCGGACGGCAGCTGATTTATCTGGGTTATTTATGCCTCGGACGAGGCTGGAGAAGCGGTTAATGAGAGTCCCTGCACAGGGGGGTGGGGAGGCCCAAGACGTGATCGGAAGCAACTGAAGAGGGTTAGTGTCCCACCGCCAGGCCCTGCCCCCCACCGTCACCAGTGCCCTTCACCCCACCCGAGACCTTTGGTGGGGGGGGAAGCCCAGCCACCTCTCCTCTGTCTTGCACCGGAAGCTTCGGTCCCCGCTCAGCTCAGGCACTCTGGCCATGAGTCACTAGCACTGCAGGGGGCCAGGTCCACCATGGGGGGGCATCAGAAGGAACTGAGGAGGGGACCAGGAGGGGAAGGACAGGACGAAGAAGAGATGTAAATCCTGCCTGGCCAGAAAGTGACCAGGGAGAAGGCTGGGAGTGGGTGGACAGCCCACAGACGCTAAGGAAGCTACAGTGGACAAAGGGCACTGGACACAGATTGGGTGTCAGCCCAGGACCCTGACAGGGGCTGTAGTAGGAGACAGGCTGGGCAGGAGGGGGACGCTGGTCAGAGACAAGCGAGAGCCAGGAAGGAGGGAGAAGATCCAGAGAAGGAGGGGGAGAGGGCTTTACAGCAGCGAAAGCTGCTGGGAGCAGATAAGGCTGCACAGCAGCAGGAGGGATTAAAGCTCTGAGGGGCATGGGGAGGGGGGCTTTGTGGGATGGGGAGGGCAGTGAGGAGGGGGCCGAGGGCAAGACACCAAGACAAGGAGATGGGGAGGGGAAGGGAGGGCTGGATTTAGCCAGAGACCAGGGTGCCATCATTGACTGGGAAGGGAAGCCAAGAAGGGCCTCTTGCTCATCTATTGTGGGGAGGATTTCTTTTCTGCCATCGATGGACCCCTCACACCCTGCATAAGTCAGGGGCAGCAGAGCTAACAGGAGGGATTTGCTGCAGAGGGTATATGGTATGGTGGGATTACTGGGGGGAGGAGGGGCACAGCGAGTGGCGAAAGCCGCCGGCCTTGGGAGCCACTGAGCTGAGGATGGCTGGAGTGTCTAAGAGCACACAGCACCTCCTTGAGGTTGCCATCGAGACACAAGTGGGGACTGGTCCAAAGTGTCCAGCCCTCCGTCTGGGAAAGACCCCCGTCGTGATCAGGCTATAACAAGGATCAAAGTTTGAGAAGGGCTTTCTTCGTAGGGAAGAGTGTAGAATTGGAAGGACAGCGAATGTTTTCCCAGGATGAGCCCCAGATGCCCCTTACCACACCCCTTGTCCCCCTAGAAAGGTGTGCTGGGGGCTGTGGAGGCACCTGCTCTCTCCAGACCAGAGCCCAGGGCAGTTCGGAGAGTGGCTTTGATGACAGAAAGCAGCCTCAGAGGGAAAGAAGGGAAGGAGGGAAGCGGGGGTGGCAGGCGGGGCCGGGTAATTGCGTGTTTGCCAGTTCTCCGTCTCTGCACACGAGGGAGCGAGGGAGCGTGTGTTGGTGGGTGTAGCTGTGCTTTGAGGAGTGTCTATTGGCAGAGGTGTCATTGTGTCTGTTTCAGGGGTCTAGGCTCTCCTTGGCCCCCACCTCCGTCCGCTCTGCATTTTTGGGGAGCGTGGCTCTGGGTACACCCAGCTGTGCTCCGTGCTGATGCGGCAGATGTGGCAGGGCCCCAGCTGTGCCTGCTTCCCTGAGCGGAGGAGGGGGGCTACAATCTGCTCCCCCAGTAATGGCTGCTAAGTGCCACAGGGAGGGGGCTGAGATGGAGGTGGGACCGGAGCCCTGGGCAGCCCTGCCAAAGGGGATGGGAGATGAGGGCCCTGCCCACCCCGCCCTGTCCTGCCCAGCCTCTCCCGCCTCCCCCAAGGCTGTGTTCTTGGCGCAGCCTCTTCCCCTCGGCTGGCTCTTGAAGCCCATCCAAATTTCTCTCCACACTCAGTCCCTGTCCCCGGCTCTTCCTCCCCTGTCGTCCCATCCTGCTGGGTGCCAGGGACCCACCCCCACTCCCGGCCCCCAGCTTGCTCCCCCTCGCTGATTTTACAGAATGATCTTTTTATGGAAACGAAAAAAAAAAAAAAGCACTAATGGCAGGAGCGCACCCCTCCCCCGCACCCCCTCTTCTGGTTCATCCCCCACTCCTCCCCCCCACACCAGTTCCCTTTGGTTTCTCCCTCCCCAAATCTTCCCCCAGCCAGGCCAGCACCCTCCTCCCCTTCTACCCCACAGGGCCAGTGATAGCTGAATGCAAGGCCCCAGAGGTGCTCTATGTGGGGCGCTAGCTGCTCCTGTGGGTATGAATGGAGCTTTAGGGTTCTTCCAGCTCAGAAAAGGGCTGACCAGGGGTGGGGGCAAGTAGGGGCATCACAACCTCTCCCCTTAGACACTTGGTACACACACTTCAGTGACCTGCCCTCCCCCCCCCAAGCCTGGGGTGTTACACGAAGGCCTCAGCTCCCCTAGCCACTCCCCTTCCTCCCAACACTGACCCCTTTCCCCTTCCACCGCCTTTCTCTACCATGTCCCCACCCCCACTGGGTCTAGGAGGGGGGTCCCGGGGGCCAGGGCCTGACACAGACTTATTGGATTTCACGGTGTTTTGCTGAGAAAATAATTAAATTATCATATTTATGATGGAGCTGCCATGGCCTCTGCCAACCACTCGGAACAGAAGGGTCAGGACAGGGGAGGAGAGGGAAGGGATGCAGAGCCTGGCCCTGGGGCCTGGCCCCCTCTCTCCTCGCCCCTTCCTGGGGGGAGATGACCCCAGGCTGAGTGGGCCTCCGCAGCTCCCTACTAGCAGAGATGATCCACCTGGACTGGAGGAAACATGGGGAAAAGGAGCTGAGAGGCAGGTTACAGGTCGGCGCTGCTCATACCCTAGGCCATTCTCCATGGCTCTCACAAAGCTCTGAGATCCCAAAGAGGCCGGGGGGTCACACTGTGCCCAGCCACCGGTCAGCCTCAGCCAGGCACCTTCCTAACTGCCTGCCTGGGATGCTATGAAATCCTGGGCTCTGTCCCCGACCCCAGTGCTGATAACAAGGCCCCAGCACCCAGTGCCTGCCACCCCAGCTTGCTGCCAGGACCTTCCTCGCTCCCACCCACACCCTACTTGCCCCCCCCCCATTCTCCTCGGGTAATTAGATTCCTCTCAATTAGCAGATTACGATCATTACCAGCTCATCTGGCATCTAAGCTCGGCACCCACAGCTGGGGAAAGAGGGGGGGCACGGAAGGGGCACGTGGGGGTCAGAGGCAAACATGAAAGATGGCTGAGACCCACCAAGGGGTAATACCAGATGACGGGAGGTGACCAAGGTCCCCCCCGGAGCGGGGCACTCCCTTTACATTGGCATCACCTCAAGCCCCCTCCCTCTGCCAGGGAAGCGGCAGACAGACACAAAGCCCCAGGCAGGGGTGCAACCCCCACCTCGCCAAGAGCCAGGCTGGGAGCAGATGGAGCTGGCAAAGCGGAAAACGGGCCAGGGCTGTGGCTCGGCAGGAGCCAAGGAGAATGGGCTGCTGGGTGATCAGCCTTCGGGCCTGTGACTCCCAGCTCCTGGGCCCAGCTGAAATCCCCACTCTTCCCTTGGAATGCTACCCTCCAGGAGCCGGAGCCAGGCCCAGTGAGGCGGCCAGCGGGGGCCAGCAGGCTGCAGAGCCTGGAGGGCCTTTCCTGAGCAAGTGGGAGGGGGAGACTTACCAGGGCTCTAGATTCATTATTCATGAGCCCGCAGCAATGACTCCAATTTAAATGCTAATGTGGGGGGGCCTGACTCAGCTGTCTCCCTTCTGCCCCCACCCCCAGCCCAGGCACAAGCAAAGTCTGTGCTGGCTTCGAGGTTCACGAGGGGTTTATTTGGGGAGGGAAGCCAGGAGTCCCAGGCCACCCACATCGTTCCTGGCTTCCTCTGCTCCCTTCTGCACAGAGGTTGGCCAAGCAAGCAGCAGCCTCAAAGAGAGGCGGAAAGGGAGTTGGGGGGCCTTCCGGCAGCCCCCCTCAAAGGATGATCTGGTTGGTAAAGCTGCGGCTCAGCTCCTTGTGTGGCAGAACAATGGAGTTCAGGACCAGCACCTCAGCAGGGATCCGGACACGGCAGCCTGCAGGGACAGGTCACTCGCAGGAGGGGTCAGGGGCAGGGAGCTGGGGGGCCAGAGCCATCCGGCAGGGACTCGCTCCCTGCCCATCTGTGCCCCCAGCCTTCCCGCCTAGTGGCACTCAGGCCTGACATACACACAGCAGGCTTGGTGAATGTTTGCAAAAAGGAAGAACGTACACACACTCACACATTCACTTACACTTGAACAAATACTCCCTCCCCACAGACCTCCAGTCTTCACCTGTGGCACATCCCAGCCCTACCCGCCACCACCCCCCCCCCCCCCCCCCGCGAAGCCATACCCAGGATGGTGATGGCAGGCAACAGTTTCCCATCCCTGAAGAGGCTCTCACTGTCCATACGAGCTCGGGGGTCGTTGGGGTTTGGGTCATTGGGCGTCCCCTCCACACGAGCCCAGCGCCCCACGGTGCTCCCCCAACCCACGATGCTGTTCAAGACACAGGTGTGTTCCTGTCAAGCACCAGGGTGGAGGTGAGCGGGGTGGGATGGAATCGGGAGGCAGGGCCTGAGGGGTTTACCGTTCTCCATTCTGGGGGGAAAACCTAGGCCCTCCCCTCAGTCTCTGGGGTGTCACACACTGTTGTGTGCCTTGGTACCTACCTGTAACGTGGCTCCATGGAGGACAATGCTCTCTCGGAGCCGCACACCCTCGCCCACCGTCACCCCTTTCCCGATGGAGACGTTGGGGCCCAGCTATGGAGAGGAGCACACTCGGTGAGTCTTGGAGGGATGGACTTAGGGCGGCCCAAGTTCAGTCCCCTCCTATAACACATAAGGGGGAAGCAAACTGCTCGAGGCCACACAACAAGGTGTGACAAAACAAAGATCAGCACCCGGGCTCAGGGGGTCTCTGGGCACCCTCATCCCAAGAGCCACCCCTTCTCTCTGAAGCTTACCACAGCAGATGGGGCCACCTTAGCCGTTGGGTGAATATACACGTTTCCTAGAAGCAGAAAAGAGGACCTTAGGGAAATATCCCAAACCATATCTAGATGGGGAAGGACAAGGATGGACACGCTGCCTCTGGACCTGAGGTTAGGGGCCCAGACTTAGGGCAGGAGGGGCTGAGGTAGGTACCTCGGATTCGTGGACCCCCTGGAGTGTGCTTGGCTAGCCGTTCTGGGTGTGTGATCTGGTATCGGTCCAGATAGAGGCGAGAGGCATAGAGGGCTGAGCTAGGGGTCAAAAGGAGATGAGGAGGAGGTCAGGAACTAGCAGGGCCTGTGTCAGCCCCCCACCACCCCGAGGTGTGCCCTGTATTCCAGCCCAGATACCCTGCAGACTTGATCTGGCTCCAGATCCCATCCGTGAGGTGCACATAGATCTGGCCCTGCCCAGCCAGGGCTGAGAACACATCCTGCTCCAGGCGGATGGTTCCTGCCCCTGGCCAGGAGCCTGGAGAGTCCTCCCTGGCAAAGAAAGGATTCACCATCAGTTTTCCGAGTTGAGCCGGAAGGGGAGGCCAACCTAAAGAAGTCCTGATGATTCCCACAACCGCTCCAAATCCCCTACACCCCTCCCAGGAGCTCCACACCAGCTCTCCTCACAGGGGAGCTAGAGAGGCCTCACACCCCTGCTTGGTATCCACAAGGGCCCCCAATTTTCACATCCTCCTCTCCAGTTACCCCTCTAGTCACCTCCCCCACACTGGATGGAAGGGAACACAGACAGACTCACCCCAGAGCAAGGCAGCTGGTGAGGGCAGAGACAGTCACACAGAGAGAGGGAGAGAGAGATGGTGGAGATGCCAGTTCAGCAGAAACAGAGACAGAGAGGCCAGGAGCGATGGAGAGAGAGACATGGTCGGGGGTGAGAGATGGCTATGAGCAAATGAGGCGTGGGATGGGTGGGGAGGGGAGGGGATGGAGACAGGGGGCCTGCCTAAAAGGTAACAGTTTCACGCCTTGGGGGGAGGAATGACCCTGGAATTGGGAAGCCGGCTCTGGGGCTACATTCCAAGGGTAGCCGGCCAGAGAATGTGTGTGCATGTGTGCGCGCGTGCGCTCACCAACACGTGTGCACTCAAGTGTGTGTTGCCGTCTGTTCTGAAAGACATCATCTCCGGGATACTCAGGGCTTGAGAGAAATGGACCAGAAGGGGAGTGGGCAGGCAGTGACAGAGGAGGAAGTGGGATGGATAAGGAAGAGGGACAGAATGAGGTTAGAAAGGGAGGGACTCGTGAGGCTGGCTAGAGATGGGAGAAAAGAGGAAGAGGGTGAGCCTGTGGAGGCCGGCATGGGCCAGGGCAGTGTGACGGGGGTGGGGGTGGGGGTTGCTTGGGGTGACAGGGTCATGGGGCCTGCCTCACAGTTGCCCATCCTGCTGATTCCGCTGGAAGACGTCGCGAAGAGGCTTCAGGGCTTCTGGGGAGAAGAGGTAGATGCCGCAGTTGATGATGTCACTAATGAATGTGCTAGGTTTCTCCACGTAGTGTAGGACCTGAGGAGAGGGAGGGATGAAGTACTGGCGTGGACTGCCACCTGCTACAGTATGGTAAGACCCTCCTCCCTCGCCGGTGGGGGGCAGGGATCTCCTAAAATGCAGCGAACATCTTCGCCCTCTACCAGGCCTTACACCCTGGAGTAACTGCCCTTCGGCTTCACCTTCAAGGTAAGTCCCACCCCCCCACCCCCCCCCCCCCCCCGCCTTCCTCCAGTCCACCCTCCCCGCTTCCTGTCACTAAGAGAGCGTGGAGTCCGGGCCATACACGCCTGAGCCTGGCTGGAAGGCCCTGCCCTCCCTCTTCCTCTGTAAAACCCACCTGTCAACGCCCAGCTGATGCAGCTCTCCCCTTGCGTCTTCTCTTGCCTGCCCCAGAGTTTGCTGTTCAGGGCTGGCACCTCGTACCCTACACTACTTCCAAAGGAAACGCTCTTTCTTGCCTCTGTCTTTGCACATCCTATTCGCACTGCCCGCAGTGCCTTCCTGACTCCTTATTCATCTAGACAAATCTGACTCAGTCCAGTCCCCAATTCCTGAAGGACCCGTTCTCCCCGACCACCGCCCCTCGCAAGGCTCTGCTGGTCTCCTTTATGTGTTCCACAGCACCCTGTGCATACATTTATTACAGTGCCACACCTTCAGAAATGAACTGCCATCCCTTTCCCTCTCTGCCATCCTCTCTTACAGGGCTACACGATGATTAATCAGGGATCTATCACACCTATTTGACAATACTGGGGCCCACCTCATTCTTTAGCAGTATGAAGTGAGGGGTAATGATCCAGAGTGGGCACCCATCCAGCCCCGTCTCTGCTCTCACCTCATGTGTCTGTGGATTCTCAACGATGCAGCCATAGTTGAGGGACTGTTTCCTGTTAGCCTGAAAGACAGATACACCCGAGACAGTGACCAGCCTGCTCCAGGGGGCATGCAGGGCTGTTTTCTTCTTTCCTTCCTTCCCCTACAGCACCTGGCACGCAGCTCTGGCACTGACAGGCCTTCAGCCGGGGGTGAGAGCTGACAGCTGCCTCCCCCTCCCGACTTCTGAGCAGCCAAAGGGCGCAGGGTCGCCAATGACACCTCTGTTACTGCTGGGGAAGTACATCTCCCTCCCAACACGCATTCCTGGCTTCAAGCACGGGGCAGCCTCTGCCTTCGGCACATCCTCCATCCTTCCCAGCCCCCTCACCGTAGTGCCAAGGAGTAAGAAAGGGTGGCGCTGGTTTCTGTGGGCATCCAACATAGCACTCAAGGGGAAGTCAGAGCAGACATCAGCATTGAGCACGAAGAACGCCTCAGGGCCTCCAGCTAGGATCTGGTCCCGAAAATGATACAGACCACCCCCTGTGCCCAGGGGGGCAAATTCCTGGAGGTATCTGTCCCCAGAGACCCCAGAGCCAACTGAGTTAGATCCAATGAGCTAGGGCCCCTGACCCAAATACAAGCATACTCCAGTTCCCAGAGTATTCCTGGCTTAAGTCTCACAGGGATTCTAATATGCAAAGGTGACTCTGCCTTGCATGCTAGACTCAACACATTCCCAAGCACTCAGCCCCAGTCCTCCTCCCCACTCCCCCCATGTATATGTGTAATAAACACCTGATTGGAAGGTTAAACTCCTGCTGCGCAGATTCTAGGAACTGGGTAAGGGCCTCATCCGGTTGGTAAAAGCCAATGAGCAGAATTTCCTGCATCCCAGGGACCTGAGGACAAAGGAAGAGGCTGAGAATAAAATATCTGATAGGAGGAGTGCTGTAGAGATCCCTAGGCTGGCCCAGAAGTCCAGAGGCTACAGCTTTAGCTTTCGCTGGGAGCCCCTGAGCAATCATCTTATAAAACTCTGCCTTGCTTTTTCCTCTGGATAATAAGGAAGCCAGAGGAAATCTCAGCCGAGATCTTCCCATCTTTTATGTTCCCTGCCCTACTTGAATTGGGACTCTAGAAAAGACTTTGCCTACCAAGCTACATCAAAGTAAAATCCATTCATCCTTTCTCCCCTTTTCTTATCTGGGAGTCTACGCTTGATATCAACATGAGGTAAGGGTATCACTTATCAAGGACCTGCATTGAACTAGGCACTTTACAGCTTCTGTCACCCCACAAAGGAGGTCTAATCTCTACCTGATAGATAAGGAAGCTGAAGCTCAGGGAGGATGTGAAGTTCACTTGCTCCAGGTCTCCCAGCAGGGACAGACTGGATTCAAAACCAAAACCCATGCTGTCCCACAGTAAGCAAAAGGATGAATTCTGAGCTTTAGTATGATGAAGGGCGCCCACCTTATGGCTTTACACTGTCTCTAAGATCCCTTTACATCCCATACTTAAAACAGGCATGAAATTTGAAGCAGGAAGAGGCCAAGGGGAAATAGCAAGGCAGCTGTACGGAACAATTTCAAGGGTTGTCATTCATATCTATGAATGATGGTTAGGCTTGATGGGAAGAGATCATGGTTGGGAAAGGGGGAAATACAGCATGAAGGAGATGATAGGGGAGCCTATGAGGTTACCTGGGCACAGGCCTCAATGTGGTGCTGGATCATAGGGACCCCCGCCACAGGAAACAGTGGTTTGGGTACCTCAAAGGACAATGGCCTGAAGCGAGTGCCTAGGAGAGGAGAGGACACTTCAGCCACCTGCCTCCTTCTGTCCCTCAGCCCACCAACCATTCCAGCCTTCCAGCTCCTCACCCTTTTGAGGACCTCCAATCAGGATCACCGCTTTGAGCATGATGGTGAGCTACCTAAACTTCAAGCCCCAACAGAAAAATCAGGCTCAGATGTCACACTCCAGACACCAACTCCAGATAGCCCTGGTTCCTGGGATATAAAGCCACCCCCAGAGTTCAACAGAGTCCCATCACTGGGCACCACACCACTGAAATTTAACATCTCAAACCCCAACCCATCATCATCCAGTTGGTCTTGACACCTCACCGTGATTGCACACAAATTCTAAAACCCACACCTCACGATTTGACGTTAACAAACTTCTCCTTTTGGCCACGCACAAATTCTGCAAACGTGGAAGCTCAGCAGACCGCACCCCCTCCCTTCTCGGACTCCAAACCCTCAAACACCTGAAAACTTCCCCCTCTAGGACTCTTTTCCAGATGTTCAGCCCCGTGTTCCAACTGGAACTGAGCACCTAAGCTGGGACCCAGATGCTTAATTTCAGTTCTGAACGTGAACCCCAAACTACTGAACACTGATCTGCGTTTGATGAACCCCAGTTCTATAAAGAAATTTTTTAAAAAAAGGTCTAAAAAAAAGTCAATGAACAGGTGAAACTGCCAAGAGACGGATTATCTCGGCATCCCCAACACGAAACCTACTAAGCCTGGAGCCCCGGTGCTGACTGGAGCGGAGTCTGCGGATGCGGGTTGACGGCTGACCCTCCGCACCCCACCACTGACCCTAGCCAATGCACATGAGCCGCTCGTAGCCAGGTGTGGTGGGACGCACGCACGGAAAGCCGACGGTGAGCTCGGAGCTCGCCCGGCCCAGGGGCGCTCCGGCGCTCCCACCCCTCCCGCCACCCCTCGGCCAAGTCCCTTTACCACTACTAGCTCCCTTTATTCCAGCTCCGCCGCCTGCCACGGCTTTCTTCCTTCCGCGCACGTGTCTTCTCGCAACTCGCGAGATCGTGCTTCGCCGCGGGGCCTGCCGGGAATTGTAGTTCCGAAGATCCCGCTCCCTTTTCCAACTTCCACCACCAGACCGCCGAGGAAAGAGCTGGGGGTGGAAGCCAGGGGGCGTGGCCAAGGGCTCTCACGGGGCGGGCCTACAGGAGAACCAGGATGGGGCTTGGGAGCTGGTCTCAAGCCGCCCCTACGATCGGAATTCTAGCCGTTCAGGGATGGGCTCAGAGGCAGCTGCCCAAGTGGACAGCCAGGTCACGGGGGAAACAGGGCTGAAGAGGACTGGGAGTGTTTTGCCTTGGAGGGGGCGGGAACTGCGACCAAAGAACCCTGGAAGGGTGGGGCCTGAGTGAAGCAAAAGAAAAGGCGGTGGTCACCATTCCCTTGTGGGTCCCACCGGGGAAGTCTGACCTCAAGATGAATCCTATTTCGGATTTACTGTGTGTGAACATGAAACACTGGGGCCCCGTGCAGATGCGAGTGGCTCACGCCTGTAACCCTAGCTACTCAGGAGGCTGAGATCTGATGATCATCGGGGAAGGCAAGTCTTACCTCCAATTAAACACACACACACGCACACACACACACACGAAGCAGACTCCTTTTGGCTCTGATACTCCCAGGACGTTGGCCTGTAGGTCTGGCATAAGGGGAGAAGGAATGGCGGTACAAAAGAACAGAAGAGAGGCGAAAATAAATAAATAAATAATCAGAAAGCAGCTTTATTAATCAAGACCCAAGAGGGTTGCCAAGGTCTCACCTGCCCCTGAGCTTGAAGCAAGGGCGAAAGGTCTGGGGATGCCTTTCAGGCCACGTCCATGCCCAGGCTGTTCTCCAAGTAAATCTCGCCCTTGCTGCTGTCTTGGGGCCTGGCAAGTGGTCATCGTGGTAGTTGGTGGTGCAGCCTATCTGGAAGAACACCCCAGGGAGGAGATGGGAGGAGATGGAGCTGGGGGAGGGTGGAGAGCAGAGCATTCGTCTTGCTGCCCTACCAGGCCCAGCTAATGATCCAGCTCTGTGCTTTGCTACCCAGTTTCCTCACTGCTTTCTGGTGGGGTTTCCGGGCACAGTACCATCCAGATTGTAGCCTCAAGCCCTGACCTCGCTCAAGTCCCAGCCCTTGCTGTTGTCCTCCTGGATGTCCTCTTTGTCCTTGCACCAGCCCACGCAGGCTCGCCCAGGATCTCAGCAGCCAGCGTGACTGCAGTGCCTTAGTGTGCCTTGGTGTGGCCGAGTCCCTTTTAAACCTTGGAGAAGGCTAGATAAACGGAAGGGGGAGAGACCCAGTGAGGGACTTACGGGGCATCACCTCCCCAGCAAATATTTTGCCCTAAATACAAAGTGCATTTGGGCTCGTAATACGATATTGTACAGATGATTAAGCCTTTCTAGTTTCATCTCCTTATCTATGAAACAGGACGCATTCCCTGTCCCTTCTACTTCCGCGGGGGTGAATAGAAGATCAAAAGAGCTAGAAACCCAGGAATGTTTCTACACCTCCAGGTGCCTTGGAGACAGCAATGGAAATTGCTTAGGGTTGAGAACCAAAAAATAAATTGAAAAGTCCCGTTGTACCCCTTCCCTGGCTGTGCTTCTGGCTTGCTCTGTGACCTTGAGGCTCTGGAGTCCTGTGATCCAAGCCCATAGCTGACTTCTGGGGCTGGGTAGGGCCGTAGGGGGAAGGACAACGGCTGCCTGCGAGCTCAGCTCAGCGAGGCGCGCCAGGCTGCGTTCCGGGCTGTGCTCTACCGGATCCCATGAGCCCGCAGGGTGGTGGTGCTGCTGCGTTGCACCTGGCTGCTGCGCCTACCTTCCTGGAGCGGGAGCCCTGGCAGAACGGGCTGGTTACACTGTTGCTGTACTGGCCCAGGTCTGCCAGCTCGCCTTCCCGCACCACCAATGCCACCATGTCAGGGTCCTCGAAGACGTAGCAGCAGTACTCGGGCCCGTCGCGTAGCTCCTTGCCATCTTTTATCCAGCAGATGAAGGGGTCTAGGAAAGCCAAAATGCAGCATGTCAGCTTGGCTGCACTGCCCTCCATCAGCACCACCTTCAGCGGGTCATCCATGGCTCTGGCCTGCCCGTGCACCCTCTTCTGCCCGCCCCCCCCACCCCCATCTCTAAACAGGGAAATGTGTAGGGATGTGTAGGAAGCGGGTTGGCCCTGCACTGTCATCCCAATAGACCCTCTCTTGTCAGTCACTTTTCTGCACCTCAGTTAGTTCCTAACACTGACTCAGCATCCTAGCCCAGGATGATCTTGATTGAACTCACCACCCCCCCGGAATGTGTTTCCTGTAGCTCCATCTCCCTTCCTCTCAAGGGCTTCAAGGGTTCGCCCCCCCCCCCCCGCCCACACACACCTGTGGCCTCTGTAAGAAGCCTGGGTGCAAATGGCAGCACTCTGGACCTGGGGGTCATTGATATCCAGGGTACATCCTGGAGCTAGTGCTGCTTGTTTCTTGGCAGGTGCTGTTTTGGACGTCTGGAAAGTGGACAACCATGAGGATTCAGGCTGAGATAGAGCCTCTGACCTTCAACCCTTTCCCTGTCTAATGAAGCTATCCTGAGTAAAGATGGGGCTTGGGAGACACATGCACACTTCTGAGGAATGGACTCGCCCTACGGGCTTGCCTTTAGGATTTCTGCTGGCTCTTTGGATGCAAGCGAACACAGAGCACTCCTGGGTGACACAGCAGGAGAGCAGGCAGGTTAATCAGCCTCTGTCCCTGGTTTTATATATCGCTCCCTTCTTTGACTTGTTTGGCCTGGGTGCTCCAAGCCCCTTGGGACCCCAGCCCCTGCCCCCTGACTCAAGTGGGCTCCTTATATAGCCCTAGGATGGCTGGGATGCTGGCTCAGCCACTGAGGCAGGCCCAAGGAGGAAACTAGAGTGATTCTGGGGTATACCATGAGTCAGCACCTGAACAACTGGGTAGCTGGATGTGGTCCCAACCCCTCCCACAACAGGGTATATTTATCCCCATTCCCTGGAGGACCAGGCACAGCTCCAACACAAGACAACTCAATGCTGGGGCCACTTCATGCTCAGGTCAGACTGCAGGCAACCAGACAGCATGCCTTTTCCCAGACGTTGTGGATAAAGGGGGTGCAATTGTTTGTGCGAGTGCCCTTGAATTAAACTAAAGAAAGCTTGGACTTCGTGGTCCATAGAGCCAATCATGACAGGACCAAGGCTGTCGGAACCAACGCCAATCACTTTACTCTTTCTCTATACCCACCCTTACTCCAGGAGTCTATGGGTGTTGGTGCTGCACTGTGCCCCCTGCTGGTAAATTGATGTAAATCTAAAGGAGATTGGATAGATTTTAAAAAATATGTATGTAACAACAGCTCTCTCAATGCAATTTTCACTCCTGTTTGCTCTATATTCTGTATGACAGGAAAGGGTCTGGCTGGTTTGCTTTGTCCCTGAAGATTAGCACTACTACTAACCCTAGGTCGACCCAAGCCATTTTGGAAGATAAACTGCCTCTTGGGGCATCAAATCACCTGGGGTGAAGGGATTCTGTTAACTCCTCAGGGGTTTGACTGGATTCTAGTCTGTCCAGGCCAAGGCACTGGCAGAACATGGCTACCATTTACTGTAACTACTTACCCAGGTATGGAGGACTGTCACCTTTTGATTAGAACCATTTTGACACTGCTCTGCTGACATAAATTACCTTTGCTCCTCCGGGTTTAGAATAAGCAGTTCATATGCCATTTCCAATGGAGATGGGAAGGGAGCTCCAGATCAAAGCCAGGGACAAGAGAGGAATCTTTCCATTTATCAAGATATAAGTCCAGGCACCTCATTTTTATACAAAAACATTTGCAGCGTGTAGGGGCTTGGAGGTTCTCACAGCCGGACTGTATATCTTCATTGCTAAAATGACAGGTGGGGAAGGTGTCTCTCTCATTGCTTCCAGCTGGCTTTGGCGTCCCGCTGTTTTATGATGATGGGGTTTGCCTCTTCCCTGGAGTCCCGGGAAGCTGGAGAGGCTGGGCTGTATTGGGCAAAGGGCTGTTAGAGCTGGAGCCAAGGGGCTCTCACATTCAATTGGCAACACCCCAGTGCCAACACTGTCTGCTCATGGCCGGAGGCTTTGTTCTTTTAACTTTGCCAAGAGCAGAGTTATCAAGGGAAGGGAACCAGCCCTGTGGACACGGGGAATCAGGCCTCCTCTTTGCCCTTCACCTCCGCTTAGTCCCAGGACCCAGTGACTATTTGGTGGCTTTGCAAGGGAGTGGCCCTCAGGGTACCCTTGGCGCATAGACGATCCCTAACTTGACCCAAGGACAAGATCCAGCTGGCTGTGTCCCACAGCCCCATGAAAATGCTGGACATAGCTGCCCTAACCCCTCACAGGTGCTCTGTGTGTTTTGTTCTACACTCCAACGCCTTTAACTTGTCCTGCTTTCTTCCATGGGTCTTCACTGCCTTCTCTCACCAAACACCAGGGTGAAGCCTTTCTGCCCGAGTACAGGATCAGAGTGGAGGAAGCTGAGACGGGACTGAGGTAGAGGCTGGCCCATCCCAGAGCCCAGCAGCCCTCAGTTGCTATGAAGGAGCCGGCGAGCAGGGGTGGAGGTTACCAGAGTCTAGTTTAGTTAGAGGGCAATGGTGGGGCATCCAGTGCCAGCATTCCAGAAACTGCAGGGCAAGACACAGACCACATTTTCCCTTCCTTCTAGAAATAAGCGATGAAGGATCTGAGGCTCAGGGAAAGGGGTGTGTGTGTGCGTGCTAGCTGCTATACCCTCCAACATGTTCTCATTGCCCAGAAAAGGCTAAATGCCCCATCCCAGGATTCTCGCTCCCCACCACCCAGCCTTTCCAAAGAGAGACACACGGGTCCTGATGCTTGCTTGCCCGTTTTTATTTTCCTTATGACAGACACACAGAGAGCGGCACAGACAGCTGGCTGGGGTGGGGTGGAGTGGGGTGGTGGTGGTGGTGGTGGTGGTGGTGGTGGTGGTCAGGACAACATGGGAAACTGGGTTTAGATGGAAGGGAAAACTTTGTAAAAGTCAATAAATAAATAAATAAGAATAGGATGAAGGGCAAAGGCCAATGGAGGAGTGATGGGTACATCCTTGGGCTAACATGGAGTGCCCAAAGCTGTACCCCCTGGGACAGAAGGAAAGATCCAGCTTGAGTAACTACAGCCTGCCGCGCTCTTCCTTTCTCTGTTCTCCTTCTGAGGATGCAGCTGCTGGCCTACCCCACGTGTCCTGAGCCTGCTACCCCCCTTTCCCCACTTGCTGCCCTGTCTCATGTCCCGGCTCTGGCTCCCTGACACTGTCTCCATGTCTTATCGCTGCCTCCCCAACACTCACTGCCAGCTCCTTGTCCTGCTTCCTTCTCAGTAGCCATTCACCTTCCTAAGTTCTCCCTGAGATGCACCAAGCCTCCCCTCCCTCCCAGAACCTTCCTCCAGTCTCCCGCTTCCTGTCGGTCTCTCCATATCTTCTCCTCCTCATTTCCCCATTCCCTTCTCACTCTATTCCCTGTTCCCAACCCTGCCCAGCCTGGCTGACGGGTCTTGTGCTCTGGCCCTGGCTGGAGTGACAGCAGGCAGAAGTCCTGGGGCCTCACCCCCTCAGGTCCATGAGGTATAGCCTGGCCAGATGTTGCTGCTGGTGATATCTGAAGCCCCAGGCTCACGGGCTTAGCATGGGTCCTGGAATGTCCCTTGGCAGCGGTAGCGGCAGCATCGGCGGGAACTGGAGTTGGAGCTGGGCCGTGCTCCACACCACTAGGGGCTGCCAGGATAGGAGCGGAGCAGCACCTTGTGGCGGGTGGCGGTCTCAGCCCTGCGGCGCCTCTGCTCACCCAGGAACTCTTTGAGCCGGTTGGTGGTAAAGGTGAGTGTCTGCCGACGCAGCTTCATCAGGTAGGCGTCCTGTAGCCATGGGTGGGCCAGGCAGTCCTGCAGGGAGGGCCGGCTCCTGCCAGAGGAAGCCAGGCAAGGTGAGCCAGGGCAGAAGTTTCCCAGAGGGGGCAGGTAGCCTCCACCCTCCTCCAGACCCATATTCCAGCCCTGCGCCACTACCACGTGTGGAGGCCGATCTTATGGCTGTCTAGTAGAAGCAGCAGCAGTGTATTATTAGAGTAGGGGCAATGGGGGAAATTTGGCCAGTGCAACCTGTAGACAGGTGCAGGTAGGGACTTACTCACCATGGATGCACTGAGAGGACCTTTCGCAAGAAGAGGGTGGCACTCTGGGATGTGTTGGGGTACAGCTGGAAGGCATCAAAGCGGCCCCCCACAATCCGAGCCTCTGTTTCCTGTGGTTCTGGCTCATAGAATGGGGAGTGTCCACTGAGCCTGTTGTGGAAGACAGTTCAATTGACACACTTGACACGGTCTCAGCTTCGCGCTCACTAGCTCTCTACCTTCATGGACAGGGCCACCCCGAATCTGAATGTGGGCTGAGGAGGCAGCGGAAGCATGGCCAGACACTCACATGATATAGGTAAGCACGCCTGCTCCCCAGATGTCTGTGGCAGAGCCGATGGGTTCGCCCTTCACCATCTCAGGAGCTGACAGGAAACAGGCCAAGCTGACCCAGCTTCCCTGTGGCAGGGAAACAGGGAGAGGCAGGGAGGCCCCTGGGGCCTTGCAGAGCAGGACAAAGCCAGGCCATCCCACCACACAGATCCAACCACAGCAGCAGCAAGCAGGACAGAAGTGACATGGCTCCTAAGCCATGTGGTCTGCCTCGAACAATTAGCAGGGTGCTGAGCGCTGAGTGACGGGGGTCCCCAGAACCCGGGAGAACTGGGAAGCTGTGTCACTAGCTCCCCAGGATCAGTCTAAGGCAGGACTCTCATTCACAAAGATGGTGGCTGACACTAAGATTAAGAGCCTATGAAACCAGCCCGGCTGGCTCTAATCCCAGGCTTGCCCCTTCTAGCTATGGGACCCTTGGCGATTTACTAAACCTGTCTGGCTCACCATTGTCTTAGCTATAAAGAGTTGCTTGTAAGAATAACTCCAAGGAATAGAGATAATAAACATCAAACACTTAGCAGGTAGCCAAATGACAGCTCGTTTTCCTTATTTATATACCATAATCATTGATTTTTCACTTTCCAGCTTTGGCAAATCCTGTCTCTACCATTTATAACTGTCAGACTGGGCAATACTTCACTTCCACATGCCTCTGTTTCCTCGTCTGTAAGAAGTGGGTAATTCTTTTTTTTTTTTTTTTTTTTTTTGCCAGTCCTGGGGATTGGACTCAGGGCCAGTGCACTGTCCCTGGCCTTCTTTTTGCTCAAGCCTAGCACTCTGCCTCTTGAGCCACAGCGCCACTTCTGGCTTTTTCCGTGTATGTGGTGCTGAGGAATCGAACCCAGGGCTTCATGCATGCTAGGCAAGCACTCTACCGCTAAGCCACATTCCTAGCCCCAAGAAGTGGGTCATTCCATGCCAAACTCCAGAGCTACTGTAAAGACTCGTTGACAGCGTGGGCTGAGTCTAGTGTTAGCTCGCAGTAAGCATACAGCGAAGAGTACACACATGTGGATGAAGTGAGGCCCAGAAGCTACCCCACAGCCGTGCCCCATCCCCTACTCCAGTTGGCCATTGGTCCTCTCACCCATGAACTCCAGTGTGCCTGTGCGGTGGCCAAGGGGCCGCAGGGCCTGGGGATTGTATGGCTGGGCACTACCAAAGTCCACGATCTTGAGGGCATTGTCAGAGGCCAGCAGCAGGTTGTCCGGCTTGATGTCCAGGTGTAGCACGTGGTGGCCGTGGAGGTAGTCCAGGCCTTGTAGCAGCTGTACCACGTAGGTGGCCACATCATCTTCTGAATACCGGAATCTGGGGACGCCAGGGGCTGAATAAGTGACCTCCCAGCCTGTCTCCCCAACTCCAGCTTCCCGATCCCCAGAATGCCTGCCTACCTGTCACTGAGCCCACAGAGCAGTTCCCGGTTGCCACAGCTCTCCGCGATGAGCACGAGGTACCGAGGGGTGATGTAGGCCTCGTGCAGGGACATGAGCCGCTCGTGGTGCAGCGCCCGCAGCACTTCGTATTCCTGCAGGACTCGCCGCTTGCCCTCGGCTGCGTAGGGCACGATCTTGGCCACGAACGTTCGGCCCGTGGCATTCTCTCGACATGCTCGCACCACACCGAAGCGACCCCTGTGTGTGCAAGAGGGGCATCACAGATTGGGGAGGGACACTTCCCCGTAGGTAGTGAGGGCTAAGGGGGTAGGGAGGGCGGGACCCTGGGGATACGAATGCAGTGGCTCTGGAGTTCATCCCCAGGAACGAAGGGTCCCCCTTTTCAGCTGTCTACCTTTGGCAAACCCCACAGCCTCAGTGTGAAGCGGGTGATAATAACGATCATTATCAAGTGGTGTCTCCCTTTCAGAGTGGGAAGATGAGGCAATAGCACATGGCTACTAGGCTCAGTATAGAGACGCTGAACTCACCCAATGCTGAACTCAACAGTTCTCGGGACCCACACCTCACCAACTTCTCCCAAGCCCCGCCAGGACGGTTTGTTCTACTCTCTGAATCCTTGGGCTCCTCACATTTCCCCCCCCCCCCACCGCCCCCTTCCCAATCCTCCTTCCCTTCCTGGGCATGCTTGCCTGGCCTTTTCCTCCAGGAAGGTGTAGGGTTTCTGAGGGAGGCCCTGCCGGAGAGCAGTCCCCTCTGATGTGGGGGAACTGGCCACCTCCTTGGCTGGGCTGAGGCTTCGCACAGTCACCTTGATGGGCTCTGGAGGGGGTTCAGGGGCAGGGGGCTCGGGGGCTGGGGGTGCAGACACAAAAGACGTCACCATATAGAGGGCAGTAGAGGAAGATGCTGGTTTAACACCTTGAGGAGTAGAGGTTGGGGTTGGGGCTCCAGCGTCAGAGACAAAAGACTCGGGTTCACTTGGGGTAACCCGGATGCTAGGTGGGGAGGGCTCTGCTGGCTGGGCAGCCTGCAGGCCCCTGTGCTTTCGTGGGGGCGTTTGGGGTGGTGGACCCGCAGCCTTGAGTGAGGACAAGGCCTGGCTGGGGGCGGGGCGGGAAGATGAGGGGCTGAGTCTGGCTGCCTGGGAGCTTGGGGGAGCAGGAGCTGGGGTGGGGGCCGGTGAGGTAGGAGAGTCAGGTGGCGGGGCCCTGGCTGGCCCTGAGGTAACAGGGGCATCTTGATGAGCAGCAGATGGCCGAGTGGAAGAATCTAAGATGGGGGGGGGAGGGGAGAGAACGACAGGAAATCATCATCGTGTGTCCTGTGGGCAATGCCACGGTGCTCTAAAAGGGAGGTAGCCCCACTTCCTCTCACGTGCCCCCAACAGCTGACCTTGAGTGCCCCTGACGAGAACCTTCTCAGAAGGGTTGCTGAAGGGCCCCTGCCCTGCGCGGTTGACACAGGCCACACGGAACCTCACAGTCACCCCGATGGGTAGATTTGTCACATTGTAGTAACAGTCAGGGATGCCTGCGCTCACTGGGTGCCAGACGGACTCCCCTGTGGGCAGCACAAGGGGGGGGGGGGAGGGAGGGCTGAGGCCACAGGAGGGCTAGCGCTCGGCAAAGAGCCTGCAGAGGCAACTGTATCGAAAGAGCTTTGCCTTTCCAGCCCTGCCCCACCCCTGCCCCTGTTTCCTTGACCTCACCGTCCACCCGCCGCTCCAGCGTGTACGTGCAAGGTGCCCGGCCGTCCCCTGGCTTCCACAGCACCAGTGCCGTGTCTTGGTAGGTCTGGGGTACCTCTGGAGGAGCTAGTTTTCCTGGGGTTCCTGGAAGGAGGTGGAGAGGCCCAGTGATGTCCCAGCTAAGGGCGCCTATCGGGCATGTTCACGCCTCCCCCCTCAGCCCAGCCCCAGGCTCACGGGCCACGGCCACGGTACAGGAGCTGGTGATGCTGCCCAGGACGTTGGTGGCGGAGCACTCATATAGTCCGGCATGCCGTTTGCTCGCCCTGGGGATACTCAGCAGCTGCCGACCATCTTTGCAGGACACGATGACCACGGAGGGCTCGGCCCGAAGGGACTGCTTGTCTGGGAACAGGAAGGGGAAGAGGGCCAGCTGAGTAGGGCAATACATATCCAGGCACCCCTCTTTACCCCAGCCTCTCATGAGCCATGTTCACCCCAAGGCTTAGCCTCGCCTTTCCATTTGCCACCTGCCCCCCCACCCCACCCCACTTCCTTGCCTTTCTCTGCAAGAGATGGAAACTGTTTACCTTTCATCCAGGAAATCCGAGGTGCGGGGCAGGCGGCTGGCAGGCAGAGCAGGGTGGCTGCCTCCCCCTCGAGCAGCACCTGGTCCTTGAGTTTGATGTGGAAGACTGGGGGGAAGTCTGGAGAGGGAGCAAAGGCAGTCATCTGTGCGTGGGACCCTGGTGGCTTACTGCTGAGGATGGGGCAGGTGTGCGTGAACGCTGGCATGGTAGAAAGTAGAGGAAAGCTTCCCTCTTCCCAGCCAAACATGAGGAGTGGAATCTCACACCATGTTCAAGACCCTTTTTTTTTTTTTGAGAAAGCATCAGTTTCCCCAGGCCCTCAGCACATGTTAAAACTACCTTTTCCTTGGACTGATTATTAAAGATGCTTAATAAGTACCTCGTGCTTATAAATCACTTCCAGCAGGGACAGGCACTACAAGTATGTGTTTTAAAAACAAAAACAAACAAGTTGTGAAAACATTACTAAAGTTTTGTCATACCTACGACCTCTGGGGCATTGCAGGGTGGGAGAGGAAGGGAAAGGATATAGATTCTGTATCCAGAATGAACAGTCTCAAAAGATGGAAAGCCAATATAAATAGCACTGCTTAGCCCCAGAAGTGGGCCAGCATCCCTGTCCCTCTTCCCCTCTGGGGTGTATGTAGGTGAGGCTCTTGTATACTAATTCAGGTCAACTAAGTTGAACTTTTGAAAGGGCAGGAGTCAGTCTCTACATGACCATGGGCAAATCATTTACCCTTTCACAAACTCCATTTCTTATCTATAAGCAGGAAATACCAAGGTCAGAGGGATGACTTGAGAACAAAAACAGACATGTAAAATGCTAGGATGAATCTAATATGAAATAAGTTCATGAATATTAGGTCTTTGGGTATGCATGTGTTATTAGAGTTTGAACTCAGGGTCTCCTGTGTGTTAAGCAGGTACTCTACCATTTGAGCAATTCTACCATCTCTTTTTGTGTGTGGGGTTTTTTTTGGTCCATCATGGGGCTTGAACTCAGGGCCTGAGCCAGGTTGTTGAGCTCTTTTGCTCAAGGCTAGCACATTGAGGCCACAGCTCTACTTCTAGGGTTTTTTTGTTTGTTTGTTTGTTTTTGGTGTTTTTTTTTTGGCCAGTCCTGGGCCTTGGACTCAGGGCCTGAGCACTGTCCCTGGCTTCTTCCCGCTCAAGGCTAGCACTCTGCCACCTGAGCCGTAGCGCCCCTCCTGGCCGTTTTCCATATATGTGGTGCTGGGAATCGAACCGAGAGCTTCATGTGTTGGAGGCAAGCACTCTTGCCACTAGGCCATATTCCCAGCCCTACTTCTAGTTTTTGAGTGGTTAATTGGAAATAAGGGTCTCAGTCTCACAGGGACTTTTCTGCATGGGGCTAGCTTTGAACCATGATCCTCAGATCTCAGCCTCCTGAGTAGCTAGGATTATAGGCATGAGCCACTGAAGTCCAGCTTATTGTGTTGGTTATTTTTTGAGATAGGGTCTTATGGAATGCCTGGGGAAATTTGGACTTCATGATCTTCCTATTTGTACTTCCCCAAGTCATTGGATGGCAGGTGCATACCACTCTATCCAGTCATTGGTAGAAATGGAGTCTCAAGAACTTTCTCTACCACCTAGGCTGGCCTCAAACTGTGTCTGACAATCTTTTGTCTCCCAAGCACCTAGGATAACAGGCTTGAATGACTGCACCCAGCTTAAACAACTCTGACCGTAGTTGCTATGATTATCTCTTTCTTGTGCTTGGCACAGAAGCCAGGAGCAGAACACGGGAAAAGAGATTGTTTCAGCAAAGCAAGGAGCTGCTTCACCACTGGCTAGTGACCTTGTGTATGGCTAGGGCTGGGCCAATAAGTTTTGTTCCAGATCTGCTGGTCAGTAGCACCTTAGTGCCAATGAGGATTTGAATGTGTGGTCCCTGGAATGATGCTTTAGAAAAATTCCAATCTGGTTCTAGTCACAGGGGGTGGGGAAATTCTTTCTCACTTGGACAGAGATAGCTGAAGATCCCTGAGTGTCCAACTGCTGCTTCTAAAGAATCAGGAGAAAGGGGGACTATACATGAGCTGGGCAAGAGAGAGAAATACTCGGCAGGAGAATCTCACCCTACCCCATTGTTCCCTAGGAGGTATCTTTTCTGACGTTCCAAAGCACTCTGAGCCCAGTCTCATCAGCAGCTTCCTCCAGACCCAGAGAGAGTATGAGGGTGAGTGAGGGAGGCGGGGGAGAGAGGAGAAAGGTGACCGGGGGCCCAGCTCTGCCAGCCATACCCCAGATTCCCTAGGACCAATCCTAGTTGGTAAAGTGGACATGGGGCAGGCTTCCTCTGAAGAGAGAGGATGAGGTCAGGGGACATTGCAGGGCAGAAAATCAGCTGCACAAGCAAAATGGAACTGGGAGGGAGGCCCCAGATGGGAAGAGATTAGCTGTTTCCAGGCTTCAGTGCTAGATACTCTCCTCCTTTCCCCCTCCTTTCCCACCCTCCCTCCACCAGCTGGCCTTCCTCTTCCCCCACCCTCCCCCACTCATTCACTACAGCCCTGGCCAAGGCTGGACACAGTCTTGCCCAGTGAAAGCAAGGCAGAAAGCATTCTGAACAATTTAAACAGGAACTGGGCAAGGATGGAGCAATGGATGATAAAGATGGTTCACACACCACCTTGCTTGATGTCTGGCTCATGCAGGTTTGGAAGGGCAACCTAAAGCCTTTGCTTATAGTCCTTGAGTCATGCCCCTTTAGTAGTTGGGGTGACCCCAGTTGGGAACCGTTTCCTCCTCAGGCCCTCCCCCTGGCAAAGAGCCCTAAAGGCTGCATTTCCACTGCCTTAGGCAGCGCCCCACCCCACAAGGGAACAAGGAGAGGCAGCTATGAGTTCAGAGTTGTAGAGAAATGGAGAACTTAAAAGTATGGTTCAGCCGGGAGTCAACGTGTGCCTTTGGGTGCACACTCAAACACACTCACCTGAATTAGACTGTGGGGGCAAGGGGAGCACAATTCTGTGTTTCTTCAAAACTATACCTGGCACAAAGCACCAGTGGTTCATGCCTATAACCCTAGCTGTTCAGGAAACTGTGGTCTGATGATCGCAGTTTGAGGCTAGTCCAAGCAGAGAAGTCCATGAGACTCTCATCTCCAATTAACCACCAAAAAGCCTGAAGTGGAATTTTGGCTCAAATGGTAAAGCACCAGCCATGGGCAATAAAGCTAAGGGGCAGCACTTAGGCCCTGAGTTCCAGCTCCAGTCCCAGCAAAACAAACAAACCTAAACATAGGTTTTAAAAAAAACAAAACACAACTAGAATCTCCCATAAGACAGAGCCCAGCCAAAGGGGGGGTGGGAAGCCTGAGTAGAATGTCCTAGAGCCACTTTTGGGCAGTGACTAAGGAGGGCTATACAGTCCAACTCTGACTGTTCCGCTTACTGGCTGTGCGAATTGGACAAGTTGCTTAGCACCACACTGCTAAGCCTGTTTCCTCACCTGTAAAATAGGATGATGACGATAATTGTTCCCAAACAATGCTGCAGCATGGAATGAGACAGCGCTTGTAACACGCTTAATGGGACACTTGGCTCTGCTAATTAATGGCAGCTGCTGCTATGATTATGGTAGCAGCTTTCCTGACTCTTCCACAGCTTGTCCAGGCTCCTCCAGGTGGCCGACACCCCATCCAGCTAGCAGGCCTCTTACCTGACTCACTGGGCACATAGTGTTGACCCAGGTCCTCTTGGACGCTGGCAGAGAGGTTCGGCTGTGATAAACCCTTGTCTTTCCGCAGCCTGGAAAGGCCCCACCGAAGGCGGCTACGGCTTTCTCCTGGAGCTGTGCAAATCCAGGCCCAAGATCAATTGTCCAGCCAGTACCAGCAAACCCCAATCTCCTAACAGCCCAGGGGAGAACGGAACACGTGCTCCCCCCAACTGCTCACACCCCATTCTCTGCTTCTCAACCTGTTCATTCTCTCTCCACCCTAGGGGGCCTCCAGCACCTCTGCAGCATCTGTACAGGGACCGCCCCCAGCCCCCTCCTGCTCCTCTCAGAGCCTCTCTGCAGCATACCCCCTCCCCCCCCCCCATCTCCCCTTTTCCCAAGTCCCTCCTCACCAGAAGAGCCCGACGTGCCGCTGGTCTCGGAGCCCAGGGACTCGGCAGAGGGCGTGGTGGCGCCGGCCTGGGAGGCTAGCTGGTTGTGGGGGACGCCCAGGCGTCGCAGGCTCTCGCCTTCCGACGTGGCCCTGCGCAGCTTTCCGAACAGCGGGGTGCTGCGGCCCGAGGCGCCCCCGGAGTCCTCGCTGCTGCTGCCGCCGCGCTGCAGACGGCTGGACAGCCGCTCCAGCGTGGAGCTCAGCCTCCGGCGCACCGCCAGCACCGGGGAGCCGCGCGCCGAGCTGCCGCCCTCGGAGCTCTCCCCGTCCGCGCCGCCGCGGGTCTCCCAGGCCGGGTGGCGCTGCGAGGGCGGCGTCCGCCGCAGCCTCTGGGACAGCGACAGCGACAGGCGGCGCACCAGGCCCGGCTCCCCGACAGCCCTGAGGTCCTGCACGGAGCGGGAGCGCTCGGGCCTGCGCACCAGCTCCAGCGGGGTCCCCGCGGGGCTGGGCCGGTAGATGCCATCCTCCTCGGCCGCCCCGCGGAACGGGCCGCGCTCCTCGGAGCGCGAGCGGCTCAGCAGCCGCAGCCCCCGGGACAGGGGCGATTGGCGGCTGCGCTTGAACTTAGCCTCGAACACCGCCTCGGACTCCAGATTCTCGATGCTGCTGCTGAGGCTGCTGCCTGGCCTGGGGGGCACCGTGGGGACCCGTGGGGCCTTCTCGGCTACCCCCGGAGGGGCCCTGGTGGAAGGCGCGCGCTTCTCGGGGGCCCCTGCGGGCGGGGAGGCCACCCGGGCGAACACGGCGGCGTGGGGCGTGGGCTCCGCCGGGAGCGCGGTGGGGACCTGCGGGGCCTCGGCGGGGGACAGCTGGAGCGACTGCATGATCTGGGCGTAGGGGGTGAGGGGCAGCGCGGGGGTTGGCAGGGCTGCGGGGGCCTGCGCGGGTCTGGGGGTTCGGACCGGCCTGGGGGTGGGTTCTGGGGTCTTCTCTGGCGCAGGCTGGGGACCCGCGCGCGGGGGAGGCTCGCTGGGTTTGGCGGCCGAAGGTTCCGCAGACTTGGGGGTGCTGGGTTTGGGAGCACCGGGCCGCGCAGGGCTGGGCGGCTGGGCCTCGCTAAGGGCAGACAAGGAGGGGGACTCTTGTAGCCTGCGGGCCCCAAGCTTGGCTATGGGGATCTCGAGGGGCGCCCCTGCGCGGCGATGCCGACCTCGGGGCTCCGCCTCGCCCTGCGAAAAGCTGCTGCTCTTCTGCAGGCCCCGCGTCTCCGGGGGCGGCGGGTGGTGAGGCGCCGCCTCGCTGGAGGCCGCCCGTGCCATCCGGGGGTCCCGCGCACGCCCCCCCAGGCTCTCCAGCAGGGGACCCCTGAGGCCGCTGACCTTGCCGTCCTCAGCGCCTCCCCGCAGCAGCCGCTGCCGCAGGGCCTGCAGCCTCTGGGCGTACTCGCCCTCGCCCAGGCCTCCCCGGGTCAGGCGCGTGGCGCCCGGGCTGGGGCTCCTGCGCTGGGGCAGCTCTACCGACGCCGCCTTGTGCAGGCTCCGGCCCGGCTCCCGCGGCCCGGCCCGGGGCAGGGCGCTCTCAGCCGAGCTGCCCCTGCGGAGTTCTCCACGCCGGGGACTGGGCCCAGCTGGGGACTCCCGGCCTGGGGAGGGGAGACTCTGAGGGCTGGGAGCCTCCTGCTCCTGGTCCTGAGAGGGAGCCCTTCCCTGCTCTTGCCAGTCCATGGGGGTGGCGACCCCAGCCTCCAGGGACCCCAGGGCCTCGTCCTCAGTGGGAATGTCAGTGAGGGACACGCGAGAGCCAGAGAACTCAGGCTGCAGGGGGCGGGGCACGGAGGGCAGCTCCTCCAGGTCTTCCTCTTCAGAGTCCGAGGAGGATGAGAGCCCCCCACTCGGGGGTGATCTTCTGGGTATGGCCACCCACACCCGCTCCGGGGGCGCCCGCAGCAGCTCGGGGATAGGGCGCAGCACTAGGTGGCACTTGTAGCTGATCTGGGAGCGCTGGAAATGGGGTACTATGGTCAGACCAGAGGGGCCTGGAGCAGGAATGGCAAAGCAGGGGGACAGGGCCAAGGGGAGTCAAAGGGGGGCCAGGTATGGACCTAAGGAAAAGCAGGAGCATACTGGAGCCACGGTGAGGGTCACCATGGGAAAACAATCGGAGTGAGAGGAAACGGAGCCAGCCTTACCTGCCACCTCCTTCGGGACAGGAAGAGCTTCAGGTGATCCGTGCTCACCTCGGCACCCTTTGCCTGCGTCTGCACACCCAGGAAAGAGGGCCTGAGAGACAGCTCTCTGTCAACCTAGACCCTCAATAGTTTGCAATAAAGACAAACTCTAAAGCCAAACGCTGGTGGCTCACGCCTCTAACCCTAGCTACTCAGGAAGCTGAGGTCTGAGGATGGTGTTTGAAGCCAGCTGGGGCAGGAAAGGTTGTGAGGCTCTTATTTCCAATTGACCACTGTGAAAACCAGAAGTGACACTGTGGCCTAGGGTACTGGAGCACTAGCCTTGAACAAAACAGCCCAGCAACAGCACCCTGGCCCCAAGTTTCAAGTCACATGACCAAGAAAAAAAATGTCTACTGGGGGGAAGTACTGAAGGGTGGACTGAGCCGCACTGAGTCTGAGCTCCTGTGTGGTCCCCTTCAGTCTGTCAGGACAACCCCACCACCAAGATACACACCTGACCAATCCCTGAACCTAAAGAAAGGCAGAAAGCAGACGGCTCCAGGAGTGGTCACCAGGGCTCAAGGCCCTTTCTCCTGGTACTCTGGCTGCCCCAGAGACCGCCTTTTAAGCTGCTGGCTGGCCTCTGCCCATCTGTTTCCACGAAAGGCCAGCAGCCCAAACATCTGGAAGAGTAGTGGTCCGGCGAGAGACAAGGCTGTCCATAGCACCCTACCCAGCCTCTCAATGTCATTTCCGGTAGGAGGAAGGCTCTTATTTCAAGCACTGCTTAGGAGAATGACCTCAGTCTTCAGCTGAGCTAACACAGTACTCAATGGAGAGTTTATTCAGGGGCCCTTTCTAGTCTCATTTGCTGGGCCCTCACCCCTGTGTCTAGTTTAGTGTTCTAAGGTCCTGATCTTTGAAAACAAATGAAAGTTCTGCCCACATGCAGCTCATCATGAGAGAGAGAGAGAGCCAGCCAGGCTACCCACCCACCCACCTATCGGCATATGCATGCTGACCAATGCAGGACATAACTGGGTCCTCAGAAAGGAGAAAGATCAGAGCTGGCCTCAAGTTCCAGGGAGAACTTTGAAGAGAACTCCCAGGGTGTGGGTCCAGAACTATGTCTGGAGTCCGTAATACTCCAACTTGATCATTGATTTGGGCCCCAATTTCCTGGTTAACAAGAGTACCAGTATCCTCCCTTGCAGACCTATTGCGAGGCTAACAGATCATACAGATTCCATATCATTGTTACAGCATGTAGTAGGTGCTCAAGCCATTGAGCTGTTAGTAACGTTTTCTCTCCCTCCACCTCTGCAACACCACTTAGCAAGGCTAGACTTACTTTGAACCAAGGGTGTTCTAGCGTCTCCTCTGCAGTCGGTCTCCTGTAAAGGAGTGAGAATTAGGCACGGATTTGTCATTCATTTGTTCACTTGTTCATTCAGTTAATGAATATTTGAGAAAATGAGGGGAGGGGTGTTGCATCTAACAGGTGAGGGCATGCAGGGCACGTGGTGGGAAGGGGTGTCCTGGAAGCCTCAAACTCACAGCCTGTCCTGCACCAGCACTTTGATGAGGAAGGCCCGGGCCTCTCTGCTCAGGCTCAGGAACGTGATCTCCTCAAAGGCCACATTGTAGTTGCGGATGTTCATCAATGTCGTCCGATCATTTTCCCCAACGAAAGGGGAGATGCCTGTCAGACTGCAGGAATGGAGAGCGCTGTGGTGAGAGGTGAGCAGGCCCCTGGGGCTGAGGCAGAACTAGAGAGGGATGGATGCCAGAGGGGGCACAGAACCAGGGACAAAGGGGGTGGGGGCAGGTCACGGGAACAGCAGAGGCCAGAGGATCTGGACAAGAAGCCAAACTGTCTTGCCCCAATCTGAGCCCCATAACGAACAGGAGGGTAGTACTGCCCTAGGACTTGGTCTAACCCTGCTTTTGAGGGGGGCAGGTTCTGTCCTTCAGTGTGGCCTCCCCATGAGATGAGGCATCTGTGCCAAGGAAAAGTGACACCCTCCCCCAGACACTGAGTCCTGCCCCTTCCAGTCCACACTGTGGACACTCAGGACCAAGAGGTGCCATGCTGAAGTGGTACTGAGCCTGCGCTAGCCTCTCGGTCCAGTGATTCCACCTCTCAAGGAGGGACATGGTGATGGGAAAAGCTTGGACAAGCAGCTTAGGCATCTACATTTGTGCTCATGACCTCAGGTGAGGAGAGAGGGGGTGGGAGAGAAGGGGGCACCACAAGCCTACAGAGGGGTTCTTACCAGAGGAAGGCAACAACACCCACGGGCCTGTGGGAAAGGAAAGGGATGGGTGAGAGGACGGCTTACCCCCCCTGAAAGGGAGCAGTTCCCTCTTCCTCAAATCTGAAGGAAACCTGACCGCCCCCAGCAACACTGCCCTGGACAAATGGGTTACCAAAGTGCTCTCCACCTTGAATCTAGTGGTCCAGCTATCATGGAGAAATCAAGGATCAAGACAGGACTGGCACAGGAAGCCCAGACAACTCTGGGGACCAAGGAGGACCACATCTGCTTCACTAGGGGGAAGGCCCCAACTTCAGGGGAGCCAAGTGAGGCCCTGAGTGATTAGGTCAGCCCTGATCCATGCAGGATGGGAAAAACACAGGCCAGGAGACCCCCAAGACCACTGCCACCAACTGACTGACAGGGAAGGAATCCGAGCTTCCTAAAGCTCCTCCCTGCCTGGGAACAAGGCCCCAGCATGGCCCTCCAGGCCATCACACATCAGGCCCGCATTACCAGATGTCCGTGACTCCAGACACAGGGCTCTGGTTGACAATCTCAGGTGCCACAAACTCAGGTGTGCCATACTGGCAGTACTGGGGCTCTCCTGGGGTCAACTCCTGGGCGTTCCCAAAGTCACAGATGCGCACTTGCTCTTCACCGCCTTCACCATCCCATACCAGAAGGTTCTCAGGCTACGAGACACAGCAAGCGAGGGAGCTGAGTAAGGAAGGATACCTACCTCTTGGCCCCACCGGGGCTGCCTACCCCCCTCACCTTCACATCCAGGTGTAGCACGTGGCTCTGATGCAGGTAGCATATTCCCTCCAGCACCTGCCGCATATAGGCCCGTATCTGTGGAAAAAAGGGGATGCCGAATCCATGGGGGTGGGGAGGGGCTGTGCTTGATCACCACCAGGGCGGTGGCAAGAGTCAGGGACTGGGAACACAGGTTTGGTATTGCTGGCACTTAGGGATACCATGTAGAGCACCATAGGTTGGGCACTGCACAATTAATTATAATGAACATTACATTATAATATACTAACTAGAATTGTACAGTGTACACCATGTACAGCCATACATGGAAGGACTTCAGTGGGATCCACTGAGCTCCTTCTGAGAGAAGACTTTGGAAAAATGTGGCTAGGGATCAATAGTCAGGGGTGGGTCTGCTATCATTGAGAGTGTATAGCACAAGTGCCAAACAGAAGGTGGTTTCCTGGGCTGGGAAGTCCTGCTGCCTGTCTAGCTGTGCTCTCCACCACAGGACTAGGGCTAGGATCCACCCAAGGGTTCTCGGAGTTCAGGTACATGAAGACTGGTGCGCAGCCTGACCCCTGCCACCCGCTGCCCTCACCTCAGACTCACACACGGTGGGCTTCCTGGCCATTCTTTCCAGCAGCTCCTCGGTGCAGCTATGACCCAGATTAAGGAGAACAGGACTAGTGCGACGGCCCAGCCTAGCCCTGAAGCTCAGCACGGGCTTCAGCCTGGCACAAGGCTCTCCTCCCCCTCCATGCACATCTGATGCCATTCAGAGATACCATCCATCTTCCCTTTCCCCAGCATCGATGCACAGGTGGCACCCTATCCCCCCCAGCCCCACCCCCGTTAGATTCGCTAGCCAATCACTTATCCTCTCTGAGTCTGGGTTCCCTCAGGGGTAAGATGGGGATAACATTTCCTCTCCTGTCCACCCTAGGAAGTTATTTATAGGGATCAAATTACAGTGATAACTTGTTGACGGTTGGAGGGACTTCTTGACTCTATTTGATAATGACCCAAAGGTCCACAGTGGAACAATCTTGTCATTTTGCTGAGGATTGGATTGGGACAATGCAGCCTGGAAAGCTGGTGTGCAGGTCGTGGTCACCTTGCTCCAGGAGGGCTGAGCCAGCTACCCGGCATCCTTAGCACAAGTGGTCTTTGTTTAACCATAGCCTTTGTGAAAAGGTATGATCTGTTCTTTATGAAAGGAGCCCTCCAGAAAAAACTAGGAATTGGTGCTCATTCTGAAACGGGGGTCTCTTCAAACGTGAAGATATGCTGTACTGTATTTTATGATTAAAAAAAAATAATAAAAATCATTTGTGCCATCTGCTAGCCGTGTGACCTTCAGCCAGTTACTTAACCTCTTCATACCTGTTTCATCAGCCATAAAACAGGGGTAATAAAATTCTACAAGGTATACACGAGGGTGGACTAGGTTAATATTTATAAAACTTGTACAACACTGCCAGGCCCGCATTAAATGCTATTCAATGCTGACACAATGGCTTTTGCAGAAGTCTTTAGATTCATCCCTTCCGAATACCAAGGGGACCACTTTGTAAATGGTAGCACACGATGCCAATTGGCTGTGACAAGAACAGGATGGGGCCCCCTCCACTCCCCAGCCTGTCCCAGGATACAGCTCGGTGACAATGACCAGTCCCCGGCGTCTCTCAAAGGCTTCGTGGAAGTAGAGGACACAGTCATGCTGAAGCCGGGCCAGCAGCCGGGCCTCTCGCCTTGCTGATGCCTTGGGCTTCGCCTGGCTGGGGATGAACTTGGCTGCAAACTCCAGGCCAGAGCTACGCTCCACCACGCGCCGCAGGTAGGAGAAGGCACCCCTGGGTGACATAGGGAGGAGACAGGTAGAAATAAGGCTTCCCTCGCTGGCAACGGCACTCAGTCGTTACTGCAGCCGTGGCTGTTCATCCTTTCTAGTTCTAGACCCAGCAGTCTCTCTGGACCCCAAACTCTGGCTCCCTCTTAGCCCCCTACCTGCCAATCTCCTGGTGGATGTCATAAAAGTCACTGAGTCTCCTTCCTCGGTGTTCTTCGTCCTCTCCGACCCCCTCGACCTCCATAGCTGTCTGAGCTGGGGAGGAGACAGACAGTTAGGAAGGGCGAGAAAGGGATGAGGGCAGAGACTAGAGCAGGTGGAGATGAAGGAGACAGAAGGGGAGCAAGATTGCCGGGTCCCAGACAGGCGCTGGGGTTGGAGGCCGGGGCGGTCAGAACAAGGGCTCACAGCACATTTCCCGGGAACACTGGCCCACCTGAGTGCACGGCCAGCTCAGCTTTGCAGGAGACTTCGCCTGCCAGGTTCCGGGCGGTGCAGGTGTAGACGCCTCCGTCCTGGACCCCGGTGCTGAGCACCACGAGGGAGCACTCATTCTCCTCATACACGAAGCTCACGTGATTGCTCTCGGCCAGCAGCATCTCATCCTGCAGAGCGGGATGTTACCGACAGCCCAGGCTTGCCTCACCAACACCTGGGGCTGGGCCCCATGGCTTTGCCTCCATGGCAGAGAATATCTTTCACCTGGAGCCAGGAGCCTGCCTTCCTGGCCTCATCTCTGTCCCCCCCACCCCCCAAGGCTGTGGCATCTCCATCTCAGCTTTGGCTTCTCCCTTAGTGACTGCCAACATCTCTATGTCCCTAACCCATTGCCCAGGCTGCCGCCCCTAAGGCCTCGGAAGAACCCTCACATCCCCAGGGAGTACCCACATCTTCTCCCCCTCTCCCCGCCCCGCCTCCCCACCGCAGCCATCATTTCCCTCTGACCTTGTACCACATGATGTCCGGCAGTGGTTTCCCTTCAACCACCACAGCAAAGCGAGCTGTGTCCCCGGCCCCAACCTCCACATCCTCCATGATAGACTCAAACCGAGGGGCCTCTGAAATGTACAGGGGCAAGGAAGGGGAAGTGGGGGGGTGATGATGGGGGGGGGAGTGGAATGTCATTGAACCCGCCTCCTCCACCTCTGATCCCTACCAGCACTTGGCTCAGCCAAATACTACGCTCCCTGCCCCCCCAGATCCTTGCCCTTGGGGCACCAGAGTTTCTCCCCTGAATCATGCGCCTTCTCTGGAAACCCGAATAAGTGATGTCCTCGATGCTTCAGAAACAGAGTCACAGGTGCAAGGCTTGCTTTGTTGGACTCTCAGTGTTCATTTGCCAGCTTTGAAATTTTCACACACAAAAGAATCTGAATTTCCTGTCTCTTGGAAAAATCAGGACTAGGCAGCCTTTCGGAGCCCTACTCTGCCTGCAGTAACCAGGCAAGACGCAGCTCAATGCTGCCCCCTGTCGGTGATCGCCCATCTCACAACCCCACGTGGCAGCTTTTCTGACTTTGCCTGCTCTTGGCCCCTGCAGGAGGCCAAGCATGACCTAGAATTAAGCTCATAAATGATATTGCCTCTGTCTTGAAGGTTCTCTCTCTCTGAATCTTATTTAAATGTTTAGGGGGTCTGTCTATCATCATGGAAATGGAAAGATAAACAAGTGAGTAACCTCCTAATTAACTGGACAAACCAGAAGCCAATTCTCAGCTTAGTTCTTCCATACATGGCTGGGATTTTCTTCTCCACATATAACACATGTCACAGTGTTCCCTGTAAAGCAGCCTCTAGTTCTCACCATGGAATCAGAAATATTTTGCCATGTGAAGAAGCCCATGGCTTCCAGGTACCCCTGTCCTGAGCATGCCTGAGGATGTTGGCTCTAAAAGATTGGGGTTTAATTAGGCCCTCAAGAAAGGGCAAGATGGTTGGTTGGGTACAGACTGCCACAGAGACCTACCTGGCTTTTATACAGACAACAGGGAGACCATTCTAGGGGTGGGGAAGAGGAAGGAGCTAACCATTTCATTTGCCCTGCCTAGGAATGGGGTGGGGCCTAATAGAGCAGTATTGATGTAAGCCCCAGGCCGGCTTTACCCGCTGCCTGGGATGCATTCTCCTTCTGCGACTGCCCAGAGCAACCTGAGCTGCAGAGCTCTAGGTGCCAGGGCCTTCCTGTATTCTAGATATGGGGCTATAATTGAGATGATGAGTCTAGCAGATGGTACTGTCCTACAGCAAGGTAATGTCAGAGCAGTGTCCATGGTTTGAACTCAGGACCTCATGCCTGCTAGGCTTGTTTAGCTATTTTCAGCCACACCTCTAAGCTCAGCTATTTGCTGGTTAATAAGAGGTGCAGTCTCACTGACTTGGGAGCTGGCTACAAACTTGATTGATCCTCTATATCTCAGTCCCCTGAGTAACTGGGATTACAGGCATGAGCCACCAGCACATGCTACTTCTTACACAGTTTGTAAGCACCTTTCCTCCCCTTTAGAAATGTAATTCCCAGTCTGCTGGGGTGTGTGTGTGGGGAAGGGGTGCAGTATATGAAAGTCAAAGCATTGGAAGGTTTTGAAGTGAACTTCAATGATTTTTTTTAAGCACCAGAAAATATCCATTTGCCCATAGATCACCTGTGCTAACTGCCTCCTTTGATTTGGGCTGGAATTGTAGCCACTCAGCAGGTTATACCATGCAGCTCATGTGGAACTGAAGTTCTGAGTGGCAGTTACAGATGTCTGGGGTTAATTAACAAACCAGAACACAGTACAATTACTGCCTAATGCATGCTATGGCTTGAGAGGCTGCGACTTTAAAGGAGAAATGACCAAAAAAAAAAAAAGAAAAAAGAAAGAAAGAAAAGAAAAAAGAAGGCCTTTTCTACAAGGGTTGAGAGACTTTTTCTAACAGGCTGTGCCAAAGGGCAGCCAGGAACCTCGGAGCTGGAAGGCAGGAGATAAGCTGTACTCATAGCTTTGTTCTTGGACTTCTCATGCTAGTTATAATTGAGACACCACTTCCTGTTGTGGTTAGTATGGGAAGTGGGCATGCCTCGTGGCTTTGCAATCTGATTTGTAGACTTGAACTCAGCTCCTATGGGTTTTTTTGTTTGTTTGTTTGTTTGTTTGCTGATCCTTGGGCTTGAACTCTGGGTTTGGGCCCTGTCCCTGAGTTCATTTTTGCCCAAGACTAGCCCTCTACCACTTCAAGTCACAGCACCACTTCTGGATTTTTCTCTGATTAACTGGAGGTAAGGGTTCAAATTGTGATCCCCAGATCACCGCAGCCTCCAGAGCAGCGAGGATTACAGCATGAGCCACCAGTTCCCAGCTTCTGTAGATTTTTAAATCAGGTTGTGTGACCTTGGACTAGGGTACTTAGTACTCTTTCAACCTCAGCTTCCTCACCAATAAAATGGGGGTAATAACTGACCCCCATCTCACAAGGGACTGTAAAATTGAAATGGGATATGTATGAAATACTTAACACTGATCCAGGCACATACAAGTGGGAGTGCAATGTGTACCATAGCAGCTCATCACCAGCCTGGTCCTATTCCTGCCATTAGATAGTGAGGCCTGAGAGACAGGGCACAGGACTGGACTCCAGGCAGTGGCGGGTGGATGCGGGCACCTGAGGATGTGTCTGAGAGGACGGAATGAGGAAAACCCTGTTGTTGCTCACCTGCCAGCTCCAGGGTGACTGAACAGGCCTTTGTGCCGTGCCGGTTACGGGCCGTGCAGGTAAGGGGTCCCAGGTCCCGGCGGCTCACCCGGCAGATTCGAAGACAGTACTGGTCGTCATCTGGCTGGCTCAGTTCGTAGACACCTGCCCGTGCTTCCAGGAGGGCCCCTCGGCAGCTAAGGGACACATGACAGGGAGGTCCTACCAGCCAGGGATAGAGGGGGCAGGGTTGGGCTGCCACAGGTGCAGAAAGGGGTGATGGGGGGGGGATGTCCCTACCTCCTCCAGACGACCTGGGCCTCCACATGATTGAAAGTGACAGTGACACGGGCAGGCTGTCCCTCCACCACGTACACCACGTCAGGTTTGTCCAGCACGGCAGGAGCCTCGTCCAGGGGTGGACCTGGGGGGAAGAGAACATCAGCTCTGTGCAAGGTTGATGCTAGGACCTTGGTACCCCCTGTTCCTTTCACACCCCCTGATCACTGCTTAAGCTCCAATTTCACAGATGAGAAAGCCGAGGCTCCTAGACAGCTTTACTTAGCCTTTTGTTCTGGGAATGTAGCCAGGTATAGCAGAAAATCACCCATTGGACTCCAGCTTGTTAGCCCCCCCTCCCACCAAACCTTGAATTTGTCCCCTGGATTTGATGGGCTGGGGTCCCACCAGCCACACTGTCCCTGCCATAGTTATCAAGTCTAGGGCAGTCCCCAGGCTCTACAAGAGCCCCACCCCTCACCCGCAGAAGCACCTGCTCACCTCGCTCCAGCAGCTGTACAGGCTCCGAAGGAGCTGAGGGCTTGCTGCTGCTCTTGCCACTAGTGCTGAGGACCCGGAAGACATGCCGGAGCCCCTTCCGGAGCCCTATGGCTGCCCATTCAGGCTCTTGCAGGCCTGTGGCCAGCGCTGTCCACTGGTCAGAACCCAGTATCTGGTGCTGTACTGTGTATGTCAGGGAGTCTGGGTCTAGAGAGAAGAGAAGAACAGCAAAGATGCTCCTATCCCTCCGCATACTCAAGCCCCTTGCTCCTTGGTGCCTCTGTCTGCTCCTTTCCTGCCCATTCCTTTCCTGCCCATCCGCAGTCCTACGTGGCCCAGACCTACCGATGGCCATGTCCAGAGTCCTGGGGGGATTCCAAGTGAGCATGACCATCCTTCCTGTCACAGCCACCACCTGCGGGGCACCATCTGGAGGGCCGGGAACCACATCTGAAAGCCACAGGGTGGAGATCTGTGTGTGTCCTTTTAGACCCAACGGCTCTATGGGACCGCCAAACATTTGGCTGGGGGCTGGGGGGTGCAGCTCCAGGGAAGAGGGAGGGCCAGATGGTCCTCAGGAAGTAGAAGAGAGGGAACTGGGTGTGGAGGCTCCTCCCTGGAGTCCCAAGGGGTGCTGAAGGTCAGGCTGTGGATGTTGCTACCCAGGAAAGTGCCTGCCTTACCTGTGACATAGAGATGAGCGTAACAGGCAGCTTTGCCCAGCTTATTGGCGATGACACTCTTGTAGACGCCGGCGTGCTGAGGCCCCACGGCAGGGAACACCAGGCGATGGACATCCCTGTCTGGTGGGGGAGGGACAGGAACACAGGGACTGAGCAAGGAGGCTTTGTAGGGTGGGTCCATACCATCCTAGGTCTGGTCACTCATGCCACCCAGAAGGGAAGAAGGGAGGGCAGGCAGCAAAAAACATTACCTTTTCATGCCAGGCCAAATTAGGTCCTTGTCTATACCTAGCCCCCTGGCCTCTCTTGCCATCCCTCTAGTGCTTAGCGCCCAGCAAACGAGCACCTCCTTCATATACTGGGTCACCCTCCTTGTCCCTGGACCCTGAAGGGATCAGAGTTGCTTGTTCCTCCTGCAGACCCTTCTCTATATCCTAACCCACTGCCTACACATCCTGTCTCCAGCAGAGACCTAGAAAAGCCCTCTAGGAGAGCAACCAAAGCCCAGACTCCCTTCCCACCATGTAGGCTGCTACTCCTTCACATCTTAGCCCTCACAGACCATCAGACCCTGCAATGAGCCACCTGCATTGCCCGGGTCTCCCCTTCCCTTCCCCTGGTTTCCTTCCTGAGATCCCAGCCATCAGGCTGACACCTGACTTAGCCCACACTGCTTTGGAGGCGTTTTCCTCGTGGCTTTCAAACTCCCATCTAGCCCATCCTCGGAAAGACAGTGTTACTTTTGTCCAGATCAGCTTGTCCAATCCAGAACTCAATGCCTTTCATGCATAAACTCAGTGCCAAATATATGTTACTCTACAAATTATAATAGCAGCTGTCCACTCGATGACTAGCCTATGTAGATACTTGACATGCTTTATCTCACCCTAATCTTTTCAACAACTCTACAAAATTATCCCCATTTGCCAATGAGGTCAGAAACAGTGACTGACTTGCCCAAGGTCACACAGTTAAGAAATGATGAAGCAATTGATGGAATTTAGTTCCATCTCATTCCAAAGCTCTTTCCTTACATCCTGCTTCCTGAATGATAAGGAGGCTGTCTTTGGCGAGGACACAAAGAGCAGGAGGTACTGAGCTCCTCCGCATTAGGGATGTCCCCAAATACCTCTCCCTTCTCTTAGCAGTTATCTCCACACAGAACAGTCACTCCTTCATTTATCTCCACTGACACTATTTATAAGAGAAGAGATGCCAAACGCTGCCAGCGACCTCAGATACAAGCAGAAACAGAGACGCCAGATCTTGAGTCGGACACCCACCCAGGGCCTCAAGGCAGAAGGGGACACAGGGAACTTTGTGGTTGAGCAGGGGTAACTGCTGGAGGGGCCTGAGGGTAAAGGTCAGGGCTACAGTGGTGGCTGGAGATAGGGTGAGGTTAGGGAGAATCGGACACCGTCCTTGATTGCCTTTGAGTAAGTCCCTGTTCCTCTGTAAGCCTCCATTTCACCATCCAGTAGTATCTTCCTCATAGGCCGGTGGCCAGGTATGATGATCTATGTCAGGTCTTTAGCATTGAGGGTCTAGCACTTAGAAAACCTTAATAAGAGGACCTTGTTCACCTGTAGCTGTGGGAGCAAACCACCATGGGTGACCCTGTGGGTAAGACTTAAGGAAGGCAGAAGGACCTCGCATGAGAGTCAGGTTCCTTCAAGGAAGGAACAATGGTGCTTCCTTGAGGAGGAAAAGGTACTAACACAGAGGGCACCAATCTAAATATACTTCTCTCTGCAGTCCTGACTGTGGCTTCCCTATTAGCTACTTAACCCTGGCCACACCTCCTGGGTCTGCTAGACTCCACCTACCATGGCTCTTTCACTGAGATTTCTTAGGGACAACTGGCAGCACTGTTTCAATAGCAATTATACTAAGATTTACCATTTACTTACCACCAGCTTGTGCCAGGCCCTGCTCTCAGTGCTTTCTATATGAGAACTTGTTTCCTTCTTGCAATAACCTACTCATGGATGAGGAAACTGAGGCAGAGTTCTGTAACCTGCTCAGGGTCCCAAGGCTGGTGAGCAGCAGGTTGACTTGCCCATCCAGTAAGTCCACCCAGGGGAAATTCAGCAGGTAGGTGCGGTGTGAGCTCAAGGAGGGAGACACAGACCTCAGCCCCTACAGGCTCATCTTGACCAGGGAGGCTGCGGAAAAGTGAGAACCCCGAAGCCAAAAGATTGCTGCAGAGGAGAGGCCCAAGGGTCCGTTCCCAGACACGTACACTGTGTCATGCGCCGGTCATCACTGCTCTGGATGCGGTGGCCATTGTGAAACCAGCTGATGGTAGGATAGGGCAGGCCTGTCACCTGACACTCCAGCATGGCCTCCTTGGCTAGTCCCACCTCCAGGTCCTGAAGAGGCCGCAGGAAGTCAGGAATGGACAGCCGCTCCAGCTCCCCCTGCTCTGGCTCCTCAGGGATGGATGGCATCTTCTCCAGTTTTGAGCTGCAAAAACCATATGGCTACCCAGAGGCTGAGGGCTCTATGCCTTCCAGTGCAGGGCAGGGGTACCCCTAAGGCAGCTGGCAGCACCTGGAGCCCTAGGTGGTACCTGGGGCCGGAGGCAGCTGTCCGAGGCTCCTCCACATAGAGCTGGGCGGAGCTGTGGGCCTGGCCATGGGTGTTGGTGGCACTGACTGCATAAAGACCTTCATCCTCGCTGCCCACGTGAGCGATGTGCAGCGAGTGCAGACCCCCGTCCTGCCGTAGGCGCACGTTCTCGCTCTCCTCCACTGGGCGGCCTGGGGGCGGGGGGGGAGGGAGGGAGGGAGGGCAGTAGAGCAGTCCCAGCAGAGGTCTGGTCATGCTGTCACCTAGCCTGGGCCCAAAGGGTCTCTCAATATCTGCGGTGGGGGTGTGTGTGTGGGGGGATGCATACCAAAATGAGTCCAGGTGACGGAGGGGGGTGGGGTGCCGCTTATCTTGCAGTCGAAGCGGGCTGCGCGGCCCTCTAGCACCTCCATGTCTTCCAGGAGCCGGGTGAAGAGGGGTGCCAGGGAAGGCCGGACGGTCAGGCGGGCACTGCAGGTCAGCTCATCTGGGAGGGAGGGGGAGCACTGGGGTGAGGACGGCGGTGAAGGCCCGGGCACTGCCCCCTCTCGGGTCCTTCCCAGCTCAGGGAATCCCTGGCAAGAGCCCTGCAGAGGCCTTGCGCACGGGGACTGAGGCAGTGGGCAAAGGTCCATAAAGCTGGCATCTCAGGAGGCCATCAAGGATAAGTACGGGGACACGAGGTTGCCAATGTGGACTATGGGTGCCATGGAAACCCAGGGCCTAGCCCTGCTTCCCTCTGCCTCACTCTGCCTGCCAAGGATGAAGCACAGCTCAGCTGAGAAGGTTCTAGAAGCCAAGCCCACTGCCTCTCTCACAACCTCCTCCCCCCCCGCCCCCCGATTCTTCTCTGTACCTGGATTTCTCCCACTTTCTCATGGCAGAGAGCACATGCCCCCTTGCTTCACTCTACTCCCTTCGCCATGTAGAGACTCTTCTGGAGGAGAAAGAGAAAGGCCCTCCCCCACCTGATGCCTTCACCTATGGTCGTCACCTGCCATCGGAGGCAGGTGCCCTCACCTCCGAGTATCAAGGAGGACAGGACCAGGTCAGAGATGGTATCCATAGCAACAACCGCTGGCGTCTATTAGGTGCCACCCTTTGCCCAGGCACTACACTTTGCTCTCTGCGTACATGGTCTCACTGATCCTACCAACCCGCCCCCCCCCCCGTGGAGTCAGTAATGAGCATGATCTTTTAAAAACAGATGATTCGTGTCAAGTTCAGAGAGAGGAAGTGGCTGACAATTTCCAGGGAAAGAAGGAGAGCCCAAGTCCAGGCTTGTTTGCTGCCCTTCAGGGGCACCATGGACATGGGAGCGGGGACCTGGGACCTTCTGTCCCGGGAATGGCTCTCGGTGCTTGTTGTTTACGGGCTGGAGTCTTGACACTATCTGCACTTCCACAGAGGTGGCCTCCTGCTTCCTGGGCATTTTATTCTGTCCCAGCTCTTTCACACCCAGTCCCCTCCCTCCACCTCTGGAGACTCAGGAAGCCCTAGGACCTGAGCCCGTGGTTACCTTTGGCTGTGCTGAGCTTGCAGGTGTAGATGCCGCTGTCGTCCTCGTGCACAGAGGTGAGCAGCAGCTTGCACTTGCGGCCGTCAAAATGCATCTTGCATTTGAGCAGCGCTGGCTGCAACAGACGGCCGTGACACAGCCAGTCCACCTCCACGTCGGTGGGACCTGCCACCAGGCACTCAAACAGCGCCATCTCCCCGGCCCCCACGTCCACGTCCTGCAGGGGGGCCAGCACGGCCAGGGACCGGCTTTCAGGGTGTGCTGGGGGAAGGGGAAGGCAGCACAGTGGGCATACACAGAGCAGAGACGTACAGGGTAAGGGAGACACACACACATACACACACAAAGAGACAGACACAGAGAGAGAGAGTTGCATTTTGTTCCTCTGAAGATGGGGGGGGGGGGACACCCACCCACCCTGGCCAGGACAGCAAAGAGCTTCTAGACCCGGCTTTGAGAGAGCAACCCAAGCTGGCCCAGAGAGGGAGGACTGGAGAAGTGAGAGAGAATCGGGGGGGGGGGGGGAGAGCGGAGAGGGGTATGTGGTAGCGGCATCGGCGGTGGAAAAGAAAACACAGCACACAAGCTGGGTACAAACTGGACTTTATTTGAGCTAAGAAATAAGTGTTTCCAAATACCTCCGTCCCCGCTAAAGCCCCACTGCTGTGCCAATCCTGGCTACCTCCCTCGTTCCCACAGCATCCTGAGCCCTGGCTACGGGTGTCCCACTGGGCCCTACACCTGCCGGGGGCCAGGGCTGAGCTGGGGGCCTCTGGCCTGCTTGTCCCTTGTGGAATAGAAAGTGTTGTGCCACTTGAATCTCATTCCTGGAATGGTCAGCACCCTGCTCCCCCACAGTGGGCCCTCTGTCCCAGGCCCTGCCCCTCTGGGCCCCTCCTCTACCCTGTGGGTGCCATGCCCTGTCCTCTCACCCCACCCCAGCCGAGAGGCATCCTTCCCTGACTGTCACAGACACACAGACAGACAGACAGACGGATAGACGGTGGCCTATAGCAGCATAGCACATGCATTCGCTGAGGGCTCCCCCCACAGTGGGGGGTTGGGCTGGAAACCCCTTCTGACTTGCCCCTTCCCAGCACTCAGTCCATCTGAGGGCCTCCCGGCCTGCACAGACACATGTCCACTTTAGGAGGGAGGGTCCACAGGGGCCCATGGGCTACACCCCCCCTCCCCAGAGTGCTGCATGGGCTGGGAAAGATAGGGGAGTCTGGGCGGGTCCAGGCCGGTGGGCCGGCTGAGTCTGTGGGCAGGAGGCAGTGAAACACAGCGAGGTCCGAGAGGTGCCTGAGACAGGGGCGCAGCTCGGAGGGTAGCTGGGGGGGAGCGCAGGCGGCCCCCTGAGCTCACTCGCCTGTATACAGACAAAAACCTCAGTCAGCAAGCGGCAGGTTAGTGCAGCACACGCACGCACATGCACGCACACGCACACAAACACTCGCACAGACCTAGCTAGGGCCCTACTGGCTGTGGATTTGCCTCTAACCCTGCAGGGCAGCCACATTCAGCTCCCCGAGACTGGCCCTGGGGTGCAGGGGCCAATGGTTAACCGGGTCCCTGAGGTTCCTAGGTAGGTGGCGTCGCTGGGCAACCAGGGGAGAGGTATTCACAGGTGCCCTTCAAGGCCAAGCATCAGAGAGAGAGAGAGAGAAAGAGAGAGAGAGAGAGAGAGGCACCAAGACACAGGTTAACACAGAGACGTGAGGCAAAGCCGGACCCTGCAGAAGGACTCAGCCAGAGAGCAGGGGATGAAGAACTTATAGACGAAGAAGTGGCAACCATAGGACCAACAGGCGCCAGAGAGGAGAAGGCAAGTGAGGTCTGGCAGACGGACTATGAATCTAAGGACCTTGCTGGGTTTGAAGGGACTGAGCCCACGGGAAGGTAGGGAGGGATGACAGTGGAGTGAGAGGCTAGTACTCTGCCATCGCGGGGAGGGGGAGGGAGGAGGCCCAGAAAATGGCCAGCCTCTGGGGAGGAAAACCCAGTAGCCCTGGAAAGGTAGCCGGGTGAGGTCCTGTCATCTCAGCTCTCTGTGAGGTCCTCCTCTTATATCCCCCAACTCTGGGGACCCAACCCCCTCCACATATCAGGGTTCTGCTCATCCTAGCACACCTGAGGTCCCCGCAATACTGCATGTCCAAGTCATCCCAAGGGCCCCTCCGAACGGGTCCAACCCCCAGACTCCCCCATGCTGCCCCATCGTGAGAACCGTACATCAACAAGATGGGTAGGAGGGCGAGGGGCAAGAGGAAAAGCAGGATGTGGAAGGGCCTGGGCAGAGCAGGGTGACAACGGCTTAGAAGAGTATGGAAGGAGAAGACAGCCAGCTACAGGAAGCAGGGTCTCTAGCTGACATTAGGGGCTGGCTGGCGCGGTGAGGAATCTGCACACACCAGCTGTGTGGCCCTCAGCAAGTTGCTTCTTCCGTCTGGGTCTATTTTACTCACATACAACACAGAAACAGCCAAACTAGGGGGGATCTCCACAGCCCTTTCTGTGTGGCATTCTCCAGGTGAGGTTGTGTGAGAGCCATTAGTAGGGTAGAGATCTGGGCCCATTTGGGGGAGGAGGGGGGGATGTTGTGTGTGAGGCTCTCACCTCGAACCTCCAGGCGGGCCTCACACTGCCGAGCGCCGTATTCATTGACCGCCTTGCAGGTATAGAAGCCGGCGTCGCCCCTCTCGGCAGCCAGGATGCGCAACCTGCACAGTCCTCCCTCGGCCTCCTCTGCAAAGCGCCTCTGGTCGGGGCGCACAGGCTGGCGGTTCCTCAGCCTGTCGGAAGGACCAGAACTGAGTCCTAGAGCCCAGGCCCCACCCTGCTCCCCCAGCCAGACTTTCCCTCCCCACCCTCCCACCACTGTGGGCAGGGGAGCTACCTCAGTGCTGTCCAGCCTGGCGGTGTCCCTGGGGTAGGACTCCACTCACCCCAAATCCATCCCTCTGACCATGAGCACCCCCCCCCCACACCCCACCCAGGCATCAGGGGTGCTAAGAACTTCCAACCGCCTGGTACTCCCTTCTCAGAAGCCACTGCTTTTGGAGTACAACCTTGCTGTTTCGCTGTGACGAGTTCCTAAACTTCCTCGTGTCAAATTTTCATCTGTTTATATCAGAAAGATGGGCTTTCCCACTTTGCAAAAGGAATACAAAAGACTTCACGGTGTTAACAGCCACAACAAAAATCGCCAGAGACCAATCAATGAAAAACACAAAAACCTAAACCAATAAAAATCATGCTGAGTACTACGTGTTCTAGGCACCTGGGATAGGGAGGCACCGCAGCTGAGGCCCACCGTGAATTCCGGGCCTCCCCAGGGAGCTCAGAAACAAACTGTGATGCCTGGGCCCAGCACAGGGTTGGGCACAGAGGAACTCAAAAGTCACCCTGTATCAAGTGACTGGGTGGGGGTGGGTAGCCCTGTCCAGGACTCACAGGGTGAGACAGGAATCATCTATTACTCCAGTGTCTCCTGAGAAAGCTCTTGAACACCAGGGTGAGAGTGGTACTGCTACCCCTGGGGTACGGACCCCCAAGGAAGTCTTCTAGGGCTCTGCTCCCTTTCACCAAAGCCAGCTCTCAGAAGTGGGAGATGCAAGTGTGGGGGTTGGGGGGGGGGAGAGAATGGCTGCTACTCACCAAGAGACCACAGGCTTGGGCTCACCCTGCACACGAATGCTCATGATGACATCTTGGCCTTCTCTGACTGACTGGTCCATGAGGGAGACCTGAAAGGGAGCCCCAAAGTGTCAGGGGTGATATGGTAGAGTGTTAGGGAACCTGGGACAGCGATCTCTTCCACATCAGTTTAGATGAGGCTGGATCGGAGTAAGGAGGACTCATAGAGCCTAGGCACGTCCTCAAGGGGCATGCCAAAGAATGGGGTACACAGGGTTGGGGTGCCACCTCAGGGGTCTGACCTTGAAGGTAGGTGGTGCTTTGTAGCCAGTGTCAGAAGCATGCCGGTCCTGGCTGGGACTGAGCTTCATGGTGGGGGTTCGGGGCCAGGTCTCCCCAGGCTCTGGGAATTCCTCTGGGGGGCTCAGGTACTCTTCATCGGAAGTGATAGGGCTGCTGAGGGGGGATGTGGACCCACCTGGAGGAGAGACCGAGAGGATGCCAGGGGAGGGAGAGGCAGAGAGACACAGAGCCCAGGAGTAAAGAGCGTCCGTGGGCCCTGCCCTGACTTCACCTCCTAGACTGCAACCGCATGCTGCGTGACCTTGCCCAAGCCCTTGCGATCCCTGAGCCCCCATTCCTCCTCTACCTCGGGCCCTGCCAGCACTGACCCTGTTCACTGCCCTAGGAGGGGACACCAGAGCACAAGGGTGGCTACTGGACTCTGAGAGGGGACCCTGAATGCCCAAGGGGCAGGAAATGTGCATTCCTGGCAAGAAGTGTGAGTCCAAACTACCACTCACGGGCTCCCAAAGCAGGCAGCGCGGTCTCTGCCACCTCAGAACAGTGGACCCGAGACGCTGATTTCTTAGGCAAGCTAGGCATGGTGCAGAGGAACACACACCTTGGACGAGTCCCATCCTGACCTCAGTCCAGGGCCAGGGAGGTGGCACTGTCCAGCCCGCCCTTCCCCCCTCCCTTCTCAGCTTCCTGCCACAGATACCACAGGGGCACCTGTTGGCCCCAACTCTGCAGCGGGGCCCCCAAAGGTCCATGGGGAGGGGAAAGCGGAATCATAGTATCCACAGAAAGGGGTGGCTCCATCTGGGGAAGAGGAGAGAGACATTGTACGGTTTGCCTTTGGGGGAGAGGTGTCCCCAGAGCTCTGTCACCCTCCCCCAAAGCTGGCCAGGGGCCCAGCCATGCCGGGCTGGCTCTTACCCGACTGCCAAATACAGACATGGATCTGCCACAGCCCCCTGGCCCCTCCTCCTGGTTCCCCCCACACACGCTAAACCCCCCAAAGAGCTGTACCCCAACTCACTCCGAGACTCTGCACATGGGCCCCCGGACCTGCACCTTCTCCAAGGCTCCGCTCTGGCGCCAGTCCTTCCTGCCCCCTTCCTCCTGCCCACCGGGGCCTTGGATCCCCAGGGAGCAGGTACCCAGCCGGCCAAGCCCCACTCACTCACTGTCCCAGCGGAGGGGGCCCCACTGAGTGGGCCCTGGGGGAGGGGAAGCGGGAGGTGGGGGTGGCCAGTGGGAGGCTAGCCTGAAGCAGGCGGGGGCGGGCAGGCGCTGGCTGGCTGGGAAGGTGGTGCCTGCGGAGACCACAGGCAGCCGGGGAGAGGGAGCAGAGGGAGGGGCAGAGCCCAGCGGAACGGCTGAATTTAGCCCTCGCTCATTCCCAAGAAGTGGCCTGCCTTTCTTCTCCTTACAGCTCGGGGCACTGACAAGAGCAGAGCTCCAGGTGTGGGCCCCCCTCCCCCAAGGGAGGAGCCGATGGCAAATAGCCTGTTGCCCCTTCCTAAGCCACCCTGACCTGGGAAGGCACGTCCCAGCCTCGACCCCGCAGACAGCACACACTGTGCTTTCCATAGCAAGAAGAAGCAGGGGATTCCTTCCCCCTCAACCCGAGGGGGGGTCTAGAAACCCCACTTCCTCCTCCCCAGTCCCATTACAATAAGTCTGGCCTGGCAGTCATTCCAGAACAGGGGTCAGTGCTCCCTGGGCTCTGCTGAGCACCGGGCGGGCAACCTGCCCTTCCCCCATCAGCCCACCAGTGCTAAGGTAAGGTGGGGGTGGCTGCCCTGGCCAGCCCCCTCCTCGCTAGCACTCATGTGCATCTGGGTTGGGAAAGGTGCTGGGGAGCGGTCAGTTCCGCCAGAGGAGGCTGTTAAACAGGGGCCACAGGTCCTCTCCCTCCCCTTCTCTCCTCACCCCGGCCCAGGGCCACATTCCCAAGCTATGACCAGTGTTTCCCAGCACTGCCCTGCGAGGAAGGGAGGGTGGGAACCAGCCAGAGGAGGGCCCACCCTCCCGGCTGGCAGTCTGAAAGGAGGCTTGCTGCTGGAGGCTTGGCCCTCAGCTGACACTGAAGTCACAGGCATGACCCCTCTCCCTCCTGGAGAGTGGAGGCCTGCTCCAGGGTCACCCCCCCCACCCCCCACCCCCAGGATGGACAGTGCTGAGGTAGCTCCCCAGCCCATGGAGGGAGGGTAGGGAAGAGATTCATGTGAGACTGGGAAGTTTTGCTGGGTGCCTCAGAGACCCCTGGTGGCATCTGTGGGGAATAGCACCTCAGGGACACCTAGCAAGCCAAGGTCCTCAAGCCCCGTGGACAAAATGACTTCCCCCGCCTTGTCCAGGCAGGAGGTTCAGGGAAGAAACAGCAGGCCTCTTTGAGACAAAGCAGTGGTCCCTGCCCTGCCATACCCCAAAACTTCATAGTCAAAGACGCTGATGAAGGATCCTGGGGCCCCACACCAGTCTCTACCAGCCTGTCATTGGGGTCCACGGCCAAAACCACCTTTGTAGCTAGTCCCTAACATGCCAGCCCTGCTCCACTTACAGACTAGATTTCCCTGTGGGAAAATGCTACAGGAAGTAGGGAATGGATACGCCTACCTAAGAGGTATATACATTCACCATACCTCAGAAGGACGGCGACAACACGCTTGCTCCCTGTTCCCACACAGACCCCATCCCCGTGCCTGCCCTTTTAACACTGCTCCCAGGTCAAACACAGCCAGTAAAAACACTGGCATTCGGGACTTCATAAATAAGAGAATGGTCTTTCCTCAGACCAGCTGGTCCCCACATCGCCTTTTCCAATGCCCCCTGTGTTCGCATCACAGAGAGAGCTGCGGCCACCATTAACCAAGCGTGTAACACATGAAAGGCACCGCCACCAAGGTTCTTTGGATCGGGATTGTCAGAATGACCCCTGAACCACCGCATCTGTGCAACCGGCTAGCTTATTCTGAAATGCAGATTCCTGGGCCTTGCTTGGCCTACATAGTGATTTTTCTGATATTGGGAGGTTGGGAAACTGCATTTTCAAAAGTACTGAAATGATTCCTATGCATGTGAAAGATGAGGGCCCAATGCTGATCCTCGTGGGAGGAAGACCAACTATGAAGAGGTACTTTCACTAAGTCCCAGTTAACGTAGTCATTCAACTTTAGGGCAGGGCCCGCATAGCCCTTGTACTTCCCACTGCACCAGTGGGCCTCTCATCTAAACCCCTAGCAGTGCTTTTCAAAGTTTACTGTGCAGAAAAATCACCTGGAGGGCTCCTCAGGCCACAGATGGCTGGGACACAACCCTAGAGTTCCTAATTCAGGAGGTCTGGCCTGGGCCGACCGTCTATATTTCTAATACATTCCCCAAGGGACACTGATGCTGCCAGTCTGGGAACCACACTATCAGGACCACAGATCCATGGTTTCCTATGCTACCCCCCAACCTCTACTCTTAGGCAAAGCCTCAATAACTGCCTCATCTCCATGTATTAGCCTAAGTACTTGGATGGAGCTCCTGAGGTTTTCTGAGCCCAATTGCCAGCTCATCCCCAGTCCTTGTGGCTCATCCACAGTCCTTGGATGTCCAGGAGAGCCCCAAAGGGTGACTGCAAGGGCTTAAAGAATAGAGATGGCCCACACATGTGTTCAGTAGCCTTTGACTAGTAAGGGTGACAAGCCGAGCACAGAGATGACTAAAATAGCAAGCAGCAATGAATGAATGACAAGGTGGCCAGAAAGGAGAAGATAAGAATTCTGTGGAGAGCTGGAGATGACTTTTGGCTCAAGGAAAAAGAGGGAACTGAGGGAGAGGTGGTATTGGAACTAGAGTTGGAAGAAAACAAAATAGCATTCAAGGCAGAGGCACCTGCATGAACAAATGTTCCTGTGGAAGGCACATGTACAGAGGCCTGCTGCTCGACTGTCGGTGACAGAGCTGGGGGAAGAAGCCAGCAATGCAACGTGAGAGCGAGTGCCTTGTGCTGCTTCCTGCCAGTGATGAGGTATCCTCCGGCCTCTGGCCCCTCCAGCTAGGGATCCAGAAGGTAGAGATCAGCCTAAGGAACGTCGCCTTTATTCTGAAGGCCAAGAAGGGCTCTCTGTGTTCTGGAGCAGAAACACGCGGGAGGCTCGTCTGCATTTCCACGTGGCCTGGCCCTTCACTCTCCTTCCACCTGCACTGCTTTGGTAGGTTCTCACCGATCCTCTTAGAAATGGCTGCTACAGCAATGTCCCATGGAAAAGTAAGAGGAAAGGAAGGTATAAACTATCAGGAGATATGACATGCCACTGGGTGCTGAGACATTATTTCTCCAGGGCAAGGAGAAAGGTTGCACTGAAAATGTTTCCATTTTGATTTAAAATATATTTGCCAGACATCAGTGGCTCATACCTGTAATCCTAACTACTCAGGAGATCTTAGGACTGCAGTTCAAAGTCAGACAGAAAAGAAAGTCCGTGAGACTCTTATTTCCAATTAACCACCAACAATCCAGAAGTAGAGCTGTGGCTCAAGTGATAGAGTGCCAGCCTTGAGTAAAAAGCTAAGCTCCTAAGTTCAAGCCCCAGGACTGGCACAAAAAGAAAATAATAAAATATATAAAGCATGTCAGGCATGAAGATACACACCCTGTAATTTTACTCAGTGTTCAGGAGACTGAGGTAGGAGGATCATGAGTTTAAAACTAGCCTGGACTTGCAGTCAGACCTTGTCAAGAAAGAGAGAGAAGAAGGAGGGAGGGAGGGAGGGAGGGAGGGAGGGAGGGAGGGAGGGAGGGAGGGAGGGAAGGAGGGAAGGAAGGAAGGAAGGAAGGAAGGAAGGAAGGAAGGAAGGAAGGAAGGAAGGAAGGAAGGACCAGCCCCAGCTTGAAGAAAGGAAGGACTTCTACAGCAAGGAAAGACTTCCAGTCCTGCAGGAAAATAATCCCCTCTTCCAACTTGAGGGGCATCAGAAACTGGACTCTAGATAAAGAGGCCCAGCTTTATTGACCCGTCCTGGCTTCTCAGGCCCTTCAACCCATAAAATCCTAACCAGCCCCATCTTTCATCCTCATCGGGCCTCAGTGAGATTCCCCAGAAGGGCCTGGTGCACGAGAGGCACTGTGCTGGACAGACAGACAAAGCCTAACAGATCTGCAGGAAGAAAGAGGAAAGGCAAGAAAAGGAGAAGGGGGGAGGGGAGGGGAAGGGAGGGGGGAGGGGAGGCAAGGGGAGGAGAAAATGTATGGCTAGGCACCGATGGCTCACGCCTGCAATCCTAGCTACTCCGGAGGCTGAGATCTGAGGATCTTGGTTCAAAGCCACCCTGAGCAGAAATGTCTGTGAGACTCTTATCTCCAATCAACCAGAAAACCAGAAGTGGCGCTGTGGATCAAAGTACATCAAAGCACTAACCTTAAGCAAAAAAGCTCAGTGAGAGTGCCCAGGCCCTGAATTCAAACTCCATGACTAACAAAAGAAAAGTTTGTGTTATCACAGAAAATTTCACAGGGTCAGACTGACATAGCAGACAAGTGTTGAATTTCTCACGTGATTGTCCTGGACTGCCTCAGGTTAGCTAAAATATTTGCACCCACAGTAAATACAGTCTCCATTCTTTACACAGTCAGTTGGTAAAGTCCATTCTAGGTAACAGTTTTGGGGGGTAAACCCACAGGGTACTCCTGCTGTTGTTAGGAGGAAAGGCGAAGGAGGTCTGAGTCTGGTAGAATGGATCATGCCACCCTATACTGTCAGATGTTTTTCAAACCAGATGTTGTTCAAGATGAACAACAGGAACCATGAGGTATATTAAGGTCCTCACCATTAGCAATCACTGCCATCGCCAAGAAGAGCCTGAAAGTAGCCGGGCACTAGAGGTCTGTGCCTGTCACCCTAGCTACTCCCAGAGGATGAGGTCTGAGGATAACAACTTGAAGCCAGCCAGAACAGAAAAGTCCATGAGATGCTGACCTCCAATTAGCCAGCAAAAAGCTGAAAGTGGAGCTGTGGCTCAAGTGGTAGAGTGCTACCTTGAACAAAAATGGCTTCAAGCCCAGGACCAGCACAGAATAAAAATGAGGAGCAGGGGGGAGGAGGAGGAGAAGGAGGAGGAGGAGGAGGAGGAGGAGGAGGAGGAGGAGGAGGAGGAGGAGGAGGAGGAGGAGGAGGAGGAGGAGGAGAAGGAGGAGAAGGAGAAGGAGGAAGAGAGGAAGCAGCAGCAGCAGCTAGAGGCTTGGGGTCTGGGGCAGAAGAAGAGGATAGGGTTTAGAGGTATGATTTTTTTTCCTTTTATTTTACACTCATGACCCCCCAGTAAACGGCTTCTTTTTTGGTATGAAAGTGATGATCCTGGGGTTGGAAGTGTGGCTCAGTCAGCAGAGCACCAGCCAATGACTGAATGGCATCAGTTCATTCCTTGTTTGAGAATCAGTCTTGGACACTCCCCCCCCCCAAAAAAAAAGTGAATGGATGGATAGATAGATATCTCTCCCTATGTGTGTGTGTGTGTGTGCATGTGTGTGTGTGTGAAGAGGAAGTCAGAGACAGACAGACAGACAGAGATAGAGTGAGGTAGAAAGAAGAAGAGTGATGATCGTGTGAACAGGACCAGAATGTGCCTGACTAACCATGTCCCCTGGCCCAAATGTTCATTGTCAATTCACCTTGGCCATAGAACCCAACTTCTTGCTGAGCATAGTCCACCAGTTAGGATGGTCCTCTTTTTTTTTTTTTTTTTTTTTTTGCAGTCATGGGGCTTAAACTCTGGGCCTGGGTGCTGTCCTGAGCTCTTCAGCTCAAGGCTAGCACTCTACCACTTGACCCACAGTGCCAATTCTGGTTTCCTGGTGGTTCATTGGAGATAAGAGTCTCTCGGACTTTCCTGACTGAGCTGGCTTTGAACCACAACCCCAGATCTCAGCCTCCTGAGTAGCTAGGATTACAGGCGTGAGGCACTGGTGCCCAACTAGAATGGTCCTCATTTTGTAGATGAGAAAAGTGTGGTGAAGTAAGACAAAGTCTAGAACCTAGGCTTTCAAACACAGACCTGAAAGTGGTAGGGTGGAGGTTCAGGCATGTGAAGCCTTCACTGCCCCTTTTCTGCTGACCAGTACTGAAGAGCCTCTTACCAAAACCCACAGTGACAGGGAGCCAAGCGTGCCCACCGGGACAACAGGCCCGCAGCCACAACAGAGCATCAACAGCCACAACAGGAGAATCAATAGGAAACACTGAGAACCCCCAATCAGACTCCCCAGAGGCCCGAGCAGTCTCCTTCCTATGAGCTCAGAAACACAAACCCACCTTAGCCCTGAAACCCTTCAGAGCATCAGGAAAGGGAACTGGATGGTGCAGCGGCTGGGAGAGTCTACTTGGGAGACTTCAACTTTCAAAAGCCTCAGAGCTCAGCATCCCACTGGGGGGAGGAGCCCTAGCCATTGAGACTGAAGGCGCATGGCAATTAAAAGGACATTAACCGAAAACTTGAGATCCTCAGCTGCACAATCCACTCTAAATCACTTATGGTTCATAACATTTCCAGGAAGACTGTAATGGAGACTGCTGGCCTGCCTCTAGTTCCAAGTCTTCATCCTCTCTGTACTTCTGTCTTCCCGTCTAGACCTGGGACTGTCACCATCTGCGATGTTTACATCGGTAGCTCAACAGCTCTGTGTATAGAGGTATCAAGGACGAGGACATGGAAGGATTTGAAGGGAAAGCAGAAGAAACCACTTAGAGACGGAGCTCTTGCACTGGTGGGCACTTAGCAGGGGCCTGTGCAATGAATGGGGCAATGGCTGGAGAGGCTGCACTTGAGTGAAGCATGCTCTGCACACTCCAGTCCCGATCCTCCAGGAGAGGGTTGGTTATTCAGTGCGGAGGAGGGACTTAGGGTTGGGGTGGGGCTGCCAGGACGAATGAGTGCCAAGCGCTGCCTGCACAACCCCTACCCCCTAAAAGAGGGGCTGGATCTCTGTGGTTGCCTCGGCTACTGTAGTTCCCAATCAGAAAGAGAGATCTGTGGGCTCTCAAAAGCTGGCCCTGTTGGGATGGGCACCCCAGAAGCACACTGGGCAGCCAGCCCTGGTTTCCATGGCACTGGGAATGGGGGTGGGGAGGTAGCAGGAAAGGGATGTGGCTCTATGTAAGTCTCTTCCCATAAGATACTACCCGCCCCCCCCCACCCGCTCCACCAGCTCCCCACACTCTGACTGTATGACTCCCTGTCAAGCCCCACCCTGCAATCCCTGCTGACTCCAGGCCTGGGACACCCCCCCCCCCAATTCACCCTTGCCAAACATCTTTACTATCACTAGTTCCACCTACTGGCTCCTCCCCAAGTCCCCTGGCTCCCACCCAGCTACTTTGAACCAAACAGTGCCTTGTAAGGGTAAGAAAGTCAGCTTGTTCCATGACAACCAGTGCCGGACCTGTGTGCCAGCCCCTTGGGCCCTGGGTCCCTGGAGCCAGCCTGACTTAACAGAGACTGCTGAAATGCTTGGCTTATCAACTACTGTGATAAAGGCTTTCTGGCTCCCCACGGCGGAAGAGGCTCAGAGATGCTGTGACAGGCTGAGGACCCAGAGGTGGGAGAATAAGGAGTATCTAGAGGACACTGGGCTTTGTGAGATCAGGGCTGGCATTGCCAAGGCGTAGACAGTCTGAAGAGAGGACTAAGAAAGGACGAGGTGCATCCCAGGTCCTCACGGAAAGCCGAGCTTATGTGCGCAACATCACCCCTGAATGCTTAACAACTAACATTTGTCTACAGCTTTACAGTTCATAAAGCTGGTTTGCACATTCCCTTTCATCTGTGAGGATGGTATAATTATCTCTGGTTTACAAATGAGGAAACTGAAGCTCCACGAGGTTCAATGTGGCAAACAGAACTCCCAGTCAAGTGCTGACAGCTGCTGTGCCCCAAGCTGCCTTTCCAACCTTAAAAGGCTCCCAGATGGCCCTGAGCCAGCACTGGGGCACCCTGCACCCCGCCTCCTGCCAGATCTCAGCCCCAGCCAGGTATTGACTGGAGTCCTGGAGCCAGGCCGGGGCCCCCTAGGGGAGCTGGGAGCTGAGTCAGAGACCAGATCTCTGAGGTGATGGAAGGGTAGAAACATGCAGGGGAAGGATGGGCATGATTCAGCATGATGGGAGAATGAGGAGAGGGAGAAAGCCTTCAATATGGCTCCTGGGAAGGATGTGGAAGCAAAGCAAGATGAAGACCTGCTGTTGTACACAGCCTTGTGGTACAACCCAGGAGGCTAATACAGCGGGAGCTGAAACCAGGAGCCCCGACACCAGGCCAGACTGCTCTTAGCTCTCCTGCGGCACAGAACATCGTGTGCTGTTCTTCCTCCCCTCGCCTCTTCCCCCAGCTTCCTCCAGGGCCCTGAAGTATCCGTGCGGGCATCCCAGAACACTGAGCGGGACTAGCCAGCCCTTGGCACCGGGCTCACCTGCCCTGCACTGTGCTCCGAGCTAGATTTGAACCCCCTAATAGCAACCCCTAGGATGGTCACGTTTGGGCCTTTTCCCTTCTGCAATGGCCCCTTGTCAGGCCCAGTCACCTGAATGAGTGGTACTGGCCAATGTACCCTGCCACGGGTCCTGCCCCACCTGAACCTGAAAGAGAGTGGGCTGGAACTCAAAGGAAGTAGTCTGACACCAAGTGAGGGATTTTGTAAAAATAGAAAACAAGGCAGCCTTGGAACAGCCATGGCCTGGTGGTGCTCTTAGCCACAGCCTCTTTAGGGACTGGGGTTCACTGAGGGTGGGGGGAGTGGCACTTCCAATCTTCTCCTTTTACTGGGGCTGGGCTGAAAGACTCCTGATGCCTGTTAAGCATTTTGAGCAAATTCTTTTTGCCAAGACTCAAAGACAATTCGCTTTCCCCACAGGACCCTGTTCAGGGTACTGCCGCAGGAAAATGGTATTTACAAGACATCTAAAGACAAATTGTACCAGCTTCATGAATTGGTCAGCCTGGGAGGTGCCTTGGGAATTCGTCCCCTGCCCTGAGGCCAGGACCATTTTAAAAAAAAAAATGCTTTCTCCAGAGAGGAAGACATACAGAAGGGATTAAGCATGTTGAGAAGCCCAAGTTCTTGGCTGAAGTGGGAAGAGTCTACATTCACAGCCTCAGAACTACTGTAAAGGGTCACAACCCAACCCTACCCAGTCCTGGGCTTATGGCTCCTTACCAGGTTTCACAGCAAGTGAGGCAGCACAGCTGGCCTGGCCCAGTTCGTTGGTGGCAGTGGCTGTATAGTTCCCAGCATCACTGGCCCGGGCCTCCCTGAGCAGCAAGGTATGCCGCTCCCCCTCTGCCCGGATGAGGAGGCGGCCCTCACTGCACAGCTCCGAGCCATTCTTTTTCCAGGACACTGTGAAGAAATGACAAGAACCAACTCAGCATGGGGTCATGGGGAAAATCTCATCCCAGCCTTGGCACCATCCATTAGCCCGAAGCATCTCCTCTCCCATGGTGGGACATCTGGAGGAGTCTTGCCTCACTTCAGAAGCCCCAGACAGCCTTGGGCTCTCTTGAAGTTGGGCAAGTTCCCAAGGTTCAGGGAAGCCCCCATTCCCCCTCCTCTTGACCTCTCCTTTAGAGGACTCTTGGGGAGCCCACCCTCCCCCGTTCTATGTGTTCTCTATCCCAACTTGCTGGCCCAGTCCTGTAGCTTACCTTGGGGCGGGGGGTTGGCGGTGATGATACACTTAAGCAGCACATCACCCCCTGGTGCTGCCACCACATTCTGCAGGGGGATCTCAAACACCGGAGCCTCCAGGGGCTCTTCTCCAGCGGATACATAGGAGTCATCCGAAGACTCTGCGGGACACGGGGTAGTAGGGTAAGGGGACATAATCCCTGTGGGATCAACTCAGGTAGAGAGGTGATATTGGTGGCCTTGCATTCTAAAAGCCCAGAGAAGGGGGGCTGGGAATGTGGCTTTGTGGTAGAGTGCTTGCCTATCATGTATGAAGTCCTGGGTTCAATTCCTCAGTGCCACATAAACAGAAAAAGTCAGAAGTGGGACTGTGGCTCAAGTGGTAGAGTGCTAGCCTTGAGCAAAAAAGAAGCCAGGGACAGTGCTCAGGTCGTAAGTTCAAGCCTCAGGACTGGCAAAATAAACAAAAAAAAAAAGAGAAGGGGTTTCTAGAAGGTGGGAAGTCAGGCTGAGGGAGTAAAGGGCCTCTCTTGAATATTCTGAGACAAGAAAAAGAGGAAGAAGGTTCTTTGCCATGCCAGAGCAGCACAGCTGAAACCCACAATTAGTGCTAGTTTCTGAAAGGAGATTGGGTGTGTGGTGGGTGTTTTCCCATAGATCAGTCATCAAGTGGGGCATAGCAGGCCCTATACAGGCACTCTGAGAGGCACAAGACTGAACAAGCTCCGAAAGGACAAGGTACCAGCAACTTAAAAACCTAAGCAGAAGGTGGGCATGGGTGGCTCATGCCTGGAATTCTAGCCATTAAAGAGGCTGAGACCTGAGGATCAAGGTCCAAACAAGCCCAGACAAGCCCATAAGACTTGTCCAAACTCCATAAGACTTTCATCTCTAAATAACCAGCAAAAAGCCAGATGTGGAGGTGTGGTTCAAATGGTAGAGTGCCAGCCTTTAGCCAAAAAAAGAAACAAACAAACAACAACAACAAAAAACAAGCAAGAATTCAAGGCCCTGAGCTCAAGCACCAGTACCACACACACACACACACACACACACACACACACACACACACACACACACACACACACCCTAAACAAAAATAGTTTTCCAGGGCAACATGTAGTGAATAATCAAATTTATGAGACCACCCACATTCAAAGAAGGAGCAGCAAGGGACCAAGGGGAGGCCTGTGAAGATCAGCTTTGATCCTTCCCTGCATCCAACATGCTGATCACTGAGGTGTATTCAATACAAGAGGAAATAAGATGTACTCCCCACTTAGAGGAAGCTCATTCACATAGAGACAATCAAACTCCACTGCCGTGGCTCTCTTTGGGTATTTTCCAACTCCTGACATTCTATAAGCTAGGCAAAGGACAATGGATGCAGCCAAAAGGGTGGCGAGGATTCCAGTTCTGCTGTTTTCTAACTACAACATCACCTTCAGGAATGAGATGATCTTTCTGAGCCTCAGTTGTACTAGCTGGAAGATGAAGGAATAACCCTCAATGCTTTGCACAGCTGGCACACAGACTGAAGTGAGATAGCATTCATTCCTATGGACCCAGTTAGCCTACCAGGAGCACGGTATGCAACGATGGTGGCCAGTATGGAGATGGGTGGGAGTCTCCTAAAAATCCTGAAGTGACAATGCTTACATGCTAAAACAATTTTGATGAAGAAAAATATGGGTGCTGAGTGCAACAGTAGAGATAGAAGTGAGGTCTCCAGGGGACGGAGAGAAGAAGCAGCAGGGAGAGGTAAAGAGTGAAGAATGGCTTCTGTTGCCGTCCCAGGAGTGAGACCCACGTTGCTGGTCAGAATTCAGGGTTAGAGGCAACAACATTCGGTTCTGATATTGCTCATCATTCATGAGAAAGCACGAAGACAACACACAGGCTAGGGTAAGTAGGGACCTCAGTCAGTTCAGGGATATAAGTGGCAAGGATGGAAGAGAGGAAGCTAGAGAAGGCCGAGTCTGATCTTAGTGGTCACCGATGGGTCACACGGTGGGAGAAGGGGATGGCTAGAGAGATGGGGTCGGTAGCCCAAAGCTTGCTTGCTTCTGGGATTTGAGATCCAGCCACCATGGTGTTTGTTGTTTCGTTTTATTTTGTTTAGGCAGAGGGATGGGGAGTGGGAGAGGGTTCCTGTGCCTCTTCAAGTCGCTGGTCCTAGATGCAACAGCCTAGGTCAATGGACAACGTTAGGGAATCTACCAGTATTACTTATACCTCTGCTCTACTCAGCCTCCATCCAAACACACTCTCTGCCTCGGAAATGGCAGGTTCTAGCACCAGGTCCTTCTAAGCCTGTGTCAACGATGAGTTGCCCCAAGCCAAGGCCTGGCTCCGGCCAAGCAAGCTTGCTGCTTCCCCTCCCAACACACTTCCACCGAGGTCTGGGCAACTCCTTAGCCCTTCCCAGTGACCTTACCGAGCTCAGGGGAGGTGGGCCGGGCCCTGCGACCTTTGCCCTGGCTGCGGGCCCCTCTGCGGTCCCAGGGCCCCCAGGGACCATCCTCTTCTGGTCCTCTGCGCAGCCTCTTCTCAGCCTCAGGCCCCGCCCTGTTCTTCTCCAGGGTCTGGGCCACCGCCGCGCCCTCGGCTCCCGGTGTGGCCCAAGGTAGGAAGCGCACGGCCTGGGCGGGAGGCTCCCGCTTGCGACCCGCGGGAGCTTTCGTCCTGGCCTCCGGGGGTTCGGCGGCTGGGGGTGGCACGGGGCTTCTGCACTCCTGGATGGCTCTGCTCCGAGTCAGCGGGAACTGGTCCCGACGCCTCACCTCTTGCTGGGGGCCTTCCCCCGGCTCTGTCCTGCCCACGGGCCCTCGGCTCCGGGGCCTCCCCGGCTCATCCCCTGACTTGCTGCTGGGAGCGGGTGTCGGGGGGGCGGCGGCGGCGGCGGCGGGGCTCACCGCCCTGGAGGTCTTGGGGGTGGAGGGCCTGGAGAAGAGCGGGGGCTCTCCGGGCTCCCGGGGTGACGGCGCGCGCTGCAGCGTGGCGCGCAGGGACTCGTGCGAGCGCACCAGCTCCTCCCGCGACGTGGACCGCCGGATGCGGCCCAGCTCCTGGGCAAATCGCAGCTCCAGGTCGGAGGCCGGGCTGCGCTGTCGGCTGCGCTCGTCCAGGGAGGCGGCCTTCTGCTGGAACAGACGGCGCCGCTCGGCCACACTGCCGCCGCGAGGGCCGGGCAGCTCCTCCTGCGAGGCCCCCGGGGTGCCCCATGGCGCCTCGGCCTTGGGCTGCTCCAGCGAGCGCGCCTTGCGCAGGGGCACCCAGGGCCGCAGGGGCGCTGGCGGCGAGTCGCTCCGCTCCAGGCTGCGCCGTCGCTCCTCGAAGAACTGCAGCTTGTCCAGAATGCGGGAGCCCGCGCGCACCAGCCTAGGGGAGCGGCCCAGCGCCGACTGGCGGCCCGAGGCCTCGCTCAGGGGTGTCTGTGGCCGGGACTCCGCCGTGCCCGCCGGGGAAGGCCTTTTCCCTCGCTTCTCCTCGGCAGTGTAATCCTCAGGCAGCAGCAACGCGGGCTCCTGAGTACGTCGGTGGGGCGACGTGGGGGTGGCGGGGGGCTGGGCACTGGGTCCTGACAGAGCCCGCTTACCCACCCGAGGGGAAGGCGGGGGGAGCAGCGCCGACTTGGACGGGGGTGGAAGGGCTGGGCGAGGACGAAGGGCTTCGCTGGCCGGCTGAGGCTGAGGGTCAGGCTGCTCTCTTCGCAATCCGCTCTGCGGGACACTGCTGCAGAACCAGGATCAAGAGGGGTAGGGGATTCAGGGGGCCTTCCCTCCCAGACCCTCAGCTTGTGACAGGGATCAGGTGGTGGGGCATGCTGGGCAGGCTTGGGGTGTGACAGGGGCCAAACTCTCCTGCCCCACCCCCATCCCCCAGGAGTTGGGCACAGCCAGAGCAGGTGCTGGGGAGAGGCCAGAAGATTGGGCTAGTAGTAGTGGCTGGGTCTAGGTACAGACTCAGCCCCAGGGGCTCTAGCCAGCCCCCTCCTCCCAGGCCCCAGAAGCTGAGAAACAGCAGGAACAAAAATGAGCGTGAGGGAGAGAAAAGAATGAGGCTTAGGACCCAAAGATGCAAAGATGAGGGAAAACAGGAGGGCTGGGTGGGGAGAAGGCCCTCTCAGGAATGCAGCCCCCGCCCCCATTCCTGCTCCTAGCTGGCTTCCATACACCTGCTCAGCCCCAGCAAGGCACCTCCTTCATGGTAGCCCCTAGAAAAGGAGCAACTGCCTCCTTGGCCAGGCACTGAGCCTACAGGGAGCAGGGCACCCCCCACCCCCATCCCTGTGATGACTTAGCTTCAGTAAAGACCTCATCCCATCCCTAACATCACCTAGTGCCAGAAGGGCAGAGCAAGTGGCACCTGAGGGTTCCTGGCAATAAGATACCCAGGCTCCCATTCTCTTTGCTCAGTGTTCCCCTCGTATAGGCTTTTGTCTTTATCTTCTTCCTGTGCAAGTTACTCCGAGTCCTTGGAAACCCTCCTAAGAAGCCCAGAAGTTCCCTCCAAGGGGTGTGCTCAGAAATAGCTCAAGCACAGAAATAACTACCAAGTGGGCCTGAACAAGGGGTGTGGGAGATGCGGAGGAGGGAAAGAACCCGTCAGCCCAAAGCACCCCCTTACCTAATAGAGCTCTGATGCCCAAAGAGCTAGGCCTCAGCCTCCCCAGGGGTCCTCAGGTGGACCCTTGGGGGAATACACCAAACATAAAGATTGGCAAACGGAATTTGAGCGGCATTATTATTATATCTGACACACAAACCTATGAGATGTCTCACAATACTAACTGTGTGGCAGGCATGTACTAGGTGCTTCAAATGCACTGAGTCCTTAACCCTCACCACAGTCCCCTGAGATAGGATATTACCCCATTTACAGATGAAGAAACTGAGGCTTCAGAGGTGAAGTACCCTCCCAAGGTGACAGCTAGGAAACGGGTGGTACTAGTGTTGAAACCCAGTGGTCTGACTCTGGAGCCCTTGCTCCCCTATAAACAGAAAGAGCAGCATACTGGCCGGAAGGAGTTCTAGAGATATCTAAGTGTACGGACATTTCAGCCTCTCAAGTTAGCTCCCCACCTGCAGACCCCACCTCAGCCTGGGAGGGCAAGGAGGGACACAATTCCGAGTGCCCTGAGGGAGAAAGGCCTCAGCCGGACACCAGCGGGGAGGCAGCCTACTCTGAGGGAAAGCTGCAGAGTCCCCAGGGAATGGCCTCTGGGAACTGGGTGAGCCCTGGAGAGAAATCGGGGACAGCAGGGAAGGACTCTAGTCAGCAGCTTGGAGCTCCAGGCCAGGCTCTGTACCACAGACATCACTAAGGAAATGGGTTCCTCTGAAGTTGCCATAGCAACTCCAGGCTCAGGCTGGGGCCTGGGAAAGAAAGACAGGGAAGGAGTGCCTGGTAATGCCAACAAGATAAGGCAAGAGAGCTCTCCAGGTCCCTGCCCCAGGCCCAGACCTCTCCTTTGCCCAGACCTCTCATTAGTCATCTCAACAACCCCAACCCACCCTCCCCTACCCCTTCTTACTCCTTTATGACGGTGCCTATCTCATGCCAATGCCCATCACAAATCTGAGCCCCCCCTCAGCTCCTTGAATGTCCCCCCCCAATTACCTCCACATGCAGCCACTCCCCTCTCGTATGACAGATCTACCTCCTGTATCTGCCAGCCCCCAAACTCCAAAAGTGGCTCGAATGTCTCACTCCAACACCTCCATGTCTCACCGCCCCCCCTGCAACCAGGACCAGGACAATCCTGGACCCACCTTTGAGTGTTGCCCACCGGATCATGCTGCTGTCACTCCAACCCTCCCCTTAGCCTATTTTCAGCCCCTTCTTCTGCCAGTCCCCTGCCTGCCCACAACCCACACACCCCTGCTTTCACAGGCCCCTTGCCCCCATCTGCCCCTGACCACCTCACTCTCTTCTCTCTCCTGGTTGCTCGCTTGCTCCCTTGCTCTCTCCTGCTCTCCCGGGAGCTGCCGTGGGGAGAGGTTCTGTTCCTCCCAGGAAAAAAAGGCCCACATGGGAACAGGAATGTGCAGAGAGATGAAAAGGCAGCAGCTGCTGAGACAGCAGGCATGGAGGGGGCCCTGGAGGGGGGGGGGGAATCCTGGGGACAACTGGAGCCTGAATGGGCGAGGCAGGAGAGGGCCCCTGACAAACTGGAGCTCTTAGAGGAGACAAGGAAGGGACAGAGGGGGGTCCTGGAGACCGTGGGGAGGGCATGGCGTGCCAGGACGGGAGGATGTGGGTGGCCATGGCACAGAAGGAAGGGGTGATGTGGGAAGAATGTGGAGCTGGGGGCAGGAGTGGATGGAAGCCGTGGTGGGGGGTGGGGGGGGGAGTGCACAGGAGATGGATAGGGCAGGGGAGATGAGGGTGGAGGCCGATGGAGCGAGATGGGCAGTGCAGGACAGTACAGTGAGATGGGACAGTGCAGGCCCGGATGAGGCCGTTACTTACACGTGGATCGAGAGCGCCCGTCCTCTGTACAGACTGAACGCGCTGCCATACAGGTCACTGGCCACCGAAAGGCTATCCTCTGACCCCCAGCTTGCGCCCACCAGATTAGCTCGAGATGCCCGCACGAGCGGCTCCACCCCCAGGTGCCGTGGCCCGGCCCCGGTTGCCAGTGCTTGCCTTGGGCTGCCTGGGAGGCGGCAGGTGCCACCCCTGCTGCCCGCTTCCTGCTCCAAGACCGTCTGCCCGCTGCCCCACCAGCTCACTTGCTCTTCTGAGGTGCCTGTCACGGAGGTCGGGGGTGTATCCAGGGAGGTGCCCACCAAGGTGTCAGAGCCCCCTAGAGAAAGGAGCACGGTGAGATCAAGACACCCCTTGGAGGAAGCCCTTGGGGCTTGCTCTTAGGAGCACCCAGAGAGCTCACCCGTGGGGGTGCTGAAAGCCCCGTCATCCCGAAGCTCCAGGCGCTGGGTCCCCTGCACATCGCTGATGTCATCCTCAGCCGTCTCCGAGTCTGGAGAAGAAGGGGTCTGTGTGGGCAGGGCCTCCTCCCTCTGCCTCCTGCCTCCCCCATAGCAGGATCCATCTTACCACAGGCAGGGCTTCCAGGACCTGGTCTTCTCCCCTGTTTTGCTCCCGACACCCCCCTGCCCTGCCTGGGCCGCTGGGGGCAGCCCCTCCCATGCCAGAGGCTCCACCTCTAGGCCCTTAAGTACACCCTAGCTTCCGAGGGGGGGCCTCAAAAATGCCCACCTCCCACCCCCTTAATGCCTTCTCAGGGCCTCATCCCCCTCTCTCACCTCTCCCTGTCAGTAAAAGCTTAAGTTCCTGGACAGTATCCAAAATAACAAGGCCCTAGGTTCCAAGGCTCAAAGGCTGGGTTCCTGTACCCCAGGAACAAAAGGGAGTCACCTCAGAGTTGTACTGTCAGGGCACTCAACCAACCACAGGGCCGGGTCTGTGCTCTACCCCAAACCAGCCGGAAGGCATCAAGGTGCAGCTGAGGCAGGGTGAGGAGAGAGGCCTAGGCTGGATGGGGAAGGGGGTTGGGGACTAGGGCAGGAGCCAGCTTCCTACCGTAACTTTGCTTTCTGCAGGAGCGGAAAACTTCGCTTCCATAGGAGCAGCAGGAGAGAGACGTGGACAGACAGTTATCAGAGTGTTTGTGGGGTGGGACATGGTAGGTAGGCAGGACACAGGGGGTATGAGGGCTGAGGGTCCCTAGTGCTCTGAGATGCCCTGGGGGGGTAGGTAGACACCCAGAAAGTGCCCAGAGCTAGAGAACTGACATATTTGGGCAGGTCATCTCAACTGCCCTAGCATTTCATATGAGCAATTCACACTGGTGCTCCCACTGGACACGCACAAACACACACACACACACACACACACACACCTACTTGTGCCCAGTCCAGCCACAGCCCCAGGCCTAACCTCTGTTACGGTAGTTACACTGTATTCTGACCCCTCCCTACAAACAAACTCCCATCTATCTGCACCCAGCAGCGGCAGCCTCCTTCCTCAAGCACCTATTCTACTGCCAAATGGTCCTCAAAATAATGCCCAGTGGTTGGGATCGGAGCAAAGGCTCCTGGGCATATTTCCAACTTTCCTGGTCTGTCAGGTTCTGTGCCTCAGTTTCCCTCTGTGTGCCATGACAAGCAGGAGCCATTGCACTGGTTGCCAGAGCATAGCAATGGAGCTCCCCCTCAGATGGTCCCACAGATGAGACCGGAAAGACCATCCTCAGGTAGGGCGTGCTAGTGAGTACCCTCCCCACTAGTATGGGCTTCTCTCAGCTGCAGGACATAGGGACCCTCTTGGGTAGGAAGTTGATGGGGGTGAGCCTCATATCTCATAGGCTATCTTCAGGGCCTTGATGCGTTCTGAAGGGATGTGGGCTGAGAGGAGTGGAGTGGGTACGGGTTACTGGCAACCCACAGTCCACGCACCATGGGTCAGCCGGCCAAAGGCCCGGCGGGAATGGCCGGTTTTCTGAAAGAGAAAAGCCAGAATGAGTTGTTGAGGGGGAGGCTTGCTCCTGAGTCCCCTCCCTATACCCCTGGCCTTAAAGTGCTAGGTCAAGCCAAAACTAAAAAAAAAAGAGGGCCGTGTGTGTGTTGGGGGGGGGGGGGGGGTGTTGGGGACAGAGATTCCGCACCAGCAGCTAGCCTAGGAGGGAATCTCACTCACTACTCTGCCCTTCCTCCAGGTGACCCCGCTGGGCTATGGACAGGAGCAGGGAAGGAAAGCCGGAGAACAGCTCCGCTGAGGTCAAACGCCCGGGCTCCCGAAGGAAGAAGCTCCCAGTCTGGGGTCATTCCCAGAGATGGAGGAGAGGAGGCCGGCATGAAAACTGAGAAGATGGGGGGGGGCACTTGAATGACTGGGAGGTGGAGGGCCGAGGACACAGGTAGCTGAAGGTCAGACACCTGGGCTGCTAGGTGTCACACAGGCCGGGGAGCAGGGATGGTGAGCAGCAAAAACGTCAGCGCTCCCCAAGGACCAGAGCCTCCCAAATGCGGGAAGGAGGCCCCGGGTAACGCAGCGGGCAGGGCAGGGCTTTGGGGAAATTTATTGAGCTCCGCGCAGATCCATGCGCTTGGGCTTTCAGGATCCCCGTAAAATGGAAGGCTCCGGTCGGTGTGGGGGCTGGGAAAGCTGGGAGGAGGTGGGGCGGGGGGGGGGGGTGCCCCCGGCCGGGGTTGGACAGAGGCGAGAGAAAAACAGATCACCAAGAGGGCAAGTGGGCACCGCGCGCCGATGGCTGCCGCGGCGGCGGGGATGCCTGCTCCCTCGGGGGGTCGCGGGGTTGGGGGGGGTGGCGTCCGCGCGCCCAGGGCGCAGGCTGGGGCACCCCCCCGGGGGACGCGTCTGGCCGCGGCCCTCGGCGGGGCCGGGGTGGGGCCGGCCCCGCTCCAGCGCCCCCTCCCCCAAGCCCAGCCGCGGTGACCCGCCCTCCCCGCGGGGCGCCCGGCCCTCCGGGCCCCCTCCCGGCGCCGCCCGCCCTCGGAGCCCTCACCTGGAAACGCTTCTTCACCCACAGCTTCTTCATGGCGGGGGAGGGGGCCGGGCCGGCGGCCGGGCGAGGAGGGGACGGGCGGGGGCGGGGCGGAGTCGGAGGCGGGGCCGGGGGCGAGGCGGGGGGGAGCGGGCGGGAGTCGGCGCGGGTGGCGGAAGGAGCCGCGGGGCCCCGGGATCCCGGGTGGTGGTGGGGGGGTGGGGGGGTAAGGCGGCAGCGGCGGCGGCGCCCAGAGCCCGCCTCTCCCCCCCCCCAACTACCCCCGCCAGCCTGCCACCTCACCTGGCACCCCTTCCCTTCCCAGCCCCTCTGCGTCCCCCGGGGCGGCCCTCACCTGCCTTCCTGCGCGCCCACCGGACAGCTCCCGACGCTGGAAGCACAGACCCCCACCCCCACCCCGCATCGGCCTCGCTGGGCCCTAAGCACTTGGGGAAACTGAGGCACAGAAAGGGGTTCAATGGCCTCTGGCCCAGGCTATTCTCCTTGGCATCTCAATGCTTCCTCCTGCGGGGCAGTTCTAGAAAGGTCAGCAGCATCTCAACTCGCTCCCTCCACAAACATGCGCGCAAGCACACTGTGCCAGGCATAACCCAGCTGGCACAGGGCCAGATGGGGCGCCTAGGTCATACATGGGGCAAGGGTCCTCGGGTCTGTGTTCACATAGACCCTAGACTAAAACCTCCAGGCTCCAGACGGCTAGAAAGCTTTTTTTCCTACCTCAAGTTTTTTAATGCCCTCTGCTCTTCCTTACACACACGGAGACCTAGTGCACTGAGATGCTGATAGTATTTCGGCCAACTCGTGTATGTGTGTGTATTTGTGTGTGTGTGTGTGTGCGTGTGTGTTTCTCCTCAAACACCCCACCCCACCACATCCAACACCATGCACACTTGGCATAAAGTTTCACCTTCCCGATAATCAGTGAAGCTAGGTTTCTTTAGCATTTGCCAAGTGCCTGACACTTTACAAATGTCATCCCATTCACAACAACCTCATGAGCCTAAAATCCACTGAGCATTGCCATTCCCCATTCAATGACTTCTCTGGATGACGCTCAGAGAAGTCCTTTTCTTCCCCCCAGGTGCTGGGCCTTGAACTCAGGACTCAGCTGTCTTGCTTGGCTTGCTCAAATCTGGGCACCTACCACTTGAGCCATACCTCCACATAGAGCTTTTTGTTTTGTTTTGTTAGTCCTGGGACTTGAACTCAGGGCTTGTGTGATGTACCTGAGCTTCTTTTGCTCAAGGCTGGCACTCCACCACTTGAACCACAGTGCCACTTCTGGCTTTTTCTGTGGATGTGGCAATGAGGAATCGAACCCAAGGCTTTATGCATGCTAGGCAAGCACTAAGCCACATTCCCAGCCCCACATCCAGCTTTTTGTTGGATGACTATAATTAAGAGTCTCAGTGAGGGGCTGGGAATATGACCTAGTGGTAGACTGCTTGCTTCATATACATGAAGCCCTGGGTTCAATTCTTCAGCACCACATATATAGAAAAAGCCAGAAATGGCACTGTGGCTCAAGTGGTAGAGTGCTTTGAGCAAAAAGAAGCCAGGGATAGTGTTGAGGCCCTGAGTTCAAGCCCCAGGACTGGCAAAAATAAAAGAGTCTCACTGACTTTTCTATCTCTTTGGACCTTGATCCTCAGATCTCAGTCTCTTGAGTAGCTAGGATTACAGGCATGAACCCCCAACGCCTGACTCAGAGAAGTCTTATCAGGCAGCCAGAGCCACACAGCTGTGATCTTCCTGTTTCTAGGTTTGAATTTTCCTCCTAGCATATATAGGTGGTACCAGTCCTGGTCCTCTAGATGTGTGAAGTAATTATTAACACTGGGCATGTGCTAAGCACTTTGCATGAAGGACTCATTTAATCCTTACAACAAAGAGGTAGACTGAGGCACGAAGAGAGTTACACAGCCAGTAACTTCAGGGAAACAGCTGGGTTTATTGACCTCTATGTTATAAGGCATTGCATGCTGATTCGCCAGGGTGTTCCTTAACCACTTTACTTTCAAGCCTGACTCACACCTCTAATCCCGGCTACTAAAGAAGCTGAGAGAGATCTGAGCATTGTGGTTTGAATCTAGCCCAGGCAGGAAAATCCATACGACTCTTATCTCCAGTTAACCACCAAAAAAAGCCAGAAGTAGAGCTGAGGCTCAAGTAGCAGAGCTCCAATCTTGAGGGAAAAAGCCAAGGGACAGTGCAGGCACTGTCAAGCTCCAATGCCAGCACAAAAATAAATAGTAAATAAATAAATAAATAAATACAGAGACAGACCCACAAAGTTTTGTTAAAACTGCACAACATTTGGGGCAAGACAGGCATCCTCAACTCCAGCCCCTTACAACAGTATCTCCTTCACTTTCACTTTCTATTGGCTTCTTAAGGTTTTTGTTGTTATTACTTAGTGTGTGTGTGTGTGTGTGTGTGTGTGTGTGTGTGTGTATTGGTGCTTGAACTTAAGAGTCTGGGCACTGTCCCTGAACTTTTTTGTTCAAGGATCAAACTCTACCACTTGAGCCACAGCTCCTCTTCTGGCTTTTTTCTTTTCTTTCTTTCTTTCTTTCTTTTTTTTTTTTTTTTTTGGCATTTAATTAGAGTCTCGTGGCTTAACTGCCTAGGCTGGCTTGGCTCCTTGATCCTCAGGTCTCAGCCTCCTGAGTAGCTAGGATTATAGGCATGAGCCACCAGAGCCCAGCTTCTTAAGTTATTTTAGCGCAGTTTCTTTATTTGAAAAATGTAAGGCCGCATTGTACATTCTGGTACATACAGGTGTTCACTTTCTTCCAAACTGTCAGTGGCAAATGTTGCCCATATAGATATCTCCATGGGGACATGCAGAGAGCATGTATTCCCTGGACACCCCCAAATACACTCACTCACAAATAGGGGAGTTGAGTGGAGAGAGGGGGGTAATTTGAGTCCCTGTTCCCCAGGAGAATCAGAGGGGCTGGCACATTCCGTAGCAAAAATAACCAATGGGCAGCGGGCGTGAGTGACGGGACAGCTGGGCCGAGCAGAAGCCGGCTGCATTCTGTGTTCCTGCCCTGAGCTCTCACTACTCACCCCTGAAGGGCTGGCAGGTTTGGAACGTACTCTCTGTGTGGACCTCCACAGTTGGCCCCAGATTGCCCTATTTTCCCTCCATGACTGAGCAGCTGTGCTCCCCTGCCGCTTCCCCAAGCCCAGATTTCTCATTTCTGTTCTGTCAGCATTTCCTCTTAACCAGAGAAACCCCAGTCCTCATTTCTCATGCACGTAGAGCCCCCTTTAAGCCCTGTCTATCACCATTCTCCTCCCCTTTGCATCCTTTTCTACCTGGCTGCTGTTTCTCCCTGTTCCCCTAGACGATCCTGCTCTGTATTTCTCACGTATCAACTTCTTCACTGTGTTTGCTGTGTATTGTCTGCATCTCCTTACTAAAATCATCTCCAGCAGGATGCTGGTAGCTCACGCTTCTAATCCTACCCAATAAACTCAGAGGTGAGGATTAAGGCTCGAAGCTAGACTAGACAGAAAAATCTCCAAGACTCTGATCTCCAATTAACTAGACAAAAAACAACAACAACAACAACAACAAAAGGTCAAAAATGAAGGTATGACTCACATGGTAGAGCACCAGCCTTGAGTGAAAAGGCCAAGGGAGAACATGAAGCCCTGAGTTCAAGCCCTAGTACCAGCATAAAAAAAAATTTGTTTAAAGTCATTTCCAGGATGAGATCAATTTTGGCCCCTCCCTCCTCACACATGATCATTTATCCCAAGCACCGAGAACAGGAGCTGGTGCACACAAGGCACTTGGTAAATAGGAAGATGAGTGGCCGAGCTGCTGGGGAGGGGAAAGGATGAGGACAAGTCGAGAGATGGACAGTGAATCCTCCAGAATAGCTCTACTCATCCTTTCCCCCTTCTCTGTCCTTTATCCATAAGCTGAAGAAATGATCAGGCATAAAGGCATGGCAGCCTTCTCCATACCCATTCCCAAATCCATATTCGTTTCCTCTGCCTGGTCTTTAGTGCAAGGAGGGCTTCCTTCCCTTTGCCCCCACGTCTTGAAGGCAGCGCTTGCTCTGGCCACCTGCTTCGCACGTAGCTCCTTGCCTATGCAGACGGGAGCCTGCTCAATGTTTGTAAGGGGTGAATGCCTACCTATGTTGGAGGTAGAGCTGGAGGTGGCTTGGGATATCAACTGAACAAAGAAAAGCATGACAAGAAACCCTTCATTTAGTCTTCCCCCACCTCTCCGTGGATATGCAATGTAGACCCAGACCCAGAGACCCAGCCTCGACATCTCACCAGCCATGTAGCTTTGGGTTAACTGGAACCCCGGATGTCTTATATAAAACCATGGCCATAGTAGTAACAGGGTTTAAAGACTAAATAATTAAACAAGAGAGGGTGTCTTAAACATATTAAGGATTTTACAAGTGTCTTGCATTTTTGTTATCTTCATTTCCGTTATTTCCTTCATTGTATTTTGTGCCAGTACTAGGGTTTGAACTTAGGGCCTGGGCACTTTTCCTTAGCTTTTTCTGCTCAAGGATGGCTCTCTACTGCTTGATCCATAACTCTACTTCTGGCTTTTGGGTAGAAAAAGATCTGTCTCCTTAGTAGCTAGAAATACAGTAGCTATTTCCCTTTTCCCCTCTCATATCTAAGCCCCCAAATCCTACCACCTATCCATTTCCCAGCTTCAAAACTCACTATCCCGACCCCACTTATTTCTCAGATCCTTGTTTCTTAGCACCCCTCCATCATCAGCCAACATCCCAGGCTTCAGGAGTAGCAGGAGAATTCTCATACCCAGTCTTGCCCAGCCAGAGGACAGTCCTGGCTAGGAAACTACCTGGATCCTTCCGTAGCCAGTTCCTTGCTTGGCTTCCTCGAGTACCCTAAAGTCCTCCTGCTGTTGATTCCAACCAAGAAAGTTTTCCATGAGTAAGACTGATCAAGGCTGAGTGGCTTGGGCAGCTGCCACAGACAAGGAACTGTTACCAAGCAGAGCTGATGTGGGGTGGGCAACACAAGAGGGCAGAAGTCAGACTCTCCCAGTCAGTCAGCCCCCCAACATCACCGAAACAAAGTCCCTCTGTCCCCCAGATAACCAACCAAGGAAGACTGTAATAGTTAAGCACATGGTTCTTTGTAGTAAGAATGAGGTTTCAACCTGTCCTGCTACCTTTTTTTTTTTTTTTTTGCCAGTCCTGGGCCTTGGACTCAGGGCCTAAGCACTGTCCCTGGCTTCTTCCCGCTCAAGGCTAGCACTCTGCCACTTGAGCCACAGTGCCGCTTCTGGCCATTTTCTGTATATGTGGTGCTGGGGAATCGAACCTAGGGCCTCGGGTATCCGAGGCAGGCACTCTTGCCACTAGGCTATATCCCCAGCCCCTGTCCTGCTACCTTTTGTCTGTCCAGCCTGAACATGTTCTCCAATGTGACATAGTGCAGCTCAATCCTCTTCCTGTTCTAACACCAATGTTAAACACCCCAAAGTCAGACCTACAGTACCCAGGACCTTTCCCTGCCTCTCAGACCCTCAAGCCTGCTGCTTGCCAGAGTGGTTCAGCCTAGAGACACCCCTCCCCTCAATCTAGGGATGTCCAAACAAGTCTTAGCTCTGCCCATCATGCCACCCAGATGAAAGCAGTGACTACAGAGCCATGATAAACCAGTCCACCCATCACTCTAGCAGTCTGCAGGTCAGGAGGACTTTGTAGCCATTCCCTAAACAGGATCACTCTCTCTACCTCCCTCTTTCTTTTCCTCCTCCTCTCCTTTCCCCTTTTTATCTCCCTTGCTTTCATCAATCCAGATCTCCTTGAGTAATAAAAAAAAAGCCCCAGAACCAAGACAGAGTGCTTAGTCCTGGTTAGCTAATTACATATCTTAGGCAGATCTCCCTCTCCTGTCATCTTCAATTTCCTCCTCTGTAAAAGGAAGTGTTTGGAGCTGCAGTTCTCTGTGGACCTGTCCAATATTAAATACCACAACCTATAACTATTTCTTCTCTGCCCTTCTTTTCCTTTCCCTAATCTTTCACTCCAACTATTCATATTTTCATTCATTTATCTATCTTAACCTTTGATTTATGTTCTGTGTTCAGGTCCCTTTGCCCTTGACCAGAGATAAGTAAAACACCAAGGAATCCACTCCTTCTCCAAGCAGAACTCAAATAGAATGTGGTTCATTCTCCAATCCTAGGTGAAGTAAGTCTGTCCCAACCCAGCCATTAGACCAGTCAGATTCTGACAATCTGTCCCAGACCATGGAGAACCAATGATAGGAGACAAGGAAGTGAGCAGAGCATGGATGGGAAAAGAAAATGCTGACAGGAGAGGCTTTCCCAGTCCCATCTCCTTCCTGACTCCTGCACATCAAGCTTTCTTTCCCCTCCAGCAGTTGAGGTTCTTCATTTCTGGGCCTCCTCCCCTATAGCTTGGCTCCTATATGAACCACAAGGCTGTAGTGAGATCCCTCTTGTAAATACCCCTCCCCCCACCCCAGCTCCTGATTATCACATTCAAATTATCACATTCAAATTGTCACATTCAAATAGAGCCTACTTCCTCAAAATTCTGTTTTTCAAGATTCACTTGGCCCCAAACTGTTTTTGGCCTAGACAAGGACCATTTGGCTCAGGGGCTGAGGAAATAAAAGAGAAAAGCCAAACACTGGGTCCAAGGAGGCTCAACTCTGTCCAGGCATCTAGCAGTGGCATGAGAATCATGAGCATGGGGCCCAGGTTGCGATCTCTTCCCTTCTGCCTCAGACCTGGAACTCGGCAAGAACTTGAGCCCCAGCCCAAAGTCTCCCCCTTCTTTGCCCCTCAAGTAACTACTCTGAAACCCCAGGAGACATGCTTTCCATACTGATTCCAATTGTCCCTGTCCTCCATTGGCACAAGCCAGAGCCTTCCATAGCCTACAATATGAGCATCCAAACACACACACGCACACACACAGAGGTAGATTCTCAAGCAGACACACCCATTGACGTGCAGCCCTAGTTCCAGTCCCTGATGCCCCAGACCTTGTTTGTGGGTATGCCGCTCATTGTCCCGTTCCACCAGCCCTGCCACACAGCAAAGGCCTTTCAGGTGCTCCAGTCACATTCTCTCCCTATTGCAAACAGAGGCCTGAGGCCCCTCCTTCAAGACAGGCACACACCTGCAATGGGGTTCCTGGTGGGATGAAGAGGGTGATAGATTTCCCTTCTCCCCCACAGAACTAGGAGGGATTCCAGCACAGAATGCCCCCACGAGGCCTATGTGCATCTCAGGCTCGGCTCCTTCCACTGCTGACCCTTGACCTCAGGCCTTCCTGGAGGAAAAAGCCTTTCTGTACTGATACCCTCTCCTCTTGATCTGCCCTTTTGGACCAGTGCAACCGAGCGTCCCGGGCACGCACCCCTCCGTGGCCTGGGCAGCCCTCCTTTACCTTTGCTCTCCACCCCCCCCCCGCGGCTCCCCCACCTTTAGGCCCGGCCAGGTGGGCGCCCCCTCGGCCCCCGCTTTACCTCCGACCTCCAGCACCGTGAGAACAGCCTCGCAGGAGGCCCGGCCCCGCTCGTTCTGGGCGCTGCAGCTGTAAACACCGGCGTCCTGCGCCCCGCAGCCCCGCAGCCACAGGCAGCCGGGCTCGGGGGTCGGCGTGGGCAGCGGCTGCCCATCCCGGAACCAGCTGAGGCTGGGCGGGGGCGTCCCGCTCACCGCCACCCGCAGCCGCACGTCGCCCCCGGCGCACACCGCCGCGGGCCTCAGGGCCCGCAGGAAGACCGGCGCCCCGGCCGCCCCAGCTGGAGCCGCCGCCGCCGCCGCGGGGGCCCCTCCGCCCGCTGCCACCTTGGCCCTCTTCGGGGGCACCCCGGGGCTGGAGGGCGCCCTCGTGGTGCCCGCGTCCTCGCCTCGGGTGCCCCGAGCTTTCTGCATGTCCTCTGAGAATCGGGCTGGGCGGGGGGAGAGGGAGAACGCCCGGGATGGGGCGGCTATGGGGGGCACCCGGGGGGATGGGGCTCTGGGACGCGATCCTGGGGGGCCGGCGGCCTGCCTTCCTGCTGCCCGCCCGCCCTCGGCCTGTGCTGCCCAGAAGGTCACCGGGGCGGCCCGCGGATGCGCCTCGGGGGCTATTTTTAGGCCCCCCGGCTCGGGTTGCGAGAGGGAGAGCTGTGGAGGGAGGGGACTTGGACTCCCCCAGGGCTCCTTCTCCCCCTCCGGGAGCCCCCACGGCCACCCAGCTTAAAGGAGTCCCTGGGGATTGGCTCCAGGCCCCCCTCCTCCCCGGCATGCCTGCCCCCCACCCCCAGCTTCCCAGGGGTGGGGAGTGGGGGGGTAGGAAGGAGTCGAGTTACCCCCCCACCCCCTCCCCGCCCAGCTCGGGCCCATTTCCCTTCCTCCCGCTCAGGCCCCAGAGCTCCAGTCTCAAGGTCCTGGTAAGATGTGAGATGCCTGAGCGGTGCCTGGACGGGCAGGTGGAGGTGAGCCGACGACTGGGCGGGAGGGACGGGCGGGTGGCCTCTCCCAGTGCCCCCATGACAACTGGCAAGTACGAAGACCAAGAGCCTGGCAGGCAGGTGGATTGTGGCTCCCAGCTGATCTTGCCCTTACCCACCCGCTGGGTGTCACCAAGCCTTTCTCAACTGCCCAGACCTCATCTGAACAAATGGGTTGTGGGGTTAGGGTGACAGGAGGCAGCAAAGAGAGGGAAAGACAGGATGAGCAAAATGATGACAGCAAGATGAAAGGAGACCCCCACATCCCAGGTGGAACCAGGTGGGTGGGGTAGAGAGGAGAGGGGGGCAGGACCTGTGGAAAGATTTGATTGCTAAGGTCTATGTTCCGGGGGGGCCTATGGTGATACAGGGTTTTAAGCTGGAGAAAAACTGATCAGAGCTGCTGTTAGGAGGATTCCTTTGGCAGCCACTGTGTGAACGGTGGTTGGGAGATGGTAGGCCATGTTAGAGCTGTGTTCCTTAAAGGATGTGCCTATTAGAAGTGCACACACTGGAGCCCCAACTCAAAGAGACCCTGGCTCAGTAGAGGTACTGAGAGTGCCCAGGAATCTGCACAGTTAATAAGTGGTCCAGGTGACTACCATGTGTTGCATTTTGTCCTGTAATAGGACCTTGGAACTTTCAGAAGTCCAGACTACTTTTGTAATAGACTACTTTTGTATGTGGTGGTCTCAGAAATCTAAACAAGTGGAAAAGCTGCACGGAACTACACATACAGTCTACATCTCAGACTGGTAAGCTAGAAGAAAGAGGATGGACCTTACCAATGTCACTTTCCTTGTGGTGACACTATGCTCTAGTATAAGGCATCACCATTGAGGAAAACCAGTGATGTGTGCACAGAATTGCTATTCTTTTCTTTTTTCTCCTTCTTTCCTTCCCCCTCTTCCTTCCTTCCTCTTTCTCTTTCTTTTCTCTACCTCTTTCTTTTCTTCCTTTCTTTTGTTCTTTCTTCTCTCTGTGCTAGCACTGGAGCTTGAACTCACAGCCTGGACACTGTCTCTTAGTTTTTTCTATCAAGGCTGGCACTCTACCACTTGAGCCATACCCCCGCTTCTGGCTTTTTGTTGGTTAATTGGAGATGAGAGTCTTGTGGACTTTTCCTGCCCAGGCTGGCTTCAAACCACAATGCTTAGATATCAGTCTCCTGAGTAGCTAGGATTGTAGGCATGAGCACCCAGCTTGTCTATTTTTTCTTTCTTTCTTTCCTTCTCTTTTCTTTTGTGTGGGTCCTGAGCCTTGAATTCAAGGACTGGGTGTGGTTCCTTAGGTTTGTGTTGTTGTTGTTGTTGTTGTTGTTCCAGGCTAGTCCTCTATCACCTGAGCTACAGCTCCACTTTTGGCTTTGGGTGGTTAATTGAAGAGTCTCATGGACTTTCCTACTCAGGCTGGCTTTGAGCCTTGATGCTCAGAGGTCAGCCTCCTGAGGAGCTAGAATTATGTCTGGCTTCATCTATTATTTCTTCAAATCAAAAGTTAAAGCACACACACACACACACACACACCTAGAGCTGTGGATGTAGGTCAGTGTGGTTTCATGGAGTGCCTAGCATACTTGAGGTCCAGACTCTGGGCCGAATCCTCAGCACCACAATAAATGAAAGAAAGAGAGCAGGGGAGCAGGCTGGGGGGGGGGGTCCTGAGAGACTCAGGTCTGACCTTGACCCTTGGGAGATGAAGTCTAAGATGGGACCGAGGAGCCATGAGTTTATTCAGAGACAGGAAAAGGTGCTTTTGGCTTTGTATCCCCCACTTTCATTCTAGTATAACGAAATCAAAAGGTAAGTGTGTGTAAAACATAGTACAAAAGAAACAATTTAAATGCTGAACTGTGTCCATAGAGATTAAGAGCCTTGAGGAATCATTTTTTCTGTTGTTGGCATGCATTTGTGATGTACAGGTCTTGGGGTTTTGACAAATGCATAGAATCAAATGCATGCGCTACCTCAGGACCATGCAGAGCAGTTCCATCATCATAAATACATTCGCTTGTGAATCTTCTTTGTAGTTAGCCACACCCTCTCTTGCAACCCCTGGCAACCACTGATGATGAATTAAATTCTGCAATGTAAATTGAATTTTAAAAAGGTAAAAATGTGGGAGAAGGGATGGCAAACAGATAGAACAGCAAAGCAAAGACTTGTTTTTGCTTTGTTGTTTTTAAGTCTAACTCACAGTCAGGGCTGGCTCTAGGAAGATGGCTCAAATGGCAGATCATTTGCCTAGCAAGTGTTCACACCACAGCACTGAAGAAGAAATAATAACAATAATTTAAAAAAAAAACCCACCTAACCAAGTGCCTCAACAATTGCATGGAATGCTATAGGTGCTAAATGTTTGTTGATCGGCTAGCTCTTTAGCTGAATAAATGGACTGAACAAATCACTTAACATCTCTAAGCCTCAGTTTTCTAATCTATAAAATGGGAGTAGCCCAACTCCCAGTTGTTGTTTGTTTTTGGGTTTTTTTTTTCAGCAAACATTTTCAGGTGTCTACGGTGTGGCCAGAACTGTTGAGGGGGTGGCTAGGAATATAGCAGTGACAAAACAAAGATGCTTACTTTCAGGCTACTTGTATGGGAGAAGAGAGGCATACAATAAATGTAAAGAAATTTGTAAAACACTATCAGGTAAGTACTAATGAGCTAAGTACTGTGAAAGCAGTCCTGCAGAATACAGGGGTGCAAGTATGGTGGGAGATTGCTCTTTAAAATAGAGTTGACTGGATCTGGCCTCCCCAGGAGCACCGGAGCCCATCGTGAAGAGGTGAGGAAGCAAATATGATACAGAGAGCTAGGGAGGCCTGCTTCAGAGCAGAGCCAGAAGGTCAGCAAGCCTGGAGGGAGTGAGGGCAGACAGCTCGCAGCGCAGGGACCAGATGGCCTAGCATCTTGCAGGCCATGCTACGTTTATTCTTAGTGAAATGGGAAATCATCTCAGGGGTTTGAGCAGAATTACATGATCTGACTTATGTTGTTATGGTGGCATTAAATTATTATATTAAATTTTAAAATGAATATTAACTATTTAAAAGGGTCTGGCACAGAGCCTGGAACATGGTTGTCTCCTGCTTTCTCATGCCCATAAGGAAATCACTCATTGACTTTGTACCCAAATAAAGGGTCTGTGGGTTTGGGTTGATGGGGCGGGGGGGGGGGGGGGGGCGGGGAAGCACAAGGCCCATGCGAGTCACTGGTGCCCTCTTGTGGATCAGCCCATTCAAGCTACGATAGGCTCTTGCCAGTCCAGTTGCCCAGGGCAGCTGGCTTCAAAATGCTTGTCTGTCCCTGGGCATGGGCCCCAAAGTACCCTGTAGCTTGGCACCAGGTTAGGCATGTGTGCTGCCAGTCTGCCTTGCCTTCTGATCACAAGTCTATGGTGTCATGGAAAGAGATCTGGCCTCTGGAGGCCAAGGAGCCTGCCTCTCCCCCATCCTCCTTTGCTACAGTACAGACTACTGTGTGACCTTGGCAGGTCACCCCACTTCTCTGGGCCATGGGACAAGTCTTAACCATATACTATATTCCTAGCACATGGGAAAATATTGTCAGTAAACATTCATTGAACCAGTGAATGAAGTGGGGGCCACCAGCCCTTTAGGGTGAATATTTAATTCAGAGAAAAGTAAATGAAAGTGTCCGGTGGGTATTCAGTCAAGAGGTACTTGAATATTTAATGAGTACCTACTATGTACCAAGCACTCTTTGGGGGCACTAGGGATAGATAATAGTGAATAAAACAGACAAAAACTATCCTTGGGTAGCTGACATTTTAGGTATTGAATCAAAGGTCAAGGGGTTCGTTTGCATATTTGGGGCTTATTTGCATATTCAAGCCAGCCTGTGGTGACAGGAAGGAGAAAGGGGGTGGATATGGCCTCCAGAGACAGAACTGGGAGGGGAGCCAGAGTGGACAGATGGGGTAGGAAAGTGCCCACTGGGCCCTCAGTTCCTGCCACAGTGACCTGTCCATCTACAATCCTCCAAACTCGGTTTACCTATCTCATTGTTTCTTTCTCCTTTGTGGGGCAGCTGAGCACCTGCAATTCATTCAGGGGAAAGAAGGCTCAAGGTTTCTTTCTTTTTTTTTTTTTTTGGCCAGTCCCGGGCCTTGGACTCAGGGCCTGATCACCATCCCTGGCTTCTTCCCACTCAAGGCGAGCACTCTGCCACCTGAGCCACAGCGCCCCTTCTGGCCGTTTTCCATATATGTGGTGCTGGGGAATCGAACCAAGAGCTTCATGTGTAGGAGGCAAGCACTCTTGCCACTAGGCCATATTCCCAGCCCCAAGGTTTCTTAAACTTCTCTCAGATAACCTCCCCATTAGGTACCAGGGCCCAGCCCTTGCCCGAATGTTTCCCTTACGGAGAAGTCAGTTCACAGTCTAGGCCCCAATTGGTTCTAGGCTCCTTGTCCACCTCTCCCCCTCACCCCCACCCCTGCCAGTAGGTGGAGACATTACCAATGCAACTGCCAGGCTTGTGTTGTGTGGAGTTTCTCTGGGGGAAGGAAATGATTATGAGTGACAGATGGCAGAAGTGGGGAGTTGGGAGGACCCCCCACAGCTTCCACAGTGCAAAGGGGACAGTGGGTCTTCTTAAAGAGAAGGAACAACCTGTGAGCCAGGCAGGATTACACCAAAGGAGGGAGGGGTGTGTGTGAAAGAGCCACCAGAAAGAGTTTTGGAAGTTTCTAGAAAAACCAGATTGGAATGGCAAAGTAAAACCTATAGGCTAAAGTCTCAATCGGTTTATTCACAGGTAAACTGAGTTCATCATCTTTTCAATCTCTATCCTGTTCCCATGTCCTTTAAAGGATAGTCCTTTAGGTGTGAAGGGAACAACCTAAAGTCTGAGATCTGAAGGATCCATCAAGTTTCCTAATTGTTTTTTTTTCTGTGTGCGCCAGTACTAAGGTTTGAATGCTCTTCCTTCGCTGGCGCTCTACCACGTGAGCCACACTGCCACTTTCAGGTTGTTGTTTTTTTTCCCCCCATGGGTTTTGTTGTTGTTGTTTTGCTGATAAAGGCTCTCAAATGTATCTGCTCAAGCTGGCTTCCAGCTGTGATCCTCAGATTTCAGCCTCCAAAAGTGGCTAGGGTTACAGGTGTGAGCCAGGGGTGTCTAGAAAATTCCTTACATCTTTGATTCGCCCGGAGTCGCTTTTTTGGAAGGAGTGAAGAGACCACAACATATCTTGGCTATTTGATTGCCCCCAAGTCCCTCTATTGACTAATTCAATCATCCTCACGCTAAAATAGCACCTTTTACATACAGTAGAGTCCCATATGTTTGTAGGTCTTGTTTCATTTCACTAATGTTTTGTATATTTCTTCTCCATTAGCAAGTCTTTTGACAGTCTATTTCCCACTTTCCTCTCCTATGCCCCCCACTCACCTCCCATCTCCCCCAGTTCTCCCACCTTTCCCTTTGAAATTTTAATCCGAGAGGTATCGCATTCTAAAAGCACTGCATTGGGATCACAGGTGAATGTAGGATAAACCAACAGTTTTAGAGCCTTGAACCTTTTTTACCCAAACACAAATTAGGACTTTCCGGTGTTCAGACACTGTAGGTTTTCCTGAGTGGGACGCTGTACATGAAAGAGTCTTAGGCTTAATGAAAGAGGCCGAAGGCTTGAGAGCCTCCTTCATAGCCAGTCTGTGGAAGAGAGATGCAGGTGTTGCCCTGCCTCTGCTGATCTGAGGGTGGGGTTGGGAGAGTCAGGGGATAGGATAGGAATTAGGGCCTAACAGAAGGTGCTGTGGTTCCTCCAACAAAAGCTCCTTGTCCAGACCCCCTACATGTCCAGCACACATCCATCCTACATGCTGCCCGTATAGAGCAGGGCTGGGAAATGGGGGGGGGGGGCTGTCTGGTGAGGCTGGCGGGTGATGCTGTGGTGTGGGACAAGGCCCTGGCTCCCCAGGATTCCCAATAGTCAAGACAGCAGGGGACATGCAGGCTTGTGCTCATTCTTTATTGTTTCTGTCCACAGCCCCCACAGCAGGAGGGTCAGGCAGGGGCCCGAGCCCACTCTCTGCTTCTCCTTCCTCTCCTCTCCAGCATCTCACCCATCCTCTCTCCTTCTGCGTCTCTTACTCCCACATCTAACACCTTCGGGGGTTCCCTCTCGCAGCCCCTGCTTTCTAAGTTCACCCCAGGCTGGGGAAAGGAAAAGGAGGGACCAGGGGGACACTTTCAAGTGCCTTCGTCTCCACCAGGGGCCGAGCTTCCTGGCCCTTGCCCAGGTTGCTGAGGAGGCCGTTCTTCCTTCCTTCCTTCCTTTCTTCTATCCAGGCCGGAGGTAGGAAGGGTCACAAGGCCCCCTCCAGACCTTGTAGCCCCCAAACCTGCTCCAGAACTCTTTTGCAAAGGAAGCAGCTAAGAGCCTGAAGTCAGGGAGGTGAGCCGGACAGGGTGGCTGGGGCCCGGCTCCATCCAACACAAAAGCCGGGTTCACCCACTTCCAACAGCCAGGACTGAAGGCAGGGGGTGTGCGGGGGTGACTAGGGAGTGCCCCCTGAGGCATGGTGGGGTGAGACTATGGGGGGTGGAGAGTGAGGAGGGGTCAGAGGCTGTGAGGAGAGAAAGGCAGCTGATGTGGCATCCCAGGATGGAAAGGCTGGCTTGAGGAGGCAGTGAAGTGTCTGACGGGGCCAGGACAGTGTCGGAAGGTCTCTGGCTTTAGAGCACCTCATGCTGTTGCTGTGTGGCCTCACTGACAACCTGGACAGGAAGAGAAGCCCAGTCCAGCCCACTGCACCCCACTGCTTGCTGAGAGGAGACCCTGCCCTGTTTACTGCACCCCAAGGCAGCAGGGCCCACTCACCCTCAGCCAGGGACCCCAACCAGCCCAGCTGGTGGGAAATACCTGGCTGGCAGCTTCCCAGACACCCACCAGGGACAAAGGGCCAGGCAGACTGCTCACCTCCCCATCTCTCGTCTCGATAGTCTTGATCATCACAGTCTTCTTGGTGTGGACCTCGGAACCCCTTTGCTCAGGGCTAGTTTCTGTAAGAGACCCACCATGCCATGTGTTCATCTTAACTAACTCCCGGCAACACCCAGGACTAGAAGTTCAATCTAGGCTATGTCATCCAGTACCACAGCAGATTCCTACACCCTCAAGACAAGCCGTTGACTTTCTCAAGACCTTAATGCCCATCCCTGAGCCCAGAACCCAGAAAGTGGCTCTAAAAAGTCCCAAGCCAGCTCCAAAGTGGGAATGGTCTCAGAAAATTATTGTGCACCGAATGATTTAGGACCTTTGAGGGTCTAACTTTTACGTTCTCTACCATTTTTGGCTTCCTTTCACTTTTAGACCCCAGAAAAGTCCCACATCATTTTGGACCTTCAGACTCTTTCCTTTACAGCAGGACCCCCAAAGCACAGGGTTGCTTTTGTGTTTTGTTTTGTTTGGGGAGTATTTGGGCTTGAACTCAGGGCCTAAGTGCTAGCCCTTGTTTTTTTGTTCAAGCTGTTCTCTATCACTTGAGCTACAGATCCACTGCTAGCTTTTTGGTGGTTAACTGGAGACAAGAGTTTCACGAGCTGGGAATGTGGTTTAGTGGCAGAGTGCTTGCCTAGCATGCATGAAGCCCTGGGCTCGATTCCTCAGTACCACATAAACAGAAAAAGCCCGAAGCGGTGCCGTGGCTCAAGTGGTAGAGTGCTAGCCTTGAGCAAAAGTAAGTCAGGGACAGTGCTCAAGCCCTGAGTCCAAGCCTCAGGACTGTCCCCCCTCCCCCCCCAAAAAAAAGAGTTTCACAAACTTTCCTGCCTAGGCTGGCTTTGAACCATAATCTGCAGATCTCAGTCTCCTGAGTGGCTAGGATTACAAGTGTGAGGCACCAGTGCTCGGCCCAAGTCCAGGTTTGAAGCACTGTTTTGGAGGATCTTTGAGACCCCAGGCCTCTTTGGACTCAGAATGGGCAGCTTTGTGTCTTTATAAAGTGAGATGGAATGGGGATTAATCACTGATCACAGTGCTGATTCCCCAGCCCTGCTGTGCCTCCGTTTCCTCTCTGGGAAATGGCTACAATCATGTTTGCTCTATGGTGGCACTGGGCAACCAATCTGAAAAAAAAAAAAAAGCATCAATTGATTCTACATGCAAGACTCACACTCGGTGTCTGTAATAAACAACCAATTGAAAAGAGAGGTCTGGGCTTCATAGGGTGGGTCAAATTTAAGCTGTTAGTATAAGTTTGGCATTCACGAATCTCCTTAGCAAGCAACTAGCCTGTGCTGAACGTTGTGACTCCTCGCTGGAGCACTGGAGCACAGTGTGTATTTTTTTCCTGATGGAAATGAACATCGAAGACATAAAAGGTTTGATCTAGGAAAGGAGAAGCTGCCAAGGACTCTGACTTGCCTTCCTAATGTGTCATTAGAATGCGTTTTTCTGCTCCCTGGGGTTGGAAAGCCACTCAATCTGCATATTACTAATGTGGAGATGGCAGAATGCCCTCAGAGCTCATTCTTTTCATTGTTTGGCTTTGCTAAGATTTGGCTTCCTTTTTTTTTTTTTGCAACCGTGCATCCAACATCTTATTCCCACAAGCTTGAGGTGCCCAACAAACGGGCAGCGAATGCTTGGCAACATGCAGACAGACCACGGGCACCAGAGAACTTGTCACCCAGGGTGTGAGAGGCACCTGCTGCGGGGACCCCACTCCTGGTCCTTTCAGAGTTTGGAATTCAGAACACAGGCCCAGTACTCCAGGAGGTGCACAGGTATGTGGGGACTTTGATGACAATGTACCTCACAGTCCAAAACAGAGTCAGTCTCTCTCTCTCTCTCTCTCTCTCTCTCTCTCTCTCTCTCTCTCTCTCTCTCTCTCTCCACCTACCATGGACTCCCTTTCTCCCCCAGGCCTGGCCTACCTCACAGTTCTATCCTCCCCTCCTGGCAGGCTTGGGCAGTGCCCAGGCTGTGCTCCTGGACCCTGGAACCTCAATTCCCCCACCCAACACACACTTACCTCGGAAGTTGAGAGCAGAGAAGGTCTGGACAGGGAGATTGATTCTGAAAAAAAAAAAAAAAAAAAAAGGCAAGTCCCCAGAGGGTTAAGAACACTCCTGCCTCTCCTTGTGACTACTGATCAAGGCTCCTCCTTGTCCTCTTTAAATGCTCTCCTCGGTTGTCTCGATCTCCTCGACCCCATCATTCTCACTGCCCATACTGTACAGCCTAGGCTCAAAAAGCCACCTCCCGCTGTCCTGGGAATTGTCTCTTCTGGAGGGATCATCCATTCCAATTTTGGCCCGTAGGTATGACATGAGGATGCCCGGCCCTATGGTACTCCCCAGGTCCCCATCACTTCCTCCTGTTCTGGCCCTGCAGGAATAGGAATAGGACCAGCAGCTATGAGTGGCCTCCACCCTGTGCCCACCCTCCAGACAGGAGCTGACCATGGATCACTGGTGCTGGGGGTGGGGGGTGGCGACCACAGACCTCTTGCTACCTTAAAAGGCTATCTATCTAGACTACATTCTACAAAACCTGAAATCTTTCTTTAGGTGTAAGTCTATATCTAAACATGTCTTCCACTTTGTTTTTAACCTCAGATTTATTTTTATGACTATTGATAATTACCATTCTTTAGGAGTCATCGATCTATCTTATACTGAGGTTAAATTTACATACAGTGTAATGGGCAGAGCTAATGAGTGTTATCGATATCCATCCATGTAACAACTAGTCTGAATCCAAATATAATTTTTGTGTGTGATTGATTGATTGACTGGAGATAAGAGTCTCAAGGACTTTCCTACCAAGCTAGCATTGTTTTTTTGTTTTTTTGTTTTTTTGGCCAGTCCTGGGCCTTGGACTCAGGGCCTGAGCACTGTCCCTGGCTTCCCTTTTGCTCAAGGCTAGCACTCTGCCACTTGAGCCACAGCGCCACTTCTGGCCGTTTTCTGTATATGTGGTGCTGGGGAATCGAACCCAGGGCCTCATGTATACGAGGCAAGCTCTCTCGCCACTAGGCCATATCCCCAGCCCAGCTACCAAGCTAGCTTTGAACTGCAATCCTCAGATCTCAGCCTCCAGAGTAACTAGAATTACAGGTGTGATTCCTTGGCAGCCCACATAAAATAATTTTATCACCCCCCAAATCTCTCTCATATACCTTCTAGTTGTATGTTCTTACCTATGTCTGAAAGTGGCTTGCTTTAAGCACATCACCTGTGTGTCTTCTTTTGAGCGTGCATGTGTGGGTGTACACTTGTCTCTTCCTGCCTTCTTTTAGCCTGTCATGTGTGCAAGGCTTTCTGTGCCTTCCTGTCTCATTTTGTCTCTAGCTACCCCCTCCCTTTCCTTCCTCATCATTCCCCAGTCTGATTTCATCTCTCCCTTGACTGGCAGTAATATTTTATTACTGATGGCTGAATATGATTTTATGCTGCTGGTTTTTAATTCTAAAGGTAGGTAAGGGAATACTTATATTTCTCTTTTCATAAAAGCTGTTAATTACATCATTCCTTACCCAGGCGGCCGTGGTTAATTCTCTGCAATGAGTAAGTGGAACAGTAGCCTCTTATATCAATTATTTTGAAGTCTTGTTGAGATGATTTGGACAGACTGGGTCCCCCAACACCCATCACCCCAATCTCTGCCTTCCTCCTCACCGGCTCTCCTCGCCCTCCAGCAACTTCCGGTAGGTGGCAATCTCCACATCCAGGGCCATCTTCACGTTGAGCAGGTCCTGGTATTCGCGCAGGTGGCGGGCCATCTCATCCTTGAGGTGCCGGATCTCCTCCTCCAGGCGTGCGATGTTGTCCTGGTAGCCGCTGGCCTCATTGGCAAAGCGATCCTCCAGCTCCCGCATCTGCCTCATCAGGGAATCATTCTGCGGGAATTGGGGGAGCTCAAGTCAAGGACAGGCTCATAGCATGTCCAGACAGGAGGACACTAAGGGACCAGGATGGAAAGAGATGCCAAAAGCTTCTTAACCAGGAAGCCCTGAACTCAAATGAAGCCTTCAGTGGACTCTCAGAGATTAAGCCACATGAAAGGGAATGTCTTCATTCAGCCTCCTCACATAGGGAGGTGCCCTCCCGAGTCTTCCAAATCCCTAGAGCCCAGCTGTGAACCCAGTCTGTTTTGACCCCGGTTGTGGATGTGACAGGGAGGCCCACAGAGGGGATTTGAGGGAGCCAAAGTCATCGAGTGTGGGTGTGAGCTGCAGACATGAAGGGACTGGGCTTGTGGAAGTGGGCAGGGACTCACCGTGCCCTTGAGGGCGTCAATCTCACAGGTGTAGGACTGGATCTGGTGTCGGTACTCCATCATCTCCTGTTTAGCCTGGCGCAGAGCATCATTGTTCTTGTTGGCTGCCTGGGTCAGGTCAGACACCTGCAGGTAGAAAGAGGGCCTCTGTGCAGGTCTGGCAAGCAAGGAGCATGGAGACTCTATGCTCACGCTCCTCTATGGATAGAGTCACAGGCAGTGACTCCAAGCTGGGATTGAGAGGGACCAAAGTACCAAGTTCCTGGGCCAAGCCACTCACCTTGGACTTGTACCACTCCTCAGCTTCAGAGATGTTCTTAGCCGCGATGGTCTCGTACTGCGCCCGGATGTCCCTGAGTGCAGCTGTGAGGTCTGGCTTGGACATGTCCATCTCCACATGGACCTGCTGTTCTTGAAGCTGGGCCTGCAGCTCACGGATCTCCTGAAGGGTGTGACTGGGCTTTAGTCCCCTTTCAGGTCCCCCAGAGCACCCTTACACACTCACTACTAGAGTCAGCCCCATTTTCCAGCTGCTCTCATCACAACCCAAGGGCCCTGCATACCTCCTCGTGTACTTTCTTAAGGAATGCAATTTCTTCGTTGAGAGATTCGATTCTGCGCTCCAGGTCAATTCGAGCTAAAGTGGCTGCATCTACATCCTGGAAGAGGTCAAGCAACAAGGGCAGAGTCAGGGATAACCCAGGTGGGACAGAGGGAGACCAAGGAAGCTAGAAGAGAAAAGACTATTTGGGGGACCAAGGACCGCTCACCGCTCTGAAGGCAGCCAAATTGTTCTCTGCTTCTTCTTTCAGTTGGATTTCTTCCTGCAGCCTAAGCAGGACGAACAGAAGGCAAACAGTTGGGGTGGAGGGGGGCAGAGGGAGTAAGGAAACTGGCAATGACGACTAGGGGCTCATCAGGGAGTGGATTCAAGACAGAAGAAGGCCTGACAGCTGGGCAGAAAGGAGGGGCTCAGAAGGGGAGTGTCAGAGGCCCCGCCCACCCAGGGAGGGGACCGGAAGTGGCTCAGCCTCTGTCCTGGAGCCACACCCTTGAAGTCTGTGTCTCTACCAGATCGTGACCTCCCTGAGGTTAGGAACTGTGTCTATTTTATCCATCCCGGTGTCCCTGTTTCTCAGCCACACCGGACTCGTGTAATGGTTCAATTTTAGTTTGTGACTTTGGCAGTAGCAGGGGGGTGACCGGCTCACTTGGGTAAACAGAAACAGGACTCATAATAATCTATACTCCACCTTTGCATATCGGATGCCTGGTGGAGTCTACCTGCCAGCTCTCCCAAGCTCTTCAAAGGCCGTGGCCCTCACCCACTCTTCCCCTTTCCTCAAGCTCACCCACTCACCTTGTGAAATGACAACAGTCTCCGCCAGGCTGAGGGGACCAGCTCCCTCCCTACTGGTCTCCCCTTCCCGGGGCCTCCTCACCTCCAGTGTTTCGCTTCCCTCCCCTGTTGCCCCAGCAGTGCCCACCTGTCCTGTCTCCGGTCAGCCTCACTTTCTTCCTCTCTGTATTCTGAATCCCTGGCTCTTCCCCCCTCTTCCCCGCCCTAGCGCAGGCCCGGGGAAGCCTCTTGGGATCCTTTTTAAGGTGGCTCCCCACAGAGCAGCCCTGAGCTTCCTTCCCAGGGCCCTTCCATTTCTTCTCCTGGGATCAATCTCAAGGCAATTCCTCCTGGATTGGGAAGATTGCAAAGGAGAGATCTAGGGGGGCGGGGGGGGGGTTGTCCTCCTTTTAGGAGAAGTTGGGGGAGCAGGGGGTTGGCCATCTCCAAGCACACAGATTGAAGGAGGCTCCCTGGCCCCGGGGCGGGGCGGGGGGGGGGGGGAGGCAGTGCTGGGAGCCTGGAGTGCTGCTGGCCAGGGATCATGGGGGGTGGGGGTGGGGGGGGGGGGTGTGCCATCCTCACTTGGCCTTGAGGCGCTGCAGGTCGTCGATGAGGTTGTCGCGCTCGACGTCCACGCGGGCCCGCTGGTTGGTGAGCACCTCCACCTGGCGCCGCAGCTCGCGCAGCTCCTCCTCGTAGAGCTCGGCCACGCGCGTGGGCTCGCGGCCCTTGAGCCGGTTGACCTCGGCGGCCAGCGCGGCGTTCTGCTGCTCGAGGAAGCGCACCTTCTCGATGTAGTTGGCGAAGCGGTCATTGAGCTCCTGCAGCTCCACCTTCTCGTTGGTGCGCGTGGTCAGGAACTCCTGGTTCACCGCGTCGGCCAGCGAGAAGTCCAGCAGCTCGCCCGCGCCGTAGGACGCCGCCGGCCCGCGGGTGGACCCCAACCGGCTGGCCCGCAGGGAGCCCAAGCCCCCCGCGCCACCCGACGTGCGCGACACCTGGTACACGCGCGAGGTCATGGAGCTGGAGGAGCCCTTGGTGCCGAAGCCCGCGCGGGGGAACACGGGCGAGCTCAGCGGGGAGCCCAGCGAGAAGCCCGGGGCCCCGCCGAACGTGCGGCGGTAGGAGGACACGCGCTGGCTGGACGAGTAGGCCTGGCTCATGGTGGCGGCGGGCGGGCGGTGCGGGCGAGGCTGGCGGGGGGCGCACGGAGCAGGCGGCGGGCGAGCCGGCTGAGAGTGGACGGACCGACGGACCAGGGGACACGGAGCCCCCGGGGCGTCCGCACTATTTGTAGCCCTCCTGACATCAGCCCGCGCCGCCCCTCCCCTGACAGCTGCAGGATCCCTCTGTCCTGCCAGGAAAGGGCGGCCGCTGGCTGGTGGAGGGGGTTGGAGGGGGGGGTGGGAGGGCGGGGAGGCCGGCTCCCCCGCAGGAGGCCCGCAGTCCCCGAGCCGCCCCTGGGGCTGCCTGGCTCCGCAGGGGAGGGCCGCAGACCGGCAGGCCGCCAACCAGCCGGGCTGGAGCCCCAGGCAGGGGGCCCCTTCCAGCATTTGGGGGCCTCCTCTCTTCTCGAGGGGGGGGGTGTGTTGGTGACTGAGAAGAGCAGGCTGGAAATGGGTATTTCGTTTAGGTGTGTGGGGAGGTTCCCCTTTTTTTCCTCCAAGGAGAGACTTTGGGTCATTTGAAAAACGTAAGATCTGTACCAAGAAAGGCCCCAAACCACCCTATTTCTAAAGATTTGGAAATCGGAGCTGTTTGCAAGAGCTGGGGCCTAGCACAGTGCCCACCAGCAAGCCAGGCAGTCGGCGAGGGTGAGAGGGCCTAGAGCAAGCCTGGCCAGAGCCTGCTTGCATGCGTATGTCAGCTTCTGAGCCTCAGTGTCCCCCTGGATGCTGGTTGGCCTTTCTTCCCCCAGTATCAGCCAGGAAGGTGATTTCCAGAAAGCATCTGGTGGTGTTCTTCCAGGTTCCAGTTGCTGGGTACAGTCATCCCCCACCCTGCTCCACCAACTCTGCCTGGGCTCTGTCCCCCTCACTCCCTCTCCAATTCATCCCCCTCCTCAATCACACCACCCACGCCCACACCCACTCACACCAGGGTTTTGTGATTTGTTAGGAGCCACGTGTCAACTCAGCCATCTCCCTGGCAGTTGACAGCTGCCCAGATACCAGAGCTGGTATTTATAGAGGAGAATGCAAGGGCTAAGAAACAAGGTACAAGAGAGACACTGGGATGGGGAGGGGGAGAAGCCCAGCACCTGAAGAGGCATGAGCTTCAGAGGCTCCAGGAAAGCTAAAGGTGAAAAGTCCCAACCACTTCCTACCCCTACAGTGCTCCAGGACTCCATCAAGAATGAAGCCCCAGGGGCTGGGACTGTGCTTCGAGGTAGAGTGCTTGCCTTGCATGCATGAAGCCCTAGGTTCCATTCTTCACACAGAAAAAGCCGGGATGGTGCTGTGGCTCAAGTGGCAGAGTGCTAGCCTTGAGCAAAAAGAAGCCAGGGACAGTGCTCAGGCCCTAAGTCTAAGCCCCAGGACTGGAAAAAAAAAAAAAAAAAAAGAAGCCCAAGCCAAGGGCTGGTGGCTCACGCTTATAATCCTAGCTATTCCAGAGGCTGAGACCTGAGGATCATGGTTCAAAGCCAACCCAAGCAGGAAAGTCCATGAGACTCTTATCTTCAATTAACCACCAGAAAACCTGAAGTGGTGCTGTGGCTCAAATGGCTAGAGCAGTAGCCTTCAGCAAAAGAGCTCAGGGACAGTGCCCAGGACTTAAGTTCAAGCCCCACGACTGATAAAAAGAAAAAAGCCCCAAAAGAAGGCTTGCCCTTCCCTCCTCTCACACTTAGCACAAAGCACAAGGCACTCACTGACCACTAAGACTAAGGACATCCACATTTCTCTGTACATACTGGCTGTGTCTCCACACCTCCACCCAGCACCTAGGCTGACCCTTCTGGAATGCAAACTGGATTAGGAGCCTGGCGCTGGTCCTACCCCAGCCCTGCCATCACCAGCAGGAAGATTACTAGAAGACACATCCTTCACCTCCCTGAGCCTTAGGGTCTTCAGCCATAAACTGGGACTGATCAGCTTTGCATTCTACCCTATAGAGTATGAAGAGGCCCCGGCAACAATAACACACAATATATACAGTACGTGTACTGACCACTTGCTGAGCATGTCACACTCATGATCACCAGATCAACAACCCCATGAGGCAAGGACTTGTATCATTTCCTTCCTTTCTCATTCTCCTTCCTTCTCTCCCCCTCTCCCTTCTTTCCTTCCCTCCCTTCTGCCCTTCCCTCCCTCCCTCTTTCTTCCTTGCTTCCTTCCTTCCTTTCTTTCTGTGCCAGTCCTCAGGCTTGAACTCGACCCAAGCACTGCTTTTTGCCACTTGAGCCACAACTCCATTCCTAGCTTTTTGGTGGTCAATTAGAGATAAGAGTCTCACAGACGTTCCTGACCAGGCTGGCTTTGAACCCCAATCCTCAGATCTCAGCCTCCTGAGTAGCTAGAGTTACAGACATGAGCCACCAATGCCCAGCTCACCATTTCTATTTTCTAACTCAGCACACTGAGGCAGTCTGACTATTTGGCCCTGGACTGGGTATGACTGTGCCACCTGAACTATAAAGGATTTTGCTACTGCTGGTTGCTTTTTTTTTCAAAGCCCTTCACATTACGTGTCTAATTTTTACCCGGAGACAAGCTTATGAGATGATGGGGAGTTCCAAATATTCTTCTCCAGCCTTTAAGTCAGTGCAAGCTGTTGTGTTCTGGTTATTTTGGTGTCTCAGCGTCCATTCTTAGACTGTGGGCTCCAGGATGGTTTTGAAGGCTGTGTAGATCCTTAACACCCTGGGGGCAGCACCCCCTCAGTTGTCACTATCATTGGAAGTAGTTTACCTGCTTTCTTGCCCTTCACTTTATTTTGAGGACAACCTTGTATGGTTGTACCCTCCCGGCCACCTCAAAAAGGAGTAGCTGTACCACAAAGAGTAGCTGTGAAACAGATCCCAGCTGGCCTCATTAGCGCATCTCCAAACACAGTGATTAGTTCAAGGGGTGGGTCTGGGCCTGAGCAGGGCCAATCAGAGACCTTCTCTGGGATTCATTGGTTGTTAAACTGTGCTGGCATTGTTTCCTGCCCCCAGGGTGAATAGAGGAAAGAAAAGGAAGATTAACTTGCAAAAAGTTGGGAAATCTAGATGAAGAGCAAGCCTAAGAGCCAGGCCTCATTCAATTCAAGCCCGTGGGCCCTACTTCCTTAAGCACTTATCTCCATTTTGGGAATTCCCCTCCACCTTTCTTGGCCTTGAGCTAATAAACTCTCTCTTTTTTTCATTTAAGGCCTTTAGTGTTGGCTTAGATCCCGTATAACCCAAATAACTGACTAGTCCACTATAGACCACTGCATACTTTTTGCTTTTCTTCTTTTTTTTTTGGGGGGGGGGCAGTCCTTGGGCTTGAACTCTGGGCCTAAGCATTGTCCCTGAGCTTTTCAGCTCAAGGCTAGTACCCTACCACTTGAGCCACAGTGCCACTTCCGGTTTTCTGGTGATTAATTAAAGATAAGAGTCTCAAGGATGTGCCTGCCCGGGCTGGCTTTAAGCAGCAATCCTCAGATCTCAGCCTCCAGAGTAGCTAGGATTACAGGACTTAGCCACCAGCTCCTGGCTTCTTTTTTAATTTAGTTACATACATCAGCTACACAAAGGGGAATTTCACTGTGACATTTCCATGCATGCATACAGTGTATTCCAATCAATTTTCCCTTTCTGCCACTTTCCCTTAACCTCCTATCTCTTCCCAATAGGGGTCCAACAGCTTTCATTGTTCTATTTTCATAACTGTGGACAACCAGTTTTTACCATCTTCATCCTCTTTTACCTTCTTTGGCCCAACCCCCTGGGTCTTCCCCCACCCTTACCATCCTATTGACCAACGGCTTTCATTGAGCTCTTTCTGCTACTTTCATAGCTAGTCTGCACACCCATTTCTATGATAACGACCAAGGATGACACTTCTGGGCTTCTCATGGAGAACAGTCTCCAGACCACATAAGGACATTGGCTTTTGGAACAGCCAGCAGCCTCAGTTCCTTGATGAAATGAGGCAGAAAACAAATAAACACCATCTACTTTCTAGTCCAACTAACAGCTACCAGACTTGGCTCTGAGCTAGTTGGGATTGTTTCCAGAATGGGGTTTCACCTCTGAGGATTTGCTACCATGGAAGGCAGCAGAACCACACCCTGGGGTCTGGAAGGCCGGTGCATGAACCACATACCAAGGTACACTCTAAGAGGGGCATCGCCACTGGAGTAAGAGTTCAGCCTCCTGGAGGGGGACCGCTAGAACTAGGTGCACTAAAAGTAATCACTGCTTATCTGGACAGGTGATGAGCTTGGGGCCAAATGCAAGATTCATGAAAAGGTCTAAACTGCAAAGTAAGTGTCCTTCCCACTTTTGACACCCAGAGAAGACGAGTTTTAACTTCTTATTGTTGTCTCCTTCCAGAGCTACTTTGCACACGTAAAAGCACATTTGTATAGAGGAACCCCTTCCTCCTTTTCTCTATACCACTACTGGGGCTTAATTCAGGGCCTGGGCACTATCCCTTAGCTTTTTCTCTCAAGGCTGGTATTCTACCACTTGAGCCACAGCTCCACTCTGGGTTTTTGGTGGTTAATTGGAGATAAGAGTCTCATGTACTTTCCTGCTCAGGCTGACTTTGAACCATCACCCTCAGATCTCAGCCACTTGAGTAGGTAAAAGTATAGGTGTGAGCCTCTAGTGCCTGGTTCTTCTTTCTCTTCTTTTCTTTTCTTTCTTTCTTCCTTCCTTCCCTTCTTCCTTCCCTCCCTCCATCTATCTTATCTTTTCCCTCCCTCCCTCCTTCCCTCCCTCCCTCCCTCCCTCCTTCCCTCCCTCCCTCCCTCCGTCCCTTCCTTTCCCTCCCGAGTTCCAATATCTGTACTAGGTTTGCAAAGCAAGCAAGGATTAGGTTACTTATAAGACCTAACTAGTTTAGCTGTTGGGGCGGAGGGGACTTCAGGCAATTTTAACATCATAATTCTACTTTCTGTCACTATGAATTTGATTATTCTAGATACCTCAAGTAAGTGGAGTCTTGTGACTGGTTAATTTTAGTTAACATAATATCTTCCGGATTATTTATGTTGTTGTATGTTGCAGAATTGCCTCTTTTTTTTCTTTCTGGTGCCAGTCCTGGAGCTTGAACTCAGGGGCTGAATGCTGTCTGTCCCCGAGCTTCTTTGCTCAAGGCTAGTTCTCTACCACTTGAGCCACAGCTCTCCTTCTGGCATTCTGGTGGTTAATTGGAGGTAAGAATCTCCTGGGCTTTCCAGTCTGGGCTGGCTTCAAATCAGGATCCTCAGATCTCAGCCTCCTACCTAGCGAGGATTACGGGCATTAGCCATCGGTGCCCTGCAGAGCTCTCTTCTTTTTACAGGCTGGATGATATTTCACCGTAAGTGATACCACACTGTGTGGATCCATTCATCTGTTGATGGATGTTTGGGTTGTTTCCATCTCTAGTTATTATAAATCATGCTGATATGAACTTGGACACACAATTATCTCAAACCCCTGCTCAAACCCCTGGTTTCAACTCTTTACTATATGTACCTAGGTGGGATTACAATATCCTGTGGAAATCTGTGTTTAATTTTTTGAGGATCTGCATCATTGTCCACATGGTGGCTGGACCATTTTAGGTTTCCATCATAGGTACACAGATGTCAATTTCTCTATATCCCTCCCAACAATTGTTTCCCAATTTTTTCTTGTTACATATTAATCATTCTAATGGGTGTGAAGTAGTACCTCCTTGTGAATTTAACTTGCACATTCCTAATAATCAGTGAGAGTGAGTGTCTTTTCATATGCTTATTGGTTATCTTTCCATCTTTGTTTGAATAAAGTGTCCAATCCACTGCCCATTTTCCAACTAGGCTGTTTTCATTTCTGAATTGTAGGATCTCTTGATATATTTTAAGGTATGAATTTTCCTAACTATATTCAAATAGTTCCTCCATTCTCTTGCTGGTGTGGTCTAACGCACACAGTTTAATTTTGATGAAATTATCTATTTTTTTTTATTATCTGTGCTTTTGAAATGATTGCTAAATCCAGTGTTAGGAGACTTTTCCACTACTTTTTTTTTCTTTTAAGTGTTTTATACCTATAGCTCTTATGTTTAGGTTTTTATCCTATTTTGAGTTAATTTCTTTCCTTCTTTTTTTCTTTCTTTTTTTTTTTTTTTTTTTTTTTTTTGCCAGTCCTAGGGCTTGAACTCTATCTAGTCCTGGGCGCTGTCCCTGAGCTTCTTTTGCTCAAGGCTAGCACTCTATCACTTGAGCCACAGCGCCACTTCCTGCCTTTTCTGTTTATGTGGTACTGAGGAATCGAACCCAGGCTTCATGCATGCTAGGCAAGCGTTCTACCACTAAGCCATACTTCCAGCTCTTCCTCCCTCCTTCCCTCCCTCCCTCCTTCCCCCCACCCCCTCTTTCTAAAAAAAAAAACAAAACTTTTTTTGGAGGGCAGTCCTAGGGTTTAAAATCAGGGCTTGATAAGTAATCTACCATTTGAGCCACCTGCTCCCTGGTCTTATTGCATCAGTTATTTTTCAGATGGGACCTTGCATTTTTGTTAAGACTGGTCTATGGTTACCGCTCCATCTCCCTGTCTCCCCTCATAGCTGGGATCACATTTGTATGCCACCACCCTTGGCATATTTGTAAAATGGTAGCCTCACTAACTTTTTGCCTAGGCTAGCCTCAAACCATGATCCTCCCACCCTCCACCACCCAAGTAGCTGGAATTTCAGGAAGGAGCCACTTCGTGGGCCATATTTTGCGTTAATTTATACATAGCGTGTAAGATAAAGATACAATTTCTTTTTTTTTTTGCATGAGGACATTCACTTTGTCTGCCACTATTTTTGTTAAGTTGTCCTTTCCTTGTTAAATAGTTTTAGCTCCTCGTCAGATGTCACTTAACTACATTTATGGGGGTTTATTTCTGGGCTCTATGTTCTATTTCACTGGTCTACATATCTGTATTTAATCTGATACTAGTGTTTTGGTTGCTCTGCCTTTATAGTAAGTCTTAAAGTCAGAAATCATTAGTCTGACAACGTTGTCCTTTTTTTTTTTTTTTTTTTTAAGATCTGGGCAGGTGCTGTCCCACCGAGCCACATCACCACTCCCCAACATTGTTCTTTTGCTACTAGAAAGTTTTTGAGAAGCTGGGAGCTGGTGGCTCACACCTGTAATCCTAGCTACTCACGAGGCTGAACTCTGAGGATCACAATTCAAGACAGAAAGGGCAGGAAAGTCCATGAGACTTTTTTTTTTTTTTTTTGCCAGTGGCTCAAGTGGTAAAGCTCTATCCTTGAGCTGAAGAGCTCAGAGACAGCACCCAGGCCCCAGAGTTCAAGCCCCACAACTGACACCCTCCACCTGACCAAAAAAAAAAAAAGACCTTTGAGATTCCATATAAACTTTAGGATATATATTTCTACTTCTGCAAAAGCATGCTGGCATTTTTTCTTTATTCTGTTAATGTACTGTACTACATCCATTGATTTTCATATATTGAACCTCCTTTGCATTACAAAAATAAAGTCTACTTATTCATAATGTATACTCCTTTCAATTTGCTGCTGAATTTGGTTTGCTAATATTTTGGAGAGAATTTTTACATTGATATTCAAGAAGCGTATTAATCAGTATACTTTAATTTTCTTCCTTCCTTCCTTCTTTCCTTCCTTCTTCTTTCTTTTTTCTTTTGTACTGGAGTTTGAACTCAGGGTTACAGGTCACTGGGCAGGCACTCTACCACTTGAGCCACAGTGCCAATTTGGCTTTTTCTGTATATATGGTACTGAGGAATCGAACCCAGGGTTTCATGTATACGAGACGAGCACTCTACCACTAGGCTGTATTCCCAGTCCCTTCTTTTTCTTTTTGTACTGGAGTTTGAACTCAGGGCTATGGGTCACCAGGCAGGCACTCTACCACCTGAGCCATTCACTAGCCCAAAGCTGGTAGTTTTCTGATAATGTCTTTGTCTGACTTTGATACAGGATAATGCTGGCCTCATTGAATGATTTACGAAGTATTTCATCTTCCTTTCATTTTTTGGAAGAGTTTGAGGGATTGATGTTAGTTCTTTAAGTCTTTCACTAATAAAGCCATCTGGTGCTGTATTTTTCTTTGTAGTGAGGTCTTAAGTCTTATTTCTCTGGATACAGGTGGCATAATTTACTTGGTTAGTTCCTTGTTGGAGACATGTATAATGTTTTCAGTCTGTTGCTATTATAGGCAACATCTTCAGGATATCTTTTTAGTATATTCATTTGAATATGCACATATTTTAGATGGATGGTGGTCTGTTTATCTATGTTCCCATGTCATGAATTAAGCTTTGGATGTGTACATTTTAATCTAATTGTCACATTATTTTATAGTCATGCCTCTTCCTTTAGCTAATTGATATTGGAAGATGCGAAGGTCCACCAGACAGAGCATGTCATTCAGTATCTGTCAGTAAAAGGAGATACTTTATAAATTGGAGATATGATATGGTGCCTTGCATAGTGGGTACCAGCCATAGATTTTGTTCAGTGAATTAAAGGAGGACAGTTTTGCTCTTTGGGGAAATATCTAATGTATCTCCATTGTGGGGTGATTTACAGCTCTGCTGGTACAAAACCTTTCCAGATACTTAAAGCCAGGGGATGTGTCTTCTAGACCACCTATTCCAACCTGAGAGCCACAGCCAGGCTCCAAGGTTTGCCCTGAAAATCTTAGGGAGCAGTGCTTATGCCTTGTGACTCTGCCTGTTGTACTACCATTAGTTCCTTTTCTTTCCCTGAACCACTATCAACAAGATAAAACTCATCATGGCCTCCAAGGTCCCAAGGTTTGGTCCTTCCCAAACCTTGGTTTGCTCATCTCTTCTTCAGGCTCACCTCGTTCCTTTCTGTGGGTGACACTGCCAAGTTCTTTCTAGCTTCCAGACATTTGCTGTCCTCTAACACATTGGAGGGATAATGAATGCTCAGGAAGATCTTGGAGCCTCACAGAGAGCTCCCTGGAAGACTAAGGCATTGAGTGCTCACAGGAACCCCTACCTTGACATTTCATGAATGGGGAACAGGTGACTGGCATGGTGGATAGCTAAAAGGAGTACACTGTCTGGCCAGCACAGGACAATTGCATTAGGAAAGGCAGAATGACGTTAAGGCAGACCAACTAAGATTCTCATTCTTTCTGGGACAAAGAAAAGCATCTCTACCTGAGCCTTCCCTGTGGCTGACACCATTTTGTTGCTATAACATAATACCTGAGACCGAATACTTTACAAAGAACGGAAGTTCATTTAGCTCACAGATGGGGAGGTTCGTCTGTATGTATCCTCTGGTGAAGTTTTCATGGGGGGGAGGGGGGTGACATCACAATGTTGGGAGCACATGCAGAGGAGATCACGTGGTAAGACAAGAAGCCAAATAGTGGTTCAGAGGCCAGTCTCATTCTCGCGAGAACTGACTAGAGTTCTGTGAGAACGACCTTCATTCCTTCTGAGGGCAGCTAAGGGCAACACTACTGTTTCCCAGCGGGCCCCATCTCTTGAGCTCCAGTACACAAGAAACCAAGCTTGCAGCACAGGATCCTCTGGGGGGCAAACACACCCAAACCATGTCACCCCCTCCACAAGGGTGCTTTGCTCCTTTCTCCAGCGCCATCTTTCTGTTTCTCAGCCAAGGACCATAGGCCCAAGAGGAAGACATCTCCTGAGGGAGCCCTGGAGACAATATGGCGGAGTGAACTCTGGGAGTCAGATTTTTCCTTGGGGCCTGGGGAATCTTCGGAGGAATAAGTGTTGGGCATGAGTAGAGTGACCAATCAGAGCCTAAGATGGGTGCTCACCCTGGGGGTAAAACTACTAGCCATGCGGGTTAAGCAGGGCAAGTCCCATTTCCTCCCTGGTCATGGCATGACTCTGATAAGAGGGGAGTAGGCCAGGCTATTGCTGAAGTCCCCTCAACTGGGACTATCCTGAGTCCCAGGGCCTCAGAGCAGGGCCGCCTCAATACTGGCCACCCCTACCTACCTTCTCTCAGCCCTTAGCTACTCAACCCAGACACTGAGGCTTACAGTGACTGTAAAAGGGAAGGAATGTAGCAGGGGAATTGCCTGAGGCAATTGTTTCTTCTTGATATCACCCAGGCTAAGGGGGTGGGATGGTGGCAGGAGAGTTGGGGGACCCAGGCTGAACAGTATCAAGATCTTCTCTTTCTCTCTCTCTCTCCTCCTGGGAAGGGAGAGAGGCGGAGCTCAGCTAGCAAACCCCACTGTCTGCCCCCCTCCACACAGGATTGCCATAGACCTTTCCATGACAACCTCCTGCTCCAAATTATGTCTGCCTGCTGTGCCCAGACGCTACCTCCACTGCCCTCATGCTAGTAAATCCTCCTCCAGTCATCCCCTCCCCACCCCTAACTCCAGTCCCCCCCCCTTCCTACCCCTCCCACCCTCGGCTCCACACTCCTTTTACAGCCATGGAGCTCAGTGGATTTTCTGCCAAAGTAGGAGAAGTCTCAGGCGAATCTTACCTCCTCCCCAGCCCCCAACTTCTACCAAATAAGACAGCTCTGCCAGCCAAGGACAAGGGAGAGGTCATACCTCAAGGATGATGGGGTAAAAGTGCCTTTAGGACTGTCAGAACCCCTTAAACTTAGGTGTGATTCCCAGAAGAGTTGAAGGGATGGAAGGATGGGAGGGGACAGAATGAGGGGAGGGAGGGAGGGAGAGAAAGAGGATGGGAGGGAGAGGGACGTTTATCTTAACGTTAGGGAAGGCTCCAGAAGGTATTCTGTCACATTTGGGAGTGATAGACTGGCAGTGAATTGGGGGATAGGGCTAGTTATCTCACAGTACTGAGCCAGCTTTGGGGATTCTGGGATAAAAGTTCTGTGGTGTTAGACTGATCACTTTCCCTCTCTGGATCGCAGTTTCTCCTTGCTTAAAGCTCTGATCCTAAGGAGAGGAGTGAAAATGGTTGATGTGTGTATGTGTGTACGTCTCCCTCTGTGCTGGTATTGAGGCTTGAACTCGGGGCTTGGGCACTGTCCCTTAGCTTTTTCACTCAAGGCTGGCATGCTACCACTTGAACCACAGCTCCTCTTCTGTGCTTTTTGGTGTTTCATTGGAGATAAGAATCTTACAAACTCCAAGACATGGAAACGAGCTCTCTCATTCATTCTTTCCTTTCTTTAAAAAAAGTATTTAATGAAAAAAAAAAAGAATCTTACACATGTTTCTTGCTCCAGGCTGTCTTCAAGCCAGACTTCAAATCCTGATCCTTAGATCTCAGCCTCCTGAGTAGCTAGGATCCCATGGCTACCACAGCCAGCTCTCCTTAGACTCCCCCGCTCACCAGCCCTAGGCCTTCTTCTTCCACCTCCCCAGGCCTTGACCCTGTGGTCCCAGCCACAGGTCTTCCTGCCAAACACCAGTAGGCCCCAAGTCCCGCCAGGCTCTGGGGTCTCCTTTGCTCTGCAGTTGGTGTGTATCTGTGAGGGATACCCCTGAACTCTGCTCATTCCTGCTTTCCACATCCTGCCCAGCCTTGAGCCCTGTCTCAAGAGACCTTATGGGCCCCTTCCCTAACATGGCTGCCTCTCCAAGGAGGGCTGGAGGAAATATTCTCACCACCCTGGGCACCAGGTACTGAGGGGAGAAGAGGAAAGGGGTTCTCAGGTAGTGTGGAGGGCAAGGACAGACAGGGAGCAGCACAAGGCCCTCCTGAGAGGCACCCCCAAGCCCTGCTGTAAGGACTGCCAGAAGGCCATCCTGCTTTCTTTCTCACGCCTTACTTAACCTAGGCGGCTGCCTAGCGGCTGCTGCCTTCCCTGGAAGTCTCTGCGAGGATCTATGGGCCATCACTGGGCTCTTTCCTTCGCCTGATTCATCTCCATTCCTTTCATCTTTCCTCATAGGCCTTTTTGGTTTCAGCCCCTCCAGTTTGGTCATATCCCCGCTCTCCTGGGGCCTTGCCAGCTGCTTTCCTACACCCCTCTGAGGCCGCAGAGAGCTTTAAACAGGCCGGGAGCAGGCTGGCGATGACCTCACAAGGTCACTATGCACAGCCGCTATTTATAGCCTGACAGGCTCATCCTCTTCCTCCTCCAACCAGCTGAATCACAGTGTGCGTGGAGTCCACCCAGGCCTCCCTGGGTGGACTCTCGAGACCCTCAAGACCACAGCCCACCAGAGCACATGGCACCATGGCTGCTGGCAAATGGAGTGCTTTCTTTGAGTTATCCAAGCACACAATGAAGAATCTTGGCTTCTGAGAATGCCACTTCGACACGCTTGTAGCGCCAGCCCTCCATCCTTTTGCTTTTGCGTTGTTGCTACTGAATAGTGTGCCAATGCCTAATTTCCATTTGACTTCAGAGAGCTATAGGCAAGGGGAAGGAGAGGTGTTTGTGGCTGTCACTCTTGGGTTAGTTTCTTCACCTCATCAAGCCTTAGTTTCCTCATCTGTGAAATGATAAGAGCAGAGGGGGTATGGAAGATTAAATGAGAAACCACATTGCTCTTAGCATAGGGCCTGGATACACTTGGGGCCCATCATTATTACTGTATTAGTCTCCTTTGAGCAATAAGGAGGTCCAGAGTCTAGCTTGAATCCTTGCTTAAGACCATCAGGTATAGAGCCACGATTCATAACCAGAACTGCGTGACTCCAATAAAGCTCTTGCGGGGCTGGGAACGTGGCCCTAGTGGTAGACTGCTCGCCTTGCATGCACGAAGCTCTGGGTTTGATTCCTCAGCACCACATATACAGAAAAAGCCAGAAGTGGCACTGAGGCTCAAGTGGTAGAGTGCTGGCTTTGAGCAAAAAGGAAGCCAGGGACAGTGCTCAGGCCCTGAGTCCAAGCCCCAGGACTGCCAATAAATAAAAAACAAAACAAAAAAGCTCTCGCTCACTCCTGATAATGACATAGCTACCACTGACTGAGCACCTCCCATCCTCTAGACAGAGTGGGATGGGCAGCAGTGACCAAAAATCACTACCATTAACCCATACAACATTATGAAGCAACTATTACTAGCTCCATTTTACTGCTCAGAGAGGTGAGGTAAGTCCTCTAAGGTTGCACAGCAAGTGGAAAAAAAAAATGGAGCTTAGATTTGGCTCTTGTTGATGGCCCCTGGAGGGCCTGCTCATTTCTCAGTATGGGCACAGATTGATTTGATTTTGGCTCAGCCTGGATTCTTCCTTCTTAGCCCTATAGGGGATCTCCAATGAAAAAAAAGCCCCTTTCCCCAGGCCAAGTCCCTTCTGAGGTTCTGTCCAGCTCTTCTCCCCTACTCTCACCATCCCCCACCCCCCAAGATGGGGCTGGGCATGGGGGAGGGGGCAGACTCAGGCCTCACTGATACATCCCACAGGAAGTGGGGGGGGGGGAGCCCTGAGCTCTCCTATCTGGGGAATAAAGAAGTCACCCACAGGCTGTCCAGGCCGCCAGGCTCCCAGGGGCTCCCCTGGCTCCAGACTGCCCCCGTCTGGCTTCCTGCGAGGCCAGGCCTGGTTCTGAGGCCCAAGGTTGGAAAGAGCCTGGGGGGAGGGGGTGCCCGTCAGCTGCTGAAGGTTCCCTCTGCGGGGCTCCCCCACCCTCCACTCCTAAGGAGAGCCCCTAAAGCTGCACTGGGCAGAGAGCACCGAGTTTACTCTCTCCATCCTGGGTACCAGAATAGACCACTGCCCGCAAGCGCGGGACCAGGGATGGGGAGGGGCCACACGGCCTCGGCTGCCACTCAGACCCAGGGAGGGGCCCCCGGAAGTCCCAGCTGCTTGATCCCCCAACACCCCCCTGCAAGCCACGCTTACCCCCCCTCCCCCCATGTTCCAGCCAGGACGAGGGCCTGGAGCTGGGTCTCCTCCCTGGCTCTCTTGGTCACCCCGCCCCCAGCTCCATGAAGTGCATGGTGGCCCAGTGCTGTGACCCCGGCATTCCAGCCTGGGGGAGGGGGGGTCAGGAGGGCTTCCGGCCTGAGCATGGAGGAGAGGGGGCCCTCTCCCACTCCCAGGTCCCAGGCCACACGGCCCCTCCCAGCGGCTGGCCCTCCCCAGCCCTTCCCCATCCCCTCCCCCAGCCCTGGGGCCTAATTTAGCTCCTTTAATCTTCCCTGAAACCCAATCCTGCCTCTTCCTGAGCACACGCAGCACTTCCCAAAAGGCCTGTCCCCGGAGAGGGGCCCAGGCCAGCCTTCCCCCTCCAGAGCCCTCCCATGGAACCCCGCTCCTCCCACCCAGCTCTGGTGGCCATGCAGGCTTCTGTTGGGGTGCCCTGGCTGCTGCAGGGTCGGCTGGGGCCTGTCCTGCTCCCTCAGCTCCCTGAACCTTCAGGGCAGGGCCTCACTCCCCAAGCCTTCTCTCCAACGACACCAGCTTCAGTTCCACCTGTTTCTCCCCGACTTGGGGAGCCCAGACTGGAAGCAGACCACTCCCAGGGCCCCCCACCCCACCCCACCCCAGCTCCTCCTCTTCCCAGCTGGGTGGCCTTGGGCAAGCTGTTTCTGTCTCTGTGTCCCAATAATGAGGTCCTCAACTATGAACAGCAATTGAATAACTCCATGTCAAGTGCTTAGGACAATTCTAGGTACTCAGTAAATGAGATTTAAATGTTCAATGAAAATCATTACTTCCTGCCTTGGATAACTAAGATGCTATTTCCTCAGAGTTAAGACATCATGAATTGTGAGACATTTCATTTATTTAATAACATCATTTCAAGGTGGGGGGGAGAGAGAAACATTATCATATGAAATGTACAAATTGTCCGTATGCCAGCATCCAATTTCAGAATGTATAAATTGTTCCCTGACGATAATATCTGTGTGGCATCTCCCTCCCGCTACCCAGACAGTCCCTCCCCCTTGAAGCTTTTTCGTTTATTTATGGTTGGTGCTTAAGGGGCTTGAGTTCAAGTCCTCACTCCAAATTTGATTGAGCTAAATTCTTCGACTTGTCTAAGGCTTTATTTTTTCCTAAAGAGCAAAAGTAACTCACAACAATTATGGTAAATATTAACTAAAACTTCATATATGTGTAAGTGTTTTACACAGCACCATTCTGGATATTCAACACCAGAGAGCTATCATTATCGAGATGGTTTTGAAACGTTTGTGGAATTAAATCGCAGTTTTCCCAAGATGTGGTGGGAGGCAGAGGCCCTGGTCTTTTATGGTCCAAGTGCCCTCTAGTGGTCACAAGGGGAAGCTGTAGACCACAGGATGATGAAGAACGAAGAAATTCAGCCACCTCCACTCCGGGGCTTATCTAACCCTCCTGGAAGCCTTCACATGATCCTGCCTTTTGCACAGGCCTTAGGGGCTTCTAAAGGATACTTAATAGGATAAGGGCATGGAGGACAGAGATTTAGCTCTCAGGGAAGCTACAGACGAGTCTCTCAAAGTTTATGGGCCCAGGGCCACCATAGCAAGAGGTAAGATGGTAGATGGCTAGGAGCATTCCAGTTCTCCTCTGGCCCATTCACTACAGGACCTGGCCTGTGAAAGCCCACCTCCAAAACTCTAGCACCAGACAAGCACAGCCCATTCCAAGAGTCCGTTTCTCTGCTTGAACACATTTGTCATCTGTTCACCCAGGCACTCCTTCCTCCCTCTCTTCGTTTATCCATTCATCAATATTTATTGAACATTGGCTGTGTACCAAGCCTCCTGTCCTAGGTGCTGGGGGGTTAAAAAGATCAATTTAACACAGACACAGACACAGCCACCAAGAGCTGTTCACAATGTCCCAGACACCACACGCAGAGCTAATCCTTGTATTCGAGTGTTTACAGCATCTTTGGGTGACTGAGGGGGGAGGGCCGAGGCAGAGAAGCGAACATCTTGAATCTCAACTGCCTAGTTTCCTTGACAAAATGTGTCCTGATCTGGCTAGGCTGGGGTCTGTCACCTTCCTCCTGGGAAACACTGTTCCCCTGAGAAATCTTCCCCCATCTCAAACACTGACCAGAACCCTAGCTCCAGCTATACCATAGGCCCTACTCTTTCCTCCATCACTGCTTCCTACCCTGGGTGGGAGCAAGGCTCATTTATTTGTTGAGACAGGATCTTGCTGTGTAACCCAGGCTAGCCTGACACTGGAGATCCTCCTGCCTCAGTCTCCTGTGTGCTGGGGTTTCAGGCATGTGTTACTATGCCTGGCTTGGAGCAAGGTATGTTTTGATCCTCTCTTGCAATGACCTGGCTAAGGATCTCACTTACTACTTAGCATCCAAACATAGCTCACTCACCATCTCCGGCCAACTGCACATAACCAGGACTAAAATGAAGGAATCTTTATGCTTGATTCACCTCATAGGAAGGTAGAACAAGTGCCTAGGCCTATTCTTCTGGAAGATGGCAGGCGAGGAGGCAGAGGGAGGGGTGTGTGTGTGTGTGTGTGTGTGTGTGTGTGTGTGTATACCACTCTTGAGACCTGTGGCCTGCTGGAACTACCCCTCCTCTCTCCTTCCTTTCTGAATCAACTTCTCAAACATGCTCCTCACCTTCCTCTTCGGGGCCTCTTGCTGGCTCCTGTTTCTTCAGAATTCTGCTTAGCTGCAGTAGCATGGGCCACAGGTTCCCTAATGGATCCTCTAGAGCAATGCCCTCCAGTAGAGATAAAATGGGAGCCACACACATCATTGTGTAGATATGTGTAACAAATTGGCTGAAGGATACTATAAGTTGGGGAGAATGGTATAACTCCTTTGAACAACTTATCTGTAGTTTAACAAAATGAATACAAGGGTCAGGCTCCAATGACTCAAGCCTGTAATCCTAGCTGAGATCCAGTGATGTGAAGCCAACCCAGGCAGAAAAGTCCCCTATGAGACTCTTAACTCCAATGAACACCAGAAAACTAGAAGAGCTCAGGGACAGCACAGAGGCCCTGAGTTCAAGACCCATGACCGACCAAAAGAAAAAAAGAAAAAGATTCCAAGGAAGCTGAAATCTTTTTTCAGGAGGAGGGAGACCCAGGGGAGTAGGAAAGACAAATGGAAGGAAGGGTGAGCAAATATAGTCATAACGAAAGCAGATGGGTATGATGGATAGGGTTTGGAGAGATGAGAGAGAGATGGAAGATCAGGATGCATATTCATAAAACTCATATGCTGAAACACCTTAGTACAAACTACTTAAAGATAATTTTAAAAATTAATGTGAGAGAGACAGGTAGAAAGCCGAGTGCCAGTGGTTCATGCCTGTAATCTTAGCTACTCAGGAGACTGACATTTGAGGATCCCAGTGCAAAGCCAGACCAGGCGGAAAAGACTATGAGACTCTTATCTCCAATTAATCAAAAAAGAACTAGAACTGGAGGCATGGCTCAAGCAGTAGAGAACCAGCCATATGAAGAAAAAAAATAAGAGCACGAACATAGGGCCCTGAGTTCAAGTCCTAGTACTGGCACAAAAGAAAAGAAGTAAATGGAAAAATACTGGGGTTTGAACTCAGGGCCTTGTGCTTGTTAGACAGATGCGTCTATCACTTTAGCTATACCCCCCCCAGCTCTTGAAATTAAATTTTTATTGTTATTTTAAAGAATTGTACAAGGAGAAAATAATTTCATAAGTCAGGTTATAAGTACAATGCATTCCCTCTTGAAATTAACTTTAATAACAGTATATTTAACTCAATCTATATAAAATGTTATTTCTCAACCTGTAGTCAATATTTTAAAATGGAGATACTTTATACATTTTGTTTGTAACTCAGTGTGTACATTATTTGGTTCCTACGGTGTTCTTCAGTGTAAGTAGTTGTTGAACATGTAGCTATATTTGTTTGTAGCTATATTTCAAATGCTGAAAGGCTGCATGTGGCGATGGTTTGGGGTAGTGCAGTTCTGGAAGGCTCTAGAGCCTTCTCTGGCTACTTGGCAGACAGTTTTGCATGTGTCGTTTGTCATCTCTTCTCCAGGTGTCCTGTCTCCTTAGGGAGATTAGATAGCCCCCTTAGGGAAGAGTTCTCATTTTATTCATCCATTTATCCCCCTTGACACCTAAAAACCGTGCCCCCCCACCTTAGGAGGCCTTCAAAGCCCGTTTGTTGATGGGAGTGAACGTTGGGGATTGATTTTTGTAGCTCGGTTATGGCTGTAAATGGTGTTTTATAGATCACTTCTATAGAAGCACCCTGCTGCAATATTAGCAGAAGCAAGCAGCTGCGGTTGTCAGCAGAGGCAGAGGCCTCGGGGCAGATGGGGCCTCCTGAATCAGGCGGGAGGGGGGGGCGGGAAATCCTCCCAGACAAGACACCATTTCTCTGACTTAAGAACCTGTCATTGCCTCAGTGTGCTCCTCCATGCACTCCCATCTCCATTAGACCTCGGATCCAGGCCTTGTCAGGCTGCATTACACAAAGGATGTGTCTCCAGCTTCCCACCGCCAGTGTGGGAGCTCCTTGGGGCCAAAAAGGAGTTATTCAGGCTGACAAGAGTCTGGCCTACAACAGATACCCAACGTGTGCTTGTCAATGAGTGACTGAATGGATGATGGGAGCTAGTGGTGCCTTTCATTCATGCATTCATGCACCAAAAATCCTTAATGAGGACTTACTACACAAGCTGTAATGGCTCTGAATGGAGCAATGGGCAAGGAGTGGAGCCCATTTCTTTGTATCGGTACTGGGACTTGAACTCAGGGCCTCGGTGCTCTCTCCCTCAGCTTGTTCATTCAAGGCTGGCTCTCTACCACCTGAGCCACATCTCCACTTCCAGCTTCTTAATAGTTAATTGGAGATAAGATTCTCACTGACTTTCCTGCCCAGGAAAGACTTTCCTGGCTTTGAACCAGGATCCTCAGGTCTCTGCCTCCTGAATAGTTTACAGGTGTGAGCCACCAGTGGTTGGCTAAAAGCTCACCTTCTAGTGAAAGAAAAAGAATATAAGCACATTAATGAGATAAATAATGAGCACACTGGCCGGTGGGAAGGAAAGAGAGAGATCAGACAGACAGCAAGGAAGGAGTCCCTCAAGGAGAGAATTTTCTGGAATATAGACAGGACTTCCCTTCAGCAGGTCACAATTCGACAGTGGTCACCACAGGCTAATCTGAGGCTCTTGATACTGTGGTGAAGAAGATGTCATTGTTCTAAGCTGACTGATGATGTCATAGTGGCTGAGGGGATGGAATGAGGACTCGGTTAGTTAAGGCAGACGGACCAGCCTCAGCGTCAGGAGGAGGTGGGAAGCTCAAGCCATGGCGCTGAACCTCTTCCCAATGTCCACTCCCCATTGTTGGCTTACTGGCTACCGCGAGGTAACCTAGCTTGTCTCTCGTTCTGTGTTCAGTGGGGGCGGGGCTCCCTCTCCCAGGGCACCAGCTCCTATGAGAGTGCATGGTCTTGGCCATTACGGGCCAATGTAGAGCAAGTAGCCTCACGGAAGTATGTGCCAATCATCCCAGCTGGCCTTGGAGGCCCAGCATGCTGAGTACTGCGGCAATCATTCCTAATGAGCCTGTTTGGTGTCCTAGCTCCATAGCAGTGAACTTGAGGGACAGCCCACCCACTGGCATATTTTTGAGAATCTCGCTTCGTGTTTCATGGGGATGGCCTAAAGATAGCAACATCCTTTGCAGCACCTGTTAAAAATGCAGATTCCTGGGCCCCAGTCCAAGTCTCCCAAAATCAGAATTTTCAGATGAGTTTCATGAATATGCATTAAAAAAAAAAAAAACAACAACCATTCTAGGGAGTTAAGTCCCTCAGCCCTGGCTTGGAGTTTCAAGACCCAGAGCAGTTTGTCAGCCTGGTTGAAGCAGGGTGGGTCCATTTCCCTGTTAGATATGAGTGTAGTCTTTTGATATTTTTATTACTGATGAAAAGCCATGATTCATAGCCTGCTGGCGCTCATTGCCACGCTGGAAGGAGTCAGAGGCCACCGGGAATAGAATCCCCTATCTTTTCGATCCATCTATAAAATGCTTACCTGAGCAGACAGTGTTTAAAGGCCATTAAAATACCAGACACAGAATAACCCAGTCCCTGGAACTTTATAGACATATTTACTCAAACCCCAGTGCTTGCAAAGAGTAAATAAAAGGGAAGCAAAAATGAGTTAGCACCCCTAGAAATAAGAACCGAAAGTAAACAGCCCTGTTCACTAAAATAAACAGAACAAATCCAGTGAGGATTAAATGACCTCTAGTCAGACAGGCACAGAGCCAGAAATGTCCCTTATCTTGGCTCCCAGAGGGAGAAAGGACGCCTGTTCCTGCCACCAGGAGGGGGCGCTGCAGGAGCCTTGTTCCTTGGCAGTAGGGACCAGGCCTGTAAGAGTGGACATCATCAGACTCAGGTGGTGGTAATGTGACCAGACTTCTGTGGGCCTGAAAATCCCCAAGACTGAAAGATCATGTCCTTACAGCCCATAGCCACATAAAACCAACAAAATCATGTGATTTCTGATGAGACAGACACGTAGGCAGCTGGTCTTGGCTCGCATTGGCTGCCCCAGGCTGTCTGCCTGTGTGGATCATTTTGTATGGTGCACAAATGATGTTATAAATATCCAAATGGCCCTTGGCAGAGAAAAAGATGCTCCATCTCTGGAATATGCAGAATTTCTGGAGGCATAGTACCCCAAATTACTATTATTTGTCATTTATTCAGTAACTTAGTGAACATTTACTTAGCACCTGCTATATGTCAGATCCTGTTCCAGTTACTGAAGATACCTAGATGAGTGAAGTGCATACAGAGAGAGAGAGAGAGAGAGAGAGAGAGAGAGAGAGAGAGAGAGAATAACCTCACATTAAACGTTATACTGCTTCTCACAGTCTAATATGAAAGAGAATACTAACATTTGTTGCCCATACACTCTTTAACAAACATAATGCCTTATCTCATTTAATCCTTTATGACATTTTAAGGTCATTATCATTAGTATCCCCCATTTTGCAGATTGGTAAACTGAGGCTCAAAGTCTGTGGTATAATGGCAAATGTTTAACTCTTAGGTCTCCAGAAGAAAAACAAAATAGATGTCCTGACGTACAGTGTCTGCCAATTTGGGCAATGTGGATAGTTTCAGACCTGTTCCCTGCCTGATATATCTGAATGTAGAACACAGGATCAAGGCAAAGGTAGGCAGGTTCTAAGCTGCCCTGGCCAACACTGCCCACAGCTAATTAAACAGAGAAACCCAAATCTCACCCAGGTGTGTCTGAGCCCCAGCCCAAGTCACAATCATAAGCACTTTGTTGACATGGACAGGCATATCACTGGAGACCTTTGGGAAGTGCCAGTTTTATAGCGCTCTATAAAACTGAAAAGTTGGGAACCAGCACTTTCCTGGAGCTCTTTGTATGGCTCCAACAGGTTGGCTTTCTTTTGAGGGCCATTCAAACAACCTTTTCATTCTGAATAATTACACAGTCATGGGTGTGAAAACATAGTACAGAGAGGTTCCCATGTGCCTTTCTCTCAGCTTCTCACAGTGGTGTCAACTCACACAACCACAACACAATACCACAACCAGGAAATGACAGTGAGAAAGTGTGTCTGTCTGTACCTCTAGTTTTTTCTAGGATTGCCAGGCTTAGTAAATAACAATATAGGACAGTATTTTTTAAAGTATAAGTACATTCTATACAATAGTTGATGCATATACAATAATAATAATAATAATAATAATAATAATAATTCCATTCCTTGTTTGCCTTCTTGTTTGTCCATTTTGTGGTACTATGGATTGCATCCAGGGCCTTCCTTATGTATGCAAAGCAGGAGCTCTACAACTGAGCTACCCCTCCAACCCTTTTCAATTTTGTTTTGGGTTTTTTTGGCCATCTTGGGCCTTGGACTCAGGGCCTGAGCACTGGCCCCTGCTTCTTTTTGCTCAAGGCTAGCACTCTGTCACTTGAGCCACAGCGCCACTTCTGGCCATTTTCTGTATATGTGGTGCTGGGGAATTGAACCCAGGGCTTCATATATACAAGGCAAGCACTCTTGCCACTAGGCCATATTCCCAAATTTTTATTTTGAGATAGAGTCTCCCTGGGTAGCCCAGGATGTCCTTGAATTTGCCCTCCTACTGCAGCCTCCTGAGTAGCTGGCATTCCAGATGTGCTGTGTCTGCCGATGTCCATTGTGTAAATATTTCTAGGCCTGTTTCAAGTGCCTGTCACATGTCATTCATGTAGCACAGGAACAAGACAGGTGTGAGTGGGCCTCAATAGACCCACGATAGACAGCCCACAGGATCTGACCCAGGTATGTCTGAGCCTGTACACCAAGCCACTGAAAGTCACCTGCCAATTCTCCCAGATGTTTATATCTTAAATTCAAATTTAACTGGGGTTCTACCCTGTATTTTATTTGGTAAACCTAATTTCATCACATGTGGAGTTGTAAACACCACCCGAAGTGACATGGAACTACCCTCATCATACAGATGTTCCTCAGGTTGTTCCTTTTTTAACTGAGTTAATTTCCTCCTTCTCCACCCACCAAACCGTTGGGATCACTGATCTGTTCTCCATCTCTATAACTTATCTTTTTTTTTTCACTCAGCCTAATGCCCATGAGATCCAGCCACATTCTTGTGTTTAATGATAGTTTGTACATTTTTGTTGCTACATAGTATTCCACTAGTATTCACTAGAACAACTATATTTGAAAAAGAATACCCTGGGCTGGGAATATGGCCTAGAGGTAAAGTGCTCGCCTTGCATACATAAAGCCCTGGGTTCGATTCCTCAGCACCACATATATAGAAATAAGCCGGAATTGGTGCTGTGGCCCAAGTGGTAGAGTGCTAGCCTTGAGCAAAAGAGCTCAAGGACAGTGCTCAGGCCCTGAGTTCAAGCTCCAGGACTGGCAAAAAAAAAAAATACCATGAAAAAGAATACCCTGAAAATCTCGCTTTTCCAGTAAATGTTCATTGCATATCACTATGTGTCAGGCCCTGAGGATTGCACCAGCAACGTGAAAGTCATTATTGGCCATTGGCCTGGAGATTATTCTATACTGATAGGTAGGAGATGACATTGGTACCAGGAAAGAAGGACAGAGGGCATGAGCATTGCCTTGTGGGGATGGCAGGGAATGCTCAAGAATAGGGAAGGTCGGGCAGTTGTCTGTCCTGAGGGATTGGCCATGAGCCTGAGAAAGGTGCCAGAGATGACACTAAGAGTTTGGGCCTCTAATCCTAGCTACTCAAGAGGCTGAGAGGGCTGGGAATATGGCCTACTGGCAAGAGTTGCTTGCCTTGCATACTTGAAGCCCTGGGTTCGATTCCTCAGCACCACATATATAGAAATAGCCAGCCCAGGCAGGAAAATTTGTGAGTCTCTCATTTCCAATAAACTGAAGGGGAAAAAAGCCACAAATGAAGCTGTGGCTCAAGTGGTAGGAGTACTAGCCTTGAGCAAAAGAAGCTCAGGGATAGAGGCCAAGCCCTGAGTTCAAGCCCTAGAACCAGCACATACACACACACACACACACACACACACACACACACACACACACACACTTGAAATTGGAACAGAGTTGCCATTTACTGGCCAAACACTGTGGCTCATGTCTGTAATGGGAAGGACTATGGTTCAAGACTAACCCAGGCAAAATGTTAGCAAGATCACATCTTAATAAATAAGCTAGGTGATATATACCCGTGATCCCAGATATGTGGGAGGCCATAAGTAGGAGAATCACAATCTGAGGCCAGCCTGGGCAAAAGTATGACAGGGGGTGGCATGGCTCAACTTGGCAGAGTGCCTGCCTAGCAAGCATGAGGTCCTTGAGTTTAAATTGCAGCTTGAATGGCCATTTACTGAGATGGGATGACTGGCTGGAACCATTTGTGGGGAACAAGTTTAGATGTTGAAAATTGAAGATTCCCATTGAATGCACATGTGGAGATTTTGAACAATTAGATTGGTGTGACATCAGAAAGGCATCTAGGCTACAGATCTATACATGTGGGAGGTGCCAGGAAGTAGACACTATTTAAAACCATGACATTGGGAAAGGTCAGGAAGGGGTGAAAGAAGGGGTGAGACTCAGCCCCGGGGCTCCCATTCAGGTTGTTTTTGACCTTCACAAGTATTGCTGGGGTGACTAATATGACAATGTCAACTCCAGAGGGTTTGCAAGTATGAGAAGAGGAATTTCTGACATGTCTAGAAAATTTTTTTGTAATTTATTTATTAATTAAACAAAAATTTTTTGACAAGGTGTTGTGCAAAAAGGGTACAGTTACATAGTAGGGCAGTGTGTACATTTCTTGTGATATCTTACGCCCTGTTTTTCTTTCCCTTCCCTAGGTCAGGTAGACATATATACAATACACAATGTACCAAGAACATATACAGTAGCCACGTGGCCTACACCAAAGAAAATTCGCCTAGGGCTTTAAATGTAATGTCGACATTAGACTATATGTCGACAATAGTCATATGAACGTACATACATAGCTTTTGAGCTATTGTGATCCACTGAGAGGTCAATTTTTGACCTTTATATGTTGAGTAGTTGTTTGGTTTTAGTTACATAATGTTGGGTCGCTGACCCAATCCTGTGGGAAATACCATTTGACAAGCAGTTTTTGGTTTCACAGACCTGGTCTCTACTGTCTCTCTGTCACCCCTTCTTAACAGTCATATATCAGGGAGATCATGCCCCTTTGTTTTCTGTGTCCTAGGCTTGTCTCGCTCAACATTATTTGTTCAAGTTCTGACCATTTCTCTGCGAATAGCAATATTTCACCGTTCCTAATCGCTATGTAGTATTCCATTGTGTATAAGTACCATATTTTTTGGATCCATTCATCTGTGGAGGGGCATCTGGGTTGATTCCATATTTTGGCTATTGTGAATTGTGCAGCGATAAACATGGAAGTGAAAATGTCTTTTTGATATCTTGGGACCTGCTGTTCAGGATAGATGCCTAGGAATGGTATGGCTGGATCATAGGTAGGTTTATATTGAGCTTTTTGAGAAACCTCCATACTGCTCTCCAAAGTGGTTGTACTAATTTGCACTCCCACCAACAATGGAGAAGGGTTCCTCTTTCCCCACACCCCCTCCAGCATTTGTTGTTGCCTGAGTTCAGAGTAGATAATTTTTTTTAATTTTTATTTTTGTTGGTCATGGCACTTGAACTCAGGGCCTGGGCGTTATCCCTGCACTTTTGTGCTCAATGCTAGGACTCTACCACTTTGAACCATAGCTCCACTTCTGGTTTTCTGGTAGCTAATTGAAGCTAAGAATCCCCCTGGGACTTTCTTGCATGGGCTGGCTTTGAACCAGGATCCACACGTCTCAGCCTCCTGAGTCACTACAGGTGCAAGTTACCAGTGCCTATTTTAGACTTCCCATTATAGCTAAGGTAACTAGTGCTGAATATTGAGAAAGTACATTGTGAACTTTCCTGTCTACACTGGCATGGAATGGTGATCCTCTCAATGATGGCCTTCCCAGTAGCTAGGATCACCGAGACCCACCAGCACCCAGCCCTGCTTCTCACCGCCCTGTCTCAGCCATTATTATTGTTATTATTATTATTATTATTATTATTATTATTTTGCCAGTCCTGGAGCTTGAACTCAGGCCTGAGCACTGTCCCCAGCTTCTTTTTTGCTCAAGGCTAGCACTTTACCACTTGAGCCACAGCGCCACTTCAGGCCGTTTTCTACATATGTGGTGCTAAGGAATCAAAGCCAGGGCTTCATGTATACAAGGCCAGCACTCTACCACTAGGCCATATTCCCAGCCCAGCCCTTTTTAAACATTGTGTTTTCAGACAGTATCTCACTAAGTTGCCTAGGCTGGCTTCAAACTCGAAATTCTTTTGCTCAGCTTCTTAAGTATGCTATGGAGCGTCTGACTTGTGCTGGGGAGGAGGGACAGGAGAATTGAGGAGCAAAGCGCAGGTAGGAGCCATAGCCTGCAGTTCTAGTTAAGGGCGAAGATTTTCCTCAAGAGTTCTCTATCTTATCTCCAGGCCTTGCTTTTTCTTCTCAAATATCAAAGAAATATTCTTCTGGGGGTGGAGTTATAGGCCCGTCATCCTAGCACTCAGGAGGCAGAGGCAGGAGGCTAGAGAGTTAAGTTCAAAGTCAGCTTGGTCTATAAACCATGTCTAAATAAAGAAATACATCAATTAATAAAACCAAAAACACAGGAAGGAAGGAGGGAAGAGAGGAAGGGAGGAGGGAGGGAGGGGGGAAAAGAAAAATAAAGATAGGGAAGGAGAGAGGAAGTAAGAAAAAGAAAGGGGGCTGGGAATACGGCCTAGTGGCAAGGGTGCTTGCCTCCTACACAGGAAGCTCTCAGTTGGATTCCCCAGCACCACATATATGGAAAACGGCCAGAAGGGGCGCTGTGGCTCAGGTGGCAGAGTGCTAGCCTTAAGCAAAAAGAAGCCAGGGACAGTGCTCAGGCCCTGAGTCCAAGGCCCAGGACTGGCCAAAAAAAAAAAAGAAAAAAGAAAAAGAAAGGAAAGAGAGAGAGGAAGGGAGGGATGGCGAGAGACATGGAAGGAGGAAGAGAGGCAATCCATCCGTTGTCCTTTTTGTATTTCTTCGCTTTCTACATTTCCATACTAGAGCACAATGTAGCTCTGTGTGTACATTTTTGAACAGTATTTGAACAGTATTATTTTACTGTAGGGTTTTAGGTTAAATGCTAGCCAAGTGATCGCTAATTCAAATGGTTTAGAAGAAGACAAAAATTGTGGCCACAGCAAATGGTTCAAGATCAACTTTTTACCATTACTTTTAAATTTTGTTTAGTTATTTTAAAACCTGTTCCGTTTTTTAAAAAATATCTAATATATGTATGTTGATGATAACGCAAACGGGATATAAAAGTAACAATACAAAAGAAAGGGGGTTGGGCTTCAGTGGCTCACACCTGTAATCCTAGCTACTCAGGAGACTGAGATGTGAGGATTACGGTTCAAAGCCACCCTGGGCAGGAAAGTCTGTGAGATTGTTATCTCCAATTAGCCACCAGAAAACCAGAATTGGTGCTGTGGCTCAAGTTGTAGAGTGCTAGCCTTGAACTGAAGAGCTTAGGGATAACATCACTCAGGCCTGGAGTTCAAGCCCCACCGTCAACCAAGAAAAAAATGGGGGGGAAGGGGGGTTATATAAAATGCTTTGTAAGAAAAAGTCTTTTCCACCGCAGTTGCTCAGCCATCCCACTTCTCTTTCCCAGGGTCAAGATTTTCTTGTGACTCCTGATAAAATTTATGTCAGTATGTGTATATGTGTGTGTGTACTTACATTTTTTTCACTCGGTATTGTACATTATCTTTAAACTTTTTCCTATTGGTACATCCAGAAATATTTAAAAAGCACTTATTTAACATAAGTGGTTTGTAAACCACCTTCCTAGAACATTAATTGATTTAGAACCATAATCTCAGGCCGAGTTACTCACCTCTAGGTACCCTGGGATTTGTAGTTCACATTCAGTTGTGTCCTATGTGGAAGATGGAGCTTGAACAGAAACTAAAGTTTGAAAACTAAAGTGCCCCTCCAACAACACAAGAAGAAAAATTGTACCATGTTATGCCAGTACTTGTCATATTCAGAAGAATAATTCAGAAGAAACTTATTTATCCATCGAAGCAATCTGCCACCAATGAGACCCCCTCTGGCTATCTTAACAATGGAAAATTTAGCAGACAGGGACAGGAGATGAGCGCGCGCGCGCGCACACACACACACACACACACACACACACGGACGATTCTATTTCCACATATTTACAATATTCTCCAATCAATCTCACTCCCTCTATTACTGTCCTTTCCTCCTTCCTCCCGTTCCTAAACAATTTCAGTGGGTTTTATTGTTCTATTGTCATTGCTGCAAACAATCTATTTCCACTGTGTTCATCTTCTTTCAAAATTATTCAGTATCTGTTTTTCTTATTCCCTCCCCACTTTCCAGTCTTCTCCTAAGCATGACACCTCATTTTTAACTTATATTTCCTTGGTTAAAGTAAGATTGATTCTCTCACATGTTTATGTCTTGGAGTTTAATAGTATTTCCTGCTCTCATAAATAGGGCTTTCTTACTCTTATATTTTCTAGTTGATTATTGTTCAAGAAAGCCATTTTTTAAAAAACCAGGCCACCTCTTCTATCAGTTTTGACAGCTTATTTTATTAGGGTTTCTGAGTAATCACATAATCTGAAAATAATAATCAATTTTATTTTCCCATATATAATTGCTTATCTTGTGGCTCTGATTACAGGTCCACATGACTGCTGGGAATAATAGTTTATCATTGTCTTACTTTGGATGTGAACAAGGCACTTTTGTATTCTTTCACTAATATTTGTTGGAGGTTTCTTGCAGATGTCTTCTCTGTCCTTTTTCTTTCTGGTTCTCTAGAGGGTGTGTGTATGTCTGTCTGTCTGTGTGTGTGTGTGTGTGTGTGTGTGTGTCTGTGTCTGTGTCTGTGTCTCTGTGTGTGTTGGTACTAGGACTTAAACTCAGGACTTTGAGATCTCACTTAGCTTTTTCCCTTAAGTGAACTCAGCTTCTGGAGTATCTAGGATTTCTTCTTCTTCTTCTTCTTCTTCCTCTTCTTCTTCTTCTTCTTCTTCTTCTTCTTCTTCTTCTTCTTCTTCTTCTTCTTCTTCTTCTTCTTCTTCTTCTTCTTCCCTTTCTCCTCCTCCTCCTCCTCCTCCTCCTCCTCCTCCTCCTCCTCCTCCTCCTCCTCCTCCTCCTCCTCCTCCTCCTCCTTTTCCTCCTCCTTCTCCTTCTTTCTCCTTTCTTCTTCTTCTTTTATTTTGATGGGTCATGGGGCTTGAACCCTGGGCCTGGGTGCTATCCTTGAGCTCTTCAGCTCAAGGCTGGCCCTCTACCATTTTGAGTCACAGCACCACTTCCAGTTTTCTGGTAGTTAATTAGAGATAAGAGTCTCATGGACTTGCCTGCCTGGTCTGGCTTTGAACAGCAATCCTCATATCTCAGCCTCCTGTGTATCTAGGATTACAGGCGTGAGCCACTGGCACCTGGTCAGCTCTTGACTTTCTGTAAGGGTGTGTGTGTTGTGTGTGTGTGTGTTTGCCTGTGTGTGTATGCCAGTCCTGGGGTTTAAACTAAGAGCCTGGGTGCTGTCCCTGATCTTGTTTGCACAAGGCTAGAGCTCTACTACTTGAGCCACATCTCCACTGCCAGCTTTTTGCTTGTTAACTGGAGATGATATGCTTCATGGATTGTCCTGCCTAGGGTTGGCTCTAAACTTCCATCCTCAGATCTCAGCCTCCTCAGCAGTTAGGTGTGAGCCACTGGCACCCGATTGTTTTTCAATCAATCAGTAAGAATGAAGACTCAATGTATCAAATATTTACTTTCATAAGTTATGCATTTTAGTGGTATATGAACTGCTTACGTGAGCGAGCTCCTTCATTGACAGTTCTTCTGCCAGTTTCTTTCCTTATTCAGTCCTCTCGGTATCTCGTGGTAAATGCAGAGGTTTTGGTGGTAGGACATCAATGGATACCCAAACCTGAGACATTCTCGTGTTCCTTACATAAAATGTTATTGTGTTTACATATTATCTATTTTAATTCTCCCATTTATTTTAAATTATTATAATGCTAAAATTATGTGAATTCTGTATAGTTAATCTGTAATGTTTAGGGAACAATCACAAGGAAAAAAATGTCTGCATGTGTTCAGTAAAGACACACATTTTTTTCTGAATATTTTTGATCTGCAGTTAGCTAGATTCAAGGATGCAGAGCCTATTGATCTGGAGGGGCTGGCTGTACCTTTTATCCCTGTTCCTGCTCTTCTCATTGTCCTCCTTGAGTGTGGCCCTGCCCTAGGTCCCAACCTCTAGCATCTCAGAGGACAAGATTGTTTTTCCCATAACTCACTGATCCCTGAACTTTATATATGATGGTCTTTTTATTCTAAATTATTTAAAACCCATTCGATTGCACAAGTTAATGGGAACATAATAATATTTCAAAAAATGGTTAGGGAATCCTGTGAATTCAGCTCGCCACCCACTGTATGTTCGAATCCACTCCCCGCAACCTCACCCTTGCAACATCTACTTATTGAAATGAGGGCAGCAGGATCTTTCCATTCTCTCCTTACCCCCCATCACTGCAACCCAAAATACATGAATGGCAGTTTGCCCCATGGACCGTGATCCCTGTAATGTTAGTTTATACCACCGGTTGATTATACCACCAAGAGCCCTGTGTGATCTGTATCTATGGTAGATAGGTACCCGGGTTTCAAATGACTACTCACTTACTCTTGACATGGAAATATTAGATTTATTTGCAAGAGTATATGGAGATTGATTTTTTTTTCTGTCATTTTAGAAATGGAAAGAGCACGGATTTCAGAGTGAACTCCCAGATTGACACAAATAGCCACCTGCTCTTGGACAGGTCACTAGCTTCTATCTCTGAGACCTCCCTTATCAAGGCTTAGCCAGACCTTTTGGCCAGGAAACCTACATCAGTTGTTCCAGGCCTCTGCAAATAAACTGACGGAGCCCAAATCCCAACCTTTGTTTGCCATTTGTTACTTTGGAGGAGCTGCTTGTGTTGGTATTCGGTTAGTTCCATACACTGTTGATAGGGCAGTTGCAAAGATTAAACTAAAGCTCATCGCCAGCACCCCATGAACATTAGCCACGTGACTTTTATTATCCCGAGGGTGACTGTGAAGGGAGAGCACCCCTGGGACCCAATGAACTAACTGGCTGGCTGGCACCCACTGGCGTTGCGAGGTTGGGAGGGTGCTCCAAGCTGACCTAACACCTCCCGGGCTCTAGAGGGCCCTAGCCGCAGTGTAGACCGCGCTGAAGGGGCGGGGCCGAGGGCGGGGACCTGGGCGGGGTGTGTCGATGAGGGGCGGAGCCTCCGGAAGTTGCATCGGGGGCGGGGCGGACAGCGGGAGCTGGCGTGGTGCGCTGCAGAAAGCCGGGCCAGGGAGAGGGCGGGGCCTTCCGGCCGGGGGCGTGTCGGGGCGTGGTTATCCGGGGCGGGGCGAGCGGCGTAGCGGGAGCGGGCCCGGGAGGCGGTCTGACGAGGTAAGGCGCCGGCCCCGAGGCCGGGGCGTGGCCGGCCGGGGTGGGTTGGGCTGAGAGCCGAGGGGGCGGGCCGAAGCCGGGGTCTCGTGAGCCTTCGCGGGCTTGGGGCCCTTGGAGGTAGGTGGTTACCGCAGGCGCTGTGGGACTTTCAATCCCAGGCTCTGCCGGGCGTCCTTCCGGGCCTAACTTTAGCGCCGCTCCGCGGTGGAGGAACGTGCGATCCGCAGCGGAACCGAGGCCCGCCCGAGGTGACCGCGACCGTCCCGGGGGACGAAGGGCGGCGGCGACCGGCTGGGCCGGGGAGAAGCGAGGTCTCTCTTTGGCTCTGGGCTGCGGTCGCGCGCGGGGCGCAGGCCGCCTCCGGGTTGGGGGCCCGCGCCCGCCTGGAATCTCCCGAGTTCACAGACCGGGATTTCCCGGCTGGTGCGACGTGAGCGGGAGGCCTGTCGGGGGGGGGGGGGGGGACGGGGGGCCGCGCCCTCCGGAGGCAGCCAAACGGGAGCCACGGTGGGTGGGGATCCTCAGGCAGAAAGATAAGGCTTTCAGCGAGCGGTGATCGGAGAGACCCCGATCTGGGTTTGTGGGTGGGGAAAGGAGGAGAAGCCTTGGTGTAGTGGCAGAACTCCGGGGTTGGGGTTTCCCGGAGATCCGAGGAGGGGACGTGATCCTAGACCTGGTCGGAGCCTGAGCGCCCCCCTCCCCTAGGTGGCTATGAACGGCAGGGCCCGCAAAGAGGCGGTGCAAGCCGCGGCCCGAGAGCTCCTCAGGTTTGTGAACCGGAGTCCCTCGCCTTTCCATGGTGAGTGACGGGGGCATGGAAGGGAGGTGGGAGTGTCCTCCATCGACTTCCATAGCTCTGAGGGGGCCCGCTTCCTACAGCTGTAGCCGAGTGCCGAAGCCGCCTCCTCCAGGCTGGCTTCCATGAACTCAAGGAGACAGAGAGCTGGGATATCAGACCCGAGAGCAAGGTACTGGGGATGGGTTGGGGGCTGGTAGGTCGATCCCTAAGCTGGATCTCAAGAAATCCTGTGTGCCAGCTGACTAAGCAACCTACACTAATGCCTCTGATCCCTTACCGCAGTACTTCCTGACCAGGAACTCCTCTACCCTCATCGCTTTTGCTGTGGGAGGCCAGTATGTTCCCGGCAATGGCTTCAGCCTCATTGGGGCTCACACAGACAGCCCATGCCTCCGGGTAAGGAGCTAGAGTTCTGCTGGCCTGAGGAGGGGGGGGGGGTGTGCAATGGGACAAAGAGGGTGAGGAGGTACAAATTTAGGGACTCTGTCCCCAGAAATAGGGGAGAAGATAGACTTGTGCTCCCTCCACATTTCTATGTCATCTCCAATGCCACTCATCCAGCTATCTCTGACTTCCTCTCTATCTTCATGCTCAGGTGAAACGCAGATCTCGCCGGAGTCAGTTGGGCTACCAGCAGGTCGGTGTAGAGACCTATGGTGGTGGGATCTGGAGCACCTGGTTTGACCGTGACCTGACCTTGGCTGGACGTGTCATTATCAAGGTGGGAACCAGGGTTGGGAGTTGGAGATGTTCTCACCCTTGGTTGCTTGAAGATTCAATGTCATATTCAGTGTTTCTATGAAGAGCACCATGGAGAAGAGGATATGGTTAGTCTGGGTCAAGTGAGAGCTGTCCTCAAGTCAGGTTTGGGAGGTATCCTGAGCTCACCTGATCTATTCTACCTCAGAGCCCCACTTCAGGCCGACTGGAGCAGCGGCTGGTGCATGTGGACCGACCCATTCTGCGCATCCCACACCTAGCCATCCATCTGCAGCGAAATATCAATGAGAACTTCGGGCCCAACACAGAGATGCACCTGTGAGACTGGGGCACGGGGCTGTGGTAGGTGGGAGGGATGGGATATGGCGCCAGGTGGCAGAAGGGGGGGTCCCAGTGGGGGCTAAGAGACCACTGCTTAATGGCCACAGTCAAGTTCTACTCTTGGGATCCCACTTCTGTCCAAGGGGCCTTAGAGCTCTTCCATTTGGATAACAGACTGGGACTTGAAGGGCAAGTGCAGTCTCCATCAAGAGACTCCTGAGCTCTTGGGTGCCCCAGCCTACTGTGCCCTCCAGCCTTGCCCCCATTGCGCCTTCTCATACTTCTCCCCACAGAATCCCCATTCTTGCCACAGCAGTGCAGGAGGAGCTGGAAAAGGGGAGTCCTGAGCCAGGGCCTCTCAATTCTGCTGTAAGAAGGTCCCCTGCCCCCAGGGAGGTGGGTAGAAAAGGAATGGACCATCTACTGAGAAGGGGCCAAGAGAAGGAGTAGATCCTCCTTCCAACATTCTCTGCTCTGCAGGATGAACGGCACCACTCTGTCCTCATGTCCCTGCTCTGCTCCCATTTGGGCCTGAGCCCTGAAGACATCTTGGAGATGGAGCTCTGCCTGGCAGACACCCAGCCTGCGGTGAGGAACAGCCGCAGGTGTTTTCACAACTTGTGGGTGGGGGCCTCAAGGAGTCCAGCTGCTCCTAGCTTGTCTCCAATGCACGTATCCCTCCAGCAGCACCTCAGTGATTGTCAACCCTCTTCTTCCTGGTAGACAACACTCACTGTGCTCCCAGTGTTCCAAGTAGGCAAGTCCTTCCCCCCACCCCCACCCCCAAGACATGCCTACTGGAACTGCCCGTGGCATGGGGCCTGGAGTTGGCCCTTTTCATAGATTCTGCAGGAGTTTCTGCTACAGGTGATTTTTTTAAATTTAATTTTATTTTTTTGCCAGTCCTGCGCCTTGGACTCGGGGCCTGAGCACTGTCCCTGGCTTCTTTTTGCTCAAGGCTAGCACTCTGCCACTTAAGCCACAGCTCCACTTCTGGCCGTTTCCTATATATGTGGTGCTGGGGAATTGAACCCAGGGCTTTATGTATACGAAGCAAGCATTTTTGCCACTAGGCCATATTCCCAGCCCTACAGGTGATTCTTAACCTGCTTTGAACCCCTCAGGACAATAGGCCTGGCTGTGGCCATTTGCGTTTTTCCTCCTAGTTGCTAACAGTAGGAGATTGCTGAGTCTGGATCCCTTGTCTTGCCTGAATGCCTACTAAGTTTTCATTTGTCACTTTTTGGGCTCCTTCTTTTTACCCTTCAGTTCTCCCTTTTCTGTCCCACTGGAAGAGATCAGGAGCCACAGGCCTCTTCCTGGCAGCCCCACCCTACCCTCCATTCTCTGTTGAGTCTGCACAGCAGAGAGATGGTTCATTAGTCCAAGGGTCAAGAAGTAGTTGCACAAGAAACCAGACATTAGACAATGGCTCAACCCAAGACTTCAGGAGCAGAAAGTGAGCTGGAGGTGGACACAAGAGTCAGGTTTCCTGTCTTGTCTGTGTAGGTCCTGGGTGGAGCCTATGATGAGTTCATCTTTGCCCCTCGGCTGGACAACCTGCATAGCTGCTTCTGTGCCCTGCAGGTAAGGAGAGCTTGGAGGTGAAGGTGGGCAGGGTGATCTTAAGCCCCAGGGGTGATGAGAGAGGACAAATGACCACTCCCAGTTTGCTGGTATTGGATGGACCTTAGGAAAGGAGGGGCACAAAGGCTGTAGCTTTAACCAAGCTACCTTTGCTTTTTAACTTTGTTTTTTGTTTGTTTGGTTGGTTGGTTTTTGGTTTTTTGGCCAGTGCTGGGGCTTGGACTCAGGGCCTGAGCACTGTGCCTGGCTTTTTCTTGCTCAAGGCTAGCACTCTGCCACTTGAGCCACAGCGCCACTTCTGGCCGTTTTCTGTATATGTGCTGCTGGAGAATTGAACCCAGGGCCTCATGTATATGAGGCAAGCACTCTTACCACTAGGCCATATCCCCAGCCCCTGCTTTTTAACTTTGCTGTGGTCTGAGGCCAGGCGCTGAGCTAAGGGAAAGCTGGCAAGTGTTCAGGATGCCCTGGTGTCTTGTCCTAATTCTGTTTCTGCTCTGCCGCAGAGGAAAGGCCTTGCCACCCTGCAAGATAGTATCTTTTGCCGGGCAGGTGTTGGTGGCTCCCACCTGTGATCCTAGTTTCTCAGAAGGCTGAGAGGTGAGGATTGAGGTTTGAAGCCAGCCTGGGCAGGAAAGTCTGTGAGATTTTTAATCTCCATTTAACCATCAGGAAACCAGAAGTGGAGCTGTGGCTCAGAATGGTAGCAAGTTAGCCTTGAGCAAAAGATGCTCAGTGCCCAGGCCCTGAATTCAAGCCCCAGGGGGGAAAAAATAGTAACTTTCCACTTCCATTCACTTCCTTCCCATCTGTTCCTGGCTTAAGCCTACACAGTCTTTTTTCACTTCCTTGGGATCTTGGTGGGAGTCTCTCCCTCAGTCACCCCTGTTTCTATCTATTTGTGGGGGTCGGGGCGGATACTAGGGCCTGAACTCAGGGCCTACATGCTTTCTCTCAGGTTTTTTGGGGTTTTTTTGCTCAAGGCTGGCCCTCTACCACTTGGGCCACAACTCCATGTCTGGCTTTTTGGTGGTTAATTGGAGATAAAAGAGTCGCACAGGACTTTCCTGCCCAGGATGGCTTCCAACCTTCACCCTTAGATCTCAGCCTCCTGAGTATAGAATTGTAGGTGTATGCCACCAGTGCCTGGCCTCTTCTTTCTTTTTTTTTTTTTTTTTTTTTTTTTGGCCAGTCCTGGGCCTTGGACTCAGGGCCTGAGCACTGTCCCTGGCTTCTTCCCGCTCAAGGCTAGCACTCTGCCACTTGAGCCACAGCGCCGCTTCTGGCCGTTTTCTGTATATGTGGTGCTGGGGAATCGAACCTAGGGCCTCGTGTATCCGAGGCAGGCACTCTTGCCACTAGGCTATATCCCCAGCCCTGGCCTCTTCTTTCTACCCTAGTCAAGTCCCTTTCTCTTTCCCTCTCCCTCTTTCCTCCTCCTCCCCACTTCCTCTTTCCCTCCTCAGATCATAATCCTAATCCTTCCAGCTCCTTTTATGCCCTTCCCTCACCTTTTCAACCCCGCCCCCTCCCCTGCCCATCCTGTGGCTGGAGACAGGCTTTGGACAAGAACTGAGACTGGAGCCAGATCTGAGCCTACATTGCACTTCTGAGCCAGCCAGTAGAAGATGGTCTCCTAACGTTCTAGTGAGCTAATGTTCATTGAGGCCCATCAGTTCACATGATCTGTGAACTCTTTTGACTTTTCCTTCCCTCATATCATCCTCCTGCCCTTTGCAAGGGGAAGGTGTCTGAGCAGAGCCCCCAGAAGACCGGTTTCCCCATCCCAGCGGGGAAGGTCCCCACCATGTCCTCTGTAGGGCAGAGCCCTAAGAGAGGATGCTGCTCAAAGTCCAGCCCACTTCACTTCCTGTAGGACAGAGGTGGGCGGGGGCATGCCCCTCCCAGGTGCTGGTGGGCTAAGTTGTACAAGAACTGAGGAGAGGGTGATGTGCTTATTCCCTTCCCCACCCAGGCCTTAATTGATTCCTGTGCATCCCCTGCCTCCTTGGCCACAGAACCCCACGTGCGCATGATCACACTCTACGACAATGAAGAGGTATGCAGAGTCTTGTACGGTCACTACCATGATCCGGAGCCATTCTGGTGCCCCCAAAGACAGGGGCAGGGCAAGCTGCCAGGGCACTTGATGTCCCTTTCTGGCTTAGTGAGCTCCCTTTGCAAGGTCATGGACACCGCCCAGGGTTCTGCACACGGTGGGTCCCAGTGCTGCATGGTGTGGTAGGCTGTGGTCTTGGACATCTCTGCAGAGCTTTAGATGTGAAATTTGGGAACAGAGAAGTAGGCCAGTATGGGGCACCCCACCCTGCTGTAACTACCCAGGGTTGGGGAGGTGGCTAAGGACACTCCCTGTCCCACGCAATGACTCAGGAGGATCCTAGGCCAATCAGGACTTTGGCCCATCATGCCAGCCTCCCAGCCCAGGCCTGAGCGAGGTCTCTGCTGTCCCCAGGTGGGATCCGAGAGTGCCCAGGGAGCACAGTCCCTGCTGACAGAGCTGGTGCTGCGGCGGATCTCCTCCTCGTCACAGCACCTGACGGCCTTCGAGGAGGCCATCCCCAAGTCCTACATGATCAGCGCAGACATGGCCCACGCTGTGCACCCCAACTACCCGTGAGTCTCCTGTGCCAGGCGCAGCCCTCACAGACGCCAAAAGAACCCACCTTCAGTCTCGGTCCTGGTCCCCGCCTCTTCCCTTTCCACTCTGCGTGGAGGCTCAGTGGATCTTCCTTTTGACTGTTCCGAGGCCTGACTTGGTCAAAAGACATTGACTATCCAGCCCAGGTTGTTGAATACTTTCAGCTGTCAGGGATGCTGTCGTAGAATGAAGGGGGACCTGGGTGGGAAGGGTGCGTGATCCACCAGTGCTGTCTTGCCGCTGGAGGCGTGGGGCATGCCACAGGCGCAGTCCCATGTGCCATCCTGATCCTAATAATCTCTTACAGGGACAAGCACGAGGAGAACCACCGGCCCTTATTCCACAAGGTGAGATACTCCCTTCTCCTTAGAGATGTGGAGGCCTGGCTGACTCTAGGCCTCACCTCCTTCCCACTGCACCTGCCATCGTCTCTGCCTCCCTTGACTCTCCCCAGGGCCCTGTGATCAAGGTGAACAGCAAGCAGCGCTATGCCTCCAATGCGGTCTCCGAGGCTCTGATCCGGGAGGTGGCCAACAATGTTGGGGTGCCCTTGCAGGTGAGGGTGGACCCTGCCTGGGAAGTGTGATAGAGGGGGCAGAGAGGGGACACAAGCTGGTGGACCCTCAGTGAGCAGAGACTCTGATAGCCACTTTTGGTGAAAGCGGATCCCAAGAAGTGAGAAAAGCAGAGGTCTTGGGTAGAGACAGCTGGACTCAATGCTGTTCTGCCGTGGTGCTATCTCGGAGACCTTGGAGTGGTCTCCTAAGCAGTCTGAGTCTCATTTTCCACATCTGTGAAGTGGGGTGATAATGATGCTGACTTCTGAGAGAATTAAAGGTGCGTATTCGGGGCTGGGGATATAGCCTAGTGGCAAGAGTGCCTGCCTCGGATACACGAGGCCCTAGGTTCGATTCCCCAGCACCACATATACAGAAAACGGCCAGAAGCGGCGCTGTGGCTCAAGTGGCAGAGTGCTAGCCTTGAGCGGGAAGAAGCCAGGGACAGTGCTCAGGCCCTGAGTCCAAGGCCCAGGACTGGCCAATCAATCAATCAATCAATAAATAAATAAATGTGCATATTCTCCTGATACGCGATAGGTTAGTTCTCAGGGTCCCATTTCCCCTAGGTTTTCCTTTTGTGTCCTTTTGTGTCTTCCCAGTACTAGGGCTTCAACTTGGGGCCTGGGTGCTGTCCCTGAGCCTCTTTTGCTCAAGGCTAGCATTCAACCACTTGAGTCACAGCACTACTTCCAGTTTATTGGAGATTAAGAGTCTCATGGACTTTTCTGCCTGGGCTGGCTTTGAACCACGGTCCTCAGATCTCAGCCTCCTGATCGCTAGGATGACAGGCCTGAGCCACCAGCGCCCAGCCATCACTTTATGTTTCTTTATTTACATTTTTACCACAATATGAAGAAAATAGTTTCAAAATGCCAATGGCAGTCATCCCCCCCGCCCCGCTACCCCCCTTCACAGCTTGAACTCAGGGCTTCACACATGCTAGGCATCCTACCACCTGAATCACACTCCCAGCCCTTCTTTAGTTACTTTTCCAGATAGGATCTTGTGGTTTTGTCTAGCTTTGGACGGCAATCCTCCTATCTATAACTCCAGTGTATCTGCAACCACTGTTGTGTACCACTATGGTTGATTGAGACAGAGCCTCACTAACTTTTTATCCAGTCTTAAACTACAACTTCCCAGTTTCTACCTCCTGAATACACACACACACACACACACACACACACATTTTTTTAAAGCTAGAGTCTCACTAACTTTGCCCAGGTTGGCCTTGAACTCAGCTGCCCTATGCTGTAATGCTCAGCTCATATATATAATTTTGTGTGTATGCTGGTCCTGGGGCTTGACCCCAGGGGCCTGGGCACTGTCCATGAGCTTCTTTTGCTCCAGGCTAGTGCTCTACCCCTTGAGCCACAGCTCCATTTCCAGCTTTTTGGAAGTTTAATGGAGGTGGGAGACTCACAGACTTTTCTGGTTGGGCTGGCTTTGAACCACAAGCCTCAGATCTCAGCCTCCCAAGTAGCTAAGATTATAGGCATGAGCCACTGGTACCCAGCTGATAACAATATTTTGAAAAACATTAAAATTCCTGTTGATTTTTTGTTCTTTTTGTCAGTTTAGGAACTTGAACTCAGGGCCTCATGCTTTCACTTGATGGGCTTGCTTGTTCATGGCTCCATGCCACCAGTCTGGCTTTTTGCAAACTGAAGATGAGCTAGCAAGCTTCTCTGCCCAGGCTGGCTTCAAACCCTATCTTCCACATCGAGCCTCCGTAGTAGTAGCTGGGGTTACAATTCTGAACCACTGGTACCCAGCAGGATTTTTTTTTTTTTTTTGAGGCAGGGTCTTGCTGTGTAATGGAAGTCTGGCCTGAAAGTCATTTTGTAGCCCACGCTGGCCTCCTTATCCTTCTGCCTCAGCCTCTCAAGTGCTAGCCTTGGAGGTGTCTGCTGCTAATTCCATATATTTTTCCTTCGTTTGAACTTAGGGTCTTACGCTAACTAGACAGCTGTTCTGCCGCTTTAAGCCATGCCGTAGGTTTTGTGACGTTTCTCCTGTGGATTGCTTATGGAGAAAGGATGATTGATGACAGCTGGAACCAGGGTGATGGCAGTGCAAATAGAATGGGACGGATGAAGAGCATGTTGTCCTTTAGGGTCTGCCAGTTAGTGTTGGCCTTGTGATGTCACACTGTTTTCCTCTCACACTCTGAGGCCTTCCCAGCCCTGAAGTTCTAAGATAGCTTTTCTCTTGGCTTCGGTAAGCACCCACCATGTGTGGCTCATGACCTCTCCTCCTTTCCAGGATCTCATGGTCCGGAATGACTCCCCCTGTGGTACCACCATTGGACCTATCTTGGCTTCTCGGCTGGGGCTGCGGGTGCTGGATTTAGGCAGCCCCCAGCTGGCCATGCACTCCATCCGGGAGACGGCCTGCACCACAGGTGTACTCCAGACCCTCACCCTCTTCAAGGTAACTCCCACCCTACCCTTCTCTCCATCACTAAGGACCCAGCCCAGATGCTAGGGCAAGCAGTGCAGGAAAGCGGGGCCTGTGTGAGCGTTCCATCACTGGAGCAAAATAACTGAGGTAGACAGTTTGTAAAGAGGAAAGGTTATAGTTTTGGACCAGTTGGCCCATTGCTTTTGGACAACACATTGCGGTGGGCGTACATGGTGGAAGAAGCAGCTCTCTGTGGTGACCAGGAAGTGAAAGAGACAGGAAATGACCAGGGTTCCAATACCCTGTTCAAGGTCATGTCCTATCTTAATGACTTAACTTTCTCCTCCTGGGACCCTTTTAAGAGGTCCCACCTTATCCACCACTTCAGCAGTGTCACAGGCTGTTAACTAACCCGTTAATAGACTGTCCTGTGGGAGACACTCAGCACAACCACAATGGTCCCCTATTTTTGAGCCCTGATGAGCTCCTGAAGAAAGGGACAGAAGGGACAAGGGATAGAAAGCGGAGCAGTCATTAAGCATAGAAAGTGATGAGGAAACACCTCACCTGTGTCTGGCCACGCACTGCTTTCTAATCCCACATTGCCTCCTATTTCAGGGCTTCTTTGAGCTGTTCCCCTCTCTGAGCCGTAACCTCTTAGTGGATTGAGGCCTCTTGGCAAGACTTCTCTTCCACCCCTTTGTACTGGAGAGGAACGTGCTCAGCTGAGCTGAAGCCAGATTATTAAACTGGATTTTTCATTCACATTCTACTGTGCTTATTTGGAGACTGGGGATTGAGGGTTGAGCCTGGCTCGAACCAAAGAACCAGAGCATAAAAAGAAGGTGGATGGTAAATTCCTAGAAACAAAGTTCAGGAATCAAAGGTATACGTATTTAAAATGTCGGTAAATATTGTATTATCCCTAGGAGATTGAAATCTTGGGAGGGGAAATCACCCTCCCTAAACCTGTTCTCAGACCAGACACTTCCGTCTACATGGGAGTAGGAATTTGGATATTTAGCTATTTCAGTTCTCATAGACTTTTTTATTTGGTAGTTAAACTTTTTTTAAAAACATTCTTTTTTTACTGTTCTTATAAAGGTGATGTACTGAAGAGTTACAGTTACGAAAGACAGGTAACGAGTACATTTCTTTTTGGATAATGTCACCTTTTTTGGGGTCCTGTGGCTTGAACTCTGGGCCTTCGAAGCGCTGTCCCTAAGCTAGCACTCTGCCACTTTGAGCTACAACACCACTTCGGTTTTCTGGTGGTGAAGTGGGAGATGAGAGTCTCGTGGACTTTCCTGCTTGACTAGCTTTGAACCGTGATCCTTAGATCTCAGCCTCCTGATCCTGAGTAGTTAGGATTACAGGCGTGAGCCACTGGTCCCTGACTGTCCCATAGACTTTTTAAGAGGTTAGAATTTTGCCACAGCCCATCCAGCCTATTTAAGAAACTTAAGATGTTAGCTTGATTTTCACATAGCCCAGGCTCAGGGACGCTTCCCTGAAATTCTTTTCCAAGGACAGCCAACCCCAACCATGGACTGGCCATATTCATTTGTACCTCGTTTGACTGGATTGATTACTGCTGGGAAGCAGACACACAAGATTCCTCATCACACACTTCTTTCTCCAACACTTCTGGAACCCAGAGCCCATACCGTCTTCCCTCAGGTTCCTTACAGGCTGCAATGGAGGGAAGTGAAACAGATACCGTAAGATGACTGGTTACCTCATTCATTCAGCTGACACTAGGGAGCACCAAACAAGTCTTAGAACTGGAGACACAATGGGGATGAGGTACACATCCCGCCCTCAATGAGTTTGAATGAGGATCTGATTTTCCGCTTTCCACACTACAACCTTTTGTTGACCTGCTGTGTCATGGGCAATGTCTAAGGCCTTCCTCTGACCCACTGGTCTTTGAGGTCCTTGTCACTTTTCCAGTCTCGTTTGGATGCCTTCCTACATCTGGCCCATTCTCCAAGTTCCATCCCCCTGATCTCAGTCTCCCACAAAGCTAGGGTGACAGGCACACATCATGCCGCCCCAGCTACAGATTGAGAAGGAGTCTCTCAAACTTCCCTGCCCAAGCTGGCCTCAAACTCTTTCCCTCAGCTTCCTAGGTATCTAGGTTTACAAGCATGATCCACCAGCACCCAGCAAAACAACACATTTTAAAACATAAACAATTCGGGGCTGGGGATATGGCCTAGTGGCAAGAGTGCTTGCCTCGTATACTTGAGGCCCTGGGTTCAATTCCCCAGCACCACATATACAGAAAACGGCCAGAAGTGGCGCTGTGGCTCAAGTGGCAGAGTGCTAGCCTTGAGCAAAAAGAAGCCTGAGTTCAAGGCCCAGAACTGGCCAAAAAAACAAACAATTCGCAACCAGCAGACACTAAAGGAAACTGAAGCACTGAAGGGAAATGCCCTTTAGATGCAAGAAGGATGGAAAAAACATTGGCAAACATGGTAAATTTAAGTGATTACCGAATGTATAAAACAATAGTGATGCTTGCAAGCTTTGCAGTATATGTAGTTAATGGCCACATTATCATAAAGCTCAGGAGAGGAAAACAGGTTAAAAGTTACTGTCTTAAAATTCCAAAATGAAGAAAATCAATCTGTATTGTTCTTAAGGATACATACTGCAGTTTCAAGGAAAATCACTTAAAGAATTAAAGAGTATTTCATTTCTATAACCAATCAGACTGTCTTCTGCCAAAGATACTGAGATCCTACTCCAGGACCTGTCAATGTGGAGATTTTTTGGAAACAGAGTCTTTGCACATGATAAGTTAAGACGGGGTCATGAGGATGAGCTGCAATCCAGTGTAACTGGCCTTCTAAAAGAGAAATTCGGCCAGGGTGCTGCTGGCTCATGCCTGTAATCCTAGCTACTCAGGAGGCTGAGAATTGAGGATTGCAGTTCGAAGCCAGCTTGGGTAGAGACAGGCACAGACGAAACTGTGCAGATAAATGGAGAATACATGGGAAAACAGGATCAAGGTGATAAAGCGACCAGCCAAGCCAAAGATTGCCAATAAATCACCAGCAGCTCGGAAATGGCAAGGAGGGATGATAAGCCCCACAGACCATGGCTTCCGATGAAGTATGGCTCCAACAGCACCTCAGTTTTGTATTTCCAGCCTCCAGAACTGTGAATCAATAAACTCCTGTTGTTTTAAGCCACCCACTTGGTAGCACTTGGTTGTACTAGCCTAGGAAACCAACTCTACTTCAGACTAATTGAGTGGAAAATGGAAGAATAAAACAGAATCCATTCTGCAACTTGTGATGGTTTAGCAAAATCATACAGGTGTGTCATATAAATGTAGTAAACTACAGACTTGCAGGGGAAGAGCATTGATTACAGGTGGAAAGATGACAGGTGTTCTTTTTACTCTTTCAAGGTTTTGTGTACACTTGAACATCTTTATACTAAGAATGTGAATCTAGAGAAGCTGAAGCAATAGAAAGCACTAAGTAAAACAGTAGACTGAAAAATATATCTTCTTATGTATTAAGAATAAGCAGACTAAACTAGGCACTGGCGGCTTATGCCTCTGAGATCTGAGGATTGCAGTTCAAAGTCCATGAGATTCTGATCTCCAGGTGCCACCAAAAAGCTGGAAATGGAGCAGTGACTCAAGTGGTAGAGTACCATCCTCAAGTGAAAAAGCTAAGGAAGGGCTTGGAATGTGGCCTAGTGGTAGAGTGCTTGCCTCGCATACATGAAGCCCTGGGTTCAGTTCCTCAGCACCACATATCTTAAAAAAAAAAGCCAGAAGTGGCTCAAGTGGTAGAGTGCTAGCCTTGAGCAAAAAGCAGCCAGGGACTGTGCTCATGTCCTGAGTTCAAGCACCAGGACTGGCAAAAAAAGAAAAAGCTAAGGGACAGCACCCAAGACCTGAATTCAAACTTTAGTAGGGGACACACACACACACACACACACACACACACACACACAATCACCCTAAGCCAAGCATGGTGGGTCATGCTTGTACTCGCAGCACTGGGAGGCTAAGGTAGGAAGAACATTAATTAGTTCAGGGCCATCTTGGCCAGTATAGCATGGCCCTGTTTCAAAAGGAAAAGGAATATGTAGATTTTTTTTTTTTTTTTGTATGTGTGTGCCAACCCTGAGGCTTGAACTCAGGGCCTGAGCGGTGTGTCTCTGAGATTCTTTTTCTCAAGGCTAGTGTTCTACCACTTGAATCACAGCTCCACTTTCAGCTTTTTTGGTGGTTTATTGGGAGATAAGAGTCTCATGAGCTTTGTTGCCTGGGCTGGCTTTGAACCACAATCCTCAAATCTCAGCCTCCTGAATAGCTAGGATTACAGGCGTGAGCAGGCTGCTGTTAAGAAAAGAATTTAAACAAGGAAGAATTGGTGAAATAAGCAGTTGAAAAGATTGTCAGGGGAATGTGGCTTAGCAGTAGAGTGTGCATAAAGCCCTGGGTTCGAGTCCTCAGTACCACAAAAACAGAAAAAGCCAGAAGTGGCGCTGTGGCTCAAGTGGGATAGGTTAGCCTTGAGCAAAAAGAAGCCAGGGACAGTGGTCAAGCTCTAGGTCTGGCAAAAAAAAAAAAAAAAAGATTGAAAGTTAAAAACAAATAGAGCTATTAATAAGAACCATACCAAAATTCCTAAAACTAAAAAGTTACAAAACACTCTGTGTTTGATCTGTTTTTGAAATGCAACAATTTCATATATGGAAACTTCGACTCTTTCTTGGGCTTTTTTGGTTTGTTTTGATGGCTCTAGGGGCCTTCACACTTGCTTGAGCTACTCCATCAGCCCTTTGTCGTGTTGGTTATTTTTCGAGCTAGGCTTTCATGCTACGGCCGGGCTGAACGAGTCTCCTCCTATTTGTGCTTCCCTGGGTTGCTGAGACAACAAATGAGGACCATCAGTCCAGCCTATGAGCTTCCTCCAGAGCTGGACTGATAGGCTCACACACATTACATTGGTACTCACTCTTTGGCCAAGATGGACTCTCACAAACATGGTTGCTGCAGTTGACCTTACGCCTCAATCCCCCAAGTACTTGGGAGCTCCACCTCACAAGTAGCTAGGATTACAGCTAAGCTGGGGCCATCATTCCTGGCTTTTATTTGGGTTTTAAAATCTACCTAATTGAAAGGGGTGACATTGATCAAGACATATTGTATTCATAAGCTCCTTTGTTAAGTGGCAACTCCTTTGTACAACTAGTAAAGATAACAAATGAAATCAACATACTACTATAGAAATTTACACATGTTATTGCATGTGCAAGTATTTTTCCTCTTTTTATTACTAAATGATATTCCTTGTGAAACCATACCACAATTTGTCTATCCATTCTCCTACTGATGGGTGTTTAGGTTGCTACAGTGGTTGGCTATGAACATTCTTATGAAAGTATATTTATGGATAAATTCTTGTAGACAAATTCTTACATATTGTGGAATATAATTCCAGGATCATAAGGTAGTTGCTTTTTTATCTTTCTAAGAAACTGTTTTATAAAACAGTTACACCATTTTACACACCTACCAGAAATGTATGAGCATTCCAGTCACTGCACTCTCACCAACATTTGGCATCATCAGGGTTTAACTTCTAGCTATTCTATTGTAACCATAGTGATAATTCATTGTCGTGGTTTTTGTTGATTGGCTTGTTTTTTGAGACAGCTATGTGGGCTACATAGCAAGGCCCTGTTGCAACAAAAATTACACCAGTTCAAAGTCTACAATTTTATAAATTTCAACAGCTTGATACACTTGGAAAATCAACACCACAATCAAGATACAAAAAAAAAATATTTTCCTCCTAAAATTTTTTTTGTATCCCTTGGCATTCAGTGATCTGGCTCTGCTCCTGACCCCGAAGTAACCAATGATTTTCTTTCTGTCACTGTAGATTGTTGGTGTTTTTAAGAAGTTTACACATAGAGAATATGGTTATATTTCTGTTTCTGCTTAGACCTATTCATGTGGGGAATCATGTCATGTATTCATCTTCCTTACTCTTTCTAAACATAATTTGGAAGCTTTCCTTTTTTTTTTTTTTTTTTTTGTGCTGGTCCTGGGGCTTGAACTCAGGGCCTGGGCACTGTCCCTGAGCTTTTTTTTTTTTTTTTTCTCAAGCCTGGTGCTCTGCCACCTAAGCCACAACACCACTAATGGCTTTCTGGTGCATGATTGGGAGTAAGAGTCTTAGGATCTCTTGCCTGGGCTGGCTTCAAACCATGGTTTTCATATCTTAGCCTCCTGAGTAGCTAGGATTACAGGCGTGAGCCTCCCAGAGCCTGGCTCCAGGTCCCTCACTTTTTCCATTTCAGTGTCACTGTCAGTATAGGCATGTCTTTGCCTAAGGGCTTTCTTTTGCTGCTTGACGACAATGTTCTGTCCCACAGGCAGTTGAACATCCAGAGCAGCTCTGACCAAGGGCCTGCAATACTGTGTCTGAATGCCCCAGCTCCCTGGCTTCTTGGATGAGACAGATCCGAGGTGGGTGGTTCATGCTGATTCCCAGTCTTTCCAGCAGAACTAACCTTTAAAAATTCCACCAGGTAAGCTGAAGGCATGGCTCAGCAATAGAGTTCCAGCCTCGCAAGTATAGGCCCTGAGTGCAAAGCACAGTACTGTGCGTGTGTGTTTCCTCGTTTTTAGAAAAAAAGAACCATAAACAATTTAGTCCTTGTATTGGCTGCCTACCCTTCCTACTCTCTTGCCTCTATTTTCCTACCAGTGTTTTCCCTTTACCTCCCAAATACGTTTGCATTCGGATCCTTGTCTCAGAGTCTGCTTCTGGGGAAATCTGTACTAAGAATTCTCTTGGCACTGTGAATTAGACAAGGACAGACAAGAGAAAGCAAAGGACAGAGGGTAGGGAAGGGGAGGAAGAAAACTTCTCTCTGATGTGATGTGTTCTATAGGAAATCTCACCAAAGATACATTATTCAAATTAATAAGTGAGTTTATCAAGACAGCTGGCTGAAAATCGATATACCAGAATCAATTCCATTTCTGTCTACCAGTAATGAATGGTTAGAAAATGAAAAATAAAATTAAGGGCTTACTTCAACTCTGGGCGAATCAAGTACCTGAATAAATATAAAGGATATGCAAGATCTTTACAGAGATTAGCTCCAAATATTTTAAAAGGTGTGTCTTCTTTGTCCTGGTAAAACTCACTGAAAGGGCCGGGAGTATGGCCTAGTGGCAAGAGTGCTTGCCTTGTATACATGAAGCCCTGGGTTTGATTCCCCAGCACCACATATATAGAAAGGGCCAGAAGTGGCGCTGTGGCTCAAGTGGCAGAGTGCTAGCCTTGAGCAAAAAGAAGCCAGTGCTCAGGCCCTGAGTCCAAGCCCCAGGACTGGCAAAACACACACACACACACACACACACACACACACACACACACACACACACCTCACTGAAAATATCAGTCGGTGACCAGCACCAGTGGTTCACCTCTGTAATGCTAGCTATTTAGGCGGCTGAAATCTGAGGATCATGGTTTGAAGCCAGCCTGAGCAGAAACTCTGTGAAACTCTTATCTCAATACCAAATAAAAGCTGTAAATAGAGCTGTGGCTCAAGTGGCAGAGTGAGAGCCATGAGCAAAAAAACCCAAAACAACAACAAAAAAACTAAGGGACAGCTCCCCAGCACTGAGTTCCAGTTCTAATATTCACACACACACACACACACACACACACACACACACACACACACATACACACATATACACACACAAAACAGATATAGAAAGAAAATATCAGTGAATAAAAAAACTGGCATACAGATTCAATCCTGATAAAATGTCAACAGATTCTTTCACACACAAAGTCAACTGGCCTTACCAGCTAGCAAAGCTTATTATAAAACTATAGTAACTAAGACATACATTGGTATATTGTTGGTTCAAGAATAGCCTGGGGGCTGGGGATATGGCCTAGTGGCAAGAGTGCCTGCCTCGGATACACGAGGCCCTAGGTTCGATTCCCCAGCACCACATATACAGAAAACGGCCAGAAGCGGCGCTGTGGCTCAAGCGGCAGAGTGCTAGCCTTGAGCGGGAAGAAGCCAGGGACAGTGCTCAGGCCCTGAGTCCAAGGCCCAGGACTGGCCAAAAAAAAAAAAAAAAAAGAATAGCCTGACCGTTAACAGAGCAGAACAGAGACATTTCATACTTGGATATTTCATACTTGATTTATGCCAAGTGTAGCAATTCAGATGGTCGTTCTATTAAACTAGCTATGTAAATTGGATATCCATATGGAAAAATGAAATTGGAAACCTACCTCCTAAAATGCACAAAATTAATTGCAAGTAGTCTCTGACCTAAATATAAATGACAAAACAACAAAGATTTTAGAAAATATTAGAGGATGTAGATTTATGACTTTAGTAAGGAGAAAATTTAAATAGGATATGAGAAATCATAAAAGAAAATATTGGTAAATCTTACCTCATTAAGATATCAATAAGATAAGAGAATTAGAAGACAAGTCACAGATTGAAACAAAATCTTTGCAACACATATAACTGACATAAAGCTCATCTACATCTAGAAATAAAAAGAAAAATGAGACAACTAAATGAACAATAGACAAAATACTTGAATAAGTACTTCACAAATAATCTATATTTGAAAATATGCTCAACCTTGTGGTCATTAGAGAAATGTCAGTCATGTAAAATTGGCCATTTTTGAGCCAGGTGCTGGTGGCTCGTGCCAGGAATCCTAGCTACTCAGGTGGCTGAGCTACGAGGATTGTGGTTTGAAGCCAACCTGCATAGCAAAGGCTGTGAGACTGCTATCTCTAATTATCCAGCAAAAAGCTGGTAGTAGAGCTGTAGCTCAAGTGGTAGAGTGCCAGCTAAGAGCAGAGGCCAGACCCTGAGTTCATATCTCAGTACCAGAACATCACACATACACACACACAAAAGCAATTATTCAATTTTAAAGAGAACAAACATTTAATGAACAAGTAACTTTAATTCTTTGCTAGTTCTTTAAGAAAGTAAAAGAAGAGGTAACACTTCCCAACTTATTCTAGACAATCAATATTAATTACTCTGGCACCAAAATCAGGCAAAGGCATTGATTGCAAGTAAAGGGGAAAAAATGTATAACATTACTTTCCTTCTAAGGTTGAAAATCCTTAACAGAATAGCAAAGTGAAAAAAAAAAAAAGACAAAGTGAACTTTATCCCAGAAAAGCAAGGTTGATTCAACCATTAAGATAATCTCCCATATTAATAGAAGACACAAACACGCCACACAATAATTTTAATACATGCAGAAAAACAGTTGAGAAACTCTAATAACTTTGCATGGTTACCAAAAAATAAAAACACAACCCAGAAATTCAAGGGGATTTCCTCATCCCAAAGAAGGGAAACTGAAAACCACAATCCCCCAATTGAGGCCTGCCAAGTAGCTAGGAGGTCTGAGCCATGTCATTAGCTTGCACATTTTCTTTGAGAAATGTCTATGCAGGCCAGGCATGGTGACATACTGCTGTAATCTCAGTTCCTTTCCCTCCCACTGTGTGTGTGTGTGTGTGTGTGTGTGTGTGTGTGTGTGTATGCTAGGATCTGTTTGTGAACTGAGGTTCAGGATAGAAACGTGTGCAAGGGTGGAGAGTGGGAGGCAATGCCTGAGGAAGCATGCCTGACCCTTCCTGAATGCAGTTTAATAGTTACAGGCTTCAGAAGGCAGATCTATACTGTGCTCCAACTACTACTATTAATAGTGTCTACCAGGTAAGTCAGGCTTGAGTGTTTAAAAAGTATTGTTTAATCCTCAACCTCATTTGATTCTCACAGCAATCATTAAAAAATTTCCATGTGGCTGGGGATATAGCCTAGTGGCAAGAGTGCCTGCCTCGGATACACGAGGCCCTAGGTTCGATTCCCCAGCACCACATATACAGAAAACGGCCAGAAGCGGCGCTGTGGCTCAAGTGGCAGAGTGCTAGCCTTGAGCGGGAAGAAGCCAGGGACAGTGCTCAGGCCCTGAGTCCAAGGCCCAGGACTGGCCAAAAAAAAAAAAAAAAATTTCCATGTAACCACATTAATAAGCAAGCACCGCGTAAGAAACGCATACGCATGGGAGAGAGGGAATGGGAGAGAATAAGGGAACAGATGACCCTATGCGAAAAGAAGTGTACTTATTTCCAGATGTATATAAAGGTAACCCCCGTATATCACCTCTAAAATAACAATAAAGTAAATTGGGGGGGGGAATGCATATGCATGATATCCTTTGGTTCTCTCAACAGCTGGTCATTTCATGAGAAATACTGAACACTGATATTCCTCAAGTTCAAGTTTCTTTCTCTCTCTTCTTTCTTTATTTTTTCCTCCCTCCCTCCCTCCTTCCTCCCTCCTTCCCTCCCTTCTTTCCTTTCTTTCCTTCCTCTTTCTTTTCTTTTCTTTCTTTTTTGCCAGTCCTGGGGCTTGTCTCCAAGCTTCTTTTGCTCAAGGCTAGCACTCTACTACTTTGAGCCACAGCACCACTTCTGGCTCTTTCTTTTTATGTGATGCTGAGGAATTGAACCCAGGGCTTCATGCATGCTAGGCAAGCATTCTACCACTAAGCCACATTCCCAACCCCCTTCAAGTTCAAGTTTCTGAGGGTCACAGAACTTTAAGAACAAGCCCTGTGAGAGCAAGGATTCAAACTCCAAGAGAAGACAGAAAGAAAAATGCTGTATCCCACTAGGTTCTAGTCATCTCAGTGCCCCTTCCCAATGTGGTCCCCACGCATTTTAGGAAAAGGAAAAATTCTACTCATACCTTGTTTCTGAAGTGAACCAATCAGACTTCCCCAACCATGAATTCACCCCATTTTTCACCCTGTTGGGACAATTTTGGAAGGATGACATCACTCACCATGTGTGGGATCAGAAAACAGAGCACATACCCAGGTTCCAAGTCCCAAAAGCTTGCCTGGGGGATGGGCAGGCAGCCTTTCCCACCCAAATCACCAGGATGAGTTGTGAGACCTGTGGTTGGTCCTCACTGCACATGGCTGGTAGACAGAGGAACTGAGAGGGGGGTGGCGATCAGGGCTGCAGCTAGGGGTGATCAACAGCCCAGTGAACAAAAAATAAGAGCTTCTGGCTCATTTCACCTGGAAGGAATCCATGATCCATTAGTGATGTCTGCAAAGGGAGCAGATATTCTACATGCAATCACAAAGAGAGATTTCCACTCTGGTTTCCTAGGGTGAGACTCCTGGGGAATTTTGAGAATTTTTCATTTAGATCTTTTCTTTCTCTTTGGGTCTGCTTGCTGTTCCTCACCCTTGTCTCCCCGCTTTCCTTCCTCAGAGGCCATGATCAAAGGGGACCCTGATGAAGTGGTTTCACCTAAGCCATGACAAATCCTGTAACAGGTGATAGCCTGGCCTTGTCCCAGAAGGCTGAGCCCACCAACAATGTGGGAAGAACAACAGGACTTCTTTGAGTCTAGTGGAGAATCTTCTGGAAGGATGGGTCAAGTGAATGGGAAGGAACAGCCAGCCCAATTTTGGCTCTACTGTTTATGACAAGTGAATTTGGACACATGACTTAAGCTCTAAGCCCTCCTCCACACCAGTAAAATGGACGTGCTAACAATACCCATCTTCCCGAGCTGCTGTGAGAATTAGAGAAAAATTTTAATTAAATTTTATGCAAAATGTCCACACTTCTGTGGTTGGACAAATTCCTCCTTTCCCCACTGGAGGGCTCTGGGAAAATTCCTCCTTTCCCCACTGGAGGGCTCTGGGAAAATTCCTCCTTTCCCCACTGGAGGGCTCTGGGAAAATTCCTCCTTTCCCCACTGGAGGGCTCCCGCTTCCTCTGTCCCACAGTTATGCGTCCCTTGGAATGTGATCACAGGGGGCCCTCGGTGACTTCTTCTTCCACAAAAGCAAGCACAGGCTCAGGCCTTGAAGCTCTTGCAGAAACTGCTTTAGAGATTTCCAGTGTTTTAGGAAACATGACAGCTCTGCTTTCCTACGAGAATCATAGTATGACATGACCCCAGTCCCCACTTCACCCATCCTGACACACATACATAATACATACACGTACGTGTGTCTGTTTAAACCCAGTCCTCCTTATCCACATCCATGGATCCAAACAACTACACTTGAATATGTAGTTAGGCTGACATAGTTGCATAGGTACTGAACACAAAATGACATTTTTGTCATTATATATATGTGTGTGTGTGTATATATATATATATATATATATAATAACCATTCACACAGAATTTCCATTATATTAGGGAGTAAAAGTAATCTGGAGATGATTTCAAGTGCATGGGGGCATGGCTCAAGCACAAGATTCTGAGTAAGATCTTGAGTTCAATCCTCAATATGGTAACAAATGAGAGAGCAAGAAGTATATGGGAGAATGTACACAGGTTATATACAAATGCTATGCCATTTTACTTAAGGAGTGTGAGTGTGTGTGTGTGTGTGTCTGTCTGTCTGTCTGTCTGTCTATCTATCTGTGTCTATGTCTGTATCTTGTGTATGTGTATGTATGTATGATTACTTGGAGTTTCATGAACTTTCCTACTCAGGCTGGCTTCAAATTACAATCCTAAGATTTCAGCCACTCATGTAGCTAAGATCACAGGTCTGAGCCAGCAGCACCCAGTTACCTACGAGATTTTAACATCTTCAGATTCTGCTATCTATGGGAAGTCCCGCAATCAATTGCCAAGCTTGGCCAGGAAGCAGGGGTGGTAAGTAAGAGAGCGAAAGAGAGAGTGAACTTCTTACTTTAAATGAACCCCATAACCCTTCACATTCAATCTCCGCTTAACTCTTCGGAGTTAAATCACCTAACAAGACTCTCCTTGGAACACTTGAGCTCCTTATTTCTTTTCTTCTTCTTTTTTCCTTTATCTTTTTGACAGTACTGAGGATTTAATTTAGAGCATCACCCTTGCTGGGCATGTCCCCACCCATGTCCCCACCTCCAGGTAGCTTTTGGGATCCCAGATAAAAAAAACTGTCCAGCTGGTCCTCCAGACATCTTTATAGAGGAGAAACTGGTCAGGCTAATCAAGTGCCGTCTCCTGACAGCCAGCCTTTCCCCTGCATAGGCACACCATCCTCTGAGAGGCCCCAGTAGAAATGGGACTGGTTCACACATCAGACTCCCCGACATAAAGGAAGGCCTGAGGTGACATGAACTTGGGCCTACATAACAAGAAGGCAGCCAGAAGAAGAGAGTCCCCAAGGCCGAGAGACTTCAATGCAGTTGCTGTGGAACAGGCAGAGTCCCTGTGGTAGGAAAGGGTTTGGAAAACAGGCCCAGGACTGCTCCATTCTTGTAGTCTCTGGACAGAGAGTTCAAATTTTTAAAGCAGAAAGTAATTTTTTTATTTTTAAGGAATTGAATTTTATCCAAAGAGCAGTGGGAAATCCTTGAGAGATTTTTAAATATGGTAATGATAATTTTCAAAAATCTCTAAAGATACAATGATATAGCACAAAAAGAGATCATGAAGTAGACAAGAGTATAAATAGGTAGATATGTTCCAGGTGATTGACGGAATCCTGAATAAGATGGAGATGGCCCAGCTGGGAAGCTGCTAGCCAGACTGTCCAGGGAAGCCTGCTTCTCAGGAGGTGCTGGACACCATTTGCCTTTCAGAGCAACGAGTCCCAACCCTGGTCACCATGGCAGCTGGGCTCCTTGGCTTGGATTGGTCACTGGGTCATATCATTAGCCCTATTACTGGCCCACCGATGGGGATTGGTAACCATGGTTCCATCAAGTATGCAAACAAGGTGCTGCCATCCTTCCCCAGGCTCCTGGGGTCTGACCAATGACTAATGTGTCTAATGCAAAATCTAGGGTGAAGATGGGATTAGAAATGGGGGACCAGGGGAAAAGGCCTGAGACACTTGTCTCACTGTCCTCTGCCTGCTTCCTTGATGCTCTCAAGACAAGTGGCCTCGGTAAAGCTCCTTTTTTCTTTTCTTCTTAAGGCAGCTCTTTTGAAGATTTGAATGGAGGCAGGATGGATGGGCTTTGGATCTGATTTGGTAAAAGAGATGGGACCAGAACACACCGGAGCAGCACAGCTCCTGGTAGCCTGGTAGATCTCGTTTCAACTGCCTTTCTCCTCCCAACAGGCATTTCTTTTTGGTTTTGTTTTGTTTTTTAATTTTTATTAATTAAATTTTGTTGATAAGGTGTTGTGCAAAAGGGGTACAGTTACATAATAGGGCAGTGAGTACATATCTTGTGATATCTTACACCCTCGTTTTTCTTTCCCTTCCCTAGGTCAGGTAGGCATATATACAATACCCAGTGTACCAAAATCATATACAGTAGCCACATGGCATATGCCAAAGGAAATTCACCTAGAACTTTAAATATAACGTCAACAATAGAGTTTGCTTATCCTTGTCTTATACGATCATATGTACATAGCTGTTGAGCTATTGTGATCCACTGAGAGGTCTAGTCTAGACCTTTTTATGTTTAGTAGTTGTATGGTTTTAGATACATAATGTAAGGTCGCTGACCCAAACTTGTGGAAATACCATTTGACAAGAAGTTTTTTGTTTCGCAGACCTGGTCTCTACTGTCCCCCTACCCCCACCCTAACAGTCATATATCAAGGAGACCATGCCCCTTTGTTCTCTATGTTCTAGGCTTGTCTCGCTAAACATTATTTGTTCAAGTTCTGACCATTTCCCTGCAAATACCAATATTTCCCCATTTCTAATCACTATGTAGTACTCCATTGTGTATAGGTACCATATTTTTTGGATCCATTCATCTGTGGAGGGGCATCTGGGTTGTTTCCATATTTTGGCTATTGTGAATTGTGCAGCGATAAACATGGAAGTGCAAATGTCTTTTTGATATCCTGAGACCTGTTGTTCAGGATAGATGCCTAAGAGTGGTATGGCTGGGTTATAGGGTATGTCTATGCTGAGCTTTTTGAGGAACCCCCATACTGTTCTCCAAAGTGGTTGTACTAATTTGCACTCCCACCAACAGTGGAGAAGGGTTCCTCTTTCCCCGCATCCCCTCCAGCATTTGTTGTTGCCTGAGTTCAGAGTATAGGCCATTCTAACTGGAGTGAGGTGGTATCTCAGGGTTGTTTTTATTTTATTTACATTTCCTTTACTGCCAGGGATGTTGAAAATTTCCTCATATGTTTCTTTGCCATTTTTATCTCTTCTCCCCAACAGGCATTTGTGAAACAGGTGGGCTTCAGGGAGACTCACAGATGGCATGCTAGAAAACCCACTACGGCCTTCAAAAATGTCTTTCTGATCTTTCTTTCCCCTGAAGAAGGGAATCCTTTCCTCCATACCCCAGGTCAGGCTGGCCTTGGACCCTGCTCTGCCTTCCAAGGTCCAAAGTCCCATCCCTACATGAGAACCCTCTCTACAGGGCAATCATGCCAGCCCCACCTCCAAAAATCCACAGGCAGAATTCTGTAACCAAAGGCTATGCACATTTAATATTTGATAGCTATGGCCAAAGTTCAACCCAGGCAAACTGTAGCAATGCCCCATACTTGCATCTTCCTGTTCCCCAAGGCTCCTTGGCAGTCACCTCATTGGATCCTCAAAAACTTCAGCCAAGCCACTCAGAGTGCAGAAAAACTGTAATGTTCTTCAGGACACAAATACTGTCAATAGTACATGGCCTCTTCCTCTAATTTCTGTCCTTAAGGACATGGCTAAACACAACCCTTGACAGGTTCTCTTTATTTATACCTGGTTCTTATCAGCTAGGTCTTCCTCATTGGATGTGTGCTCCAGCAATTCAGCCCTGCTTGAATTTCTCAAGTTGGCTCCAGCTGGTTCACATTGCTGAGACAGTTCTTTGCTCAGATTTACAGGCAGTTCTTTCTGCCTGGAAGTACCTGCCAAGATATTTTGTCCATCTTAACCTGAAATATGAGCTCAATGTTCTTTCCTTTATCATCTAACCCTCGCTTGAATTTATCACTTCCTTCCCCATGTGCAAACTCCATATCTGACTTTATATCTAATGTGTGTGTGTATATATATATATACTTCCAGGTCAGTGTATATATCTTAGTTATCTTCATGTCCTGAATACTTACACAGTGGCTAGGTTTAAGACAGGTACTCAACAAGTATTTATTGGGTAGAATTGAAGAAGTAGAGAAAAAGAGTTATAACTGGGAGATTATACTGTTCCACTTGTAAAACTGGTGTTAAATTATGTCCTCACAAATGCATCTTTTGACCCAGGTAGACTATGATCCTTGACTTCACATGTGAGTAAATATTTCAGTAAGAAAGTAACTTTTGAACTCATTCTGCAGGTCTCAGTTGAATTTCAGTAGAGAGTGATGTGTGGGGTAATGTCAAAGAAGAGGAGGAAATTGAAGCCAGAAATATTGACAAATGAAAATCTTGCCCCAGCTGGAAGTAAATCTGGAAAAGTCAGTTTAGGCTGATTGCAGAGAGCCAGAATTTATGACTCAGACCTTAGTTTAAAGAAGCACTAGGGCATCACCAAAATTTTGTAGCCATGGAATAACACAAAGGCCTGATTGGAGAATGGGGGGAAGGCAGGCGGTGAGAAGAGAGAGCTAAATACTTACACGGGTGTAAGGGACTGAGATTAGACAGGGTGGGAGCCAGTGGGAAGAGGGCACCTTGGAGAGATATATGAAGAATAAACAACTGTCCAGGTGTCCGTGGGTAGGAACGGGGAGTGAGATGCAACTTTAGCAAACTGTTGCCTGGAAAAATAACTATGCTGCTCACGGGAAGAGATGGCTAGAGAAGCAAGGCTTTGGGAGAGAAGGCTGTTAACTCCTAAGAATTAGGACCAGAGGCTAATTCAGGAGCCATCACTCCAGCAATTTTCTACTCTACACCCTTACTTTCCTCAGTTATTTTTCCTTTATTGCTAGAAAATTCTCACAAATGTGCAGACAGACTGAAGTAGCTCCCATATTAGAAACAACAGAACAACCAAACACTTGGGTTTTTCTCCTGGAAATGATAGATTTGATCATTTATATAAATTCTTCTACATAAGACAAACTTGTGTTTAGCCTCTCACTCTATCCAAAAAAAGGTCAAGCCAGGTGTTGGTGGTCCACCCCTGTAACCCTAGCTATTCAGGAGGCGGAGATCTGAGGATCACAGATCAAAACCAGCCCAAGCAGAAAAGTGTTTGAGACTCTTATCTCCAATTAAGCAACCAAAACACTAGAAGTAGAGCTATGGCCAAAGTGGTAGAGTGCTAGCCTTGAGCAAACGAGCTTAGGTACAGCACCTACTCTGTGAATTAAAGCCTCAGGACTCTGACTCTCTCTCTCTCTCTCTCTCTCTCTCTCTCTCTCTCTCTCTCTCTCTCACACACACACACACACACACACACACACACACACACACACACACACACCATGCACAGTCAGACCCTGGTGGCTCATGCCTGTAATCCTAGCTACTCAGGAGGGTGAGATCTGAGGATTGCAGTTCAAAGCCAGCCTGGGCAGGAAAGTCCATGAGACTCTTATCTCCAATAAGCTATTCAGAAATAGCTGAAAGTGGTGCTGTGGCTCAACTGGTAGAGTGCTATCCTTGAGCACAAAGAGGCTCAGGGACAAAACCCAGGCCCTGAGTTCAAGCCCTCAAGACTGGGAAAAAAACAAGGGTCAAAGAGGCTTGAATGAAGGTCATTTATTTTGGAGTGTGGTCCTAGAGATAGATGCGTGAAGCAGCAGTGAAAAATGAAAGACTATGTCCCTAAGATCTCAAAGAACAGGTCCACGACCACAGAGGAAGAAGTAAAGTGACACACATTGAAGAAAAAGATGAGCAGAGTGCCTACTAGACAGGAAGGGGTCCAAGGAAAGGCACTGCCTGAGGATGGTTGTGCAGCGGTTAAGAAGGTGGTTTTTAGAAGAGAGCTATGGGGACTCTCAAGATCATTGGACAGCCTGTGGGCCATTATCAGTCTCCACAACCAATCAGAGGCTCCACACAGCCCGCACTAGCTCCCCATGTGCCCTTTAGCCCTTCTGACAGGGAGCTGTTTCTGGCACACACCTCTGGGGTCCAATTAAATCATAGCAATGGGCTATGACATGATGCCCAGGAGCCTTGCATGTGCAACTGCTCGAGGCCATGGTGATAAGATGTCTGGGTGCTTGCTTATAGGACTGCTCAAGGCCATGGTGAGGGAGGCAGAACCTCTGTGGGAGGGGAGTCTTTATCCTGATAGCCTAGCCAGGTTATTTTTCTGCTCTCCATGTGTGCTTGAGCCTTAGTTGGCTACAATAGTAAGTAGCTTAATTTCATGCCCTTGGACTTTTTTCGTCCTACTCTCAAGCATTTGTTTTTCCCATTCCATTGTTTCTATTGCTTCTCACTCAAAATATGTCATCTCCTTTTGTGCCAATTTTAAAAAACCATAAACTACCCAAATACCCTAGTCTCATGACTACTGAAGAAATTGTAGCCATATTTAAAAAAAAATTTTTTTGCCAGTCTTGGGGCTTGAACTCAGGGCCTACGATCTGTCCCTGAGCCTCTTTGTGCTCAAGACAAGCGCTCTACCACTTGAGCCACAGCATCATTTCCAGCTTTTTCTGAGTAGTTTATTGGAAATAAGAGTCTCAGGTACTTTGAGCCACCATCTTCAGATCTCTCCCTCTTGAGTGGCTAGAATTACAGGCCTTACAGAATTACCTGTTCCCTTTATGTCTCTCATTCTGATTATCTTTCCATCATTCTGTATTTTTTAGTTCTTAAATTGCACATTAGCGGAATAAACAGAATAGCAAGTAGTAGGTAATAGAGTTGGAGAAATAAGGTCAGAATTGACTATCTAGTTCCTTGCCAGGAATAATAAAAGGTCTGGGTCTTATGCAAAGTGCAGAAAAAAATCACCAGAGATGATAAGGGCAGGAATCAAATAGTGTCATGTAATATTTAAAAGACTACCTTAATGCTGTTGGAGAATTTGCCAGTGAAAACAAGAATGCTGTTACAGTATTGTCTTGGCTTAAGGTGGTGGACTGTGGTGGCTTGGGCTTAGCAATCACAATAGCACTGAGCTCCTCCAGTGAGCTGAGCAGTCTACCCAGAGCATCCTGAACCTCTGGGGCCAGAGGGGGAAGATCTGCCCTTCTTCCAAGGAAACTGCTTCTGGCTTCTATCACCATGGCAGCTGTGCTTCTGCCAGGACTGGTTGCTGGGGTGACACTATCAGCACTGAGTGACTGATTCCCACAATGAGAGCTGGTTGCCATGGTGCTGCTAAGCGCAGAAATAAGAATATGGTCATTCCTCTCCAGGATCAGGGTCCTTAACTAGCTCCGTACCTTAGGGGAAATCAGGAAGGATGACAAAACTGGGACATGGACATAGGAGCCAATGGGAGGCTAGCTGACAGGCTTTCCCCCAATGGGGAAAGAGAATGCCATTTGAGCCTGCAATGGAGGAAGGAGAGGCATACCTTGTGGAGGGAGAACCCCAATGTGTATATATGCAGATTCCAATTTGAGTTTGTCGGGAGGCAGAACATTGAACCCCAATCACTGGATCCCATTCAGCCCTGAATTAAAATATGTAAGGCCCATACACCGGTGGCGCATGAAGAGTGGACATGGAATAGCACAGCTCCTTGTGCAGATGGAGGCCAGGTTTTGGTTCCTTTCTCCTTCCAGGCTTCACTTATAATGAGAAAGCATATTTTATGGCAGTCTCTATTCATATTTTATGGCAGTCTCTTTCCCCAGGTTCAAATAGGCCTAAGAATCTGCTTGGTTCTATGGCTATTGCTCTCATCATTATAATCCGCATCCAATAAACAGCAAAAAGTTCAGTACCAGTGCTTATCACACGAGTCATTTTGACAGCTGTTCCTCAGGCTGAATGACATCTCATCAGGGAGAGAGAAATGCCTGTGCTCAGCCCACCTGAAGACCAACAGGTCCCTTTCTTCTCAGAGCATTGCATTTCTCAAAACAAGTTTATTCTCATTTACTCCTAAGCCTCAAGTTATCTCTGTATTTAAGTAAAATTAAATAAAATTAAAATACTATCCTAGTCAAGTGCCTGGGTTCAAGTAATCCTAGCTACTCAAGAGTCTCAGAGGGGCTGGGAATATGGCCTAGTGGTAAGCTTGCCTCGTATACATGAGGCCCTGGGTTCGATTCCCCAGCACCACATATATAGAAAACGGCCAGAAGTGGCGCTGTGGCTCAAGTGGCAGAGTGCTAGCCTTGAGCAAAAAGAAGCCAGGGACAGTACTCAGGCCCTGAGTCCAAGGCCCAGGACTGACAAAAAAAACAAAACAAAACAAAGAGTCTCAGATCCAGAGGATCATAGTTTGAGTAGCCTGTGAGAAAACATCTGAAAGACTCCATCTCCAAGAACAACCAGCAAAAAGCCAGGCAGGAGGTATGGCTCAACTGGCAGAGTTTCATCCAAGCAAAGGGAACAAGCACAGGCATGAGTTCAAGTCCCAAAATAGGTAATGATAATAATTAGTAATAATAATGAAATTCCAGCAAACTTCAGCAAAAATAGTAATAAAATTACTATGTAATAATAATAATTCCAGATAAGGATCAAGTTATCAGATAAACTTCCATGCCCCTGTCATACCTAAGCATGTGTCAGATCTTCTTATTAACATATGAATTACATATCTTTGAGAAAAAATACAAAAAATAAATGCATGAAGATATGGAAATTTAACCCCCTCCAACAAAACCCAGAGGAATTATAATCTTTGAAAAATGGAAGCCCCATTAGATGGGGCCCATATTCAACTGAACTTTTTTCCTTTATTAATTAAGTTTTGTTGACAAGGTATTGTGCAAAAGGGGTACAGTTACATAATAGGGCAGTGAGTACATTTCTTTTTTTGTTTTGTTTTGTTTTTTTTTGCCAGTCCTGGGGCTTGGACTCAGGGCCTGAGCACTGTCCCTGGCTTCTTTTTGCTCAAGGCTAGCACTCTGCCACTTGAGCCACAGCACTACTTCTGGCCGCTTTCTGTATATGTGGTGCTGGGGAATTGAACCCAGGGCCTCATGCATATGAGGCAAGCACTCTTGCCACTAGGCCATATCCCCAGCCCCAGTGAGTACATTTCTTGTGATATCTTATACCTTCGTTATTCTTTCCCTTCCCTAGATCAGGTTAGGCATATATACAATACCCAGTGTACCAAAATCATATACAGTAGCCACGTGGCGTGCGCCAAAGGAAATTCACCTAGAACTTTAAATATAACGTCAACAATAGAGTTTGCTTATCCTTGTCTTATATGATCTTATATACATATCTGTTGAGCTATTGTGATCCACTGAGAGGTCTATTTTAGACCTTTTTATGTTTAGTAGTTGTTTGGTTTTAGATACATAATGTAAGGTCGCTGACCCAAACTTGTGGAAATACCATTTGACAAGAAGTTTTTTGTTTCGCATACCTGGTTTCTACTGTCCCCCATCCCCCAGCAGTCATATATCAAGGAGACCATGCCCCTTTGTTCTCTGTTCAACTGGATTTTTATTTACAGAAACTTCATAGTTCACTACAGCACACAGGAAAGTTGAACTTGGCAGAAAGTGGCAGTCTTGGTGGATAAGAAGCAGAACTGACAGTACAGGGATGCCTGAACAACTGGAAATCGAAGGAGAAATCTGGGAAATGACTCATTTATACGGGGAGAACAGAAATCTACATACATTCCCTTCAAATCCTTAGCTATCCTCTAAGTGGCCCATGCACACAGTGGGATTTCAAAGAACCTATTAGGAAAGCAGAACCTGTGTAGGGATCTCAGCAGCTGCCATAGTGTAGGGAAACCAAGAATGGAGTTCAGAGTCCATAAAATTATAAGACATTGGTAATACTTTGGACTTTACATTGAAGTCTCAAAAGGACCACAACCTTAACTTGTAAGTATGATGTCCCAGAACTAAGAGATTACAGCCAAAGATTCAGAGTAGATGGAAATACTCCTGCTCTACCCAATCTTCTACAAGATGAAAGTTTTCTGCCCAAAACTTAATTGCTTGCTGAACAGACTCAACATTTTTAGAGGATTTAGAGTGACCACAATGCACCAGCCTACAACAAAAGTATACTGAAATGCCAGTCTAGAGTTTAGAAAGTTCAAACAATACCCTTTAAATAAATAGAGGGTGAAAAAACTCAGTTATTACAACAGCTGTATTTAAGAGAATGGCCAGGGTGACTTAGCAGTAGAGTGCACAAAACCCTGGGTTCGATTCCTCAGCACCACATAATAGAAAAAGCAGGAAGTGGCGCTGTGGCTTAAAAGGTAGAGTGCTAGCCTTGAGCAAAAAAGAAGCCAGGGACAGTGCTCAGGCCCTGCCCTGAGTCCAAACCCCAGGACTGGCCCCCAAAAAAGAGTATGGCCAGGCACCAGGGGCTCACACCTGTAATCTAGCTACTCAGGAGGCTGAGTTCTGAGGATCTAGGTCCAAAGCTATCTCAGGAAAATTCATGAGACTTTTATCTCTAGGCATCAAAAATCCAGAAATGGGGCTGTGGCTCAAGTGGTAAGAGTACTACTAGTCTTGAGTAAAAAAAGAAAAATATGTATCAGGGACAACACACAGGCCCTGAGTTTACGCCCCAGGACTAGCAAAAATAAATAAATAAACAAAGCCATCAAAGATGATAAAAACAAACTAACTTCCTTGAGCATCTACTGTTCCAACACTGCTCATATTTAAACCTCACCGCAAACTCGTAAAGTTTTACAATCCCACTCACACTTAACAGGCAATCATTTCTTCAACCTTGGAACTGGGAGTTAAAGTAGTGGTCTTTGGGTCTGGCTTATGTCACAATAAAAAAATTTTTTTAAATAAAACACTTAAAAAAAAAAAAGTAGGAGCCAGGAATTCCCAAAGGTGCAAGTGGGGAGAGGGGATCAGGGGAAGGAGGAATTGGGGGGTGGGGGTGGGGGAGGTGGGAGGCAAGCGACATTAGTGCCCGTAATCAGGCGGAAGCCTGGCGGTTGCGAGCAGGACCAGAAGGGGTCAGAAGGCCTCAAAACTAGGAAACTCAGGAAAACAACAAGTTTGGGACATTGGGAGAAAGCAATGTACAAGGCATCTCGCCCGGGGCTGCAGGAAAGGCCAGGGTTTAAGATGAGCTGGCTCAGGGGAAGACGGAGACTGGGGTCGGGAAGCAAATGGGCAGAGCGCGATCACAGTAAAAAAAAAAAAAAAACAACTACACCGAGAGGCCACGGTTTGGCAAAGGACCAGGAGCGCTGGTCTTAGGGTACCGGGGTTCTGGCTCCAGGAAGAAGGCTGGAACCGAATTAGGTAGTTATACGCGCTGGTGGCTGTGATCCGACTTCCAATAAGGAGGAGATGGCTAGGTTGGGGTGAAACAGGATGGAGGGGGCGGGGTTCGGTCCTTCCTGGCCCGCCGCTCTGCGTCACGCGCGGCTGGCTCCCTCGGATCGGTGGGAGACGCGCCGCCGCGCAGACGCACAGCCCCGCGCAGACCACGGTGCCACCGGCGCAGGGCGCACGCTCTTCGCCTGACGCCCACTCTCCCGGTGCGATTCTTGTTGGGTTTAGAGTCCAAGGCAGAGGATTCGCAAAGGACTGTGGGAGGAGCCCCTCCTGCTGACGGAAGAGGGGGGTAGTGGGGAGGGGATGGCCAAGCCCTACCAGAGAGGCCTCTGCTTCTTTACCACCCAGCGCCCTGGCCGTGCCGGGCTCCAGCCATCGCTCAGCACCACGGACAGCGCTGGCTCAGCGCTGGGTCCCAGCCCAGCAAGTCCCTGGGAAGGCTCCCGTCCCTTCCCTTCCCTTTTCCTTCTTGGTGGGATGCTGGAGGCTCCACACCTTTCTGGGGCCAGGAAATTGTTATTCGGAATATATTTGAGCCGGGCGCTAATGGTTCACACGTGTAATCCTAGCTACTTCAAGAGGCTGAGAGGTGAAGATCACGGTTCAAAGCCAGCCCCGGGCAGGAAACTCTGTGAGACTCTTTATTTCCAATTAACCACTAGAAAATCGGAAGTGGAACTGTGGCTCAAAGTGGTGAAGCGACAGCACCCAGGCCCTGAGTTCAAGCACCTTGACTGTTTTTCTTTTAAATAGTGATTGAGGAGGACAGTCCCAGTCCCCTACTTTCAAAACCTGTAATCCCAGCACTCAGGAGGAAGAACTGGAAGACTGAGATTGAGGACCTGTCTAAGAAAGAAAAAAAAGGAAGGGAGGGAGAGAGGGAGGGAGGGAAGAAGGAAGGAAGGAGATAGGGAGAGAGGAAAGCAAGAAAGAAAGAGAAAACAAGCAAGCAAGCAAGCAAGCAAGCAAGAAAGAAAGAAAGAAAGAAAGAAAGAAAGAAAGAAAGAAAGAAAGAAAGAAAGAAAGGAAGGAAGGAAGGAAGGAAGGAAGGAAGTCTAGAATGACTCATGGTAGTTCCACTTATAGAAAAAAATGGTGAGCTGAGGTAGGGGAAATTCTCCTCTAAGCTTACCTCCTTTCTTCTGTATAAAGAAAGGTGTGCTTAGCAGTGGGAACTATCTCCCCTCATTCCCTTCCCATTTTTTTTGTCGGTTGTGGGGCTTGAACTCTGGGCCTGGGCACTGTCACTGAGCTCTTTTGCTCAGGCTAGTGCTCTACCACTTTGAGCTACAGTGCCACTTCTGGTCTTCTGGTGGTTAATTGAAAATAAGAGTCTCACAGAGAATCTGGCTGACCTGGCTGGCTTTGAACCATGATCCTCAGATCTCAGCCTCCTGAGTAGCTAGGATTACAGGCATGAGACACCAGAGCCCAGCTTCCTGCCCTTCTTTTAAGCACAGAAAACTATAGCTTTCAGTAAAAGTATCAAGACCTTCAAGTCTTGTACACACCAATATTGCCAAGCCTGTGTTTCCATGCATTCTGAATGAGGGAATTCTGTATGCTCAAATGCAACCAACTGTAGATTTTAAATATTTAGTGAAAATGTGTCTGTACCAAACACGTGAAGACTTTTTCCTGTCATCATTGTATTAGGTATTATAAGTAATTGAGAGATGATTTAAAACATGTTACAGGGAGCTGGGCATAAAAGTTAAAATTTGAGCCAGGCACTGGTGGCTCATGCCTATATTCCTAGCTACTCAGGAGGATGAGATCAGAGACCAGCAGTTCACAGTCAGCCTAGGAAGGAAAGTCCATGACTCTTATCTGTAGCTCAAAGTGGTAGAGTGCTAGCCTTGAGGAAAAAGAGCTCAGGGACAGGGCTCCGGCCTGAGTTCAAGCCTCACAACTGACAAAAAAAGGCAAGTCAAAACTATAAACAAAAATAACGATAAAAACCACCTCTGGCTGGGCACTGGAGGCTCATGTCTATAATCCTAACTGCTCAGGAGGCTGAGATCTGAGATCAAGGTTCAAAGCCAGCCCAAGCCAAAAAAAAATTAGATTCTGATCTCCACTTAACCAGCAAAAACAGGGGTGGAGAAAGTGAGGACCCAGTGCTAAAGCACCATCCTTGAGTGAAAAAGCTTCGAGGAGAGTGGTACGTTCTGAAGTTCAAGCCTAGTACTAGTGCAAAAAAGAAAAATTCTGGATGTTGGAAAGAGCAATCTTGTTTAAACAAGCTTTGTGAGATACTTTGATTCACACTCAGGCTTGAGAATCACCACCTTCCTTGTTCTTACCCCCTAATCTCAATTAATCCTTCCCATAGCATCACATGAATCATCAGATTCATTAAATATGACACATCACGCACTGTGCTGAGCAATATTTATATACCATCTCATTTCATTCTCCCCATGTACTTGAGGGAGAGGTGACTCTGGTCCCTGGCGTGGGTCAGAGTGTCCCAGGTGTCAACTCACCCCATCCCTAAACCCTGCAGGTCTGTTCTAGAAGGATGACATCACTCGGGATCTGATGACCCAAATGATGGAATATATCAACAGATTTCACCCCCCCCCCCGCCAAAGATCCATGCCTGAAGAATGGAAAGGCAGTTTTTTTCCCCCAAATAAAGCAACTGCAACGAGGTGTGTGAGGCCCGGGGTTCATAGACAGAACAGGAAAGGTCTGTATACAAAAATATCACTAGTAGGAGCCACCAGGAGTGCTGGGCTCCAGAGGCCCTTTCTGGGATCAGCAAAGAACATTACCATGCATGATCTATTATTATCCCTAAAAAGGAAGAAGCGGATGTTAGCAACTTCTGTCTCTTCTAGGGGCAAGCAAGAAGAGAAACTTTGTATGCATTTTCTCAAGAATTGTGAATCCCTGGGCTGGAAATATGGTTTATGGCTTAGTGGTAGAGTGCTTGCCTAATGTGCATGAAGCCCTGGGTTCGACTCCTCAGCACCACATAAACAGAAAAGGCTGGAAGTGGCGCTGTGGCTCAAGAGGCAGAGTGCTAGCCCTCAGCAAAGGAAGCCAGGGACAGTGCTCAGGCCCTGAGTTCCAAGCCAAAAAAAAAAAAGTGAGTTCCTGAATTTGTACATTACAACTTTCCCTCTGGGTCTTTCTTATCCTTTTCTGCTTCCTCCTGACTCCTGGCTTTCCTCCTCATGGAGACAACAGTCAAGATGAACAGGGATGAGTGCTTTTCCTCCAAAGTGGTCTCAAAGATCCTGAGACAAGAGGTTACCGTGACCTTGTCAAGGTGAAGGGCTCACTTTGTCTAGGAATGCCCAAAGGCTTGTTTAAATGAGGGAGGCAGCTATGAAAGAGGAAAGAGATGTTGGAGTGAAGACAAGTAAGCTGAAGAAAAGATGGTCCCTTTCTCAGCCAAAGGCTGTCTGTGCTTTCTATATCTCTCACATGCTATCTGTAGGCATCCATGTGACAGTGGAGGAGCAGATTATAATGTAGCTGCTGGGAGCCTTCAAGGAAGATATGAAGTACAGAATTATGCATCAACCTTTATTTTAATTAGGGACTGGGAATTTCAGAATTCTCAAAGTTAGATAAAGGCTCCTTCCTTTCACCATGTACTCCCTGTATATAGCAACTGATAGTAAAGCGCCCTTGAATAAACGGGAGGCACAGCACAGAACCCTCACACTCAGCCTCTGCCTTGGCTCTACTTTGACCCGAGCAAGCCAAATGCACAAGTCCCAGTGGCAACTCCTTGGAAACTTTGAGCTCTAGAATCCAGATTGGAATCCATTGGGGCCCAAGATGGTTGTGGGCTTTACACAAAACTGGACCCAGGTCTCCTGATTGCCAGCTCTTTCCCTTGCTTAGTTCTTGCCCTCTGTCTCGAGGACATGAGGGTGGGAATGTAGGTTACTCCCCATGAAAAAAAAATATTTTTGAGAACTAAGACCTAAATGACAAAATGTGACATCTAGAGGAAGATACAAAGGAAGAGCCCCCCCCCCCCAGACAGAGAACATTTCAAGAGAGCCTTCTTGCCCTAGACAAGAATACCATGGCAGGTTAGAGGAACAAACAGGAAAGTCAGTGACAGAGATGAAGTTGGAGAAGTAAGGCTAGGACTTACATGCAGGGGCTTGACAGGTCACAATAGAAGGTTTGGATTTCATCCTCAATACAGTGAGAAATTAGCTGAAATATTTTAAGAAAGGGAAAATCATAGCGATGCCTACAATTTTAAAAGACCACTGTAGCCAGATAACCGTGGCACACACCCTAGCTACTCAAGAGGCTGAGATTTAAAGATTGAGATTCAAAGCCAGACTGGCAGGAACCTCCATGAGACTCTTATCTCCAGTTATCCACCAAAAAGCTCTAAGTAGAGCTCTGGCTCAAGTGATAGAATATCAGTTTTGGATGAAAAAGCTCAGGGACAGTGCCCAGGCCCTGAGTTCCAGTCCAGTACCAGCACACACACACACACACACACACACACACACACACACACACACACACACACACACGGGGGTACAGCTGGAGAGGGGGAAGAAGTTCTAATGTTCTATAGCATTGCCCAGTAACAGTGGCTAAGAACAATGACTTGAAATCTTCAAAATAGCTAGTAGGGAGGGTTCAGGACGTTCTGAATGTTCCGAAAGAAAGGAAAAGTATTTGCTTTGGCCTGAATGTCCAGATTATATAGACTATTAACACGTTGCATACATGTGTATGCATGTATTGAAGTACCACATTGCATCCTATAAATATGCACCATTGCTATAGATCAATTAGAGGTATTAAAGAACAAAGCCCCAACGACAAAAATAAATAAGTACAGTGCAAGAAAGAAAGATAAAAAAAGGAACCAGTGTAGAATGTACGATGTGTGCCAGCCCACGAGTTTTGAACATTTTCATCAGGTAATTCTCCAAAACAACCTCGAAGTAGGTGCAGCCGCTTTACCAAACTGGGAACGCCTCCTGCCCCTAGCTGAGCTCCTGGCAGGTAGCACCGCTTGCAGCCCTACATGGTGTTCAGGCTGACGCCAGGACCGCGAGGAAGGCGCGTAAGGAGTTCCTCCTTTCAGGGTTCAGAGCCTCTTGCTCACGTCTCTTTTCCTGGTCCCCACGGAACCCCTTTGACCACCCTGGGGCCGGAAGGGGGTGTATCCAGTGGGAATTCTGGGGAGCGTCTACTATTTGGCTGGGGGGGAGGAAACGGTTGAGTAGGTGCCCAGCGAAGACTGGGGGTGGGGGGTGCTCTGACGCCACCGGTGACGCACATCGGCGTAAGAGCCGGGGGTGGAGATGGCGTCAACCCCCCGCCTGCGGTTGGCCGAGTCGTCCCGAGAAGGGCGTGCAGACCCCGCCTTATAGGGGGGTGGGGAGCGGCAGGCCCCGCCTCGCGCCCCGCAGGCTCCCGCCGGCGTCGCCGCCACTCCAGCGGGGCAGCTCGCGAGCGGAGCGGCGGGCGCCCGGGGAGGATGCGGCGCCTGCGGCGGCCTGGGGGTCCCGGAGGCCCCGGGGGTCTCCGGCTGCTCGTCTGCCTCCTGCTGCTGAGCGGCCGCCCGGGGGGCTGCAGCGCCATGAGTGCCCACGGTCAGGAGGAAACTTGAGGGGTGGCGAGTGGGGCGGGGGGGGGGGGAGGGGGGAGAGGGATGTACGGGGCTGGAGGCCAAGGGGGTGGGGGTGGGGCGGGGAGAAGCGTCTGGAAGGTAAGGAGGTCAGGTGCACCGTGTTGGGGGGAGGGTTGGAGAGGGGGGGGATCCGGGAGGCACTGGAGGCGAGGAAGCAGGGAGCGAGGCTGGGAGGAAAGGGGCGTAGGCTTGGAGGTGGGGCTGGGGATTGGGCGGGCGGGACCCGAGAGAAGGGGGCTCCCGGGAGGTAGCGGGTCCCGAAGGAGGAATGGGGGTGCGCGCGAGCAGAGGGATCTGGAGGGGGGGGGCGCTCCACGGCCGTGGGAGAGGCCAGGAGCGGCCGGGGAGGTGGTTGACGGTGATGGAGAAGGGGAGGATGGGGGGGCAAGGACGGGAGGGGCGAGAAAGAAGAGAGACCGGATATCTCGGGGGGGGGGGGCGCAGGGGGGTGCACAGCCCTGGGTCCCCATGGAGAGCTGGGCCGGGAGAGGCGGAGGCTTCTCTTTCCCGACCAGGGAGGCTGCTCGCCAAGGTTTGCGCTCCTGGAAGAGAGGGGCAGGCAGCCGCGGAGTGGGGGGCGGGGGGCGTACGAGGATGAGGAGGGAGGGTCCTCCGCGTCCCCCTCCCCACCGCCAGGCCTGGTGCTGACTCACATCGGTGCGGACGCAACCAGCGCTGACTCACGGGCTCGGGGGTGGGGGCTGGGGATGGGGGAAGGGGCGCAGCCTCGCCATCTGGCGCCCTCGTTCCCCCACCCGGACGGACTGGGAGGCCAACGCGGGGTGCTTCCTGTGACGCTGCGGGTCCCGGGGAGACTCCGCTCGCCCGCCACCTGTCCCTCTCCTCAACTGTCTCCATGGAAGTCAGCCCCGCCAGGCTGGGCGCTTCAGCACCGCGGACAGCGCCGGCGCCTGGGGCCCGGGGCCGAGACAAGCCCACCTGCCTCTTTCCCCCTCGAGGAGCGCCCCAGTTCATTACAGTTAGGGTGTTCTTGGAGCAGCACCTCTTCCTTCTGAATTGGGCCCGACGCACTTGAAACTCTTTTCCTCAACTCTCAGTTAAGCAAATGGAAGCTTTGGGGGGCCTTGATGAGGATCTTTAAAATTCACAGCCAGACCTCACACATTCCTCCTTTTAAGAATTCTAGATAGCTAGTGGCTCACACCTGCCTTGAGCAAAAATGCTAAGAAAGAGTGAGCTGGCCCTGAGTTCAAGCCCCCGAGTTCAAGTTCTGGATACACACACACACATACACACACACACACACACACACACATTCTAGTCATCTTCCCCCTACTGTCCTTCCATCTTAAAGCCATCCTTAGAATAAAAGAGTGGGTCACATCTGTTCCCCTGTATCCCAGTCTGTCTGTACATCTGACTATTCTGGATGTGTCTGAGCCTCTGCTCACCTGTCCCTTTACAGGCTGTCTGTTTGACCGAAGACTCTGCTCTCACCTCGAAGTCTGTATTCAGGGTGAGTGAAGGCCTGGCATAGGATTCACAAGACTGGGGGGCAGGGGGGTACAATAAAAACCAGTTAAGGGGAGGGTGTCCTAGAAAGGGGACTAGGCTAAGACAGAGAAAAGAGAAACTGGCCTGGAGGGGCAGAGCTTTAAAGCTAGTAGAGGAGATGGAAAGAACACTGTTCATTTACAATCTGACCCTGAAAGACCTCTTGTCCAAGCCCCTGATGACATCGCTTTTGTGCTCTGACTTAGATGGCTTGTTCGGACAGTGTCAGGCGGGTGTGGGGCAGGCCCGGCCCCTGTTGCAAGTCACCTCTCCAGTCCTCCAACGCTTACAAGGCGTGCTTCGACAACTCATGTCCCAAGGTGAGGTCTGTGTGCCTTGGAGTAGAGAGATCTGAACTTGGTTAGACATGGGTGGGAAAGGGAAGGCCCATCTGACTCAAGAGTTCTCGTTTCTCACCCATCTCTGTAGTCTCTTTGCAGATCTTGCTGGAGAAGGGGGCAAGATAAGGGACACTGGATTTAGATGTGTAGAAGTCACTAGCAACCTTGAGGACAGCAGCTGTGATAGAATCATTGAGAATAAAGTCCAGAGTACAGTGGATTAAGAAGGAATTTGAGGAAAGGAACTGGTCACAGCCAAGATAGATCAGTCTTTCAAGGAGTCTTGCTGCAAAGAAATAGGCCAAATGTGGGAAACAGGCTGAAGGGGGTGTGGAGTCAAACAGTGCTGTTGTTCCGATGGAAGAAAACAAATCGTATTTGTGTGCTAATGGGAATAATTCACCAGGAAACAGAATTGTGTGGGGAATAGGGCAGAATTGCAGGGAAGGTGTTCCTGAGTAGGTGAGAAGGGATGCTTAAGTGGAACAGTTGACATTAAAAAGGAACACTCATTGTTCTCCTGTGCATAGGCAAGAAGGTAGGTTTAGAGGTTGAGAGATCCCAGAATATGAGTCAGGAGCAGAACAGAAAGAATGGGGGTGGAGAGTAGAAGATTATTTCTTTACAATAGGCGATTGGTCTTTCCTGAGAGCTGGGTTTCATAGGGTAAAGGGTCTAACAGAAAATCTCCCCACTAGCCAGGCACCTGTGGCTCATCCATGTACTACAACTCAGACAGGAAAGGCCACAAAACTCTTATTTCCGATTAACCAACCCAAAAAAGTTGAAAGTAGAGCTGTGGCTCAAGAGGTAGAGTACTAGCTTTGAGCAAAGGCAGCTCAGGGACAGCACCCCAGCCTTGAGTTCAAGCCCCAGGACCAGCAAAGAAAAAAAAGAAAGATCTTCCCAGCGTAAGATGGTGAGATGGTGATAAGGATGGCACTGGCAGTTGTGGTGGTAGTGGTGGTGGTGCTGGTGGTGATGATGATGACGACAACAACAACCACCACAAGGATGATGTAGCTGTTTAAACACTGTACAGTGCTTTAGAGTTTTCTAAGATTTACATTTTCCTCATCATAGTTGGCCTTTGTAATAGTCCTGTGAAACATATATTATTCTCACTTCCCAATTAGAATTGAGGAGCCAGGCAGTGGTGGCTCATGCCTATAATCCTAGTTACTCAGGAGGCTGAGATCTGAGAACTGATGCTTGACACCAAGCCCAGGCAGGAAATTCCGTGAGACTCGTATCTCTAAAAAGCTGGAGGTGGAGCTGTGGCTTAAGTGGTAGAGTGTTAGCCTTGAGTGGAAAAGGCTAAGGGACTGTACCCAGGACCAGTTCTGGACCAGTTCAAGACCCAGTACTGACACAAAAAAAAAAGCAAAAAGAAAAAGAAGATCAGAATTAGGATAATGAGCAGTATTGATAGCATTTGTTAAGAGCTCATCCTGTGACAGGCATGGTTCCCTTTGCTGTGTGTTATTCTAACTATTACAACACTCTTAGGAAATCTAAGTCCCCATTTTACAGATGAGAGGAGTGAGATGCCACAGCTTTCCCAAGGTCACTCAGTTCTCCAATGACAGATGCAGGATTCAAACCCAGGCAGTATGATTCTAAAAGCTGTATCTGAGGGTGAATAGGAGACATCTCAGATCACCCACTCCACTGCTCCTATGCTCTTCCAAACCCAAGGCACCGCAGAGGAGGGGTGCACATCTCAGCACCTCTAGCCCCCATTACCAGGCCAGACATTCTTTTTTAACTGCATCTGTACTAGGGCTTGAACTCAGGGCTTTGTACTCTCCCTTGACTTTTCTGCTCAAGGTTGGCACTCAATCACTTGAGCCACACCTCCAGTTCTGACTTCCTTCTAGGTAATTGGAGATAAGTCTTACGGATTTTTGCCTAGGCTGGCTCAAAACCTCTGATCCTCAGATCTCAGCCTCCTGAGGATCTAAGCAGGACCCGAGGACCCAGCTCAGACCCCCAGATTCTTGAGCCAACCTCATCTTTTTCTTCTCCTGACAGGATTGTCCTGGCATGATGACCTCACCCAGTATATAATCTCACAGGAGATGGAGCGCATCCCCAGACTTCGACCCCCAGACCCCCGTCCAAAGGACAGGTAAGCAGCCTTTCTCCACAATCCATGGGGCTGAGGCTGGTGGTATGTTCTTCCTGATGGGCCACCAGGAGTAAGAAGGAAGAAACACCAAGGGCAACAGGCTGGGGTTCAGGTAAATGCTCAGGAATGGTCTCTCTCTTACGAGCTATTATATGAGTAGGAGCTGAGCTCCCTCTGGGGATACGGAAAAACAGGACTTTAAAAATATCCTTTGGGGGGCTGGGGATATAGCCTAGTGGCAAGAGTGCCTGCCTCGGATACACGAGGCCCTAGGTTCGATTCCCCAGCACCACATATACAGAAAACGGCCAGAAACGGCGCTGTGGCTCAAGTGGCAGAGTGCTAGCCTTGAGCGGGAAGAAGCCAGGGACAGTGCTCAGGCCCTGAGTCCAAGGCCCAGGACTGGCCAAAAAAAAAAACAAAAAAAAAAATATCCTTTGGGGGGGCTGGGAATATGGCCTAGTTTTAGAGAGCTTGCCTCATATACATGAAGCCCTGGGTTCGATTTCCCAGTACCACATATATAGAAAATGGCCAGAAGTGGCGCTGTGGCTCAAGTGGCAGAGCAAAAAAGCAAAAAAGAAGCCAGCAACAGTGTTCAGGCCCTGAGTCCAAGCCCAGGCAATAATAATAATAATAATAATAATAATAATAATAATAATAAATAAACTTATCATTGGCTAGGAACATGGCTTAATGGTAGAATGCTTGCCTAGCATACACAAAGTCCTTGGTTCAATTCCTCAGTACCATATAAACAGAAAAAGCCAGAAGTGGCACTGTGGCTCAAGTGGTAGAATGCTAGCCTTGCGCAAAAGAAGTTTAGGGACAGTGCCCAGGCCCTGAATTCAAGCCCCAGGGCTGACAAAAATAAAATAAAATAAAACAAAAAATATCCTTTAAGATTCGGGCACCAGTGGCTCATACCTATAATCCTAGCTACTTAGGAGACTGAGATCTGAGGATTATGATTCCAAGCCAGCCTGGGTAGGCAAGTCTGTGAGACTCTTATCTCCAATTAAAACTGGAAAACTGGAAGTGGTGCTGTGGCTCAAAGTGGTAGAGTGCTATCTTTGAGCGAAAAAGCTCAGGGACAATGCCCAGGCCCTAAGTTTGATCCTCACAACCAACAATATAATATGTAGTACATATATTATATATATATATATGACAATAATATAATATATGTGATAGGTAGATAAATATCCGTTAAGGTGCCAGGTGGCTTATGCCTATAATCCTAGCTACTTAGGATGCTGAGATCTGAGGGTCATGGTTCAAAGCCATCCTGGGCAGGAAAGTCTATGACAGACTCTCATCTACAATTAACCACCAAAAAGCCAGATGTAGAGCTGTGGTTCAAGTCATACAGCAAAAAGCCTTGAGCAGACAAGCTCATATCTTCTTTGAAAAATGTTTCTATTTGGAGAAGCATGAGAGAAGTCATCATGGGTGAACTGGAATTTTCTCTGGTGAAGTAGTTTCATGTTGGGTTTGTCTACTAGGTGGGACTGTTTCATCTTCCTGTGGCCAGGGCCTCTAGAGGCCATATTCAGATCCTGCAAAATGTAGGAAGGAACCTGAGTCTGTGGCGCTCAGGTGGTGATACCAGATGAAGAACTCACACTTAAGGAGTGGGGGCTTAAATGCTTGAACATATCCTTGGAGAAGCAGACGTGGAGACACAGCACACAGACCCAACTGGGGCACACACTGCAGCCACAGTCCATCTGGTGGCTCTGGCTGCCTTCCTGCTCCTGTTCCCCCATTCTCTGGCTCCATGCTTCCCTCGCCCCTGCAGCTGGGTGTCACAGATGCAAGTATGCTTACTCAGGAGGTAGATGTCTCCACCCAGGCTCTGCTCTGGCTCATCCCTAGGACTTTGTGGCCTACTCTCTCTCATTTCTATTTTTTTTTCTTAGCTTTTCTGGTGTGCCTAGGGTTTTAAACTCAGGGCTACACGCTTGCCAACTAAGTGACCTACCACTTCAGCCATAGCCACACCCGTTTGCTATTCATTTATCTTATAGATAGGGTCTTATTGTTGCTCAGAGCTGGCCTTGGCCCACACTCGCAGGCAGGGACCACCATACCCAGCTTGGTTGTTGAGATATGGTCTATTTGTCTATGCAGACACACAGTCCTTCCAGGCTCTACCTCTCAAGTATCTAGGATTACAGGAGTGTGATTACCATGGCTGGCGCCACCTCGTTTATTAAGAGATCAGAGTTTTTCTAAACTGCTAGGAACTTGCCTGACTCCTACCATCTCTGTTTTGGAAGTTGCCTCTCTGCGCCCCCCGCCCCCTCTCTCTGCTTTTCCTCTCCAGATCTGGCCTGGTGCCCAGGAGACCTGGTCCTGCTGGGGAGCTGCTTTTACAGGGTATCCCTACAGGCTCTGCCCCTGCTGCCCATGGGCTTCCTCAACCTCCAGCAGGCGGGGGTGGAGCTGGGGCGGGCTCCTCGCTGTCCCCTCTGCAAGCTGAGTTGCTGCCCCCTCTCCTGGAGCATCTGCTGCTGCCCCCACGGCCCCCCCATCCTGCTCTAAGTTATGAACCTGGTTTGCTGCAGCCTTACCTGTTCCAGCAGGTGAGTCCTTCACTCTGGACCTATCCCAACCCCAGTCCTCCCAGTCCTGCCTTCTGCTCTTACCCAGATCTCTGCTTTCCCACAGTTTGGCTCTCGCGATGGCTACCGGGGCTCAGAGAGCTCCACGGGGATGGTCAGTGTTGGCCCCTTGCCCAAGACGGAAACTCCTGCCCTCTTCAGCAGAACTACCTCCAAGACCATGTTTGGGGCCCACCCTGGCCACTCCTACAGGGACCTTCCAGGGCCCTCACCCGCTCAGCTCTTTCAGGACTCAGGGCTGCTCTACCTGGCCCAGGACTTGCCAGCACCCAAAAGGGCCAGGGCACCAAGGTTACCAGAACAAGGGGGCAGCAGCCTGGCAGAGGATTCCTCAGAGGACAATGAGGAGGAAGGACTAGGGGCTCAGGAGGAGAAGCCCCCCTCCCCAGGAGTGCAGCCAGGTAACAGTCTTTAGTCCCTATCTGCCTGCCTGGGAGGCTGCTTTGGGAGAACCACAGGGATTCCTTCCTGACTATTCACACATTTGTTACTTGTCCCTGGTCATTCACACGTTTAATGTCTACTGACAAGCCGATCTACGCCCGCACTAGCACAGCCAGAGTCCAGAGGGCTGTACATCTGGGAGCTGACATGACTCCTGCAGATGACAAATCAAGATGTGCATGCTAGGCCTGGAGTTTGGTTTTAGCCCAAAGAATTCTTTCCCTCAAAGTTCTGCCAAGGGCCGGGAAGGGGCGCACCTGCATCCTAGAGGTTGAGAATTCCCGAGTCATCTTCTCCCAGTCACCCATCTGCACCCCGAAGCTCATCCCACCTCTGGCTCTCAGCAGATGGGACTCTGCAGAGACTGGCTACTGTGCTGGCAGGCTATGGAGTGGAGCTTCGGCAGCTGACCCCTGAGCAGCTGTCCACCCTCTTGACTCTGCTTCAGCTGTTACCCAAGGGTGCAGGAAGAAATCTGGGTGAGTATACAGGTGGGAAGACCAGCACCACTCAGCTCTATTGGAGGCCTCTTGCTCCACCTCTCAAATCTACGTGAAAAGCCAAGTGTCAGTGGCTCATCATACCTAAAATCCCAGCTACTCAGGAGGCTGAGATCTTAGGATCATTGTTCAAAGGCAGCCTGCCCAGGAAAGTCCATGAGACTCTTATCTCCAATTCACCACCAGAAAACTGGAGCTAGTAGTCTTGCATGAAAAAGCTCAAGGACAGCTCCCAGGCCTTGAGTTCAAGCCCCACGACCAAACCAAAACAACAAACAAACAAAACAAAAAAACATACATGAAGTGTGTTTCCTGAAGAGGAAGAGTCAGGATCATGATCAAGAGAAGCAAGTTCTTTTGCGATCCGGGGTCATCACCAGCAGAGAACAAAGGGGTAAAGTGATGAGTTGAGGAGTGGGACCAGGAAAAGAATAGAGAATCGAAGTAATGGAAGAAGAAACCAGTAAAGGGTGTGCATGGAAAGAAGAAGGCATCAAGAGGGGTAGTTTGGGGCTGAGGTGTATGAAACTGAGTGGTTGGATACTTGTTTAGCATGGGCACGGTCTGAGTTCTGTGGGGGTGGGGTTGATGCTGAGACTGGAAGGAATTAGCCCAGAACTGATGGATGGGCAGAGGAAGGACTGAACAAAGCCAGAAGGTGACCACAGGATGAGTTTATAAAACAGTGACTTACAAAGCCAGAAGTAGAGGAGAATGGAGCCATGCTTGGGATGGGATATTGCCTGTGTCTTGGCCACTGACTCAAGAGGCCACAGTAGATGGAACAGGCTCATGAGCTCTGGTCCTTTCTCCTGTCTGTTGCATGGATTTCAACCTTGACCCTTAGACTCATGACTTTTTGTCTCCACAGGTGGGGCTGTAAATGTTGGAGCTGATGTCAAGAAAGTGAGTTTCCCACACCTTCCTAACCTAAAGGTCCCAGGGCAGGGGACATCCTCCATCTACCCCCTCCTTTTGCTGAAACTTAAGTCTCATGACTTGGGGCGGGGGGCATAATCCATATTACCTAGTACCTCATTTTGAGGAAATGATGGCCCAAAGACTTCAAGTCATTACCTGTGGTCTTATATCAAGTTGGCAGCAGCGCTCAGAGCAGAAGACAGAATTATTATTATTATTATTATTATTATTATTATTATTATTACTATTACTACTACTTCTAGTCCTGGGGCGTGAACTCTGGGCCTGGGCACTGTCCATGAGCTTCTTTTGCTCAAGGATAGCACTCTACCACTTGAGCCACAGTGCCACTTCCAGCTTTGTCTGTGATTCATTGGAGATAAGAGTCTCACAGATTTTCCTGTCCTCAATCCTCAGATCTCAACCTCCCGAGTAGCTAGGATTGCAGGCATGAGCCACCAGTGCCTGGCCAGAATTCTTTTTATTTCTCGTGCCAGTACTGGAGCTTGATCTCAGGGCCAAGGTACCATCCCTTAACATTTTTGCTCAAGGCTAGATCTGTACCACTGGAGCTACATTTCCATCACAGAAACTCACAGATTTTCCTGCATGGGCTGGCTTTGAATCTTAATCCTCAGATCTCAGCCTCTTGAGTAACTAGGATTCCAGGTGTGAGCACCTAGCTTTACAAGACAGAATTCTTGACCCGCTCCTCTTTCTGCTACAATCCTTTCAGACAATGCTCTGAGGATTCCTATAGCAAAGGGTAAGTTAAGAGCAGGCAGGCCGTCCCCCCCCCCCCCCCCACAGCTGGAGGAGCTACGCATCTCTCTGCTCTCAGTGTTGGGCCTGTAAGAATGTTGTGGCTGAACACCAGTCTGAAAACCATTGCCTTCCTGTTCCACTTTCATCCTCGTCCCTGTTCTCAGGTGCCAGTTTCCTCCCACTCCAGCCCCATCCTGTGGACTCACAGACCTCATTCATTCAATCCTGCATTCATTCATTGGCTCACATTTTCTGGCTAACCTCTCTACCCAGTACTGTATGAAACCTTGGCAATACAAGGCTAAACAACTTCTAATCTCCACTCTCTAGAGAACGGAGAGCCCCTGAGGGGAGGCCTTCCCCTAGCCACTCACCAGAGGCCACACCCCCATCCTTTCTTCTAACAGACAACCACAGAGGACCAAATGCAGGGCGGAGACACAGCAGAACCTCCACCCCCCACGCCCTCCCTGCCTGGACCCCCCACTACCAGCTCCACCTCTCATAAAGTCCAGCTGAGCCTTGGCTCCTCAGAGCCTCCCAAAGCTAATAGTCCCCCAGGAGTCCCACTTGTCCTGCTGGAGAAGAAAAGTCCACTGGGCCAGAGCCAGCCCACAGTAGTGGGACAGCCTTCCGCTCAGCCAGCAGCAGAGGAGTATGGCTACATCGTCACTGACCAGAAGTAAGGACTCCACCTGGGGAAACCTTCCCGGCAGTGTCTTATTAGAGATTAGGATGACCTGCCTGGCAGGAAGCAGAGAGCAGAAATCCCTATGTGAGTGGCCTGCGGGTTCTCCTTCTCCTCCCTCTGTGTGCTCCCCTCCTCCAGGCCCCTGAGCCTGGCCGCAGGAGTGAAGCTTCTGGAGATCCTGGCTGAGCACGTGCACCTGTCCTCGGGCAGCTTCATCAACATCAGGTGTGGCTGAGATCCCGGTGGAGCCGGGCAGGGGTGTGGAGGGCAGCCGGAGGGAGGTGATGCTGGAGGGAGTTGGGGAGGAAGGGAAGACAAGCTTTGCAGGGGAAGAGGTGCGACGTGAAGGTACAGCCCCACCCAGCCCCATCCAATTTCTGCATATCTGGACACATCTGTTCCAGTAGAGCTAGCTTTTATTTTCATTTTTATATACTCTTGAGGTGGAGGGTGGATAAAGTAGTAACCTCGCTCCTGTTTGGCAGTGTGGTAGGTCCAGCCCTCACCTTCCGAATCCGGCATAATGAACAGAACCTGTCATTGGCAGATGTGACCCAGCAAGCTGGTAAATACCACCCCAACCTCAAGCTCAGGACTGGTCACAGCCCCAGACCTAATATCCAGTCTGTGGCAGATGCTCCCTTGAAATAGCCCCAGTCCAACATGGGCCCTGCCTGCCACGTGGCATAGCACTACATGGGGCAGAGACCACAGAGGGCTGAAGAAACCTCACCCGCATCCTCCCTGCAGGACTAGTGAAGTCCGAACTGGAAGCACAGACAGGACTCCAGATCTTACAGACTGGAGTGGGACAGGTAAGCACTAACGGGAGAATCTATCAGAGCCAAAGAGCCTGACACTGCCCACTAGAGGTGAGGGCAAGCTCCATTGGAAGCTGTCTGGCCTACTACCTTAGCCAACAAGCCCCACCCCCGTGCAATTCTCTATTTGACCAGCAGGTGGCGCCAGTGACTCCTCTGCAGGACCAGCCTTCTTAGGAAGACCTATGCTTAACTGAACCTTAGGGCTCTTTAATCCACCTAAATTCTAAGAGAAAACCTTGCCTGGGGAGGACATTATACTCAAAATAAGTTTCCATTCTGTATCCAGCTCTTCTGTCTCTTACATCCTAACCATCTGTTCCTTGTGTTCCCTCTCCACATCCATCTTTAAATGGAAACCCTCCTGACAAGGTTCACTCACAAAGACTCTGGCACTTGAGTTGGTCTAGAAGGAATTGAGGACAGCCTAAGCCTTCTGTCCGTTACGCCCATACTCCTTCCTTCACAGCTCCCCCGAGGAGGTGTCCTAGTGAGATAAGGGCATGGGACAGGGAGTACCTAGGCCGCCCCCCAATCACTGCCCCCCTGAATCTAATGCTGTTCCCACAGAGGGAGGAGGCCGCTTCCATCCTTCCCCGTCCAGCCCGCAGCACCTCTCCCATGCGCTCAGTGCTGCTGACTCTGGTGGCCCTGGCGGGCGTTGCTGGGCTACTTGTGGCCCTGGCAGTGGCCCTGTGTATGCGTCAGCATGCTCGGCAGCGGGACAAGGAGCGCCTGGCAGCCCTCGGGCCCGAGGGGGCCCACGGTGACACTACCTTTGAGTACCAGGTATGCAGCCGCCTCCGAAGCCTGGGGAGGGGAGGACATCCAAGGGGCATGGGGGTCTGGGTCTTGTCTGGAGGATGAGAGTGGAACAGAGGGATCCAGAGGGGACATGGCTCATTCACAGCCAACCAAGGACCAGTCTAAGGACTCAGACTTGAACCCATGGCCCTGTTGAACAGCTTCAGGGCCCTGGGAGTCTCCCCCCCCCCTCCGCCACTTGAACCTTCCTTGATCCTACAGGACCTGTGTCGTCAGCACATGGCCACGAAGTCCCTGTTCAACAGAGCAGAGGGCCCTCCCGAGCCTTCTCGCGTGAGCAGCGTGTCCTCGCAGTTCAGTGACGCAGCCCAGGCCAGCCCCAGCTCCCACAGCAGCACGCCGTCCTGGTGCGAGGAGCCTGCCCAGGCCAACATGGACATCTCCACAGGACACATGATTCTGGTCAGAAAAGGGGCCGAGTCCAGCGTGGGGAGGGAACAGGATGATGGGAAAGGCAGGACTGGCCGTGTGGGCCAAAGCCAGGCTGTGGTGCCCCTGCAGGCATACATGGAGGACCACCTGCGGAACAGAGACCGCCTGGCCAAGGAGTGGCAGGCCCTGTGCGCCTACCAAGCAGAGCCAAACACCTGTGCCGCCGCCCAAAGTGAAGGCAACATCAAGAAGAACCGCCATCCTGACTTCCTGCCCTGTAAGTGAGCAGGCCAACCCGGAACCCAGCCCCACCCGCTCTGCTGGGAGCTCTGAAAGGGCTTCCGGGAAGGGGCGGTGCTCCACACACTATGAACGGCAGAGGTGGTGCTACCACCCCCAATGACCAGAATCCTATTTGGGGTGGGATATGGGGGTCCGTACAGATGACCACGCCCGCATCAAGCTGAAGGTGGAGAGCAGCCCTTCTCGGAGCGATTACATCAATGCCAGCCCCATTGTAAGTGGTCCTGACTCGAGCCCCCAGTTTGTCCCCCTCATCCTGTCTCTCTTCACTCCATCCCCTGTGGTCACCTCCCACCCCAGCCAAGGCTTTGGACTTGTGGACCCGTATCCTACCGTTCAAACAGGAGCTTTAATGGAAGCTTCAGTGGACCATCCATTTTGGGTCCAGGTCCTTGGACCAAAGTTCTGCACAGTGGCCTCTCCCGTTCTGGCTCACGGTGTGTTCTCCCTGCCTCCAGATTGAGCATGACCCTAGGATGCCGGCCTACATAGCCACACAAGGACCATTGTCCCATACCATTGCAGACTTCTGGCAGGTAGGCTCTTGGGGTGGGGTGAGGGGAGAGGCGGGCTTCTCCAGGGATCAGGGGCCCTTGTGGCCAGCCAGATCCCAGGGAGACCAGAGTGAGGCTTACTTGGACCTGTCCCTAGATGGTATGGGAGAGCGGCTGTACCGTCATTGTCATGCTGACCCCATTGGTGGAAGACGGCGTCAAGCAGTGTGACCGTTACTGGCCAGATGAGGGCTCCTCCCTCTACCATGTATATGAGGTTAGCAGGACCCCCTCAGCAAGGGGACAATGGGAGTGGAGAAGATGGGCAGTGGCCTCAGCATTCACATATGAATGTACACCTGTGCAAAAGTCACATGTGCATACATGCATACATTCACAAACATACATATATGTATTTGTGCCTGTGTATCCTACCTAAGGTCAAAAGGCATTCGTAGGGACATCCGATAAAGGTACAGATCTAAAACGGAGGTAAGAGGTAAGGAGCGCTAAGTATGTGAGATGGGGGAAATAAGTATATTGGAACTTAAGGCCTCCTTTAATGGAACTTGATAGAGCTCTGATTTTCCTGGTGACCAAAGCAAAGAAAGAAATGAAACCAGTTGTGCATAATGCTTTTGTAAAATAGAAACAAACTCTTTCTCTCTCTGGGAGTGAAGAGAGAGATACTGGGCAGACAGATGCAGATCAGGGAAAGGAAAAGGAAATCCCAGATAAATGAGAGGCGGTACTAAGTTTCTCATCACAGAGGAGCTGGAGAAGTGTGTGTGTGTGTGTGTGTGTGTGTGTGTGTGTGTGTGTGTGTGTGTCCAACTGAGCTTTTTTAAAAAGCCTTTCATTGTCCCTGCTAGTAGGTAATTAAAAAAAAAACCAGAATTTCATCAAAATGTATGGGCCATGTAACACACACTTTGGTACACACCTGGAAGAGGAAGAGGAAACTCTGAGCACAAGATGTCCTGTCTGGGTGGAAGCACTACCAGTTATGGAAGCAGCCAGGGTTCTTGGGGTACAGCTGGGGAGGGTGCAGTGGTTACCCTTCCTGGAGGATTCTGCCAGGCTTAGGAAGTCGTGGGTGTGGGTGGCGGCTAGGGCTCCCCCTCTGGCGCTCAGACCTGGGCGGTCCCCGCAGGTGAACCTGGTGTCCGAGCACATCTGGTGCGAGGACTTCCTGGTGCGGAGCTTCTACCTGAAGAACGTGCAGACCCAGGAGACGCGCACCCTCACGCAGTTCCACTTCCTCAGTTGGCCGGCAGAGGGCACCCCCGCCTCCACCCGGCCGCTGCTGGACTTCCGCAGGTGAGTGAGCCGGCGGCCAGAGCTCATCCAGGCTGGCCCACGGGCGCTTTGGCACCAAGCGGCGGGAACTGCAACTCTTAGGGCTCCTCGTGTGACCCGGAGCCTTGACCTCCGGCCGCCTCCTCTACCACCCTCCCCCAAATCAAGACTGATGCTCTGTCTGGCTAGATCTCGCCCCAGTCCTGTGTCTGATCTCATACTGCTGTTCTGCCTCTTTTTTTTTTTTTTTTTTAATCCCCTCCCTGCATCTGAATGTGTCTGAAAGCTTCTTTCCCTGCTTCCCTACAAAAAGATGCATCTCATTTTTAGCTCCTACCAGGCCCTGCTTCCTGTCCCTCCCACTCTGTGGCCCCCAACCCTACCCCCGTCTTGCTTTTCCCTGGGTCTCACCCCCATCCCTATCTGTCTTTTTTTGTCCTCCTTCACACCTCCCCCTCCCTCTTGTCGTTCTTTTCTCTTGTCTCCATCCTTCTACCTCAGTCAGTGTCTATCTTCGATTCTCATTCTCCACACCCTTCCCTCTCACTTCAAACCCTTCCCTACATCTAATGTGTTTCCATCTCCCTCGTCTCCCCCTTTTTCAGTCTGCCTCTCTTCTTCTCTACCCTTCCCTCTCCTTCCCGCTGCCACTGTCCCCCTTTCCTTCTCTCCTTCCCTCACAGCTGCCAGTGTCATTTTTGTGATCTGCAGCTAGTAAATCTCACTCCAGTTGCATAGTCACAAAAGTGGTCATTGGCAGGTGTGGCAGCTGCATGGACAGAACAGACAGGGCACGTGGGCCCTGGGCGCCACCCCGAAGGCCCACATAGGAGAGTTGGGAGAAGGGATCCAGGAAGAGCCTGACACTGTCAGAGCAAGATGGGGGCTGAGACACAATCTCAGAGATTTAGCCTATTGGTGATAGTGAAACTAAGACCAAGCCAGGCCTCCAGCATCTTGTCTTTCCCCATGCAGATAGGTTGCTAAAAAGCCTGTATCCATGGCAGTGGCTCCACACTATCCCATTCTCCTGACCCTGTCACTTACCAGACTGGCTTGGGTCTCATGCTGGGCAGAGGAACAGAGCTGGGGGTAAGGACCTAGGTTTAGTTATTGAACCTGATAATAATGGTTTCTGACTTGGGTCTCTGCAGCCTGAGGCCCATCTTGAAAGCCAAGCCAGGGTATTGTAGCTATTTACTTTCTCCCACATTAAAAAAAAATCTCATGCTGGGTGTACAGCTCAGAGTAGAGCAGTTGACTAGCATGGGCAAGACCCTGGGTGCCACCCAGGGACAAAGGAAGCCAGGTGTCCGTGGCTCCCATCTATAATCCTAGCTATTCAATGGAAGCTAATGAGGGTAGACAATCTAAGAGACTATTTTCTCCATTTACTTAGCAAACAGCCAGAACTAGAGGTATGGATTTAGTAACAGACAGGCAGCCATGGCCAAAAAAAAAAAGCAGAGAGTACAAGGCCTTGAATACTTACACATTTACACACACAAAAAAAAAAAAACAACAGAAAAAGAAAAGAAATCCCAATAGAACTACTGCTAGATCTGTTTTAAGGCCACATAGGTAAGCTAAAAGATTTCTGCAATTTAGTCTAGAATTATACAAAAGCAGTGGGGGCACACAGCCCAGAACAAATTGTGAGGTGCTCCAGATGAAAGGCAAACGGAGAGGTCTTTAGCAAGTGGTGCAAGCAGGGTCTTCACTTTCCTGATCCCTTGCCTGAGAAGAGGTGACTTCGCGTGCTCTAGGGGACTGGCAGAGATTCAAGAGGAAAAGTGTGTGAAGTCTAGTTTAAGCACCTGGCTCAGCTGATTCATTTTATTAATAAACAACAGGATACCACTGTTGTGACACCATATGGACTCCCATCAAATCATGCAAATTCATCTGGCCACCTAGCTGGAGGATTGCTAAATCCCTAGAGCTTCCTCTGGAACAATCTCAGAAGATCCTCTCTAGTTCTGGCCCAGAAAGGGTACTAGGAGTCTGGAAGTAACTCTCAGAGCTGACAGGTCACAAGGGACAGTGGAAATCTAGACAAGACCCTGATCCTTACAGAGTAGTGGTCAGCATCAGCAGAAAAAGGACATATTTGAGTGGACCCCAAGTCTCAGTATAACCTAGGCACAGAATGCTCCATATCTAGGAATACGGAGAGCAGCACAACGTTCAGAGATGAGGGGTTGTCAGTACAACTCCGCACAGGGCGACTTGACATCAGGGCCAGAATACTCCCCTAGGAGTCTGCGAGGAGAATGACCTGCGTGGGTATAGAGGTTGGCAGATGGCCTGAGCCCACTGGAGCCCTCCAGTCACCAAAAAGCCTATTTTCCTAGGATTCTACAGAAGTAGCTGTTCATATATTATTAGGCACTGCCACTTATTGAGCACTCACTGAATGCCGGGTCTTACACTTTTTATTTTCTGTATGTGTGTGCATGCTGGTACTAGGGTTTGAACTCAGGGCCTGGGAGCTGTCCCTTTGCTAAGAGTCTCATGGCCTTTCCTGCCCATTCTAGCTTGGAACTGGGATCCTCAGATCTCAGCCTCCTGAGGAGCTAGGATTACAGGAGTAAGCCACTAGCACCCAGCTACACTTCATTCTTTTCACGGATATCTCATAAGAACTCGAGAAAAATGGTTCCTATGATTACCACCGTTTTATAAGAAAGATAGATGAGGCACGAGGTGTTGCATCGCTTGTTCTGGGTGTGTAGCTTGAGCACATAGCTCATAAGCGAACGGGAAAGCTCGGTGCCGCCATGCCAACTCTGTGGAGTGGGAGTGATCACACGTCCTCTGTCTTTAATCCTGACTCATCTCTCCAGTGTTCTTCCCCCACTGCCCTGACCATGTGGGCACCAAAGGAAGAGAGTGCTTGGTGTCACTGGCTCATTCCTGTCATCCTAGCTACTTGGGAGGCTGAGAGGATCATGGTTCAAAGCCAGCCTGGGCAGGAAAGTCTGTGAGACTCATCTCCAGTTAACCACTAAAAAAGCGGGAAGCAGAGGTGTGGTCCCCCCCCCCCCCCCCCCGTATTACAGCCCTAGCCTTGAGCAAAAACAAAACAAAACAGCTCAGGGACAGCACCCAGGTCCAGAATTTATCCCCAGGATAGAAAGGAAAAAGGAGGAAGAAAGTGAAGCTGTGTGTGTATGTGTGTACACGCGTGCATGTGTGTGTGTGTGTGTGTACAGTGCTGGTGGTGGTCAATGGCCCTCACACCCATTTCTTGTTTCAGGAAGGTGAACAAGTGCTACCGTGGCCGCTCCTGTCCCATCATCGTGCACTGCAGGTGAGGCTAAGGGCACACACCACCTCAGGACAGATGTTCTTGGCTGGGTCCTTCCCGATTCCCATCCCTTCTGGTTCTGCTCCCTGTGTACAAAGCCCATCCACCCAGCACATGGGAGCCCACAAGCCAAATCTGGCACATCCTGCTTTTTAGTGGTCCACGAGCTAAGAACGATTGGGGGTGGGGGGGGCGGGGAAGGCGTGAGACAGACTGTATGTGGCCCAGTCGGAAATAGATGCTTTCTAGTCCTTTCCACACAGTCAGCCAAAGCAAGGCCTGGCCCGTGGTGGAAAGCGCCATCATCCCCATGCACCCTGGCTGCCTCCCCCACGGCATTCATTTGCACTCGTCCCAGCATCCAGGGACGCCGCCTGACTCGTAGGCCAGCCACTCAAGACCTCAGTCCCAGGGGCCAGGCCTTCCTCATACCCTGCCTAGGACACAACCCCAAGGGGTCAGCCAGTGTTGTCCCTATCCCACCCTCTGTCTCCTTCATGCCCTCCCCTCCTGGGTGCTTCACTAAGCTTGTCCTCAACTCCCGTGGCAGTGATGGCGCAGGAAGGACCGGTACCTACATCCTCATTGATATGGTCCTGAATCGCATGGCGAAAGGTAAGGACCATGTCCCATGTCCCTGCAGCCCAGGCCCTTGGGAGCTCATGGAGGAGCAGGTCATCACACATCCAAGCTTTCCCCCATCCTCCAAGCTGCCCACCCCGGGAAACCCCTGGCTTTCTGGGTCCTGTCCCCTCTGGACATGCCCGAACCACCCATGTCCTACCTGCTTCGTCTTCAGGAGTGAAGGAAATCGACATTGCTGCCACGCTGGAGCATGTCCGAGACCAGCGCCCTGGCCTTGTCCGCTCTAAGGTGACCGCGCCTCCCTCCCCCAGCCCTAGTAGCTACTACCTGTGCCCAGCAGCTACCACCCAACCACCCCAGGGAAGCCAGCAGCCTGCCCCTCTCAACTGCCTCTACTTACCCTGGGAGGGCCCAGCGCCTTCCCCCGTTAAGCACCCCTGGGGCAGTAGCAGAGGCAGGACTTCCCTCAACCATGCCCCCACCCCCCTTGCCTTCTGCAGGACCAGTTTGAATTCGCTCTGACAGCTGTGGCAGAGGAAGTGAATGCCATCCTCAAGGCCTTGCCCCAGTGAGCGCCCAGGACCCCTGGGGCCACCTAGCCTCCATTCTCTCTGCCTGTGTGAGCATCTGTGTACACACTCCTCAGCCCCTGCCCACTTTCCCGCCATGTTGGCCCCTGTTGGGCACCCCCTGCCCTTCCCAGAGCAGTGTGGAAGGGGGGAGAAGCAAGATGGGGGCAGGCCTGTCCAGCCTCCTACATGCCCTACCCAGACCAGCTCATGGGATGCTGGCAGTGGCCAGGAGGAGAGGACAGGACATGAGCAGGTCTGCTCTGAGCCTTGTCCTGCCTGAGTACCTGGCCTTGCCTCGCTGCTCACGGTTCTGAGGACTCCCCAGCCTGCGGTGCAGACCCAGGAGGAGGAGGTGTGTCTGTGTTCCCGGCCCTGCTGTCGCTGGCCTGCCGCCTCGATCCACATGCTAGCACCCCGCCCTGTTTGTCCCCTCGTGGCTCCCCCCCACCCACACTCTATTCTCCTGCAATGTGCTGCTCAATCTCTCTCCCTCTAGCACAAGAGAACATTTCTAGAAAAATTTACTTTTGTATCAATGTGAATAAAGTTAGTGTGTTTGTCTGTGCAGCTGCAAACCGGCCCCCTGTGCCCTTCTGTCTGCTGGGTTTCCAGACTCAAGCATTGCTTGGGTTTGAGCCCGTAGGAGCCCAGGTTTGCATAGCAGTGCCTACCAATGTGGCAGTCCTTTTCTAATTTCTCCCCATGATGCTTCTTTGTGCTCAGCAGGCTTCAGGGTACCTTGCATATATTAGTTGAATCTTCACAAAACTATAAACAATGACGACTTTATGATGAAGAGACTACAGCACAACACTGGCCCAGGAAACCCAACTTTGTAAGCGGAGGAATGAGGACTGGAACCCAGATAGCGTGGCCTCTTATGGCCTGGCCCTCACAGTTCTTGGGCAGCTGCTTCCTGCCTTTCCGCCACAGGAACGGCCTTTGTGTGCAGGCCACAGGACAGAGGTTAGGCCCTGCCTGGGGAGGTAATTGTGCCACAAATGAGGCAGCACCGCAGTCAACCCCAACAGTGTCTCCAGCAGGCCTGCCTAAGAAATGCCAAGGCAGGCTCCCACCCATGGGGAAGGAAGCTTTCTCCCTCTGTCCCTTACCTAGCTCCTGGAATCCGCCACCTTTGAGAAACCCTCACTTGCATGTCATGAGGAGTCCTTTCACAACAGTGGTAGACACACCATGGGGCAGTAAGAGCCCTGGACCCAGAACCAGTCGGGAGTTACAGCCACTCACCATGTTGAGGCTCAACTGAAAATCAGGACCAGTACCATCTCTCTGGGCAGAATGAAGGGAGCAGCCAGTGCATGGCAGGCCTCTAAAACTGTCTATGCTCTGCTGTGGCTCCAATGTGTGCTCTGCACCTCAAACAATGAACTATGGGAAAAACCATTTTGCAAATTTCCTGAAGGCTGTATCTTAGGATGAAGGCTTAAAATTCCTTTTTGCAAAAGGGCAGGCTGCTGCTCTGCTTTGAGAAAAACACTAGTTCTTTTACCTGAAATACGTAAGTATGGGGTCCACTTACCTGTGCTGCAGCAGGTACACTTGAGGTGTTTGTCCCTGTGTCTGGGGTGGGAGTGGGAGGAAATGGCTCTGCTTTTCCCCTGAGCCTCGATGAAGCTATGGCCTTTCCACGTGTCCCTGGCTTACAACACTGGGTATGAGGTGGGAAGACCTGTGAGGAGCTGACGCCCCCATCTGAGGCTTGGTTTAAAGGTTCACATGGGTTAACAGCTTCCTGTGGCTCCATGCTTTTGATCAAGCCTTAACTTGGTCCAGTCCTAGCTGTGCTGCAGAGCCCTGGAGGGTGGGTCCCTTCGTGAGGGGACCATCTGCTGCAGAGCTGTGGGCTCCTAAGAGGTGAAGGTCAAGAACATGAGTGACTGAGGTGCCAACATACTTGGAGGAGGCCTCTGCTGCCTATAGGCAAGGCTGGCACCTCCGGGTGCTTGGGCATGAAGTGTGAGGCCCGAGAAGCCATCCACTCTCCCCACAGGGTCCTTCCCTCCCTTTTCCACCTTGGAAAAGAGGAAAACACAAGAACGCAGGGCGGGGGAGGGGCAGAGCTCTCAAAACTCAGCTTTATTGACTTCGTTTCCCTTAGTCTGAGCTCAGCCCAGCTGGATTTGATAGCTCTCTGAGGCTCAATGTTACAGGGTCTGGCAACACCTGGCTCCACCAGTACCCTCCCTGGCCTCGGGCTCCCCAGGCAGGGAGGAGGAGAGGCGCTCATCTATGGTGATGGAGAGAAAGAATGGGCAGCAGGGTCAGAGACCAAAGAAAGCCATTCAAGCAGCAGCATGCCTGGTGTTCCCATTGCATGCAGTCCCCAGCCACATACACCCCCACCAGGGCAGCCTTCCCCTCCAAGCTCTGCCGGCCCACAGCCATCAGCCTCCAGGGGTCATGCCCTGTCTAATCTGCCTCCCTGGAGTGCTCCTCAGACCCCAGGCTGTTGACAAAAGAACCTGTACCACATGCTGCAGGCCTCTGGTCTGCCCACTCTGACCTTGGGGCAAGCAAGAGGTGTCAGGGGAACTGAGGTTCCAATCATTCCCCCTTCATCCACGTTCTCACCACCCCTACCAGTACAAATCAAAACACAAGCGCTCTCCTAGGGCTGGGACTACAAATCCCAAGAAGCACAGCTCCCTAACCACACACCACTTCCCCTGGCACAATCTATCAGAGATGAGCCCTGATGCATTGCATTCTGGGACATGTAGTCCCCAAGAGACAGCAACAAACACCTAGGGGAGGGAGTTTCAAGGCTGAGACTACTGATGCCTCCCAACTGGCCCCACCCACCACCCAGGCCCCGGCTGTATGTCCAGCAAGGGTGAAGGAGAGGAATGGAGTGTTCCCTCCCAGCACATGGGGGAGGGCGCTGTCCTGTTGGAACTGTGCGGCAACTCTGGATCCAGGGCATCCAGCTCAGAACACATCTGGGGAGAGAGCAGGGACGGGTGACAGGAGAAAGGGTCAGGGGCAAGCCGTGAAAGATGGAGCCAAGCATGCACACCTGGACTGGTCCTGTGGCCTCTCCCTGAACCCTGATGCATGGTGGAGAAGTAATACAGGATACAGTCCCCACTTAGACTTTCCTCTGGGTCACCCTGGCCCTACTGCACGTGTTCAGGGGTAACCAGCTTCACCTCTGCCTAGTCCCATGGCCAGAGTGGGCTGAGGCAGCAAGAGGAAAGAGGAATAGACTCCAGTCCCAGCTCTGATTGGCTGAGAGGCTACCTGCCCACTGGCCCTGGCATCTTGTTGGGCACACTGAGGCTTCTCAGGAAAGGAAGGGAGTCCTAAGCCACGTAGCAATGGAAGCAAGCAAGCAATGCAGTCCACAGGGAGTTGCAGAGAGCACAGTGAGAGGAGGGAAAGCAGCACCAGAGAAGAAACAAAGAGATGACCAGAGCTCAATACTGCACAGAAACCAGGGGTGGACAGGTCTACAGCTGGACAAGGAGAGCAGACTTGCAAGGAGTCGGCCGGCACTACTCCCGGGGGTAGCTGCCAACTTCGGCTCAGAGCACCCTAGGCCAAGTCCTCCTTCCTTGACCCCATCAGCAACACAGGTGGCAGAGGACTGTGGGCACAAAAGGCCCAACCCAAACCACTAGCTCCTCAGAAACATCCCATCCAATAAATGCAACTAGGCTCCTCAGGCCCTTTCCCTTCCCTGGTACCATCACCCTGGGTTTCACCCATCAGCCCTGGGCTGAACACAGCAAACCCCAGGTCCACACTCTGGAGGGTAGCAGGTCTAGAAGGGAAACTTGGAAGGACAGAGTCAGGATCCTGCAACTCAGGCCACTCTCCGCTCTGCTTTCCTGACAGGAAGCTGGACCTAGAGTCACAATCTGAAGCAGGTTGGGCTGGGCCAGTTGTTCAGAGAATGAGGCAGCGAGAGGCCTTCTCCTCTGGTGATGGAGTGGGTTTGACTGCTTCACCCCTTGTACCCTCATAGGTACCCCCTGTGCTGGGATCTTGGTGCTGGGCCCTGGGCCGCCCCTGGCATTGTTGCTGTGCCCCCCGCCCACCTGCGGGCTTCTGCCCAGCTGCTTCCATCTCTGACAAGCTGTAGGCCATGGCAAGCTGCAAGTCTTCATCCTCAGAAAGGTCTCCATCATAGGGACGTGTGACAGTGGTCTGCTGGACCTGTGTGCCTCCGGACCTGGAAGTGAGTGACTGCTGCTCACGACGGCTCAGCTCCAAGCCCAGTGCCAGGTCATCTGGGATACCTGCAAAAGGTACAGCCCACCACTGAGGCCCCAGACGCAAGGCAAGACATCCTGCCAGGCCACCTCACAGGATCAGAATGAGCCTGACCTCTTAAGGCTCTCTTTAGAACTGGCATGGATGCGTTAGGACACAGGAAGCAAGGAGGTGCTCAGCTCTACCAGCTAACAGCTGGCTCTCCTTGACAAAGATCCTCAAAGAAATGATGTCATCATCTACATGCACACATGATTAAAAACTAAGACCAGGGCTGGGGATATGGCCTAGTGGCAAGAGTGCCTGCCTCATATACATGAGGCCCTGGGTTCGATTCCCCAGCACCACATATACAGAAAATGGCCAGAAGTGGTGCTGTAGCTCAAGTGGCAGAGTGCTAGCCTTGAGCAAAAAGAAGCCAGGGACAGTGCTCAGGCCCAGAGTCCAAGCCCCAGGACTGGCCAAAAAAAAAAAAAAAAAAAACTAAGACCAGTATGTACTCAGCTCAGAGCTCTCGGCTTCGGCAGGGAAGCCAGGTGAGGGCAGTCAAGGTAGACAATCCTGGGCACTATGGTGTGGTAGGAATAGTTCTGCTCCAAGAATCCCGCATCCTAAGCTTGAGTCTAGGCTTACCTTACAAATTATTTGGTAGGGAGGGTGAGGGATCACTTAACCGTACTGCAGCTGTCTTGGCAAATAAAAATTGAGCAAATACCATCAAGTGTGCTTATTACCCAGATGTAGTAAGAGTGAAGAAAATGCAGTATATACGCGTGTGCTTGAAAATCAGTAAAATGCTTTGCAAGTCTAAGTTATTCCACTGATGATGGTGGTACTTCGCTGGGCCCTCTGAGAGCCCTCTGCTCACTACCTCCATAGATAGTGGAGTCTGGCTTGTGACTGTCATTCCCTAAGTCCCAGCCCGAAGCATCTCAGGAGGAGCTGTTTGGGGATGGGGCTTCCTGCAAGGCCTGGGTGCTGGAACCTCTCCTCACCATTGATCGAGACTGACTTCAGCTGCCCATCCTCCTCCACCTCTACCCGCTCCTGCCCGTTCTCCATGATTCTGCAAGAAAGAGCACAATTATTAAGCAGAGACCAGTCCAGGTTCTGGCCACCAACAGTGGGAAGGACATACTTTTGTTTGCAAAGAACTCATCTCTCCACCTCTCATCCCAGACCTCTCTACCTGAACAGCCCTAGGAGAAGCGCTCACCTGCGTGTTGTGATGCGATGTCCTTGTACAAAAGTGGTGGACGTAGAAACAGAGCGGAAAGCACCAGCCCCAGGGCTGAAGGAGAAAGATGAGGAGGAGAATTCTGGCATTGGGACAAAGGAGGCAGAGGAGAGGCTGTTAGACAAGGCTGTGCACCACCTGCTATAGTTACCAAAGGCCAGGAACCTCACTGGCTTCCAGACCCACCAGGAGGCAGAGCTCTACACACAGAAGGCAGGCTAGCAAAAAAGATAAACTGACACCAGGGGTTCCAGGAATCAGACCTTACAAAGAATGGAAAGGGACAGTGCTTACCAGAGGGCCCAGGAAAGGAGGAAGAGAAGGCAAAGAAAGGGCCTGTGCGTCGAGCACTCCGGTTCTGCAGCTCTGAAAAGGGGCCCAGCTCATCTGCAACAAGTCAGGAGGTTCATTAGCCATTTATAGACTTCCTCCAAAATACATGTGAGTCTTGCTTTTAAGTCTAGAAATACAAGGCGCTAAACAACTGGGAACATTTCTGGTTTTTTGCCATTTTTGATTGGGCTTATTTATAACTTAGTTTGTAGTGCTGGGACCTCCTGCATGACAGGCAAACATTCCACTTCTTGAGCTACACTCCCACATGTAAATTCCTTTTTAATGTTGTAAATGAAAACCCTCACTGGTTAGTTCTGTGTACAACAAGGTACAAAGGAAGGAAGCAGGGAAAGGAGGGGGAAGGAAGGGCAGGTGGCTCCTTCCCTATAGGAAGAAGAAAAGTACGACAGGAGGACAGGCAGGAGCAGAGAGGAGTCCTATCTCTGCCATGTGCCTCCATTTTCTCACCTGTAAATGAGGATTACAATTACTCATCTCTCAGGATGCGTTAAGATTAGGGGGTATAAAATACTAGACCCAAATTAATTGTCCCCCAAAATGTTGTTTTTTTCTGTGCAATGCAACCATCATTGTCACATGATGCTTTCCGGCTTGCTCCCATGGTGGCTGTTGTTGTGGAGGCCTAACAATGTGTTCTTGTTGTCATTTAATAAGGCCAGTCTGTGAAGTATCACTAGTAGGTCATGTGGGTTCTGGCATGTGTGAGTTTCTGTCCTAGCTCTTGCTGGACTCATGCCCATGACACCAAATCTTCAGCTGGTGGAATTCCACTTCCCTCTTAACCTCCAAGGCTCCCCAGCTGATGGAGAATAACTCTAAGGGGTGGGGGGGGGGAAGGGAGGGATTAAGACATCTGGAGCCCTCCTGAGTTTACTCACCAAAGAGCTCGGAAAAGGGGTCTGCACTCCCGAAGAATTCCCGGAAGACTTCCTCGGGGCTTCGGAAGGTAAAGGTGAAGCCAGGCCCGCCCCCACCAGTTTCTGCCCGAGATGGACCAGTTCCTTTAAGAGACAGGATGAGGAGGGGGCTCTGCTGTACATCTGGCTCTCAGCTACGGGAGCTCACGTTAAGGCATGGCCAGGAGCCTCAGAGAAAGCACTTACACAAAAACCTCCCCTACCCCACCTCCCCAAACCCCACACCATTCCTGTCACTCCACCTACCTGCCCCGGTCAGTCCTTCCCGGCCATAGCGGTCGTAAATCTCCCGTTTATGCTCTGGAAAAAAGAGACCTGATCACATCTCCCTCCTCCTGGGATGACGGCCTTCCTTTCAGGCCTGAATAAGCCTCAGAGACTGCCTAGAGACTAACCAGTACCTACATAAGGCTGTTGTGAGAACTGAGACAATGCACCCAAACAGCTTAATATAGTACCTGATACACAGTAAGTGTTCAACAAATGTCAGCTAGGGGTTGAGGGTATAGCTCAATGCAGAGCACTTGCGTAGCCTGTGTGAGGCCCTGTGTTCAATCCCCCACTCCATAAAAAGTCAATAAATGTCAGGCAGTTACTACTGTTATTAATAACAGCTTAGTCTAAATCCCTTCCTAAGAGAGTCCTTCTGTAAGCATAACAAAAACATCTGTAGTGTGTCATTCTGCGGCTCTCCTGTGACCCTGTCTGTGTAGATATATGGCTAGCATCAGTCTTCCTTGACCAGAACATGATGCACTCTCAGATGAAGGGAGTGCCTGCGTGTCCTTACTGTTTTTCCAGTACCCAACAAGTGCCTGGCATGTTTGTTTGGCCTCTAACTCAAAATACTTCTGCCTCTAATTTCCAAGTACTAGGATTAGAGGCACACACCACTACAACAGACCAGAATATTTTCCAATGAGTGAAAAGACAGATCTGACACTAGAGATATAGGTCAGTGGTAATTCCCTTGCCTAGAGCTACAGACAGTAAGTATAAGGGGTTGAGTTAAAAACCTCAGTACTACATGGACACGTGTGTATGCATATATATTCACACAAATACATCCATACATATATGTGCCCATACATAGGCAAGGGCATATGTATGTATGTATGTATGTACATATGTATGTATATTTGATCCCTGGCACCACAAGAAAATAAAATATCTGGATTTATATTCTAGCTCCATGTAACGTCGAGCAAGTTATTTCACTTCTCTCAGCCTCAGTTTCTCTGTCTGTAGAATGGGAGTGATAAAGCCTGCTTGGCAGGAAGGCTGTGATTATCTCCATCCTAACCTCCATGTCTTTATCTCCATGAACCCATGGAGGCCAGACACGGAGGAAGTTTAATCACATGGTTATCTGCCGTGCTCCCTTCCCCACAGCTCTTCACTGGCCCTGCTGGAGAGGACACTTGAAACGTTAGGTTGGAAAAAGAAAAACAACCACCATGAATGAGACCGAGGTGGCAGATGCCTGGCTTTGGGAAGGAGTGAGATGGGGCATGAAGTGAAGGGGGTGTGTCGGGGCCTTGCCTGACCCCCAGGCCTTACTGTCAGACAGCACTTCATAGGCCTCGGCCACCTCCTTAAATTTTCTCTCAGCCACTTCTTTATTATCCGGGTTCTTGTCCGGGTGCCACTGAAGAGCCTTCCGCCGGTACCTGCAGGAATCAGTGTGGTGGAGGGAGGAGGGTCAGCAAAGCAAAGGCATTTCCCACCTGAAATGAACACTCATTCTCCCCTACCCCACCATCCTCCTGCCCTGGCTGGGATTCCAGTCCACCAAAGATGGCCATCTCCCACGGAGTTTTCTCTCTCCCCTGGAGCCAGGGGCTAGGATTGCATGTACTGAGCCCTCCCTGGGGCTGACTGGATTGGGGGGGGGGGGCACAGAGGGGGAGGTGACCCTGGCTCAGGGAACAGGATAAGGATCCCCAGAGGGCATCTGCTAGCTCCCCTTCCCGCTCAGGACTAGCTCCTTCTCTCCAGGGGTCCCCCTTCCTCCCCCACCCCAACCCCGGGTGCTAGGTGGCGGGGGCGGGGTGAGCGATTTCCTGAAGCCCGGTGGAGAAACACTTACGCCTTCTTGATGTCATCGGCGGACGCGCTGGGCGGTACGTCGAGAATCTCGTAGTAGGATGCCATGGCAACCTGGCCGTCGTCAGGCGAGCCTCCTCCGGGCTAGAGGAGAGAAGGAGGAAGGTGGGAGGCACCGCAGCAGCCCCTCGCCGCGGCAGTGGCCCCCGCTCTCCAGGAAGGAGAGGTGGTGGCGGCGGCGGTGGTGGTGGTGGTGGTGGTGCGGGAGACGTGTACAAGCAGAAGCGGGGCCTTCGAGGCCGGACGTGCAGCCGGTGCCCGAGCTCCACCCGCAGCCTTATCTGACCCCCCCACCCCCCGCCCACACACCGCAAGCCGGTGCCCGGGGCTATCGGGGCGCCGGCCGGGAGGGCTCTATCGCAGCTCCCCCAATCCAGCAGCGGGACGGAGCCCAGGCCGCACCTCCCCTGCCGGGAGTCCCGCCCCTGCTGCCCCCCACGGGGAACCGTCTGGCACCGACAGCGCGGCGGCTCGCGCGGCGGCGGCGGCGGCGGCGGCGGCGGCGGCGGCGGCGGCTGCGTAGGACGCGCCGGGCCCAGCTGTACGCGCAAGCGTGCGTCAGCGGCACGGAAACTACTAGAGCCGGCGAGACGCCCGCGGGGCCCGCCGCTCCGGGGAGGGCCGCGGCAGGGGCTGCTGGGAGATGGGGGCGGAGCCTGCCGGCTGGGGCGTACAGTCCCGCTTCGTCATGCCTGGAGGTGGGGGGGGGGGGGCCGGCAGGGGTGGGGGAGGCCGCGGCCCGCTCCGTCCCTCACGCGCGTGACGCACGCCGGCCCACGCCGAAGCCGCCTCCTCGGCTCCACGAGCCGGGCGGCCGGCCCCTGGTGACGCTCCCCCCACCCTCACCCCCGACCCCTCCTCAGAGGGTCCGCGGGTACTCACCGGAGACGGCCATCACCGCCGGGACTCGGCTGGGACTCCCCTGGGCCTCGCTCCCCACCCCTCCCTCCTTCACATCCCTGCTCCAGCTCCTCCACAGAGGCTGCCCTGGCTGCCCAGAGTAGGTCAGACCTGCTTTTTATAGCATCTTCCTCCCGGGCGGTCCCTTCATCCACGCTTGTCAAGGCCACAAATTAGCCTTTAGTTGATTATCATTTGCCTCCCTCCTCTAGGATGCGGATTTCACAGGCAGGACTAGAATTGTGCCCTCCCCCACCCCTATGTATATAGGACACTAGTCAGGGTTCAGCGATAGCCATTGGATGACTTAAGTAAGGAACCTCTTGGTGACAATTGTGACACATTTGAGAGTGTTAGGTTAAAGGAGATAATAAGCCAGAAAATACCCAGATTCAAAGGGTTTCTTTCTCCGCTAATCCTGAGTAGGCCCATTCCATCACAAAATGATTCTCGTGAGGTCCAGACCTCAGGAGACAAGAGAACCTTCTGGAGATGGCTCCGGCTGTATACCATCTGGCCAATACAAGGAGTCAGTGGAGAGGAAAGAAGAGAGAATGTGGCCCAATTTCTGCCTCCACCGACATGGAACTTGATAGTAGCCCATCAGTATAGCCCATTGGGAACCCCAGGGCTTTGGGAACAGGTTGCAAGCTGGCACTGCTGTGTTACTTGGGGAAGCTATGAGGATTTCTTTCTTCCTAAACATTAGTTACACCTAGGGTTGCTTGAAAGTCCAATGAAGCATAGTACATATTAGGTGGTGTTATTAGCAGTCCCCTCTGGCATCACAATTGACTGCAAGGAGTAATGGTCACATGAATCCAGAAAGGTGTTTCAGAGTGGGTGGCCTGGGACACTACATCAAAGAGAAGAGCTTGAGTGGGATGTGGGAGCAGCCAGTATGTATTTGTCCTGATTTCCTGGCTGCCCTTAATCTGAACCTCCTGCTTACATTTGGAGCATTTCCATTGCATGGGCCCTAATGGGTGGGTGGTAGGCCATCTACCACCACGAAGCCTGAAACTCTTCCAGAATTCCTGGATTTAAGGGTGTATGTAGATAAGGAAAAAAAAAAAAACAAAAAACAAAGCACTGCTAACTAGGACCTTCAATCTGGAGCAAGATCGAGGGAAGCAGGTGTGGGTGGTTGAGAGTTTAATTCTATATGGTGATGATTGCCGTGGGCTTTGCCGCAGCCCCTAGTGTCTGGAGGAGGAATTGCCTCAGTTTCTACTGAGGGAAGGTGGTCAAGACAGAGTGGAACATAGTATCTGTAGGTCGCCTTTACCCTGACCTTTCACTCTGGATACCAAGCTTCCTTAGGTGCCTACCTGTGTGGTGACCTTGTTTTCTCAATGTCATATTGATATATTCTATCCCATGTGTTGCTAACTTCATGTAGGTTGTTTTACTTTTTTTTGGGGGGGGGGTGTATTTTGTTGCTTTTTTTTTAATTTGAAAGAATTCGTGTCTACTGTTTACAATAAGAGTCCTGATGGATACAAACACTGAGGGCTTAGGTTTGGTATAAGAGGAAAGTAGGTTAGTTCAAAGTTTTTCAAGTCTCAGTGCTTTTTTTTTTTGTCGGTTCATATAATTTATTGCAGTTAGCACACAGTTTAAAAATTCACCAACACACCAATAGTACAAAACTAAACAGCATTATAAGTTATTCCCCCTTCAGGAAAATAAAACATACTATGATTGTCAAGGCTAGATGTCAAAGTTTTAGAACAGAGGAAGAATGTGAACCTAAGTACAGGAAAAAGCAATCGCTCACAATGACCACAAAAGAAAATCCCAATAAGTGCTTTCTTTTCTCTTTTCTTCTCTCTCCCCCCCCCCACTTTCCTACCTCCCTTTCTCTCCCTCTCTCCTCTCTTCCTCTCCCTCTCTTTTTGATGAAGAGCCTTATGCTTGTTACAGTGGTATAAAGCTGAGCCACAACTCCAGGTCTTTTCTGTGCTGCTTATTTTGAGGTAGGGTTTCATTTCCTATCCAGGCAAGTGCCTGGACTGAAATCTGCCTCTTCTAGGCTTCCTGTTGTAGCCTACAGGTACACACCACTGAAGGGGTCTCAAGTATATGCTCAAGCTGGCTTCAAGCCATGATCTCCCAAATCACACACAGCTCCTGCATAGCTGTGATTGCAAACTGGCTTATACCTTTTTCTCCTTCCTTTTCTCAGCCCAGGTCGGAAGTCCACAAGCCTCTAATATCCAATTAATCACAGAAAAAGTTTTTGAAGTGGCGTTGTGGCTCAATTGGTAGAGTGCTAGCCTTGAGCAAAAGGAGCCTAGGGCCAGTACCCAGGCTCAGAGTTCAACCCCCAGGACTGGCAAAAAAGAAAATTACAGGCTTGTCATTCCTGCCTACAGTAGAAGAGTCAGGAGTCAGGCCAGTCTGGGGTACACAGTGAAACCCTACCAAAAAACAAAACAGAACAAACAGCTCCTATGTCATTCTAGTCCCTATGTCAAGGAGATGACAATGTAGTACCTTGTTGTGACATAGACAAATGTCAATCAATGGGCTGGGAATGTGGCTTAGTGGTAGAGTGCTTGCCTAGCATGCATGAAGCCCTGGGTTCAATTCCTCAGCACCACATAAACAGAAAACAAACAAACAAAAACCCAAATGGCAATCAGTGGAAATGACAAGAAACACATCTAGCAGATGAGATTCATTTATTTGCAAAGAAATTCAAATTAATAGGAAAAGGCAGATCATGCATTTTTTTCAGTGCTGAGGATTAAACCCAGGGCCTCAAATATGCTAGGCAACATACATGTAGGCTGAGCTACACATGTATGCGGAGCTAGACCCAAAGTAATTGTTTAACTGGACAAAGGGCACAGACAGCTCACAGAATACATGAAATACATGAAAAGATAACCAAAATCTGCAACAAAATGTCATTTTACTTAAGATTAAGAGTGATCAATACAAGCTGCTGGCTTACACCTGTAATCCTAACTAGTCAGAAGGCTGAAACCTGAGAATTCTGTTTGGAAGCCAGCCTGAACAGGAAAGTCCAAGAGAATCTTATTTCCAATAAACTACAAAAAAAACACACACACACACACACACACACACCAAAAACCTGGAAGTGGAGCTGTGGCTCAAGTGGTAAGCGTGCTTAGCATTGAACAAAAGAAACTCAGGGACAGTGCTTAGGCCAAGTTCAAGCCCCCAGGACTGGGACACAAACAGAAAATTGAATACATTGTATATGTAAAGTTGTGAGCACTTGCAGCAGGAGGTCAGATACTTCATTATAATTTCTTTTTCTTTTCTTTTTTTTTCTTTTTTTTTTTTTTGGCCAGCCCTGGGTCTTGGACTCAGGGCCTGAGCACTGTCCCTGGCTTCTTTTTGCTCAAGGTTAGCACGCTACCATTTGAGCCACAGCGCCACTTCTGGCCATTTTCTATATATGTGGTGCTGGGGAATCGAACCCAGGGCTTCATGTATACAAGGCAAGCACTCTTGCCACTAAGCCATATTCCCAGTCCCTTTATTATAATTTCTAAAGAAGGTAACATGGAATACAATAAAATTAAAAGGGTAGCCTTTGACCCAGCAATTCCAAATCTAAGAATTTATGGTTGCATGTGTATGCAAAGGAAGAAGTAACAGGGTTTCAGCATTCTTTTTTTTTAATAGCAACAGATTAGAGCAATATAAATATCTGTTGTTAGCAGACTGGTTAAATGAGAGATGGGAGAAATAAGAGATGATTCTATTTGATGGAATATTTCACTCAAAAGAGTGAGGTGCTGTTACATGTATCTTTTAGACTATTAAGTGACCAAATGAGCTGTAGAACAAAGTGTACACTAAATGTGTATGTATGCACATTAGATATATGTAGATGAGCTGGGCATCTGTAGCTTACAACTGTAATTCTAGGCACTCAGAAGGCTGAAATCTAAAGCTAGCCTGGGGGCTGGGGATATGGCCTAGTGGCAAGAGTGCTTGCCTCGTATACATGAGGCCCTGGGTTCGATTCCCCAGCACCACATATACCCAAAATGACCAGAAGGGGCGCTGTGGCTCAAGTGGCAGAGTGCTAGCCTTGAGCAAAAGAAGCCAGGGACAGTGCTCAGGCCCTGAGTCCAAGCCCCAGGACTGGCCAAATAAATAAATAAATAAATAAATAAATAAATAAAGCTAGCCTGGGCAAATCCAAGAGACTCTTATCTCCAATTATCCATCAAAAAGCCAGAAGTAGAGATGTGGCTCAAGTGATAGAGCACCAGTCTTGAGTGAAAAAGCCAAGCAAGAGCAAGAGGCCCTGGGTTCAAGCCTAGGACTGGCACAACAAAAAAATATTTTAAGGTATATGTAGATGTACTAGATTACTACCAAACAAGTTTATAGAGATGGCTACCAAGAGGGAAATGACATGAAATTTTATTCTTGTTCATAAATTTCTTAGATATCTTTTGGAAATGTACATGCTAGTTCAGATATACATCAAGAAACCTAAATGTCTAGTTGGGAAATTTAGACAATCACAAGAAGCCACATGCTTCTTATAAAAGGCAGCATGTGCCCAGTACCAAATGAATGATAGTGACAGGCGGCAGGAGGCCCAGGGAATCCAGTGAGGGAGAACTCCTAGGGGCGGGATAGGTTCTGCATGGCTGTGACCTAAGCTGGAAGGTATAATGGCATTGAGACAAGCAGCGGTGGTGGTGTTCCAGGAAGAAAGGGAGAGAGACACAGCTTTGGAGACAGGCATGTTTTCTGACAGAGCAGAGATGAAGGAATAAATTGGTTGGATGGGATCCAGGACTGGGAACATGTCTCTTGTGTGCCTGCAGGAGGTAATTGTACCCTGGCTTTAGAAGCATCAGGGATAAAAGCATTCCACTGCATTGAGTGAGTCCCCAGGAGCCAGGCTGCTTGGTGCGTCTGAGTGCCCAGGAGGTTGAGTTGCCACCTCCCATACCCACACCCCAACTTGGTCATGCCTGGGCACGCCGGCAGGAGTGTTAGCTGTGAAGTCTTGTGATCTGGGAGGAAATAGCCATAGAGCCACCAGGGTGGGCTGCTCGGAACCAAAGACAGAAGGAAACATGGGCTGCCTCTCTGGATACCAGCCAGCTTGGCGGGTGATGTTCCTACCTGACTCTCAGTCCTCCATCCCAGCCTCAATCTACCTCCTGTGAGATGTCAGAAACCCTTCCAAAGGGCACTCCCAAGTCCAAGATCTGTCCCCAAAGAATCCTCTGCCCCAGTTCAGGCACCCTGCCTCCTGCCACTCCCCATGCCTTCCACCCCAAAGCCTGAGCACAGGAGTGTTGAGCCACACCCCCTCCCTGCCCTCGGGGCACCTGAGTCACTGTCTGGGCATTGGACACCTGACAGGCTGCATGGGTGCTTGGAACCATGAGCAGGATGGGAAAGCGTGGCCAGTAGAGGGGAAGAACAGTGGCACAAGTGTTAGGTCAGGCAGACCTGGATTTGAAGCGTGGCCTCTCCATTCACTGGAGCTCCTGTCTCGACATCTATAAAATAGAGACATTCATGGGGTCGGAAGTGTGGCTTCATTGGTAGAGTGCTAGCTAATGAGCAAAATTACATGCAGGTACTGAGTTCAAGTCCCAGTCTTGGACCTCGAGAAAAAGAAGAAGAAAGGGGGAAGAAAAGACATTCACGCAACAACCTTCTTCAACAAATACTGAGCACCTGGTACAGCAGTAGGGGAGTGAGGAACAAGGCCTTGTTCCCATGGAGCATCCCTTGCAGTAGATAAAACAACCATGTTGACCTCAGAGTGAAACAAGGTAATGTGGTTACAGGACCCTGCACAAGCAAGTACTCAGTAATTGAAACCAATTTCTTAAGAGTTTGAAGGGAAGTAACCATCTTTCCCCAAATTGGAAACCAGGTGAGGGAGAGAGAGAGACACAAAAGTCAGATAGATGGAGATTCATAATTTGACTCTTTTTTTTTTTTTGCCAGTCCTGGGGCTTGGACTCAGGGCCTGAGCACTGTCCCTGGCTTCTATTTGCTCAAGGCTAGCACTCTACCATTTGAGCCACAGCACCACTTCCAGCTTTTTCTGTTTATGTGGTACTGAGGAATCGAACCCAGATCTTCATGCATGCAAGGCAAGCATTCTACTGGTAAGCCATATTCCCAGTCCAATTTGGCTCTTTTAATGAGAAAAAAAGTTGATTAGTCTATTCAGCCAAAATGCATTTCTTAATATGCTCTTATTTGAACATTTCTCTCAAAGTAGCATGAACCTATATTCCCAGTCCATATCTACTCATATTTGGCACAGAATAAGCTATTATTTACTTAAAAAATAAAGCTGGATACGTTGCTCAAGTGATAGAGGCCTTGGGGCTGGGGAATATGGCCTAGTGGCAAGAGTGCATGCCTCGTATACATGAAGCCCTGGGTTCGATTCCCCAGCACCATGTATACAGAAAACGGCCAGAAGTGGCGCTGTGGCTCAAGTGCTATCCTTGAGCAAAAAGAAGCCAGGGACAGTGTTCAGGCCCTGAGTCCAAGGCCCAGGACTGGCCAAAAAAAAAAAAAATTTGATAGAGGCCTTGAGTTCAGGGCCTTGCATAAATAATGCTTTCTGAATTAATTATTTCTCTCTACATACACATCGACTTCAGGCTTCTTTTCTGATCATTTGAGCTTAAAAGAGGAATTGAGATTACTCCTTTTCTCTGAAGAGACATTTCCTAGAGAGGGTAGAAGCTCCTGTAAACCCTCCACCAACATGTTTCCTTCTACTGTAATCTTTAGTTAGGACAACATACTTGTTGGGAAAGAGTGACACAGACAAGCAATGAGGACCAAATGAGGAGGAGAAGTGCAACCAAATGACATCCTAGGGCCTATTGGGAGTGAAGGCTGGTGATTTGATTGTTTGCTCTGAAATCCATTCTGCACCACCACCTCCCTGTTCTGTACCTCGTAAGACAGCATATCCTTTGTCCTGGTCCCCGTACCTTGCCAACTAGCTTCTGTCCAGGATCAGCCCATCAGAACAACTGGCTAGAGATCACGAGAGACTAGGGGAAAAGCAAGGCTTTTTCTCCCCTTTCCTCCAAAGCTGGTGGCTTCTTGGATGGTCGTCCTGTCCCTTCCTTGCCTCTGATCCTACCAATGTCCTTTCCTCCTTGGTCCCTCTAGCTTCCTCTGGTTATTCATGCTGTGGTTCCAGCTCTTGGTGAGTGGCCCCAACACCCAGGTTCTAGTATCGCACCTCATCCCTTGGTTTCTCCAACCCAAGGGGTGACAGCATCTTCCTGATAGGTTATTTTCCCCAGCTTCTCATCTTGAGAAGTGGCACTAAGCTTGGGGACAGATTTCCAGAAGGAGAGAGCTGAGAGCAACACGGAGACTTTGCTAGGTGTGAAATGGGGAGGTTAAACCATCCCTGCAATGTAGGCGTTCATATGTGAGGACGTAGTCATATGTGAGGACTTCTATCCAACTGGAAGAGGGAGCTTAAAGCTGTGCTTATATAACGTGAAGGTCAGTTTTTTTCTCTTCTTGTTTTTTTTTTTTTAAAGTGGTGAGCATTGATGAGAGCTGAGCTCATCCCCCAGCCATTCCCCCTTCATTACTACCACTAAGTTTTGATGTACTGTCAGTTTCTCAATTCCCTACACCAAACATCCTGCATAGAGAAGACAAACCTCCAGACTGCAGCAGGGACCAGTGAGCACCAGCTGCATCTCACCACCCTAGGGGTTGCTTTCTGTTCTCTGGTTCCTTTGCAGCACTGGTTTACCTAACAGTGTACAACTTTAGAGCTCAAAACTTGACAGTGCCTCCTCTCCACCCCCAAGATTTCCTGTTGACAGTAGCACAAAGGTGCAAAGCTTAGAAGTTCAGGGGAAGTGGTAATTGATAGGGTAAAGGTTTAACACAGAAGAATGGATCCAGGATATAAATTCTCCCACCATCAACTCCCTCACCCCACCCTGCTTAGCCACCCACTCACCCAAGGATAACCCTGAGATAATAGTTTGTTCAGCTGAGTATTCTGTGAGGTGGATTTTCCTTCCTTCCACTATTCTCCATTGATCCTTATTCTGCTCCCTAGAATTGCAGTTTAATGAAATCTATAATGATACTTGCCTTCTGGTTAGCCAGGGTAAGACACCAGCTTTCCTTTCTCTCAAGGAAGAGAAACCTTCTCCCATGTGTTTCCCCCCCCCCCAAAGAAAAACAAAAGAAGATACCTTTCAGACAATAAGGACTTAGCACTTTATTTAGGATAAGTACACATGATTCCTTAGTATTCATCTCCTTCCTCATCCTCCTCTCCCTCCAGACTATCCATGCCTACTTCCTCATAATCCTTCTCCAGAGCAGCCATATCCTCCCGGGCCTCAGAGAACTCACCCTCCTCCATGCCCTCACCCACATACCAGTGCACAAAAGCCCGCTTGGCATACATCAGGTCGAACTTGTGGTCCAGCCGGGCCCAGGCCTCAGCAATGGCGGTCGTGTTGCTCAGCATGCACACTGCACGCTGCACCTTGGCCAGGTCACCCCCGGGAACCACAGTGGGAGGCTGGTAGTTGATACCAACCTTGAAACCCGTGGGGCACCAGTCCACAAACTGGATGCTGCGCTTGGTCTTGATGGCGGCAATGGCCGCATTGACGTCCTTGGGCACCACGTCTCCACGGTACAGCAGGCAGCAGGCCATGTACTTGCCGTGCCTTGGGTCACACTTCACCATCTGGTTGGCAGGCTCAAAGCAGGAATTGGTGATCTCTGCCACCGACAGCTGCTCGTGGTAGGCCTTCTCTGCCGAGATGACGGGCGCATAGGTGGCCAGGGGAAAGTGGATGCGAGGGTAGGGCACCAGGTTGGTCTGGAACTCTGTCAGGTCCACGTTGAGGGCCCCATCAAAGCGCAGGGAAGCTGTGATGGAGGAGACGATTTGGCTGATGAGGCGGTTGAGGTTGGTGTAGGTTGGCCGCTCGATGTCCAGGTTGCGGCGACAGATGTCGTAGATGGCTTCGTTGTCCACCATGAAGGCACAGTCAGAGTGCTCCAGGGTGGTGTGGGTGGTCAGGATGGAGTTGTAGGGCTCCACCACGGCTGTGGACACTTGGGGGGCTGGGTAGATGGAGAACTCCAGCTTGGATTTCTTGCCATAGTCAACGGAAGCCGTTCCATCAGGAGGGAGGTGAAGCCAGAGCCGGTGCCCCCTCCAAAGCTGTGGAAGATGAGGAATCCTTGGAGTCCTGTGCACTGGTCAGCCTGTGCAGTGAAAGGGAAGAGAAAGGGGGTGTATGATGCACAGCTGACCCATAGGAAGGAATCAGCATGCTGTTTCAAAGTCTCTCCAAGTTTCATTAAATCCTTGGATGTCTTTTTCCAAGAGCAGAAGAGATCTACATGGTCAGGTTACATTCTTTCTCCTCCATGTCCCTCATCCTCTCTGTGAACTTCTGAATTCATTTGTAGATAGTTCTTCTGAACCAGCTATCACCTTCATCATCGTAATGTGCCAATTCCATCCAGCTTCATACCCTTCCCTCCCCCCATTTAACACCAGATATTTGTAGAGCAATTCTCTACTGAGATCCACAATCTAGGACCAAAACCAGTCATAGGGCCTTAGGCTAGCATTCTTTGGATCCTCAATTTTCATAGGTGCTTTCAGTTACATCCCTATAATAAAAGGTGGTGTTCTGGGTTGTTTATATACCTCCATAATCACGATTGCACAAGGAGTTGCTCAGCCTAGCACTGGAAAATCATGGAAATTAAAGGAGCCCCCCAATTCCTTCCCCATCCACACTAGTCCTAGACTTCCTCTTATTCAGGCAGCTCTCGAAGGGGCTGAAGCCACCCCTCTTCCAGTCTGGCCTCCCTGCCCCAGTTCTCCACCTTCCCTCACCAGCTTCCGGATCCGGTCCAGCACAAGATCAATGAGTTCCTTCCCAATGGTGTAGTGACCTCGGGCATAATTATTGGCTGCGTCTTCCTTGCCTGTGATGAGCTGCTCGGGGTGAAAGAGCTGGCGGTATGTTCCTGTTCGAACTTCATCTGCAATGAACACAGCTTTAAGTCCCACCTCCCTTTGCAATCTGGGACAGAAGCCTCAGAGAACCAAGAAGTCTACTCCCAGAGAGGCGGCAATGCTGCTGCGGTCACCCTCCCTGGGGCTGTTTTCCAATGACAAGAAAGGGATATGGGATAGCCTAGTGACTCCAGAGCTGAGTGACAATGTTGACCTGGAGTTCGTTTGTTGCAGCAACTGAGAGGCTATAATTACTAACTCCAGCACCCTCCAGTGGTGGGGTAAGACTTCCTGTGTTTTAGGACTAGTCACCACTCACCGATCACAGTGGGCTCCAGATCTACAAAGACGGCCCGAGGCACGTGCTTTCCAGCCCCGGTTTCACTAAAGAAAGTGTTGAAGGAATCATCCCCTCCTCCAATGGTCTTGTCGCTGGGCATCTGCCCATCAGGTTGGATCCCATGTTCCAGGCAGTAGAGCTCCCAGCAGGCATTGCCAATCTGCACACCAGCCTGCCCCACGTGGACTGAGATGCATTCACGCTGAGCGGACAAAGGGCAGAGAACAGCCTTAGAAACATATCATGGCCTGACATGGTTCCTGTCTGTCTTCCTTGAGTGGTTCTCTGGCTAATGGCCAAGATTCTTGTACTGTGCTGTCTTCATCCCACCTCCTGTGTCTAAGCATTTATTGGTGGCCTTGGGAACTGACAGGCACATGCTGTAGGGGCTAGGCCAAAACCCTGTGGAAACTAGATGTGTGCAGATGTAAGATAATAGAACGTTGCTCAGTGACTAAGCACCGCAGTAAGGAACAAAACGGGGACCAGACAAGTCTGGCACAGAATGATAATCCATCCATGTTTTGGGGGGTGGGGGGTGGGGACAAGCTATTGATAAGGAAACCAAAGGAAGATATTAAATTTAAAGAAAGCAAGGGAAACTTTACTAATACCGAATTTGGAATAATTGCTCTCTCTGGTAAGGAAGGGAGATAGTTCAATGGGATTATTCTATTTGCCAAGCTTGGTAGCTGGTGTTCATTACATTATTCCTCACACCTTTCTGTATGGCTGAAATACTGAATGAGTGTGTGTGTGTGTGTGCGCACGCACGCGTGTGCATGTGATGCTCCTGGGGCTTGAACTCAGCCTGGGCACTGTCTTTGAGCTCTTTTGCTCAAGGCTGCCACCAGAGCCATAGTTCCACTCCTGACTTTTTGGTGAGTAATTGAAGATAAGTCTTTTTTGCCCAGTCTGGCTTTGAACCATGATCCCCAGATCTCAGCCTCCCAAGTAGCTAAGATTATAGGCATGAACCACTGACAGCTTAATAGTAAACAATTTTAATGAGGATACTTTCTCTAAAAATTTAACACATCAAGGATATTGATTTATGATTTGTTTGTGACTGGGACTAATCTATTAATTGTCTGTATCCCACCCACCCCTGTGACTTCTCTACTTGTCTTTAGTAAGAATCTCATCCTCCTCCTGTGAAATGGGAGCAATAATAAGAGCCCTCACCTAGAGTGAAGAATTATGAGGGTTGAATGAAAGGTTGCACACAATGTGTGCATTTCCCACCCCCCAACTTCTGCTGCAAGATAATAGAAGATAATGGCTGATCTGGGAGGACTTTAGGGATGCTATACAGATCCAGAATGGGAACTGACTTGCTCTGCCCAGTGCTTACCAAAAGCCAGCCCCAGCTATTGCATCTCTGAGCCTGCCTGAGCTCTGTCCAGGAAACCTGTTACCACCTTGGGCCCAGGAACTGCCAGCCTACACAAAGATGCTTACTACTGTGGGGTAGCAGGTTTGAGACATGACCTTGATGATATTCAATGAGTCACTTTACCTAGAGATCCTTTCCCCAGTCCCTGATGATAAAAGTAGAATAATATTTTACCCAGTAGGCTTTGTGTGTTGTTTTATTCCTATTTAATAAGCACAAATTAGATGCTAGGCACTGTATTATATGCTTCTCCTACATCATCTCATTTAATCTTCACAGTAATCCCCTTAGGTAAATGCTTTAATTATCTCTGTTTTACAGATGCTGGAATTGACCTTCAGAAAGGTTAAGAACACTGCTCAAGGTCAGGAGCAAAAGTAAGCATATTCAGAGAAGAGAAAACCTAGTTCCAACCATTCTCTTTTCTATCCTGCCTTGCAGGGCGACAGTTAACAGACAGCACAGCACAGCAGGTGGGTGGTACACTCCCTCTTCTTCCTCTTCCCTCTCCCGTTGTTCTCTTTCTGAAATACTAGGTCAGACAAAGTTGCAACAGGAGGGGCAGGGCTAAGACAGAAAGCCTGTAAACAGCAGCTTCTGTGAAGGACAAGTCCCTCCAACAGGGAGGAAGGAACAGAGCCTAAGGACAAATCTACACTTTGCAATGCTCAGGGTCTGGAGTTTCAGCCATTAGGGAACATGTCCAAAAGCTTACTGCTCAAGTCCTGTTTACCCTCATCCCCCACCCCCAAAATTCAGAGCCCTTCAGCAGCCCTGGCTCAAACCCTCCACTGGTAAAGATTGTCCTTTCGTTTCCTATCACCTGTGCATGCTCCCCTAAACCAGCATGCTTGGAGCCAAAGCACAGCTGGAAGTCTTCTCTTTCCACCTCTCTTCACTTCATCACACACTCTAGCCCTGTAATCATCCCTGTAGTCTACATGAACATCTGGATCTCCAAGCTTCCCCCACATCAGCCATTTAGGCCAACGGGGCCCCTTGTTTGCAGGCTTAGTCCCCCTCCCTGGCTCACCATGCTGTCTGGCTGTGGGCTGGCCGGCCTGCTGTCTGTGTGTCCACTGCAGAACAGGAGCAGGGATGGATCAGCAAGGAACCCACTGCTAGGCCTCTTTATACTCTCTAGTTGCTCAGAGGGGGAATGTTGTTAGATACAGTGGCCCCAGGAGGCCAGCCTGCTGACTTGGTTACAGAGCATAGGGCAAACTGGGCCTGAGCACAAAGAGGGGAGCCAAGTGGGGTAGGCAGAGGAGGAGTCAAGTCCTGTAATCCCACACAGGTATCCAGGTCTCTGGGTACCTGGTGTTTGTTGCTAGTCACACAATTCCATTTCCTGGTGGCAACCCAGACTTTGCAGGTGGGAGAGGATTTAGAAATCAAGCCCCCAGAGCTCCAGCACTCCTCCCCAACCCCCTGGGGTTGGCAAGAGCTAGAAGTAGTGTGTGGGACAAAGATCAAATCTGCAGTGATCCAGATATAATGAGACCTGGGGCAAGAGATCAAGCCCGTAGCATTCTGGGTGGAAACTCAGACTGTCATAGGACATAGGAAACTACAGTCTAATAGCTCTGTGTCTAATACAAGCTCATAGCTTCTTTTGGCTTCAATTTCCTTCTTTGTAGAATTAGAGACAGAAGTAGCGTGTGATTCAAACAAGATAAGCTTTTCTTGAGTACTTAGTTCAGAAATCCTGCTGTTCTCTACAGGTAAATAAAGAATGATGAACAGAGACTTGGGGCTATATGTCTCTCCATGAAAGTAATGGCTGTACTAGCCGTAATAGGAGTCTCTCTATGGCATGGGAAAATAAAGACATTAATGAAATAAAGACATTAATTACTAGCATTTGTGTTTATTTATTTATTTTTATCTTTTTTTTTTTTTTTTGGCCAGTCCTGGGCCTTGGACTCAGGGCCTGAGCACTGTCCCTGGCTTCCTTTTGCTCAAGGCTAGCACTCTGCCACTTGAGCCACAGCGCCACTTCTGGCCGTTTTCTGTATATGTGGTGCTGGGGAATCGAACCCAGGGCCTCATGTATACGAGGCAAGCTCTCTTGCTACTAGGCCATATCCCCAGCCCCAGCATTTGTGTTTATTTATTTACTTACTTATTGGTGCAGTACTGGGGCCTGAACGCAGGTCCTTGCCCTCTTGCTCAGCCTTTTCCACTCAATGTTGGTGCTCTACCACTTGAGCCACACTTCTACTTCCAGATTTTTTGCTAGTTAGTTGGAGATAAGAGTCTGCTAGGGCTGGCTTCAAACCTTGCTCCTCAGATCTCAGCCTCTTGAGTAGCCCGGATAGACATGAGTCACCAGCTCCGCGCTTGTTTTATAATTCTTAAGGCAGCCTTATCCTTTATCTCTTTCGAGTCCCTTAGCAGCTTTGTGAGGTAGGCAAGACTGCACTCCTGCTCCCATGATGAAAACACAAAATTGAAGTCTCTAGTGTGCTACCAAGGTCACCTGGGGGTTCATTAGTGGTGGAATTAAGGCTCATCTGAGACTTGTACTCTACTCTTTCCACATGGTAGTGTTTACTCCCTCATCCCCTTGTATATCTGTATCTCCTTGCTCCTAGGCTTGAATTCCATGGCCTACCACCATCATCCTTGTGTCCCTCTCATCTCAATATCCTTATTTGACTAACTTTATTTATTCCCCAATTCTGTGCCTACACTTAATAGTGATAGACACAAAAGGCCAGCTGAAACCAGAAAACCCAGCTCCAACTTCCAATGAATGTTAGCCTCCAGTGGGCCCTAATGTTGCCTGGACTCAAAACCACAGTTCTCTACTCCTTCCTCCAAGACAGTAACCAATCAGGAGTAAGTACAACAGGTTTAGCAGTCCTATTCAAGAAGTAGTTACTGGGTTGGGAATATGGCCTAGTGGCAAGAGTGCTTGCCTCGTATACATGAGGCCCTGGGTTCAATTCCTTAGCACCACATATACAGAAAATGGCCAGAAGTGGCGCTGTGGCTCAAGTGGCAGAGTGCTAGCCTTGAGCAAAAAGAAGCCAGGGACAGTGCTCAGTCCCTGAGTTTACGGCCTAGGACTGGCCAAAAAAAAAAAAGGAGCAGTTACTAATGTGAACTTCCAGCAACTGTGGGCAATAATAGGAAAGGTGTTTTTGGGGTGGGGTGGGGGGGGTTTTCTCACCATCCACATGCCAAAGAACAGCTCAGAATCTCCACGTGGTTAACCCTGGTACTGGCTATGGGTCGAAATCTCTAGAATTTTTCTGTCTGTCTTCTAGAATTAATAGGCCCAGTGAAAAGACATAGTCACATCAAAGGTCAATAAGACTACCATGATAGTGTACATCTGAATCCTGACTACTTATGACACTAAAACAGGAGGACTGAGAGTTCAAGGCCAACCTAAGCAGTTTAGGGGAGACTCGTGCCTCAAAAATAATGTTGAGAGCTGGGAGTATGGCCTAGTGGTACAGTGCTTGCCTGGCATACATGAAACCCTGGATTTGATTCCTCAGCACCACATATATACAAAACGGCCAGAAGGGGCACTGTGGCTCAAGTGGTAGAGTGCTAGCCTTGAGCAAAAAGAAGCCAGGGACAGTGCTCAGGCCCTGAGTTCAAGCCTAAAGAATGGCAAAAAAAAAAAAAATTGAAAGGAATGAGGATGTATCTCAATGGTAAAAAACTTGTTAGTATGTGTGAGGCTGTGAGTTCAATACCTAGTACAAAAAAAAAAAAAAGACACAGTCAAACCTACTGCTGGATTGCCCCACCCCTCAGGAATTACTAAATGGAGAGATTTGGAACCAAAATTCTCCAGTGTAAAGACTTCTTTTTTCCATTAGGCCATTTGAACATCTGAGTCTGCCTACATATCACCAACTCTACTATCTGAAGGGCAGGCCTTATGTAAAACAAAGAAACTGGAAGCTGGTGCCAGTGGCTCATACTTGTAATCTTAGCTACTCAGGAGGCTGAGATTTGAGGAGAGTGGGTCATAGCCAGTCTGGGCAGGAAAGTCCATGAGACGCTTATCTCCAATTAATCACAGAAAAAGCCAGAAGTGGAGCTGTGGCTCAACTGGTAGAGTGCTAGCATTAAGCAAAAGGAGCTCATGGACAGTGCCCAGGCCCAAAGTTCAATTCCCAGGACTGGCAAACACACACACACACACACACACACACACACACACACACACGCACCAAAAAACCAACATCAATATTAAAAGCAAATGGATGTAAGGTAATCAATATTATTAATTCAACAATATTTATTAAGTGGCTAGTAGGTACCAAGCACTGGTCTACCTGTGGGGAGTACAGTGGTAGAAGAGAAAGTCTTAAACAGCCTGCATTTGAGTGGAAAAGACAGAAAACAAACACAATACCATTTCAGAGAGCAATAACACATAAGGAAAACAAAGGCTAAGAGGATAGAAAGGGATGATTATTTTAGATACAACAGAGAAGGAACACCTAGCTCTCTAGGTGATATTTGAACTAAATGAGTCAGCCAAGACAAGACCTAGAAAATCGTGCTCCAGGTAGAGAAAATATCAAGTGCAAAACTTCATAGGCAAAAGCTATCCCAATACATTCAAAGAAATGGAGGAGTTTCTTGGATTTGTCTGCCCAGGCTGGCTTTGAACCTCAACCCTCAGATCTCAGCTTCCTGAGTAGCTAGGATTATAGGTGTAAGACATCAGCACTCAGGCTTTCCTTTCCTTTTCACCTTTACTTTAGAGGCTGCTTTAAGGAGAAGCTTTTCTGACAAGAGAAGTGGGGAGAAATTCCCCATCCATGCCTAAAGACAGTGTCATATGAGGACCTGGCACTTAGGGATGGCATCCATCTTGTGATCATGAGAGAAAATGTCACCACCCCATTGACGATGCCAGAGCAGAAAGCTGGAAATACCGGAGTTATTGGTGACATCACTGAATCAAGCCTGGAACTGCCCTACCCTGTGATTTTTAATAGGATAATGAATAGCCTCATTGTTTAAGCTCCTATTAGTTATGCTTTCCATTATCTGCAGCCAAATTCTAGTAAAAGGGGAGAAACAGAGGGGAGGAAGAAAGAAATACAATGCTAGGCACTTGGCATCTAGATTCTTAAGCACTTGGGTTTGAGTGATGTTGTTCACTTAGACCGGAATACCTAGAAACAGGTTTGTCAAGGAGTAGGTGAGGGCAGACATTGAGGGTTCCACTGTGACGATGCTGTGTGTGAGATGTCCAATGGGCTTTCAGATGGTGATGTCAAGAAGCAAACAGAGCCAAGCACTGGTGGCTCACACCTGAAATCCCAGCTACTCAGGAGGCTGAGATCTGAGGATCACAGTTCCAAGCCAGCCCAGGCAGGAAAGTCTGTGAGACTCTTATCTCCAATAAACTACTCAGAAAAAGCCAGAAGTGGTGCTGTGGGCTCAGCAAGTGGTAGAACGCTCGCCTTGAGCACAGACAGGCTCAGGGACAGAGAGCCCAAGCCCTGAGTTCAAGCCACAGCACTGGCAAAAAAAAAAAAAAGAAAGAAAGAAAAAGAGAAGGAGGAGCAATAGGAGGAGGAGGCTGGTGGTTATTTGAAGAGTCTCCATCTGTCCTTGAACCACCATCCTCAGATCTCAGCCTCCTGAGTAGCTTCACAGGCATGAGTCACTAGCATAAGGTTTACAAGAACTTTTTAAATTTAAATTTTATTGTAATTATAAAGGTGATGTACAAAGGGGTTACAGTTATGTAAGTCTGGTAATGAGTACATTTCTTTTTGGACAATGTCACCCCTTCCCTCACTCTCTCCCAGTTTTTCCCTCAGATCCTCTCCCCCAAGTTGTACAGTTCATTTCAACATAGTGTCTAGTGAATACCATTGCTACATTTGTTCACCCTTTGCCCCTCCATTTCTACAATAACCTTTTATAATGGACATTTAAACATATACCCCAAAATGGAGATAATATAAAACCCTTAGCTGGACATAATAGGACACATTTGAAATCCCAGCATTCAGGAGGCTGTGCAGGAGGATAGTGAATTTGAGGACATCCCGGGCAACTTAGGCCATATCTCAAAAATAAATAAGTAAATACATTAAGCTAATTTCATATCACATCTTCAGAGTCAGATTCCAGAGATTAAAATGGGAGCATACTGGAGCAAGGAAGTTATTCTGCCTACCACGGTTGTTTAATAGGAATGCAGAGCCCATTTTCACATGGTAGACATCTAGGGTTTTACATGCAGAAAAGAGCACAGCAGCCTGAGACTGCTGTTCTTAGGTCTGCTTGCAAGCTTGCCTCATGACTGGCATCTGGGAATCTAGTTCTTAGTTTTTCTGGTCAACAGTTAACTGATAAGGATGGATTGTTTTACCTAGCCTGTGTCAACAATAGGGCTTATTCCAAATATCTACTTTTAGGAGTCTGGAATTTGGGTACCAAATTGGGCACCCTGTGCCAACTAGCACATGGGTTCTGCCTTATGAATTTGGGGTAGCATTAAAAAAAAAAGTATAGCAAGTCAAGGGAAGCAGAAATAGCTTTTGAAAAGCTCCTTTAAAAAAGGAAAACCGGGGGCTGGTGGCTCAGTCCTGTACTTTTATTAGTTACTCAGAAGGCTGAGATCTGAGGATCGAGGTTGGAAGCCAGCCCGAGTAGGAAAAATCTGTGAGCCTGGTCTCCACTAAACCACCAAAAAGCTGGAAGTGGAGCTGTGGCTCAAGTGATAGAATGTCAGCCATGAGTGAAAAAAGCCCAGTGAGAGTGTAAGGTCCCGAGTTCAGGCCCCAGTGGGGTATGCGCCCCCCCCCCCCCCCCCCGCCCACAGAAAGAATGACTTCTGCTGAAGATCCCAGGGCTCCGTGAGGTTAAGGCATTTGCGCTAAGGTCTCCAGGAGCGCTCTTGGGGCTCCGGGCCCCTGCGCGCGGCGGTGCAGCTCTGGCCGGAAGGCAGGCCAGGTGGCTGTGGCGAAGGCTCCCTGATAGTGACGGCGCTGATGACGGGACCACTGACCCGGACAGCCGGTGAGCGGAGGCACATTTCCCGGGTTGAGCCTCGCAGACAGGCTGCGGGGCTCGGCTGGATGGGAGAGTCTAAGGGATGGGCACCCTGGGGCTCAGGCTGTGCAGCTCTCGGTTCTCCACCGCCCGGCCAAAGCCCGCGCTCCCAGCCGGAGACCAGCCGAAGGCGAGCGGCTGGAAGGAGGTCGAGGACCCCTGGGAGGAGAAGCCGCACAACTGGGCGGAGCCTCCGCGGAGGCGGGGCTGGGAGGACACGGGCCAAGGCTGCCGGCAGCTGCCTCACCGGTTCAGTCCCGCGTCTAAGTCGGAACGCCTGGACCAGCGCCCGCGTGACGCCCGCGCAACGGAGCCGCGTCCCTTCAGCGCACCCAGCGGCCCCGCTTCGGACCCCTGGAACTTGGGGTGTCAGCACAAAAGAGGGAAAGGAAGATTAAATCCTGAGTCGTTCGTTTCATTCCAAACCCGCCAGGTGAGGGTCCGGGCGCGGCAGGGAGCGGGGACCCGGCTTGGCCCATCCTCCGGGGGGCGTGGCCGTCAGGCCGGCCTGCCCCCTCATGGGCGGGGAGGGACGCGCGCGCCCCGCCTCCCGGGTTTATAAGCTCGGTGCGGCACTGCAGCTAGCGCAGTTCTCACTGAGACCCGTCACACCGACTCTACGTGAGACGCACCTTTCCAGACTCGCCATGGTGAGTGCGGGCCCCACCTGGCTCACGCCGGTACCCTAACTGTCTGATTTCTTGGAGTGGGGTGGGGAGCTTCCTCTCCAGGGATGCTTGGGGACCCTCCACCTAGCATTCCGGGTCTCGGGGAGGTGGAAGGAGTGTGCGCTCTCGCCAACCCCTCCTGGTGACTTTGGCCTAGTGCGTCGCTCACCTTCTGAGGGTAGGGTTAGGAGGTAGGGTGGGGCCCTTCACTAGGAGCCATCCTGGCAATCCCCTCCTCCCTCACCAGACGCTTGTGCCCCAACCCCCCTTGTGGGGAGTCACGCGATCTGGTCTGTGCCCAGTCCTTGGACGGTCGGGGAAAGGCCTGCCTGGCTGCCCCTGCCCCCTCCGCCCCACCCCGTACCCCCTAGCCCCAGGAACTGACCGAACACGTGTTTGGCGCAAGAAGGTGAAAGGGGGTCAGGTTACTTGGTGCGGCATCCTCCTCTTTCCCCTGACTTTGTGGGTCTCCCTCCCACCCAAGAGCTCCCCCTCCCATGACTCAGCACCCCGCTTCCGAGACGGGAGGGATGGCGGGAAGGGGGTTCGGTCTCGTGAGGCCAGCTGTCCCCCTCCTTCCGGAGCGCGGGTGCACGGAGGACGGGCAGAGACAGCTGGCGCGGAACGACAGCGCCGGCCGAAGCCAGGTTGGGAGGAGGGGAAAGAGGTGTGTAAGGGGGGGGGGGCAGGGGTGGTATTTATAGCCCCGGAGCGGGGGCGGAAACCCAATCCTTGATTTTGGCTGGGAAGTAACTGGAAAGACTCCAGAGGCAGAGCCGAGCGAGGTAGGGTCCCGGTGCAGAACGGCGCTCACTCTTGACTCGAACAAGGCAGGTTACCTCTGGGGCCTCACCGCAGATTCCTCTTCCTTTTCTGGGTATTTGGAAATCTTCACCCCGCCATTTCGTTGTAGGGAGGGAGGCGCGCGGGCCCTGTCGACTTTGATGTTGCGGGGTGGGGGGTTCATTTTGGATTGGCAGGGACTGAACCTTAAGGCAGCAAATGCCCCTGTATCCACAACTCGTATTGCCCGTCCCAGCTGTCAGTGCTTACCAGCATTATTACCACTGCTAATTCTCTGTGGGCTGACATGGTGGTGAAGCCACCCAGATTTGGGGGGGGGGGGTGGAGGAGGGGAGAGGAGCCAGATGGGATTTAAAGGTGGGGGAAGAGGGCATCCTGATGACGATTGTGATCACCTGACACCAGATTGGAAGGCTGAGACCTCAGCCTTTGGACATAGGAACGAAGGGGAAGGTGTTAGAAGAAATTCTGGTTGCTCATCCTCAAAGCAAATACTTACTTAAGGAGACTCCTTACTTGTAAACCGGAAAACCAGTGTAAACCAGAAAAGCCTACCCCATCTTGGGCTCTCTAGAAGCTGGGTTTATGGACAGCAGAATAGCAGCCCTCTTGTCCTTCTCTGGGTTACTGCAGTGCCTGCCTGTCTCATGTGTGCCCTCTCTGTCCTCCCTGCATGTCCTGTGAATGTGGAAGGGTCATTTAGGAATCACAGCTCTCATTGGACAAATTCCCCACCGAGAAGTAGGCTAGGAAGTTGATCTACCTGCCTGCCTCCAATCTGGGGAGTCCTGTGCCGGGGAGCCACTTCTGACCTCTGCCAACCCCAAGCCTCCCTTTTGCCAAATGAGTCGTATAAGCTGGTACATGATAAAGTAGCAGAAAGGCTCATGAGGTAAGAACTTGGGGTGCAGCTCCCATGTTTCTTTCAACTGACCCCTCTCTTTATCCTTTAGCGTGAATGTATCTCAGTCCATGTGGGGCAGGCAGGTGTCCAGATGGGCAATGCCTGCTGGGAGCTCTACTGCCTGGAACATGGGATTCAGCCTGATGGGCAGATGCCCAGCGACAAGACCATTGGTGGAGGGGACGACTCTTTCACCACCTTCTTCTGTGAAACTGGTGCTGGGAAGCATGTGCCTCGAGCCGTCTTTGTGGATCTGGAACCCACCGTAATTGGTGAGAAAAGGGGATATGTTTGAGAGAGGTGAACGGTGTCTCTTTTGAGAGGGTGTTTAGACCAGTTTTCCTGCTTTTGAAAGCTCCCAGTCCTATTTGAAGCTGAAGGGATGCTGACTTCTGTTTGGCATGGGAAGTGGCAGGTCTGAGTCTCTCTCCTACTCTGGTATCTCAGGCTGGCAGAAGGATGAGTTAGCTCTTCCATATATCTAGAAGCAGCTACCACTCTGGGGGGATGGAAGGTCCCCATTGCACAAACACAGCCTTGTGGTTTTTCACCATAACATTGTGGTGTCTGTCCTTTTAGATGAGATCCGAAATGGCCCATACCGACAGTTGTTCCACCCGGAGCAGCTCATCACCGGGAAGGAGGATGCTGCTAACAACTATGCCCGTGGTCACTACACCATTGGCAAGGAGATCATTGACCCTGTGCTGGACCGGATCCGAAAGCTGGTAAGAATTCAGCCTGGTGGTAAGGGAGTTTTACAGACTATGCTCATGGTCAGTCCCCTTTTGTAAGACCCTCTCTTGGGGTTGGGAATATGGCCTAGTGGTAGTGCTTGCCTCCCATACATAAAGCCTGGGTTTGATTCCTCAGCACCACAAATATAGAAAAAGCCAGAAGTGGCGCTGTGACCCAAGTGGTAGAATGCTAGCCTTGAGCAGAAAGAAGCCAGGGACAGTGCTCAGGCCCTGAGTCCAAGCCCCAGGACTGGCCAAAAAAAAAAAAAAAAGAATGAGTAATCTCATATTGGCATCACATTCTAGGACATATACAGTTAAGAGATGATTTTTTTTATTATTATTATTATTTTTTGCCAGTCCTGGGGCTTGGACTCAGAGCCTGAGCACTGTCCCTGACTTCTTTTTGCTCAAGGTTAGCACTCTACCACTTGAGCCACAGCGCCACTTCTGGCCATTTTCTGTATATGTGGTGCTGGGGAATTGAACCCAGGGCTTCATGTATACGAGGCAAGCACTCTTGCCACTAGGCCATATCCCCAGCACACTCATTCATTTTTGTCCTGACTTCTAAAGTATTGAAAGTTTCAAGGAGCTTTTTAAGAGTTCCTCAGTCCTATCTACACTGCTTTTTCTTGTCTTTCAGTCTGACCAATGCACAGGACTCCAAGGATTCCTCGTATTCCACAGCTTTGGAGGGGGCACCGGCTCTGGCTTCACCTCCCTCCTGATGGAACGGCTCTCCGTTGACTATGGCAAGAAATCCAAGCTGGAGTTCTCCATCTACCCAGCCCCCCAAGTGTCCACAGCCGTGGTGGAGCCCTACAACTCCATCCTGACCACCCACACCACCCTGGAGCACTCAGACTGTGCCTTCATGGTGGACAACGAAGCCATCTACGACATCTGTCGCCGCAACCTGGACATCGAGCGGCCAACCTACACCAACCTCAACCGCCTCATTAGCCAAATCGTCTCCTCCATCACAGCTTCCCTGCGCTTTGATGGGGCCCTCAACGTGGACCTGACAGAGTTCCAGACCAACCTGGTGCCCTACCCTCGCATCCACTTTCCCCTGGCCACCTATGCGCCCGTCATCTCGGCAGAGAAGGCCTACCACGAGCAGCTGTCGGTGGCAGAGATCACCAATGCCTGCTTTGAGCCTGCCAACCAGATGGTGAAGTGTGACCCAAGGCACGGCAAGTACATGGCCTGCTGCCTGCTGTACCGTGGAGACGTGGTGCCCAAGGACGTCAATGCGGCCATTGCCGCCATCAAGACCAAGCGCAGCATCCAGTTTGTGGACTGGTGCCCCACGGGTTTCAAGGTTGGTATCAACTACCAGCCTCCCACTGTGGTTCCCGGGGGTGACCTGGCCAAGGTGCAGCGTGCGGTGTGCATGCTGAGCAACACGACCGCCATTGCTGAGGCCTGGGCCCGGCTGGACCACAAGTTCGACCTGATGTATGCCAAGCGGGCTTTTGTGCACTGGTATGTGGGTGAGGGAATGGAGGAGGGTGAGTTCTCTGAGGCCCGGGAGGATATGGCTGCTCTGGAGAAGGATTACGAGGAGGTAGGCATCGACTCCTATGAAGACGAGGATGAGGGAGAAGAATAGACAGCCACCTAGAGCCTATTCAGTATGTTTATTGCAAAATCCTTTCGAAATAAAATCTCTTTGCATGATTTCAAGTGATGAGCTTCTGTGGCTTCCCCATTTATATTGCTGCCACCCTCTTGCTGCTTTTCCCTTCCAAAGCTGATGGTGAAACTTGCCAAGGTGCCCTTACCAGACCTAGGAAGGACCTTCTTGCAAGGTCCTAGAAGAGGGAGGAAAGGAAGAGCAAATCCTGGGTCTATTTGTCCAGCCACACTACTGAAGACTACAAGTCTTCATTTCCTTCCAAGTAGAAGTTGATGTCCAGCAGTTTGAGTTGGACTAAGACCCTGTTCTTCCTTTGCTTCTGCATTCACCAACTCTGAAACCAAGACTTGGCCCTGGCTCCTGTGTACACTATGAGGGTTTGGGAATGGGGACGGCCCGGCCCAAGGTTCCTGGGCATGGAACCATCTCATAAGCTTGGGGGATGGGCAGGAACAAGGGCAAGCTAGTTTGTGCTGTTGAAGCTCTTAGCAGCTTTAAAAGTCAGGTTTGTCGCCTATCTGTGCTTCCTTTCAGCCTTAGCCTCCATACTAGCTGGTGGGAGCCTCCTGCCTGGGCCCTGGGGAAAAATTTAGCTTTGCTAATAGGCACCCCAGGACCCAGGCTGACGTCAGCACATGGGGGTGGGCATGGTTAGGGGAGGAAGCTTCAATCTCAAGAGTAGATGGCAACCTTGTGCTTTGTCCCTGGTGATTCAGGGACACGGTGCCCTTCCCTGGGGAACAAGATTCAAGCCTAGCTAAGGCAGGGCGCCTGTTTACTTAGCAGAGCCAGCAGGAAGTGGCTGCTGGATAATGCCACCCAGCACTAGCCTCATAAATTATTAACCACGCGTGAGCCAGGAAAATCAGGGAAGACATGGCCCAGATGGCTGCCAGTTCTGCTCCCTTTCCCCAGGCTAAGGATGGGAGACCTGTTACCCAGCTGTCCCAAAGCTTCCTCAAATGTCTCCACCCATAACTCCCTGGCCTGGCAAACTGGCTAGGCTGCTTTGACTAAGCTACCCACACAGGGGAGTGAGGGAAGGAAAGAATTATCTGACTGCTTTAAGGGAGGCAGGTCCAAGTCCTTGGCAAAGGAAGAAGCCACATCAAGCAGCTTTTAAGTTTTTGACTAAGGATAGTTAGGAGACCTCAGTGCCAACCTATCAGGTCTCAGGTAAGGATACATGCCTTCTTAAATAATGAAGTCATAATCGCTGACTACATGTACCAGTCCCTCTTCCCAGGATTTTCCCTTGGACATGGCGATGGAACTCTAGGATCGTTGCAACCCTTTTCTCCCTCCAGACACATTAGCACTAAGAGGCATACCAACCTGCTTGCACTTTATTTTCTAGTTTATACAGTTTCCTGCCCCCAGATTTGGACGCAGAACATGATGTGAGCCCAGCAGTCCAGCTCAGAGCTATAAAACGTAATTTCTGTTTCACTTTCCCACCCCACCCAGAGTCAGCCCCTGGTCCAGAACAGACACTGGATTGAGATATCATGGTCCCCACCCCTGCCCTCTGTAAGAGCAGTCGTCGTAGAATGACAAGAGTTCTGATAATGTGGGCCTCTTTCCAAATCACAAGAGATCACCTCCTCAACATGGCCACGGGTGTGTTCATATTTGAGTGGTATGCTGGCCAAGAGTTGGAGGTTGCAGTATCTCCAACTGACTGAGGAGAAGAGGAACGTGAGGGCGTTGTTGGGGGTCCACGTTCATCATGGAGGATAGCAGCTGCCGTAGGGCTGGAGAATGCCTGCGGAGGGAAGTGGGTGGGGTGACTGGAGAAAGCCCCTTGCTAAGACTCCAACTCAGGTAACACTAGGGAAGAGTCTGAAATGCTAGTGGCCCTTACTGCTCACTCACCTGGGGCTTTGTGGGATGTTGAGTTGGTTCTGAACAGCAAGGGCCACACTGTCACCCTTCTGGAACACCATGTCATAAGGGCCTTCCCCAAACATCATGGCATAAAGCACACAGCCTAGGGACTGAGTGTAACATGGTTAGTCCTTGAAAGGGGACCAGTAGAGAGGACACCTCTCTCCTTTTTGCTGGGCGAAAGGATTCTATGTAAACTGAACTACCAAGGCTCAGAGAAACTGCAGTTAGCTAGAGATTTCAGCTGCCCCCACCCAGTTCAGTGGTAGGGATTAGACCACTTCCTGAGCAACTGAACAGTCTCAGTGACAGTTTTCAGAAAGGAAGTTGAGGGGTATGGGGACATATGAGGTTCCTTGCCCCATGCAATAGAAACCAAAGGCCTCCTCCCCTCTAGTCCACAATAGAACTTTCCCCTCTCCACCCAGTTTCACACCCACATGCTCCTCACCCAGACATCAGTCCGCTCATCGATGACACAGTAGCTCTGCACAGAGAAGAGTTCTGGGGCCCGGTAGGAGATGGTGCACCTCTGGGCTGCCCAGTCCTGGAACAGTAGCCCAAGCTCAAAAGTGGGTCACAAGCTAGAGTCATGTGACCAAATTGGGGCATCCACCAGGAGTTAGGGATGGGAAGCAAGTAGGAAAAGTAATCGAGGGACTTACTTGCAGTGCTAGGGCCTGTCGGGAGCCCTCCACATGAATGCATGCTTGATTCATAGAGCCTAAGTCCATTAAAACTGGCTGCTCCTCATCTCCAAGCAAAATATTGGTGGGCTTCAGGTCCCTGGAGAAAAGTGAAAGTGAGTATATGTGATATGAACACCTATGGACAAGGAGATGAGAATCCCAGCAAGTAAAAGAACCATGGAGGCTTTCTCTAGGAGGAAAACAGTCCCGTTCTCTTGTTGAAGCTTTTCCTCTTTAGCCCCAGCAAGTATATAGAGCACTTCCACTAACCTGTGAGCATAACCTTTGGCATGAATAGCCTCCAAGCCTCTGCAAATACCGAGGAGCAGCCGAAGGATTTGATCCTCGGTCAGGAAGTTTCCTTGGTCCTTCAGCCTTTCTATCTCATTCCACAGCGTGCCTCTCTACAACAGAAGTTTTCCTGCAGTTGAGATGTTTCTGAAGCCTCTGCTCCCTGGGCCTGATCCTTGCCTAGCAATTCTTTCACCATATACTTTTTTTTTTTGCCAGTCCTGGGGCTTGGACTCAGGGCATGGGCACTGTCCCTGAGCTGCTTTTGCTCAAGGCTAGCACCAGTTGAGTCGCAGCACCGCTTCTTGGCCTTTTCTGTTTATATGGTGCTGAGGAATCGAACTCAGGGTTCCATGCGTGCTAGGCTATTGCTAAGCCACATTCCCAGATCCCCACCATATACATCTTGACTCCATGGTTCTACCTGGGTCTCCCTAAACCACAAACTGACTATATTTTTTGTTTTTGTTTTTGTTTTGACATAGTCTATAGGCTTGCTTCAAACTCACTCAGTAGCCCAGGTTGGCTCTGAATTCGCCATCCTCCTGCCTCAGCCTCTAGAGGACTGAGATTATAAGAATGTACCACAAAGTCCAGCCATAAATTTACTTTTCCCCCCTCTCCAGTACTAAGGAATGAACAGGACCTCACACGTCAGCAAGTGCTCTACTTATGAGCCATGTCTCCAGCCCCAAACCCCAAATTCAATATGGTCAAAGACAGGGCATAGCTCCTGCTCCCTAATATGTTTGATTGTTCACACAAGCCTTCGTAGGTAGCTTTTGAAACCCCCTCCCCCAATAGCCATAGAGTTTTCTTACTTTGAAGAAGGGTAGCAGCAGCCAAGCCTCATACTTAGCACCCCGCTCTCTCAGACAGTAAGCCACGAGGTGAAGGATGTTGGGGTGATGAAAGAGGCGATGCATGTTTGCTTCTCTCTGGGCTTCCTCCCGGTCCTGCTGCTCGTGACACAGGATTCGCTTCAGGGCGTAGAAGTGTCCATCATGTAACCCCTCCACTAGGTCCACATAGCTGAACCCACTGTGGGCCAAAGGGGTTGGTGAAGGGCCATGGTCACCTCCCACACAGGCTGGACCCAGAAGAGTTCCCTGGAGAGGGGGTGCCACTTCAAATTGGGCAGAAACCCTCCCCAGAAGTGCTCTAAAAGAAGTTTGAGCTCCTCTAGAGTAGGGAAACAGAGAGCACTAAGGTCCTATAGTCCTAACAGTGCTCTGCACATAACAGAAGCTAGTAAAAGTCAGTATTTATAGTCAATATTTACGAAATCAGTAGGACCAGGGAGCAGGCAAGACATTGCTGCTAATCACACACAAGTTCCCTCAGTGAAGCATTACAATCATCTCCATCGAGCAGATGAATAAATCATGGCTTACCAAGGTCACACAAGGTGAATCTAAGAGGCCTGGGTTCACAATCCATTTCTAGACCCATTAAGGTGAAGTAGCGAATAGAGATCAAGCCCTTGTACCCCTATCATGTGCAGACTACTGTTTCTCACTGACCATTACCTTGGGGACTGGCTAAATGATTTCCAAACACTCACCCCTCCCCCAGTTTCTGGATGAAGAGGTAACGCTTATTTTCAATGATGACAGTTCCCCGGGAGCAGACACACAGTGAGTGGCCCATAATGTCTCAATCATTCTCCTCAAGGATGGTCTCTGGTCCAGGGTGAGTGAGTTTTTCTAGGCGATGCACTGAGTGCCCAGCGGATCATGCTAGAAGGAAAACAATGGCAAGCTGCAGGTCCAGCACCATCCAGATGGCTCCTGGAGTAGCACTGCGGGGATCTCAGGCCCAGGACTCAGAACCTTAGATTCCCGTCTGGAGAAGACAGGCCCTGGCGTCGCCCACCCGAGAAGGCTGGGATTGGGTGTCTGAAAGCCTCAGGCCATGCATGCCATGTCTTGCCCAGAGGCTTCCTTCAACCCCGGCCCACCTTCGGAGGGGCCCTGCTCCCACGCCCGTCCGGTCGCAAAGGCAGGGCATATGGCAGCCCTGGCGGAGGTGCAAGGCTGGGGCCCACCTCTGGCAGAGCCCGCTTGCCCGCCTCTCGGCGCGGAGCCCACAAGTTGCTAGCCGGCGCTACCCCCTCACTGACCTGGCTCGGGCCGGAACGAAGAGCCTGAGACCGGAAGCCGCGGCGGCGACGTCATCACTCCGCGACGGAGCAACGGTCTGCCGTAGCCTAGCAACCACTGGGCATCCGGAGGATGTGGGGGCTTCGAACTGTGAGGCTAGGGGCGGGCTAGGCCCGGGAGAGGGTTTTCCCCACTTGGCTCCAGTAGGGGTCAAGCCGCAGGCACTTGCGCCAAAGGGGAGCAGAGCCGGGCGCCGCCCGAGCCCCCCAGGACCTCCATTTCCCAATGACGGAGGTAGGAGGCCTCACACCTCCCGCGCGCTGGGGTCAGAAAGCCCGGGAGTGGTCGGTCGGGTGCTGGCGGCTTGGACCCCTGGATCTCAGATCCAGGCCCAGGCCGGTAGCCCACTTACCCTAGGGTCAGTGGTAAACTGCTCACTTGAGCCGGTTTTTAAGTCTGGTCCCATTAGCCTCCTACCCGTTTAAGCAACAGCAAGTTACCTAACTTCTTAGGTCCTCACTTTTCCTAGCTGTAAAACAGATATAATACCTAGGGGTTAAGTGCAGGAACTGTGTAGCCGAAGTGACTAGTTCCAATCCCAGCTAAACTAGTGTGGTCTTGGACAGGCTGCTTGGTATTTCAGTCCTTTAGTTTCCTCATCCGTAAAAATGAAAATAATTATTTCATAGAATTGTGTAAAAATTGAGATGTGAGGGTATCAATAAAAAGGAATAATAGTCATTATCCTGTTCCTTCCCTCCCAGGCTTGGGATTGGGGAGGCAGTAGGAATGGAAATTCACAGACACCCAAGCTTTGGTACCAAGCAGTAGTCCTTGACAGTTCTTGCTTAGTGGGGGATATGTTGTAAACACATACACTCACACACGCGCACACTTTTGTGTGTGCGTGTGTCCTGGGGCTTGAACTCAGGGTCCGGGTGCTCTATTACTCAAGCCACAACTCTACTTCTGCCTTTTTTGTTAATTAATTGGGGATAATTCTTGCAGTCATTTCTGCCTGGTCTGGCTTCAATAATCACAATCCTGAGTAACTAGGACTACAGACATAAGCCACTGGTACCTGGCTATATATAATTCTTTTACTTAATCAGAACTCTACAGGAAAAAGGTTTTTCTTGTAACCTGATTCCTTGACTTCTACACCCACCACAATGGAGACTTTCCTATGGTTTCCATCGGATCTGAACCTGTTCCAGTCCTTGGTTCTGACAATCATTTGCTTAGGTTTAATCCCTTACATACCAGGCCTTGTGCTAGATGCTGAGGTTTCAGTATGGTCAAACACTCAAGTACTCGGGGAACCTGATCTAGCAGAGCAATTTTCTTAATCTTAAATGTGCTTAGGATGGCCTAGGAATCTTGCTAAGATACAAATTCTGGTTCTGTAGGACTGAAATAGGACCTGAGAGTCTACATTTCTTTTTTTATTTTTAGGGAGTGGAGGTGGTACTGACGTTTGGACTCAGGACTTCCACTTGCTAGGCTCTACTATTTGAGTCCCCAGCTCTCTTCTCAGGCAGGGTCTAGCCTTTCCCCGGGGCGGGCATCAGAGAGAGATCTCCCAACTTTTGCCCCCACATAGCTGGGATGACATGCATGAACCACCACATCCCTGCATGAACTGCACTTTGAATAGCAAGTGTAGAGAAGCTTACAAATCAGTGGCGAGGAGGGTGGCTGCGGGACCAAGTTCAGCCTAACTGCCTAGAAACTTGAGGTGGTTACCGCCCCCCTTGCTTGCTGAGGTTCCCTCCCAGGAATCCGACACGTGACGGTCGGACAGACGGCTCAGACTACAGGAGCCCGGGAAGCGCCATGGCTCGGAAGAAGCGGCCCTGCCTTTCTCCCTCCCTGCTGCTGCCCCTTCTGACACTACTGCTGCTGTCCCTGGTAAGATGAAAGAGGGTCGACCCAGCGAGCCGGGTGCAGGGAGCTCAGCACAGATCAGGAGGAAGAGAGGGCGCTATCCAGCAAATAGTCCTCAAAGCCAATTCCACCTCCTCCGCTCTGGTGAGACACTGGCCCTTACTCCAGACTTCTGCTGAGCACCAGCATTCTCTCCCTGCAGGTAGACTCTCGGTCATTCGTAGTAGATCGGCAAAACAACCAATTCCTCCTGGACGGGTTCCCGTTCCGCTACGTGTCTGGCAGTATACACTACTTCCGGATACCCCGGGTGCTTTGGGCAGACCGACTTTTCAAGATGCGACTGTGCGGCCTCAATGCCATACAGTTGTAAGAAGTGCTCACGAGAGCAATGGGGAAGGCGGGCGGGGGGGGGGGGGAGGGGGCGGCTAGGAAAGGAGGCCGGAAAGGAAGATTGCCCAAGTCTGAAAAGGCTTGGCGGGGGGGGGGGGGGGGGGGGGGGGGGGGGAGGGAGGGCAAAGGAAAAGGGAGGCTCAGAACCTCCTTCCAGCTGTTTCCTGGTGATTCCCTTCCATACGTGAGCCCCCAAGCTCTCTGGCATCTCCCCATCTGTGGCCTGTTAACCCCTTCCTTTCTCAGTTATGTGCCCTGGAACTACCATGAGCCAGAGCCTGGGGTGTATAACTTTAATGGGAGTCGTGACCTCATTGCCTTTCTCAATGAGGCAGCTAAAGCCAACCTGTTGGTCATACTGAGACCAGGCCCTTACATCTGTGCAGAGTGGGAAATGGTGAGTGCCTTGGAGAAGGGACAGAAGCATGTGGGGTTTCTAAGTAATTCCTAGTTGCCTACACTTTAGAGCCATGTCTAGCACTATCTTCAACTCCTTCCCCCCCCCCCCTTTTTTTTTTTGCCAGTCCTGGGCATTGGACTCAGGGCCTGAGCACTGTCCTTGGCTTCTTTTTGCTCAAGGCTAGCACTCTGCCACTTGAGCCACAGCGCCACTTCTGGCCATTTTCTATATATGTGGTGCTGGGAAATCAAACCCAGGGTTTTATGTATACCAGGCAAGCACTCTTGCCACTAGGCCATATTCCCAGCCCCTCAACTTCCCTTTTTAACTCCTTCAGTGTACTCCCAAACAAATAATACCTACATTCTTCATTGTTGTCTTTATGCTTTTCTCAAGGGGGGTCTCCCATCCTGGTTGCTACGAAAACCTAAAATTCATCTGAGAACTTCAGATCCAGGTGAGTTGAGACAATAGATTTAACAGAGTATAAAACAAATAATGAAAAGATAGGTCTCGCTGGAAATGTGGCTTAGCAGTACAGTGCTTACCCTGCATACATGAAGCCCTGGGTTCGATTCCTCAGCACCACATAAACATAAAAGTGCAGAAGTGGCGCTGTGGCTCAAGTGGCAGAGTGCTAGCCTTGAGCAAAAAGAAACCAGGGACAGTGCTCAGGCCCTGAGTCCAAGCCCTGGGACTGGCAAAAAATAAAATTAAAAAAATACACAGACACACACACACACACACACACATACAAGGCAAGGGAAAAAGGGGGCTCAGAACCTCCTTCCAATTGTTTCCTGGTGATTCCCTTCAATACTTGACGTGTGTGTGTGTGTGTGTGTCTGTCTGTCTGTGTGTCTGTGTGTCTGTGTGTCTCAGCTGGGGGCCACTGGCTCATGCCTATAATCCTAGCTACTCAGGAGGTTGATAGCTGAGGATTGCAGTTCAAAGCCAGCCTGGGCAGGAAAGCATGTGAGACTCTTTTCTCCAGTTAACCACCAGAAAACCAGAAGTGGAGTTGTGGCTCAAAGTAGTAGACCACTAGCCTTGAGCGTAAAAGCTCAGGGACAGTACCCAGGCCCCGAGTTAAAGCCCCACAACCGACAAAAGGAAAAAAAAAAAAGAAAAAAATGACCAATGTGAAGGGGACAGTACTAACCAAAATAACTACAACATAGACAGCTCATGCACAGAAGTGTCCCCACGAGCTAGCTTGATGATAGGGGGCATGTCAGAAGAAGTGGTCAACTTGGTTACAACTACAAAACTTCAGAGAGAATCTTTGACAGGTTTTCCCTAGCTGGATTGACATTCCACGGAGCCAGAAACCTATAACCAGCTGAATGTACTTCTATAACCAGTGGATAATGTAGAGAGTTACAGATGGCTACATAGTGGTCCTAGGATATCACAGCTATGACACTTGCAGTGGTTGCCAGTACAAGGAAGAAGCACATTTGGGTGGCACAGTGCAGCAGAGATATAGTTCCATCCTGAGTCCAAATGCTAAATAGAATCCTTGGAAGAATGACTGATACATAACAGATTTTCAGGAAAGAAAAGTTTGCCAGGCTTCTTCAGTACAGGGTCAAATCTAGTTATTATGATTATGAAGCTGTTTCCAATTAGGATAATTATGTAAATGATGGAGAACAACCCAGATAGAAATCCTTGGGGATTTGGAAAATCAGAGAGTCCCAGCAAGACAAATTGCTTCACCATGGAAACACAGTCTTCATCATTCATGCTACTCTCAAATATATTTGTGATGTGCTACACAGGTTTCATCCTCTTATTTTTCATTTCCCCTTCCCTTTCCAAGTAGTCTCTTAGCTTGATTCATGTTCTCTGTTTAACTGTCCTAAGTAATTAGTAATGTGACCTTTAATACTATTTTAGTCTGGATGTGAAGAATGGATCAAAGGGAGCAAGGGTGAAGAAATGAATCAATATTATTACTGTAGTTGAGATCAGAGATGACAGTGCCTGGACCAAGATGGTGGTTGTAGAAATGGAAAGAGAGCAGAATTAAGATAAAGGTTTGGAGATGAAGATCACCAGGACTTGTTGATACATTCTGACTGAAAAGGGACAGATAGGGCTGGCATGAGTAAGAAAAGAATCAAGTTTCTGGCCAGTCAAGATGGTGGTGCCGTTTACTGACCCTGTTAAAGGAGACTATGGGTGCAGATAAACAATTTAGCTTTATGCCACTTACTGTGAGCTGACTATGAAATACACTTAAAATTATGGGATATTAATGGAATTCTAACATGGAGTCTCTTTTGCTAAGAAACTCCAGCAGTTTGGTGGTCTACCTTGTGAAATCCGTACTGGCATCCTCCTCCTGATCACTCTGTCCTTTAAAATGCACTTTTCTCATGTCATGATGCCTCACTTTCTTGGTCCCTAGCCCTTCAATCTTTCTGACTACTGACCTCAATCTCCTAAGGGATCTTTCCATTTTCCTTTCCTCTAAATGCTAGAGTATATCAGCACTCAGTCCTTAGATGCTTCTCTTTTCTGTCCTCATTCCCTAAGTGATCATATCCATTTACATGAAAGAATTAAAAATCCATCTAATAGCTAATGATCTTGTAATCCATATTTCTGTAGCAAGGATCTTTCTCATGATTTACACATATATGGCCAACTATTCTGTTATTTTTCCATTTAGACAAATAAAAGGTATAATCATACTAAGTTTCTACTATTAACTCCAAATTCTGCTATTCGTACAATCTCATCTCAGTTTATGACAACTCTGTTTTCTGATTGAGCTGCTAAAACACTATGGTATAATTCTTCATGCATGTCTTCCTTACATCCTGTTTTCAGACCATCAGAAAATTCTGTCAGCTTTACCCCCAGCAACAGTGAGTTAACCACTTTTGTTGTTGTTTAGTGCCGGTACTGGGGTTTGAATTCTGAGCCTAAGCATTCTCTCTGGTCTTTTGTTTTTTGTTCTTCTCAAGGCTGGCACTCTATCACTTAAGACACACCTCCATTTCTGGCTTTTTGCTGGTTAATTGGAGATAAGTCTTATATTTTGATCTGCCCAGGCTGGCTCCAAATTTCCATTCTCAGATCTCAGCCTCCTGAATAGTTAGATTATAAGTATGAGCTACTGGTGCCTAAATTTAAGTTCCCTCACTTCACCCTTTTATTCTTCCTTCCTTGCCTTATTTTCCTCGGCACTATTTTGTTTGTCCTTCCACCTTTACTTCCTTCCTTTTCCTTTCTTTCTCTTTTGACAGGCTCTCACTATGTAGCTTAGTTTGGCCCTGATCTGTAAATCTTCCTTGTCTTAGTTTCCTCTGTGCTGCTATTACAGGCATGTACTTCTGTGCCTGGCTATCTATTATCCAACATGGACTGAGGATTGAGCCTGAGGCTCCAAGCTCACTAGGTATTTAAATCATGTTCTAGCCCCTGAGTTGTTTAATTTATTGTCTACCTCCACATCTAGAAATTCCACTAGGGTAGAGGGCTTTTTTTTTTCTTTTTCTATTTTGCCTCTGTATGTCCCTGATGCCTAGAACATCGCTTGGCTACAAGGTTAGTATCCATAAATATTGGCTAAATGAATGAATGAATGTGCTCCATCACATGCTTACAACACAAGCAATACAACATATTACATAATAAATATGACACATTACATACACCATAATAAAACAAAGTCAAAAAGAATGAAATGGTCTAAGAATTGAAAAATGTCCTCTAAAACATCTCATTGAATCCACCCTTAAAAGCACTGATAGGCGGGCTGGGGATATGGCCCAGTGGCAAGAGAGCTTGTCTCGTATACATGAGGCCCTGGGTTCGATTCCCCAGCACCACATATACAGAAAACGGCCACAAGTGGCGCTGTGGCTCAAGTGGCAGAGTGCTAGCCTTGAGCTAAAGGAAGCCAGGGACAGTGCTCAGGCCCTGAGTCCAAGGCCCAGGACTGGCCAAAAAAAAAAAAAAAAAAAAAAAAAAAAAAAGCACTGATAGGCAAAGGAAAGAAAATATATGAATATTTTCAAGATGAATCACAAAAGTGGCAAGTAGGAGATAGAATTGAACACATGATACCTGCTATAACAATCTTTTAATTGCTGACTTAAATTTCCAGGACTTTACATAATAATGGCCCTATATCATGTTTCTAACCTTTTCTACATGCATTTTTAAAAATTAAATTGCGGGCTGGGAATATGGCCTAGTGGCAAGAGTGCTTGTCTCAAATACATGAAGCCCTGGGTTCGATTCCTCAGCACCACATATATAGAAAACGGCCAGAAGTGGTGCTGTGGCTCAAGTGGCAGAGTGCTAGCCTTGAGCAAAAAGAAGCCAGGGACAGTGCTCAGGCCCTGAGTCCAAGCCCCAGGACTGGCAAAAAATAAATAAATTAATTAATTAATTAAAAAAAAAGAAGCCAGCGACAGTGCTCAGGCCCTGAGTTCATGGCCCAGGACTGGCAAAAAAAAAAAAAAATGTATTAACAAGGTGATGTACAGAGGGGGTACAGTTACATAATAAGGTAGTACATTTCTTTTCATATTTATTACATCCTCTTTCCCTTCCCTAGTTCAGGTAAGCATATATAGAATATCCAGTGTACCAAAATCATATACAGTAACCACATGGGGTATTCCAAAGGAAGTTCTCCTAGTACATTAAACATAACGACAACAGTAAAATCCTCCTGTTTCCTTCTCTTGGAGTTCATTTTGCTTAGCCTCATCTTATATAATCATATGTACATAGCTTTTGAGCTATTGTGAGCCTCTGCTAGGTCTATCCTAGACCTTTTTATGTTTGTTTAGTAATTGTTTGGTTTTAGATACATAATGTAAAGTTGATGACCCAAACATGTGGAAATATCATTTGAAAAGAAGTTTGTTATTTTATAGACCTGATCGCTACTGTTCTCTCCCCTCCCCGCCCCCGTCCCCAACAATCAAATATCAAGGAGATCATGCACCTTTGTTCTCTGTGTTCTAGGCCTGTCTCGCTCAACATTATTTGTTCAAGATCTGACCATTTCTCTGCAGATACCACTATTTTATCATTTCTAATCGCTATCTACATGCATTTTTAAGTTCTGATTCCACTGGCACATAAATTTCCAAATGTTTAGGGTTTTGAGTTTCTTCTAAGAGTCACTTTCACAGATTTAGTTATAGAGAAGGGATAGAAGCTGTAGCCAAGAGTAAGGGCAGCACTGAATAGCAAGGATGCTGGGGGCAAGGTTGCAGAGGTGGCCATGGCCCCTAATGAGCAGACCTCTGTGCCTTCTTTTAGACTTCCTTTCTGCAGTGGACTCCTGGTTCAAGGTCCTGCTACCCAAGATATATCCATTCCTCTACCACAATGGGGGCAACATCATTAGCATTCAGGTACAGGTGGGAAACTGACTGGGCAAGGGGAAAGATGTACAAGGGGTCCTTAACCATTTCTACCTCATACCTGGGCTCCTCTTTCCTTTTCCTTGAAAGGTGGAGAATGAGTATGGTAGCTACAGGGCCTGCGATTACAACTACATGAGACACTTGGCTGGACTTTTCCGTTCACTACTGGGAGACAAGATTTTGCTCTTCACCACAGATGGGCCTGAAGGACTCAAATGTGGTTCCCTCGAGGGACTCTATACTACTGTAGATTTTGGACCAGGTCTTCTAAACAAGGGTTAGGAGAGGAGTCTGGGGAAGAAAACACCTATTCGGTGATATTTATCTTTTTACCTTTACCTTTTTTCGGCAGCTGACAACATGACCAGAATCTTTACCCGGCTTCGGAAGTATGAACCCCATGGGCCATTGGTAAGGGATCAGATGGGAGGAGAATCAAAGGAAGAGTCTGGTGGGAATTTGTCCAGCCTGATGTCCACCTCACTCATGGCTCCTTTCTCTTCACGTTCTAGGTGAACTCTGAGTACTACACAGGTTGGCTGGACTACTGGGGCCAGAACCACTCCACACGGTCAATTTCATCTGTAACTAAAGGACTAGAAAACATGCTCAAGTTGGGAGCCAGTGTGAACATGTAACTGGAGACACAATATGAATCTATTACAGGGAGCTGGGTATAAAAGTTAAGATTCGAGCCAGGCGCTGGTGGCTCATGCCTGTAATCCTAGCTACTCAGGAGGCTGAGATCAGAGAATAGCGGTTCACAGTCAGCCTGGGCAGGAAAGTCCATGAGACTCTTTTATCTTAGCTCAAAGTAGTAGAGTGCTTAGCCTTGAGCAAAAGAGCTCAGGGACAGCACCAAGGCCCTGAACTCAAGTCCCACAAGCGACAAAAACAAGAAAAGAAGATTCAGAGTACTTAGTGGTAGAGTGCTTGCCTAGCATGCATGAAGCCCTGGATTCGGTTCCTTAGTACCACATAAACAGAAAAAGTCAGAAGTGGCAGTGTGGCTCAAGTGGTAGAGTGCTAGCCTTGAGCAAAAAGAAGCCAGGGACAGTGCTCAGGCTCTGAGTTCAAACCCCAGGACTAGCCAAAAAAAAAAAATTTCAAAAGTCAGCTTTTCTCTTTCCTTCTCACCTTCTCCCATTTCAGGTACATGTTTCATGGAGGTACCAACTTTGGATATTGGAATGGTAAGTACAAGTGGTCCCTGGGGCAGAAGTGGGGAGGTGACAAGGAAATAGTACCTATTAGAAGCTGGGCACAGCCCCCACTGAGGGGAAAATTCCTTGCATAAGGTTGTTTACCAAGTGAGATGAGTTAATTAAAATTGGTTCAACCCCAGGTGCTGATGACAAGGGACGCTTCCTTCCCATTACTACCAGCTATGACTACGATGCACCCATATCTGAAGCAGGAGACCCCACATCTAAATTTTTCGCTATTCGAAATGTCATCAGCAAGGTGCCCTTTTATTTATTTGGAAGAAAGTAGTGCCCACATTGTAAAAGGATCCTATAAACTGGTGGTGGTGGTTGTCTGGGCCACAGAGCCCTCCGTGGACCACTCTCAAGGGGAATGCCTGCAAAAACTACAGGGTTTTCATGACCCCCTGAAGCCCTTCTCTGGGTCCCAGGTTCAGAACCTTCTAGGGCCTTGGAATATAGGGGTTATCTCTGGTTTCACTACTGGCTCCTGAGAGAATTTGGGCTCAGTTCCAGGAAGTTCCCTTGGGACCTTTACCTCCTCCTGGCCCCAAGATGATGCTTAGACCTTTGACTCTGCACTTGGTAAGTACCTCCCCATTTTTAGCTTCTCTTTATTTCCTAAATTGCCGATCCTGTCTTGCCCTCTTACCTAGAAGATTCCCTTAGATCCTGATTATTGTCCCTTATTCTAATAGGATGGGAATTTGCTGGCTTTCCTAGACTTTCTCTGCCCCAAGGGACCCATCAACTCATTATTCCCACAGACATTTGAGGCTCTCAAGCAGGTAAGGGATAAACTCAGGTAGAATGGCAGATGTCCCCTCAACAGCTTTAGTCCAACGTGTCATCTAGCTATTAATCTTACCCACATGTCCCTCCTTACCCTCAGTCCATCTTAGTCATTCTTCCATATACATCCAGGACCATGGCTTTGTGTTGTATCGGACCTATCTGCCTCACACGATTTCTGAACCAACACCATTCTGGGTGCCAAATAATGGAGTCCATGATCGTGCCTATGTGATCTTGGATGGGGTAAGATCATAAGTCCAGGCTACCCTGCGAACCTGGACTTCCTCTTTTCCCCAGCACCAGTGGCCTTTAGTTCTCCATCTCCATCCTTTCCTACCTGCCTACTCATATCTGTAGAATGTCTTGGGTGATTAGCTGGAATGAAGGAAGGGTTTGATTAGGGATAGAGTTCTAGAATGGATGGTGAATGACTGACAGATGACTACATCCCTGCCTTCCAAGTTACATGTTCTAATGTGGCTTCTTCTGCAGTGACCAAGAGCTAGAGATGCCAAATCTTTTGTTTCATAGGATCTATCTCTTAATCCCAGGTGTTCCAGGGTGTTCTGGAACGAAATATAAAACGTCACCTAGTTTTGACTGCAAAAGAAGGTGTTAAACTGGATATCTTGCTGGAGAACATGGGAAGGCTGAGTTTTGGGTCTAACCATAGCGACTTTAAGGTGAGACGGCTTTTCATAGTTCTTCCCCCTGTACTCTTATTGACCAACTCCCTTGGAAAGACGGGGGCTTAATGGAAGATAAACTAGAGTCATGTCCATAGGAGTTGGATAGTGTAGTGGCTGTGGGGGCTTAGACATGGCCAGTTACATTCCAGAACTTTATTAGAGATGGTAAACTTAGTGAATGATAACTTTTTATTTGATCCCTGCAGGGCCTATTAGAGCCACCAATTCTGGGGCAAACAATCCTTACTGATTGGATGATGTACCCTCTGAAAATTGATAAGCTTGTAAAGTGGTGGTTTCCCCTCAACTTGCTGAAAAGAAGACAGTCGGAAGCTCCCTCTGGCCCTACCTTCTATTCTACAACATTCCCAATTTTAGGCTCATCTGGGGACACATTTTTATATTTACCTGGATGGACCAAGGTATTGCTAATGGTGGTAGTTGGTGTGTGTGTGTGGGGGGGGTAATCACTATAGGAAGAATAGAAATTATTCCTGTGATTCACACCCTCAAGAGGGATGATTCTACCCCCTGGGAAGCTGATTCTTTCTTTTTCCCACCTCCTCCCCCTCCTAGGGCCAAGTCTGGATCAATGGGTTTAACCTGGGCCGGTATTGGACAAAGCGGGGCCCACAACAAACACTGTACGTGCCAAGACTTCTCCTGTTGCCTAGGGGAGCTATCAACAAAATCACAGTGCTGGAGCTAGAAAATGTGCCATCCAAGCCTCAAGTCCAATTTTTGGATAGTCCTATCCTCAACAGCACCTCATATAGGTCATACATCTATTCCTTCTCAGACCCACAAAGTGCGTATGAACCAATTAAATTAAGTGGGCACTGAAGAAAGGTAACCCTTAAACCTAGGACATGGAGTGGACAAGATTCGTTGGTGTTCGTCATGGCAATCACAAGTAACCAAAGGTGAGAATGACTCTGAATATGAGTACAAGTTCAGTTTCCTTGCCAAACTTTATTGTGATTAAAGTTCCACAGTACCAGCTCCGCACACTTCCATGGCCATGTCTTTGCCCTAGTTCCTGAGTGTCTCTCATCCTAGTCTTCAAAAATATTCTCTGGCTCCATAGGGAAAAAAACCTAGGGCTTGTGTGAGCATGCCAATTTGGGGTCTACAGTTGACTCCATGTGGAACTGTAAGAGTTCAGGAAGAAGGCTTCCCTGCCCGATTTCGATGATCCCGGAGGCAGCGTGTAGAGCAAAAAGAGAAGTCGAGGTAGTGAAAAGGAACAAGTCCTTGGAGTGATGCCCCACAACTCCAGCAGCGTCTGAACAAGAGGAAGAAAGTTGACTGGACAGGTACCCCAGAAACTTTCCAATGTAAGCTCTCCCCAGCCCATAAAGGTTCCATAGTAGCTTAAATCCCTTTAATAACCTTTTTAAGTACCATGTAGGCACTCATTCCACTTGCCCAAAATGGTCCTTACAACATTGTCATCCACCCTTTCATTCATCTGCTGACCCCATACCCAGCACTGATGACCGCAGAGTCAGGGATCGGAGGGCTAGGGGCTCCCAACTGGGCAGCAAGTCGACGTTCTGCAGCCAGAGCTCTCTAGGAAACAGAAGTTGTATGAAGGATCGGGCCCAGTCCCCAGTGTGCTTAAGAAGCTGCAGCTACATTCTTGGGAAGGGATGAACGCTCCAAAGAAGCCACACTGTAGAGCCTGGAGCCTCACCTTCTCTCGGTCACTGAGGCTAGCGAATCGCCGCTGCTCTTCTCGTTCCCGCTCCTCCTGCTCTTGCTGCTTTCGTTGCTGCTCCTCTCGCTGTCGCCGGGCTGCCTTCTGCTTTCTTTTCCGTGTAGCCTGCTGTGCCTCCATTTCTGAGGTCAGAGGCCCTGGCACCTAGAAGATTTGCAAAAAAATATAAAGATTCACATAAGCTATCTTTTGCAAAACTGCAGGGAAACAGAAAGGACCTGCTGACTTCCCATTCCAGTTTTTTTTTTTTTTCTTTTTCCTTTTCCAACTTACCTGAGCCTTGTTGTAGTCATAGGCATCTGGATTCTTCTCCATGAACCTTCGGAATTCATTACGTGTTGATCTGTCAGCTGCCACAGTATAAGGTGGCTGAGCCTGGGAGTCTCTAAGTGCAAAAACCCCCAATTGAGTTCAGCTTTCTCCCTGTCTTTCCCAACATCACCCAAACAAACCAAGGAAACACAGGCAATGCCAAAATGAGTCACCACATGGCTATATTCTCATACCCAAACTGACTCTGGATAGAGACCTACCTCACAGTGGGGTCAGCACCTGCCTCCAACAGCAGACGAACTACTGAGCCTCTTCCAGCTGCCGATGCTGCATGAAGGAGAGTAAAGCCACCGGCGCCCAAGGGAGCATTAAGCAGAGACGTGACTCTTGTGTCTTCAGGCCCAGCAGCTAACTGAACTTTCAGCACTCCGATGTCTCCAGCTCGACAAGCAGCTAGAAGCACATCCCAGAGCTCAGGCTGACCAGGGGCTTTGGCTTCATCAACCAAGGGGGTTGCAACCACTTGGACTGACTGCGAGGAAGGTTCATCTTCTGGAGGTTGCTGAAGTGCCCCAGCTTCCTGGTTTTGACTTCTCTTCTTAGTCCTTTTTCTCCTCCGCTTAGGCAATACTTCATACTCACGAAGACTCAAGGTCTCTAGTGTCAATTCCACTAACTCCAGCTCCACCGGGGAGCCATCTTCTTCCTCTGATGCTGAATCTGGGGGGGCAGGGGGGAATGACTTATTAGGACCCATTTAAGTAATATGCAGAAGATGGAAAGATGCGGGCTTCCCCAGAAGCATTCCTGTATATAAAGAGATAATCCAGATCATCTTGAAATGCAATTGTTTTTATTTTATCCTTGGACTCTTCCCTGCTAGCAGCCTTAGGATGGAACAGAGTAATGGAAAGCAACCTTTAGCTCCAAACCACAGCATCAAATCAGACACATACAATGTGAGAATGATGCGATATATTCAAACATCAACTCCAGTGATATGACTTTCCTACGTGCTACAGATACATCCATGGACAAAAGAAATAGATCTGGAAATGTCACTAAAGATTTCTCAGTTGTTGGGTGTGGTGGCACGAATCCCCATACTTTGGAGTTGGAGATGAGTGGGGGAGACTGAGGCCAGCCTAGATTATACAGTAAGACCCCACCTCAAACAGACACACCGGGTGCCAGTGGCTCACGCCTGTAATCCTAGCTACTGAGGAGGCTGAGATCTGGGGATGGTTCATAGCCCAAGCAGGAAAGTGAGACTCTTACCTCCAATTAACCACCAGAAAACGAAGTGGTACTATGGCTCAAGTGGAAGAGCACTAGCCTTGAGCTGAAGAGCTCAGGGACAGTGCCTGCCCAGGCCGAGAGTTCAAGCCCCACAACAGACAAAAAAATCCCACAAAAACAAAAACAAAACCCCACTAGTCACTGTATTTTCAGGATAGACACCCATATGGATTTGACAATTGCCAGCTGGTGCTCAAGCCCTATTGGGTGATCCTTCATTTTGCCTAAGTTCCTTACTTTCATCATTGGGGACACTGTTTCTTTCATCCTTGGTAGCTTTCTGCTTCTCTTTCACAGTCTTCCAGTATGTCTGAGGTGAATACAATCTGGCCGTCTCTCGAGGGTCTTCTCCTGCCATAAAACAAAAGATCTTTCTCCAGCTTAGCTGAGGAGAATTTAAAGCAGGTTTTTCTCAATGAAAATGTAACCAGGCTGCCATCCTAAGGTTAGAAGACCCTCTGGTTACACACTTGAGAATTGGAAGGCCTAGAAGTCCAGGGATCTGGATCAGAGGCTCACCATAGACCTGCAGGGTGGTCAACTTGTTGAGCACACGCTGGAGCTCTCGGAAGGTGGGTCTGCGAGTAGTGAGAGGGATATCCCAAAGTCGGGGATCCTCCCTTTGCAGGGGTGCTCCATGGCCTCCAAAGAACAAGGACCGGCCAGAGCGGGGAGCCCGAAGCAAAATCGTTCCAGCCTCCCCCAGGGCCTTAGCCCAGTTAGGCTCTGCCAACAGGTCACGAACATCCTAGGAAAGAAGGTCACTCCACTTGAATCATCTTCACTTACTATTTAAAAATATATAAGGGGCTGGGAATATGGCTTAGTGGTAGAATGCTCGCCTTGCATGCATGAAGCCCTGGGAGTTCGATTCCTCAGCACCACATAAACAGAAAAAGCTGGAAGTGGCACCGTGGCTCAAATGGTAGAGTTCTAGCCTTGAGCAAAAAAGCCAGGGACAGTGCTCAGGCCTTCCCAGGACTGGCCAAAATAAATAAATAAATATATATATGTATATATATAGTGTATATATATATATACACACACAAGCCAGTAACTGTGTGACAGTAGCACTGGTGACTCATGTCTGCAATCATAGCTATTCAGAAGGCTGAGATTTGAGGATTGCTTATTCAAAGCTAGGGCTTTTAGCAAACAAATCTGAAAGGCCTGTGTCTCCAATTAACCAGTAAAAAAGCTCAAAGGGGAGGTGGGGCTCAAGTAGTAGAGGGCCAACCTATAGTGAAGAAGCTATGGGAGGGCATGAAAGACTAACTCAAGCTCCAGTACTGGCACAAAATAAAATAGAAATATCCCAATAAATGTGCCAAGAGTGGGAAAAAGGATGACAAAGATTGGATGACAAAGGAGAAAGATTGAGATCTCCAATCTACTTATGCTACCCATGTTAATTTCGTTACTACTGTGTCTAATGAACATGGGGAAGATAAAGGAGTCCAAACCACCCTATTGTAACAATGCGTTGAGAGGCAAAGAAGTTCTTAGAGCAAGTAAGATGTGGGAGGCAGTATAACTTACCTTACATAGTGTGGCTTCATTGTAACGCCTCAGGCTGGCTCCAGCAGAGCGTGATGCCCTGCCTCGAGCATCCTGGAGCCCCTGGGCTGTGCCGCGCTTGGCCCGCACAGTATAGCGGTGAAAGGTTTTGTGTGTCACCACTTCTCTTCTGTAGACAGCAAAGACTCAGTACTGGACACAAGGTGCTCCCAGGCTAATGGAATCTATTCCATCCTTATCCCACACAGCGCCCTCTCACCCTTGAAAAACAGCACCAGCAAAGTGTCCAGCTGCAGCCATGAGCACCACGCAACGTTTGGGACCTCCATTTTTGCAGGTTCTGTAGTAGCAGTTCTGCTTCCTCTGGGGAAACCTACATGACAGAGATGTAGCAGGAACATTCTAGCTGATGCATCTGACAGAAGCAAGAAACCAAGCACCAATGTTGTATTTCACATACATTTTCTTACTTATTACAACCACCTTAAGCCTTGTTTCCATTTTACAAAGAAGGAAATTTGAAGCTTGAAGAGACAGTTGTAGAAGATCAAATGGTAGAACCACTTCAAACCAAGACTGGTTTGTCCCCCCAAACTTGATCCCATCAAACCTTTCAAGATTTAAGCTAGTTTCTGGCCAAGATTGTCTGTCAGGTGTGATAACCACACTGAGAAGGAAGAAGTGAGACATGGGGACTGGCTAAAGAGTAATCTTAGGCTGAGTATACAAAAAAGTAGGACTGATCAAATAGCCTGTGCAGTCACTTGCCTGATGAGGGCCTAGAACACATCGATAGGCATAAAGAAACTGGCCCTGGGCATTTTGGAAGAGAACTCTACTGGGGTAGAAGCCCCTGGGTTGATTGGGCTTTTCGAGTTCAGTTTTCTCCTCGCCCAGTGTCTGCAAGTCCTCTTCACTGGCTGAGTCTGAGTCTTCTGATCCTGAGATGCTAGAAAGATCTCCTGAAGACAGACAACATGGGACATACAAGTTTAGTACCTTTCTCCACACCCCTTAAGGTCTGCTCCCATACAGGCTCTCCCAACAGGCATCACCTGTGGAGCTCTGCTTTTCAAAGTCCAAAGCAGACAGGAGAGACTTGTTCTTCAGACGCTGTTTTAAGTTAAAACGATGCCAGTCAAGCTTATAATGTTCTCTCTGGTACAAAAACAAAACAAAACAAAACAAAACAAAGGTAGAAGGCAGAAATATGTCCCAGCCTGGCCCTGAATACTAGCCAAGACAAGTCACAGAACCTCAGGAAGTATGACTAAATAGTATCCGTTGAATTAGTCAAATATGTCCTTTATGAATTTAAGGCAAATCACAATTCTACCTCTTCCTACACACCATTATACTTTTTTTTGGGGGGGGGGGAAGGAAGGGCAAGTAGTCCTGAGGCTTGAACTCAGAGCATGGGCACTGTCCCTCAGCTTCTTTGGCTTAAGGCTAGCACTCTACCACTTGAGCCACAGCACCACATCTGGCTTTTGCTTAGTAGTTTGTTGGAGATAAGAGTCTCAACAGACTTTCTTGCCTGGCTGGCTTAGATCTGCAATCCTAAAGTCTCAGCCTTTGAGTAATCTAAGATTATAAGAACGAGCCACCACCACTTGGCATCATTATACTTTTGCTTCTAATATCTAGCCTTACATCCTTGCTTTTTTTAAGTTTTAAATTTTATTTTTTACCTGTTCCTGGTAGTTCTGGAAGGTCTGGTCACAGGCTGAACAAGAAAATTTCTCTGAAATATCCAGAGGACCCTGAAGTACTTTTCTTTCTGTGCTTGCTCTCTCCCCTGAACCTAAATAAGAGAAGAGTAATTGGAGGTGGAAAAGGAGCTCAAATCCACAATGCCTATGGCTATATTTAGTATCTACAAAGAAGTGAAGGATAAGAATGACTGAGAATGACCTTGCCTTCAAGGCGTTTACACTTCATCCTTAAATAACTGCAATCACTTAACAAATGTTTCTGAAAAAATGCATGTAAAATGAACACAAGCCAATTGTATATTTAAACTAGCCAAATGGATTGTCTTAGAAGAATCTTCCTTGAGCAAAAGGAAGCCAGAGACAGTGCTCAAGCCCTGAGTACAAGCCCCAGGACTGGCAAAATAAATAAATAATAAAGCTTACAGTTCCAATCACAGTGAGCAGTTAATCTAAACTGAAAGCCAAGTGGGCTGGGGATATGGCCTAGTGGCAAGAGTGCTTGTCTGGTATACATGAGGCCCTGTTCAATTCCCCAGCACCACATATATAGAAAATGGCCAGAAGTGGCGCTGTGGCTCAAGTGGCAGAGTGCTAGCCTTGAGCAAAAAGAAGCCAGGGACAGTGCTCAGGCCCTGAGTCCAAGCCCCAGGACTGGCCAAAAATAAATAAATAAATAAACTGAAAGCCAAGAACGGTCAAAGGCAAAGTTATTAAAAAAAAAAAAAAAGAAAATATCAAGCACAGATTATTCTATACCAGGCCAAAAAAAAAAAAAAAAAAAGGAATGATTTGAGGAAGTAGCACAAGTGGTAGCACGCTAGCCTTGACCAAAAAGGAGCTCAGGGACAGTGCCAAAGCCGAGTTCGAGCCCTAGGACCGGCAAAAAATAATAATTAAAAACAAAAAAAGGTGAAGGAATGATTTGACTGAAGTCCGGTTACATTTTGAATATATCTAATTACTCGAGTATTTTTGAAGGCGGTGGTGGTCATGTGACCGGATACAGACAATACGCCAAAAGAGTCGTTTGGAGGCAGCACGTGTGTACGTCTGAATTTAGGACAAATCGCATTCAACAGAAACCACTCCTAAGCAAAGGAAGTCAGTAAAAGTTCCCACGAGCTTCGCGACCTTCCTCTTGAGTCCACCCCCAAACCTCCCGCATACCTGGAGAGCCAGTGCACGGAGCCCGATCTCGGGGCTCCCCCGGAACCTGGCTCACTAGGCTGAGGCCCCGAAGGACGGGCGCATCCACGCTGAGATCAAACAGGGAGACGCACGTAGGAGCCGGAGCCGGAGCTGAAGGGGGTGACATGGCTGGACGGAAGTGATTTAAAAAGCAGCTCTGGGAGCAGAAAGAGGGGAAGACACGGGAGATCCTACTGCCATGTCTGTCTGCCTGCCTCGGTGGCTCTCCGGCCGCCAGGCCGCGGGGCCTTCAACCGCATAACCCCGCCCGTGCACCCAGAAGCCGAACCCAACGTGCCGGGAGTCAAGCGGCCTCCACGCCCACAGTTCCACAGCCGAATTCCCGCAACACAACAATCTCGTCACTACGGAGGCACAAAGAGGACAAACCGCGGCGCCCGCGCCTCGGCCCCGCCCTACTCAAAGCACACCATTGGTCCTCTGGCTCCCAAGACCCGCCTCAAGCGCTTCGTCCCACCCCCTGGGTCGAGCATTGGCCAGTGTGTCTCCACCCCCTACGCTCATTGGTAAGGCAGCTGCGGCGACAGTGAGTGGCAGGCGCCAGGCCTAGCGCTCCGAGGACCGGCCGAGCCGAGCGGAACCGACCGAGTCTCTTGGAATCGCCCGGGTCAGGGTTCCTGAGGTGACACGCGAGACTGGTTATTGGAACCCTTTAAGCCCAGGCCGGACCTAGCCGGGGGTGTCCACGGAGCCCCAAGTGAGCTCGCAGCGCGTAACAGGGGCGGGGGAGGGGGGGAAGGGGCGTCGCAGGAGGGCTCGGGGGCGCGCATCCGGAATGTTTTGATAGCGGGCGCGCGCGAGCGACCGGGGACGCGCTCTGGCGGCCCGGGCGCGAGCGCGAGGTTATCGCTGTTGGAGCCGAGCCCTTGGCCTGGGGCCGGGCGACCCTGGGGTGCTCTGTGCTCGGGTCCCAGTGGCTGGGTGTAGGGAGGCAACTCAGCCCACTAGGGTTATCAGCTATAGGTCTGGCTTGACTTCTCCAACATCCGCAAGAACCCTCCTCCCCCCCCCCCCCCAAGCCCAGGCCCTACCTACTGGGGATACATGGGCCCAGCTCGACACTGACCCAATGCGCGGTGAGTTCCCTGAGGGACAGAGCTCCCACCGACTCCCCAGGAATCCCACTGGGGCCAGGCGGGGCCAATATCCACCGTCCCCGGGGTCTGCAATGCTTGGGTGAGTACCTCCTTGACCCTGCCTGGCTCCAGGGACCTAGGGAACCCACAGATTCCCACAGGATCTGGCTACATTGGCCAAGACCAATGCCTGTCTGCTAGGTCTTCTGTGTTAGGAAGCAGGTTGAAGGGACTACCCAGAAAGATCTTCAGAAAAGGTTCTTATTAGGTGTGTTGTGGACCCTGAGAGGCATGTCTGAGTTCTGAAGCGGAGATTTGCAATGGGGAGATAGTTCCGAGGGCTTGTGGCCTGTACTAACTCCATGTCCACAGGGTCAGTTAAGTTCCTCCTTGGTATTCTAGAGGGGAATGAGTGGCCCCTGATAGTACAGTCGTAGTCTGTAAGGGTACTCTTCCCCCCCGTAGTCTCCCTGCCCTCCTCTTAGTGGTGAGTGGATGGGTGGGAGGGTTGGATTCTTTTCTCTCACACCCCTCCCCTCCTCTTTGGGGCCTGACACCTTTTCCTCCAGCAGCTGTCCAGCCAGGGCATCCAGGACTGGAGTGGAGCAGACACTGTCCATGGAGCTGGTAGGGCCATGTGCTTATCTCAAACATTTTTTACAAAATGCTTCCAAACTACTAGTCTCTGGGGAGAGCAGGCTTTCCAGAAGGGACAGGGGAGGGACATGCAAAGAGAAAATGGAACAGCTCACCCCCCTGCCAAAGAGACATATTGTCACTTCAGGCCAGGGAGACGTGACTAGATACCCAGTAGAGACTCTGGGAATGGAGTTTGGACCTCCTCAAGCTTACTGCTCACTTTGGGTTATTACTCCTGCTCTCCCTTGAAGCCAAGGAGCCTGGTGATGGAAATAAAGCCCAAGTATTCTTTCTCACTTCTTCTGGCCTGGTCAGCAGGGCAGCAGGTAAGCAGCACCTGGATCTGATCCAGAGCCTCTTCTTTCTCCTCACTGGCAGGTGGACGCAGTGGACAGGGGGAGGTGGTGATGGCGCAGTTTGACACTGAATACCAGCGCCTTGAGGCCTCCTACAGTGATTCACCCCCAGGAGAGGAAGACCTGTTGGTGCATGTCGCTGAGGGGAGCAAGTGTGAGTTCTTGAATGTGACAGCCAGAGCTGGGGTAGGTGGTGGACTAATGAAGGAGCAATGGGCTTTGGTTCTTTGGGGGCTCTGATATCTCTGTTCTTGTATCCACAGCACCTTGGCACCACATCGAAAACCTTGACCTCTTTTTCTCTCGAATATCCTTTGTGTCTCTGTGTTGTAGCTCTGGGGGTACTTAGCTCCTCTCTGGGCCAGGTCCCTAATGGGAAGTTGACATGGGGTCATTTTTAATCCCTGGGAAGGGAAATGAAGCTCATCCTGGGGCTGAAGGAAACTAGTGAAATAATGATTGTTAAAAAATAATGATAACCTTGCATTTACTGAGAGCTTTATGTTCTTTGTGGTGGTAGTTTATAAGGAACTTTTGTAAGGGTAATCTTCCTTCCCAGTAAGAATTGTAATAATAATTGTAGTAATTAATGCCTCTCACTTATTCTTTGTCAGTTTTGTGTTAAATACTTTGTACGCATTTTCTTAACCCTAATACTGCTATGAGACGGGTGTAGCTAATCCTAATTTACCACAGTAGGCAAAACCTTAGAGAGTGAGGCGAAGGTGTGGCTCAAGTGGTAGAGTACCAGCCAGAGACCCTGAATTCAAGCTCCAAGTCCTGACACAAAAACAAAAATAAAACAAAAGCTAAAAACCTTAGAGAGGTTAATTAACTTACTTAAAACTATGTTCTAGAAAGCCACAGAGCCATTACTTAAACTTAGATGTGTGACATAAAAATCTCTGCCCTTGGCTCCTGATTGTTATCTTTACTCTGTGTGTGTGTGTGTGTGTGTGTGTGTGTGTGTGTGTGTGTGTGTGTTGGTACCAAGGCTTGAATGCTGGTCTAGTGCTCTTACTCAGCTTTTTCACTCATAGCTGGCACTCTCCCACTTGAACTTTTTTTCCTGATTAATAGGAGATAAAAGTCTGTCCAGAATGACCGAACGAACCATCAGCCTCAGATATCAGCCTTTTGAGTAGGTAGTATTATAGGCATGAGCCACCAGTGCTCAGCACTATTTTTTCTTAACACTTATACGTTTATAATCTACACCAGAAGAATGGCTTCACATGTATGCTCATTGGGGAGATCTTTGAGCTCATGTAAGTGTACAAACAGATGGGTGTTGGAGTGAAGGAATAAATCTCTTTCTTTCCTTTACTTATACTCCCCACCTGCCAATGCAACTCAGTTCTGGGCTCAAACTTCTGCAGACTTTTTTTTTTTTTTTACAAGTCCTGGGGCTTGAACTCAGGGCCTGAGCACTGTCCCTGGCTTCTTTTTGCTCAAGGCTAGCACTCTACCACTTGAGCCATGGCACTATTCCTGGCTTTTTATATATATATATATATATATGGTGCTGAGGAATCAAACCCAGGGCTCCATGTATATGAAGCAAGCACTCTACCACTGGCCAACATTTCCAGCCCCTTCTGCAGACTTTTATAGTTCAGTCCAGGACCAGGTATGGCACTGAAGAGAACTCACACCTTGAACATTTCATCAGGGCTGCAGTGGTATACTCATGGTTCAGACAGAAGGTCTGAGAAATGGCACTTGAGGGGAAAAAAAAACACCTCTGTTCTGGTTTGGCTGCACTTTAGGCCTGATGCTGAGCAGGAAACCTTTTAGGAGAGGAGCCTATAATATTACCAAAAGGGAAGAGGCCTCTCTCAATGAGAAAAGAGTTCACATCCTCAAAGCACTTTTACATACCCTCTCAAAAGGATCAGCAACTGGAGACAATAGACCATAGATATAAAAACTCTAAAAGTCAAGTCCAGTGTTGGTAGTAGATTATTACTATGAAGTGAGGAAAGCAGGCTGAATCTGTGGCACTTGAAGCAAAGAGCAAAATGTAGGAGCCAATTTGAGCCTGCGAGTTCCTCTGAGGCGGAGCAGCAGAGAAAGCCCATTGGGAAATCTCCAGTCCCTTAGACTTCCTTCCCATCTTGTCAGGCTGTTTTCAGGCTGTACTCTTGTGCCTCTTTATTTAACTGGTAGCTCTCTGACTCTTGGATTGTGCCCCACCCCTTCCCAACTTCCAGGCAGTTCCTCTTTGTGGTTGCCTTCACCACCTTCCTGGTTAGCTGTGTGGACTACGACATCCTATTTGCCAACAAGATGGTGAACCACAGTCTGCATCCTACTGAGCCCGTCAAGGTCACTCTACCAGATGCCTTTTTGCCTGCCCAAGTCTGTAGTGCCAGGTAAGGTTGTAGGTCAGAAGACAATGAGGTCTAGTTCTGTTGGTAGATAAGAAATAGCCTGGTGTATGAGGCAGCAACTCTACCCAAGAACATAGGCTCAACCTTGCAAAATCTTTTAGGATAGCAGCCTGTCTCCAAGGCTCCTCCCTCCCCTTCATTTCCCCACTAGGATTCAGGAAAATGGCTCCCTCATCACTATCCTGGTCATTGCTGGTGTCTTCTGGATCCACCGGCTTATCAAGTTCATCTATAACATTTGCTGCTATTGGGAGATCCACTCCTTCTACTTGCATGCTCTACGCATCCCCATGGTAAGATGAGAAGTTGGGTCACCACAACTAAGACATTTGGGGAAGGATCACAGGTATGGCTGGATATCAAACATCCATATCTATTATTGGCAGGTATCCTAGTTAGCTTCCTGTTAATGTGACAACATACCTGAGATAAGCCTTTTATTTTTTTTCCTGGTCATGGGACTTGAAATCTGGGCCTAGGCCCTGTCCCTGAGCTCTTCAGCTCAAGGCTAGTGCTTTGCCACTTGAGCTATAGCACTACTTCTGGTTTTTTGGTGGTTAATTGGAGATAAGAGTCTCTGAGACTTTCCTTCCCAGGCTGGCTTTGGACCAGGATCCCCTGATCTTCACCTCTAGAGTAGCTAGGATTAGAGGCATGAGCCAACACCGCCCAGCAAGATAAGCCTTCTATAAAAATAAGAAGTTAAGCTTGCCTTCCATGCATGAAGCCCTGTGTTCAATTCCTCAGCACCACATAAGTGAAACAAGCAGAAGTGGTGCTGTGGCTCTAGTGGTAGAGTGCTAGCCTTGAGCAAAAGAAGCTCAAGGACAGTGCCCAAGCTCTGAGTTCAAGCCCCAGGACTGGGAAAAAACAAAGAAGAAGAAGTTGTTAAGCTGGAGGTGTAGTTTAAGTAGCAAAATGCTTGCCTAACAAGTATGGGGCCCTGAGTTTAAACTTCAGGCCTCCCTAAAGAGCTTTGGCTCTGGTTTTGGAGGTTCAGCCCATGGCTGGTTGTCTCAGTCGTGGCTGGGTCTGCCATGAGGCAGTATACCATGGAAAACTGAGAGAGGGAGCCCATTTCCCTCCTCATGGCTAAGAAACACAAAGACAGACAGGAAAGGGCCAGGCCCCAAATCCCAGTATCCTTCCAAGGGTATACTTGAGGGATAATACAGATGAGGAAGTAACTGCTGGAAGGTTCTACTCAGCTAATCACACAACCCTGAGGCTCACATATATGCAAAGTGAAGGAGTTGCTGTAACTACCCTGCTTTCCATACCTTGCCTCTTCTCTACCCCACCCTGCAGTCTGCTCTTCCATACTGCACATGGCAGGAAGTGCAGGCCCGGATTGTACAGACCCAGAAAGAACATCAAATCTGTATCCACAAGCGTGAGCTGACCGAGCTGGACATCTACCACCGCATCCTCCGTTTCCAGAACTACATGGTGGCACTGGTGAACAAATCTCTCCTCCCTCTGCGCTTCCGCCTGCCAGGCCTTGGGGAGGCTGTCTTCTTCACTCGTGGCCTCAAGTACAACTTTGAGCTGATCCTCTTCTGGGGGCCTGGCTCTCTGTTTCTCAATGAATGGAGCCTCAAGGCTGAGTACAAACGTGGAGGGCAACGGCTAGAGCTGGCCCAGCGCCTCAGCAACCGCATCCTGTGGATTGGCATCGCGAACTTCCTGCTGTGCCCCCTCATCCTCATCTGGCAGATCCTGTATGCCTTCTTCAGCTACGCTGAGGTGCTGAAGCGGGAGCCGGGGGCCCTGGGAGCACGCTGCTGGTCGCTCTATGGCCGCTGCTACCTCCGCCACTTCAATGAGCTGGAGCATGAGCTTCAGTCCCGCCTCAGCCGAGGCTACAAGCCTGCCTCCAAGTACATGAATTGCTTCTTGTCACCTCTGCTGACACTGCTGGCCAAGAATGGCGCCTTCTTCGCTGGTTCCATCCTGGCTGTGCTTATTGCCCTCACCATCTACGACGAAGATGTATTGGCTGTGGAACACGTCCTTACCACTGTCACACTCCTGGGGGTCACTGTGACCGTGTGCAGGTGGGCCGGGGCACCATGTGGGGGTGCACACCGACTAGCATTCTAGGGAAGATGTCTTCACTCTGACCCTGATCTCCCCAGGTCCTTCATCCCAGACCAGCACATGGTGTTCTGCCCTGAGCAGCTGCTCCGCGTGATCCTTGCTCACATCCACTACATGCCTGACCACTGGCAGGGTAATGCCCACCGCTCGCAGACCCGGGACGAATTTGCCCAGCTCTTCCAGTACAAGGCAGTGAGTGGAGCTGGAGTTAGGGCCTGCTAGAGACTTGACTGGTAGCTCGGTGGTGAGGGCTGGGCTCCCTCCTGCTTTCTTGTGACCTTGCTCCCCTCCCTCCTAGGTATTCATCTTGGAGGAGCTGCTAAGCCCTATCGTCACACCCCTCATTCTCATCTTCTGCCTGCGACCTCGGGCCCTGGAGATTATAGACTTCTTTCGCAACTTCACGGTGGAGGTCGTTGGTGTCGGAGATACCTGCTCCTTTGCTCAGATGGATGTTCGCCAGCACGGTCATCCCCAGGTACTGGGAGAAGGGTGGGGCAAGTGGCCTGGTAATGATGCTGACATATCATGTCTTAGGGTAGACTACAAAAGACTACCTACCCCTTCTGAGCCAACCAGTGAAACAAAAGCAGCGGCACTGCTTGGTAGCCAGGAGCCTGCACTGGATTTCAGTGTCCCATTAGCCAGGCTCCCCTGAAAAACAGCATAGCACAAGCAACTGACCTGGCAGGTGGCTGCTCCTGAGGTGGGCACTGAGGCCTCTGAACAAGATTGAACAAGATATGGTGATGCATTGTAATCTCAGTCCTCTAGGAGCCAAGCATCCCCCTCTAGTCGCAAAGGCATGGGATGAGTACCTATAAACGGACAGGCCTGCTTACCATTTCTCCCTTGTGCAGTGGCTCTCCGGAGGGCAGACGGAGGCCTCAGTGTACCAACAAGCAGAGGATGGGAAGACAGAGTTGTCACTCATGCACTTTGCCATCACTAACCCTGGCTGGCAGCCGCCACGTGAGAGCACAGCCTTCCTGGGCTTCCTCAAGGAACAGGTTCAGCGGGATGGAGCAGCGGCGAGCCTGGCCCAAGGCGGTCTACTCCCTGAAAACGCTCTTTTCACTTCTATCCAGTCCTTACAATCGGAGTCCGAGGTGCGTACCTGGGGGCTGGGAGATGATGGATGCAGTGGACTCTTAAGAATGGGGACTGGAGGATGGGGCATTGGGTTCAAGGTTTCCTCTGCCTGTTCAGTCTGTGGCATTAGCTCTAGAGGTACAGAATACTAGAGAATCTCTACTCAGAAAATTCTGCCCACCCTTTTTCTTTCCTAGCCCCTGAGTCTTATTGCAAATGTGGTAGCTGGCTCATCCTGCCGGGGTCCTCCGCTGCCCAGAGAGCTGCAAGGCTCCAGGCACAGGGCTGAAGTTGCCTCTGCTCTGCGCTCCTTCTCCCCTTTGCAACCTGGGCAGGGCCCCGTAGGCCGGGTTCCCAGCACCATGACAGGCTCTGGGTAAGTAAAGAATGGCTCAGATGGGACAGCATGGCAGTAGCCCTCAACAATATGTGTGCTGTCAAAAATGCTGGTGACTGCTGTCTGTCTATGCTGGACAGGGTGGATGCCAGGACAGCTAGCTCAGGGAGCAGCGTGTGGGAAGGACAGCTGCAGAGCCTGGTGCTGTCGGAGTATGCGTCCACGGAGATGAGCCTGCATGCCCTTTACATGCACCAGGTGAGCAAAACAGAATAGAGGATTTGGGATTAGAGAAGCAAGACTTGAGTTCCATTCCCTACTCTTATCTCTTACCTACCATGCATTCTCTATTCTCATATGTTCTGTGTGTGTGTGTGTGTGTGTGTGTGTGTGTGTGTGTGTGTGTGCATACACCAGCCCTTGGGCTTGAACTTTGGGCCTGAGAACTGCCCCTTAGCTTTTTCACTTAAGGCTGGTGTTCTATCACTTGCGCCACAGCTCACTTGTAGCTTTATAGTGGTTGCTTGGAGATAAGTCTCATGGACTTTCTTCGAATAGTGATCCTTAGATCTTAGCCTACTGAGTTGCTAGAATTGCAGGAGTGAGCCACTGGTGCCTGGCTTCTCATATATTCTACGAGGCAAGCACTCTTGCCACTAGGCCATATCCCCAGCCCTTCTCATATATTCTAATCATCTCTTTAGCCGAGTCTACTCTCCAGGGCCTTCTTAAGCTTGAAAGTTCCCTTGCTTGGAGGTTCACTCCTAATCAGTTACTTCCTCTTTCTCCTCCTTCTGCTGTACCACTTCCCGAGACTTTTTCTGAATACTCTTAGTAAGAGCCATCCTGTCTACCCTCCTGAATCTTCCTGGCTTTGTTTCCTCTGTAGCATATGATACCATCTCTGACATTCTGTATTTTTCCTTATTTGCTTATGATTTAGTCTTCTCAAACAACCACCCTCACTAGGACATAAGCCCCATAGGGCTGGCAGGTTTGTTTTTTTTTGGCCAGTCCTGGGCCTTGGACTCCTCCACCCTACCTTGCCCCCTCTCCCCACATTTTTGGTTATAGGGCTTGAACTCTGGGCCTGGGTGCTGTCTCTGAGCTCTTCAGTTCAAGGCTAGTGCTCTACCACTTGAGCCACGGCGCTGGTGGTTAATTGGAGATAAGTCTCATGGACTTTCTTGCCTGGGCTGGATTTGAACCTTGATCCTCAGATCTCGGCCTCCAGTGTAATTGGGATTACAGGCGTGAACCACTGTGGTGTCCACTCGGCTCCTTTCTTTTTTCTTTTAATGAAAGTTGTTGGGCTAATGCTCTACCACTGAGGCACAGCTCCACTTCTGGGTTTTATTATTTATACACACACACAATATACTACATAAACTGTTTTCACCTTCATTCAGCCACTTTGTTAGCCCTCTGTGCTCACTCTCTCTGGTGCCCCCTCCCCGTTCCAGTTCTGTTTTACTTCCCTGTCATTCCTTTTTTCTTTTTAGTGTATATTAATTGCACCAAGAGATCAATTTGTTCTTGCCAAAAATGGACAGGTGAAATGAATGTCCTGACAACCTACTCACAGCTCTTTCAGAGGTCTGCTGTGAACAGAACCCACAGAGCTTCAGATGTCTGCCGTACGCTGCTAACCTTGCTCCGGGTCAGGGGTTCAAGGACTGTGTGTGTGCTGGGGAGAGTAAGTGGGAATGGAAAGTATTGTGATGAGGCAGGTGTTTCAGATTACCTTCTGTCTCCAACTAATGAGTCTCCCACTTCTCCAGCTCCACAAGCAGCAGACCCAGGCTGAACCTGAGCGGCACGTGTGGCACCGCCGGGAGAGCGATGAGAGTGGCGAGAGTGCCCCTGAAGAGGGGGGAGAGGGTACTCGAGCTCCCCAGCCTATCCCGCGCTCTGCCAGCTACCCCTGTGCTGCACCCCGGCCTGGAGCACCTGAGACCACTGCCCTGCATGGAGGTTTCCAGAGGCGCTACGGGGGCATCACAGGTATCCACCTAGGGCTAGAGAAGGAAAGAGTCTGTAGGGAAGTATGTATGATTCTCCATGTTATTTCCTCTTCCTTCTCCTCCTCATTCTTTTTGGCAGTACTGAGGTTTGAACTCAGAGCCTCATGGCTTGCCAGTCATTCTACTGCTCAGGCACACCTCCAGCCCTCCAGCCTTTTTTTTTGCTCTGGTTACTTTGAGGTAGAGTCTTGCTTCTTGCCCAGGTGTGTGCCTAGACTGAGTTCTTCCTGTTTGAGGCTTCCCATGCCAGCTGGGATGACAGAAGCCTCCCATGACTAGCAAGTTACCCTGGGGATGGAGTCTTATAGACTGCCCAAGCTGGCCTGGAGTCACAATCTTCCCAATCTCAGTATCCCATGAAGCTTAGGATAATGCATGCTATTGAAGCTTGATCCTCCATGTAGCTAGGGTTACAGGCATGAGCCACTAGTGCCTGATTAAAAGGGTGTTTTTGTTTGTTTTGCTTTTTGTTTTCTTGCTGTCCTGGGGCTTGAACTCTAGGTCTAGGCACAGTCCCTGAGCTCTTCAGCTCAAAGCTAGCACTCTACCTTGAGCCACTTGAACCACAGCAGTGCCACTTTCAGTTTTCTGGTGGATAACTAGAGATAAGAGTCTCATGGACTTTCCTGCCCAGGCTGGCTTTGAACCACGATCCTCAGATCTCAGCTTCCTGAGGCGCTAGGATTATAGGCGTGAGCCACTGGTGCCCAGCTGAAAGGATTTTTTTCTTTTCTTTTGTTCCTTTGCTAGGACTTGAACTCTAGGCCTCTTCCTTAGCTTTGTGCCACCCCTTCCCCTTACCAGTGGCTGGCACTCTACCATTTGAGCCATACCTCCACTTCTGGCTTTTTGCTGGTTAATTGTAGATAAGAACCTTGCAGGTCCATTTGCCTAGGTTAGGTTAGAATCTCAATCCTGAGATCTCAGCCTCCTGAGTAACTAGGATTATAGACGTGAACCACTAGCTCCCTACACAAAAGAGAATTTGTTTTTTAAAAAGAAAGAAGTCAGAAGGATGGAGCCCAAGAAAACTAACCTCCCAAACAGTTCTCATTCCTGTTTGTGTTCCTATTTGTCTCTCTAGATCCTGGCACAATACCCCGAGCTCCCTCTCATTTCTCCCGGCTGCCCCTAGGAGGGTGGGCTGAAGATGGGCAGCCAGCGTCAAGGCACCCTGAGCCTGTGCCTGAGGAAGGCTCAGAGGATGAGCTTCCCCCTCAGGTGCATAAGGTAAGGGTTTTAGGGTCCAAGAACAACTACCGGAAGGAGCAATTTCCAGACTAAAGTGACAGCTTTCCAGGTGAAGGGAGGTATCTCCCACCCTGTTCACTTTCTGCAAAATACACTCCCTTTCTTCCTCGGTTGCTCTGAAGTTCAGGGGTTGGTTTTTTCTTTGCTTACCTCCCCAGGAATCAAACTTCCCTTTTTCTCTATCTCTAGGCTCCCATGGGGAAAATATCTCCCATTCCCAACCTCTTCCTTCCTTTTTTTCTGACTTCTTTCAGTCTTTCCTTATTAGTGTACATTAGTTTTATACAGAGGAAGAGTTCGCCGTTACCTTTCCACACTTGTTTATAATATATTCCAATCAATCTCACCCCCTCTAGAATTCTCCCCACCATTTTCTCTTCACAGGTATAGACAGTGCTGAAGAGTGTCCCCATGCCCAGGATGGAGGCCTTTGCTGCCCTGCCATCCCATCCATCTACCATGGGAGGGCTCTTCTGAGTGTTGCCTGGCTCCACATGTATGGTGTTTGTGTGTTCGTGCCTGGCCAAGGGAGGTGCCAACACTGGGCTTGCCACAGCCCCAGGAGAAGAAGTTGAGGTCTAGGAACCAGGAGCACACAGAACTCAAGCCTCATCCCAGAATCCCCTTGGCTCAGAGTGTGGTGCTAGAAACTGGTCCCCAGCCCAGTCCCAGACTGCCACCTTTGCACTGACCCCCTGCAAGACTACAGAGGGCTGCCAACCACAGAAGCTGCCAAGCAGGGAGAACCTGTGCCAACTGTGGAGTGGGGAGATTGGGCCTGGACCCTCAACCCCTGCAGCCTGCCCCTCTACCCGGAATAAATGAGCAGCTCAGGCTGTGGCCCTTACCTCACCCCTAGTTCTTGCCCAGTGCTGCAGCCTGCTCACCTCTCTTCTCCCTGCACATCACTGGCATGTGTGTGCTGCTTGCTCCCTTTTGGTTGGCTTGTTTCCCGTCCGTTTGGCTTTTGCTTTAGGGAAGAGACCCTAATTCCCAGCCACCCCTATGCTATCTTTTGACACTAAAGAAGGAAAGTTTCTAAGTTGCAGGAATAGGATGAACATTCTTTGCTATCGTCTCCAATTTTTAGGATGGGCCCCTGGGAGACTGAGGTCTTCCTTGGCCCCCTTTGCTGCTTATATTGTACCCATCCCACACGAGACTGACAGGATTGGAGTGTGACCTCAACTGTCTACATCCCAGCAAGAGTTGTAGCCCGCATCCCACTGTCCCCTAATAGACAGAGCGGGTGATAGCCTTGCCCTAGGCTGCCACATTGCATGCTGGGACTCAGCTCCTACCCTCTGCCCCACCCCCTTCCCCAGCTCTGATCTGCTGCTTCGGGAGAGTGTCTTCTGCCCCAACTCACAGTGGACCGGGGTGGGGACCGTGTACAGCTTGATAACCCTTAATAAAGAAGGGACTTTGACCAGGTCGTGGCTTGTCTTATGCATCTAGGGTGTGGGGACCAATAGAAGTAGGTTATGGGTGATTTCCTCCAGATTCCTAGATGACAGAGCTGGGATTTGCAAGCAGGTGACTACGATGCTCCTGCGGTATGGAAAGGTAGCTGGCTAACAAAAGAGCTGTTTTCCAAGTTACTGGAGGTATAGCTCAGTGGTTTGCCTAGCATGCAGTATGCCTTAAGTTTGAACCCCAACACTGGGATAAAAATAAATAAATAAAAGGAAGGGTTGATTGCAGTCCTCCACTCAGTAGAGGTCGAGGTCTCCCGCAGGACCTGAGGTTAGATTTCCCACCCTGAGCTTGGGACCAAACCGACTTAGCCCCCTATTTTGCACCAGTCCAGTGCACAAGTCTCCCCGTCCCTGGAGACACTTAGCCAATAGGGGCCCTGGATAAAGCAGAGGGCGTGGCTTGTGGGTGGGACCTCTCCCATAGAGGGCGTGCGAATCCTCTGCAGAGCATTCCAGCGCTCCGGCCTGGCCGGAGGGTCCCGCGCAGGGAGCGAGACGAGCGGAGACGGCGTACGTGCCCTGCGTGAGTGCGTGGCGAGCGCGTGCGCGAAGCGAGTGGGCGGTGTGTGGCAGAATCCACGTGCGTCTCTCAGCGACCCCCCGCGACTTAGCGCTGGGTGGTTCCATGATCCGGAACACCCCGGCACGCGTGGCCCTCCCCGAGCGGCCAGCCCCGTTTCCCGGCCCCGCCGTGTCCTCAGGCTCGGCCAGCATCCACACATCGCCATGGTGACTGTGGGCAACTACTGCGAAACCGAAGGACCCCTGGGTCCGGCCTGGGAGCAGAATGGCCTGAGTCCTTGCTTCTTCTTCACGCTCCTGCCCTCGACCCTGATGACCCTGGGGATTCTGGCTTTGGTGCTGGCTCTTCCCTGCAAGCGTCCGGAGCGACCAGCCGGCCCCGACGGGCTGTCCTGGGCAGCTGGCCCTCGTGTCGCTCCCTATGTGCTGCAGCTGCTGCTGGCCACACTTCAGGTGGCCTTGCCCCTGGCAGGCTTGGCTGGCCGGATGGGCACCGCCCGGGGGGCCCCGCTGCCAGGCTACCTATTGCTGGGCTCTGTGCTGGGGAGTCTGGCCAGCGCGTGTGGCCTGTGGCTGCTCGTGATGGAACGGAGCCAGGCCCGGCAGAGTCTGGCAATGGGTGTCTGGATCAAGTTCAGACACAGCCCGGGTCTCCTGCTCCTCTGGACTGTGGCATTTGCAGCGGAAAACTTGACCCTGGTGTCTTGGAACAGCCCACAGTGGTGGTGGGCCAGGGCGGACCTGGGCCAGCAGGTGAGGGCCCTTGTGGGAGAAGGGGAAGCGTCCATGGCAGCGCTGTCTGGAGCTCCGGGGCTTGGGATGACTCGGGAAAAGAAGAAGGGAGTGTCTGGCTCTGTCTGGGAGTCGATAGCCTCCTGGTGGGGCGTGTCTGTGCTGAGTCATTGTGGGTTTTTTTTTTTTTTGTTTGGTTTTGTTTTTTTTCCTTGTTAAATGCAGGGCTTCTGAGGAGGACCTGGGTGTCACTAGTAATAATAATACAATAGGATTTCGGCCTGTGATCTTACCTTCCTCGCGCATTTCATTGTAGGTTCAGTTTGGCCTTTGGATTCTTAGATACTTCGTCTCTGGAGGACTTTTTGTCCTGGGGCTTTGGGCCCCTGGACTTCGCCCCCAGTCTTACACCCTACAGGTTCACGAAGAGGACCCAGATGTAGAGAGGAACCAGGTACACCATCTTCTGAATCCTAGCGTGGTTTATTATTATTATTATTATTATTGGTTTGGTTTTTTTGGTTTTTTTTTGTAAGGGAGATCAAAGTCAGGACCTCCTGAACTATTAAACATGTGCTCTACCACTCAGTCTGTCATTCAACTATACCCTTAGCTTCTTTGAATCCTGGAGTCTATTTTTTTATTCACTGTCATTATTCCATCTCCTCACAATGCTCAGTTGTAACCCCATGGCTTTTTTGACTCCACTGGGGCTCACTCATGGACTCTCAGCCCCCAGCCCTTCCTTTTATTTATTTATTTATTTTATTGCAATGCTGGGGTTCAAACTTAAGGCATACTGCATGCTTGGCAAACCACTGAGCTATATCTCTGGGAGCTGTAGCCATCCCTTGCATTCTTCCCTGGAAGGTTCTTAGCTAGTAGTGTACTGAGCTTCCTTCCCTTGTGTTTGTCATCATCCTAGGATCGCTCCACACAGCAGCGGTCTACATGGCGAGACTTTGGCAGGAAGCTCCGCCTACTAAGTGGCTACCTGTGGCCTCGAGGAAGTCCAGCTCTACAACTTGTTGTGCTCATTTGCCTGGGGCTCATGGGGTTGGACAGAGCACTAAACGTGTTGGTCCCCATCTTCTATAGGGACATTGGTGAGGGAGAGGAATACATTCAGCCTGCTGGTTCTTCATTGGCTTGGTGGCTGGGGTAGCTTTTACCAAAAGAGGCAATGAAATAGAGTTTGGGGTTGGATAGTCAGAGGCTATGGCTGGCACCTGGGGCATTTTGTTTGAAGGGAGTACTGTCTTGAAGAGAGTCAGTCCTGATTTTTTTTCTCCACAGTGAACTTGTTGACTGAGCAGGCCCCTTGGAGCTCCCTGGCCTGGACTGTTACCACCTATGTCATCCTCAAGTTCCTCCAGGGGGGTGGCGCTGGCAGTACTGGTACGAGGAACTCTGTCTTTACCCTGATTGGCATCAGCTTTCCCATAGGAATGCATGCCTCCATTCTGGTACTCTTTTGAACCTGCCTTCCCCAGACCCCTCTGTGTCTCAGATCTCTAGCATCTTGGTATTGGGCTGATGTCTCTTAGCCTCGAAGCCCTGAAGCTCCTATGGCTCCCCCAGGCTTCGTGAGCAACCTGCGCACATTCCTGTGGATCCGGGTGCAGCAGTTCACATCCCGGCAGGTGGAGCTGCGCCTCTTCTCCCACCTGCATGCACTCTCACTGCGCTGGCATCTGGGCCGTCGGACAGGGGAGGTGCTGCGAATTGTGGACCGGGGCACATCCAGTGTCACAGGGCTGCTCAGGTACCACTCCAGTGTAAAGGGCATGCACGTGTGGGCATGCGTGGTGGGGGCTTCAGGAATGGGATGGAACTGTCAGAGGAGACTGGAGCCAGCTAAAGACATAGCCCCTCTGGGGATGGTTACTTTTGGTTTGGGGTTTTGAATGAGGTATAGTGCTGTCATAGTAGCTCAGATAACACAAACAGCATCTTTCTTGAGCACTCACTTTCCAGAGTTCCATCCATACTGTGTTCAGTGTGCTGGACACAAGCAGACCTATTTGTTATTTTGTGTGTACCAATCATGGGGCTTGACTTTAAAGCTTGGGCACTGCTCTTAGGCTTTTTTTTTTTATTATCAAAGATAACATTCTATCACTTGAGCCACAGCTCTACTTCCAGCTTTTTTGGTGATTAATTGGCTACAAGCGTCTCACTCACTTCCCTACCTGGGCTGGCCTTGAACCATGATCCTCATAGCTCAGCCTCCTGAGTAGCTAGGATTACAGGCATGAGACACCAGTACCTGGCCTATTTGTACTTTTTATCTGTGCAAACTCATAAAACTAATGTGCTACTATGGAAGTTTTTTTCTAAACAATAAAATATCACCATAGGTGTCATTCTCAAAGTTGCTTTAATAAAACCTTCTGGAGATACATTTTCATCCATGCCTGAAGATCTCCCTCATTCATAATAACAGATACAGAGAATTCTTTAGTTTGGCCATGCAACCATTTTACTGAGCCATTTACTTGTTGAGAGGCATTTAGATTGATCCCAGCCTGATGCTGCTGAAAATGGAACATTACACTGAACCTCCCAAAGGTAAAGTTGCTGGTTCTAAGCCCCCAAACCTTCTTTTGTTGCTCTGTTACCTTCTTAGCTACCTGGTGTTCAATATCTTCCCCACACTGGCCGACATCATCATTGGCATCATCTACTTCAGCATGTTCTTCAATGCCTGGTTTGGCCTCATTGTGTTCGTGTGCATGAGTCTCTATCTCAGTGAGTGCTACCTTGTGACACCTTCTCTCTGAATTAAGTAGGGACTCCCTTGAGCATGAGCTCTGCCTCTGCTCAGCTGAACAATCATCAGGAGGCTGAGGGTTGGTGGACTTGCTAAGTCTCCGGCTGTTCTCGGGTTGGTGGGCAGGTCGCTTCCTTTCTCACCTTAGCTCAAGCTGGATAAAGGCCAAGAAAGGACACCTTTTCATATTAGGTCCCCAGTGTGGTCACAAGTCAAGGGGAAACCTCATTTGCATAGCAAGATGCAACTTGTTTTCATTTGTTCACAGTTCAAAGTTATCCACACATACTAAGGCTTCTTCAGCCTCCATAGATTTCTTGCATTTTTTTTTTTTTTTATATTTCCTCAGTAAACTTGAAGCTGTCCCGGAGACTGGGTCCTTTGACCCTAGTGCAGGTTTAGTATCTGTAGTGGGTAGCAGATGTCCACTTGGTCTCTGCTGTTAGGGATGATGTTTTATCCCCCCTCCCTCTTGCCATTCTCCAGTCCTGACCATTGTGGTCACTGAGTGGAGAACCAAGTTTCGCCGTGCTATGAACACACAGGAGAACGCCACCCGGGCACGAGCAGTGGACTCTCTGCTAAACTTTGAAACAGTAACTAAGCCTCTGAGGCAGTGGTGGGAGGAAAGATGGGGAGGTTGTGGTTGAGACATCACACTGGTGATGAAAATCTGGGGGAGAATGGTGGTACTTGAAATCGGGAGGCCGGGAATGAGGAATCTGGAGGGAATGAGCTGGGAGCCATGTGCTGTATTTGAATCTGTCAGGTGAAATACTACAATGCTGAGAGTTATGAAATGGAACGCTATCAAGAGGCCATCATCAAATATCAGGTGAGGATGTCAGAGTATGATCTCCTAAGATGGTGAGTTGGGCCTGTGGCATTGCCAGGTTGAGAGGAGTAAAGTCAAGGTGGTGAGGTAGATGGTACCTAGATTCAGGTTGGGATTTGATAATGGTCGGTGCAAATGGGATATTCCTCCCTCCTACATCCTGCCTTTAGAGTTTGGAGTGGAAGTCAAGTGCTTCGCTCGTTTTACTGAATCAGACCCAGAACTTGGTGATTGGACTGGGGCTTCTCGCTGGCTCCCTGCTTTGTGCATACTTTGTCAGTGAGAAGAAGTTACAGGTAAGGCGGCATCATGGAAGAAAGGGTGAGGGGCAGGGAAGCGCGGCCTAGGGCCTATGAACCACTAGACTTTTAAATGGCGAGTGAGTACGCGAGCCGGAAGAGCAGCCCACAGGCCTCCACGGTGCATCTGCTTCTCTGGGTCTCTGCAGGTTGGGGACTTCGTGCTTTTTGGCACTTACATCATTCAACTGTACATGCCTCTCAACTGGCTTGGCACCTACTACAGGTAACCTGATCCCTAACCTTCACCTGTTCAGGGTACATTGTTATTTCCTAGGTCCTCAGTGGTGCCCCAACTTTCACTGTTATTGCAGGATGATTCAGACCAACTTCATTGACATGGAGAACATGTTTGACCTGCTGAAAGCAGAGACCGAAGTGAGTGATGAAAGAGAACCCCGGGCCAGGGGGTTGGTTGTTTCTTTTGTCTGGAAAATTCCAGGACAGTAACAGCAACCAAGTGCTGTGTTCTCCCAGGTGAAGGATGTTCCTGGAGCATGGCCCCTTCGCTTTCAGAAAGGCCAGATTGAGTTTGAAAATGTGCACTTCGGCTACGCTGATGGGTCAGCCCTCTTCTTTCCTTTCCCCTTGTCCATTTACATGCTGCCTTTTTGTCTCTCATCCTACTCTGAACCCTGGCTTTTCAACCCACCACTGTGGAGAGAGTGTGAGGGCAGGGGAGGGCAGGGCCCAGGGGTAGTTTGGGTAATGGGAGGGGCCTATTAACCCTGCTTACTGTTCCTTGTAGGCGGGAGACCTTACAGGATGTTTCCTTCACTGTGATGCCTGGACAGACTCTGGCCTTGGTGAGGAGACCCAGCCCCCCCTTGGCTTACACTTAGCTCTCAAGATTCTCTTGTTCAGTTCCTGCATTGGCTCATGACCTAAGCTGGAGAGTCAGAACTCTGTTATGACAAGAAACAGTTGAGTGTGATATGTTGCATATGTGTTAATGACTTCTTGGTAAGGAGCTTTAAAGTCAGTGGGCCATCAGGATGTGGCAGTATACACCTATAATCCCAGCTACTCAGGAAGCAGAAGCTGGAGGACTGGAATTCAAGACTAGCCTTGACAAAGTTAATGTGATATTGTATTTGAAAAACAAGCTAAAAGTAAAAGGACTAGCGGTGTGGCTCAAGTGAAAGTGCTTGCTTCCTATGTTCAAGGCCTTGGGTTCAATCCCCAGTCCCCGCTTATACCCAAAAGAAGCCAGTCTGAGAATTTTTCTATTTTTTCCCAATGCAACAGGTGGGCCCATCTGGGGCAGGGAAGAGCACAATTTTGCGCTTGCTGTTTCGCTTCTATGACATAAACTCTGGCTGCATCCGAATAGATGGGCAAGACATCTCACAGGTAAGGTTTCTGGGAAAAGACTAATTGTCTCTAGATGGAGGAATGGGTTAGACATCCAGAGAAAAGAAATGTCACCCTGCAGAAAGCTAGTAGCTTCCTAGCACCGTTTGGCCAGTTTCACTCAGGAAGTAGTCATGGGGATGATATGTGTGGTGTCATTCAAAATATGATCTGTGTGTGTATATGCGTGTATGTATGCACATGTGTACTTGTGCGTGCATGTATGCTGGTCCTGGAGCTTGAATTTAGAGCCTCTGCACTATCCCTGAGTTTTTACACCCAAGGTTAGTGCTCTACTGCTTGAGCCACAGCTCCATCGACTTTATTGTCCAGGCTGGCTTCAAACCTTCATCCTCAAACCTCAGCCTCTTGAGTAGCTAGGATTACAAGTGTGAGCCACCAGCACCCAGCAAGCTAAGATCTTTTGCAATGGTCCAGGAAGTAGGCAAAGAGAGTGTTTATTTAATTTTGTGTTTTGTTTGAGTGCATGATTATTTTTATGCTTGGAAGGTAGGGAACAGATTCAGGAGAGGTTGAGTGATTTTCCTACTCCACTAGGATGTGCAGTGGTGATTGCAGGTTTCTTACCCTGGGCTGCTTACCCTATGTGCTCTAGCTAGCTCACCTTAGCTCCCAGGCCTGGGGGAAATCTCACAGGGCAGGGTGTATCATCTTTTGGCTCCAGGTGACCCAGACCTCTCTCCGGTCTCACATTGGAGTGGTGCCTCAGGACACTGTCCTCTTCAATGATACCATTGCCAACAATATTCGCTACGGCCGTGTCACAGCTGATAACACGGAGGTGGAGGCTGCTGCTCAGGCTGCAGGCATCCATGATGCTATCATGTCCTTCCCCGAAGGTGAGGTTCCTCTGCACGATCCCCTCCCTTGCCCGGCGTAGTCATCTTAACCCTGTGACCTCTGCTCCATCCCTTCCTTGCCTACCTAGTTACAGAAACCAAGTTTATTTATAGTGACTTGAGGAGGTGGGCTGTATTCACAGGGTATGAGACACAGGTGGGCGAGAGAGGACTGAAGCTAAGCGGTGGGGAGAAGCAGCGCGTAGCCATTGCCCGCACAATTCTCAAGGCTCCAGACATCGTTCTGCTGGATGAGGTGAGGTCCTGGCAGCTGCCTCCCTGCTGCCTCTGTCTGTGCCCAAGCCACTCCTGCCGGGAAGTTCTTCTCCGAGCATAGCAATCATCTGTTTCACCAAAACCTCGTGTAGTTCCTAAGCCTGTACTCTATTCCTGAGGCATTAACTGGCTCCTGCATCTTCCTCCCTCGTACAAGTATTTTACTCAGCCCTTCTCTGTAGGCGACATCAGCGCTGGATACATCTACTGAGAGAGCCATCCAGGCTTCTCTGGCCAAAGTCTGTGCCAACCATACCACCATTGTGGTGGCACACAGGTACGGGCCTACAGGACCAGTGTGGCTAACGTGGGCCATTTCTGGTAGGACCAGATAGTAACTGATCTCTGCCTTCTCAGGCTCTCAACTGTGGTTAATGCTGACCAGATTCTTGTCATCAAGGATGGCTGTATCGTAGAAAGAGGACGGTGAGAAGCTGGGCAGGGGCTTCTGGAAGGGGTCTTCCTTGTCCATCCCCCCTCCTCTCTCTATAGGCTGATGAAGTGAAACTGATGGGTAGGCCTTTTACTTGTCTCTTCACCCCTAGGCATGAGGCTCTGTTGTCCCGAGGTGGGGTGTATGCCAATATGTGGCAGCTGCAACAGCGGGGACAGGAAGAAGTCTCTGAAGACACCAAGCCCCCGACCAAGACACAGTGACAAAAGTTGTGGCCTCTTCCCTCCCAAAGACTAACTCAGGGGAATAAGATGTGTCCATTTTCCCTGACCTAATTCATCCTCCTCTAGGGGTTTGGTGCTACTGTTACAAGGGAAAGGGACCTTTCAGAAAAGCACTTTGGAGAAATAAAAGTGGACTGTTGAAGGGTGACTATGGCTTGGTCATGTGGGGGCACTGCAAGGAGACCTTAAGTCAAGTGAACATGCTTGACAGGAATTTTCATGCCATCCTAGCTACTCAAGAGGCTAAAGTCTGAGAATAACAGTTCAGAGCCAGCCCAGGCAGAAAGTCTGTAAGACTCATATCTCCAGTTAATCACCCAAAAAAGCTAGAAATAGAGCTGTGGCTTAAGTGGTAGAGCACTAGCCTTGAGCACAAAAGCTCAGGAACAGCAACCATGCCCTAAGTTCAAGCCCCAGGACCAACACACACGCACACAGAATTGTTTGAGGCTGGAAAGGAGAGAGAAACATACCACTCACACATCTTACTATTGAGATCTTTATTCTTTCCAGGCCTCTCCCTGCCTGCTACCTGAGGTCGCCCAATGATAAAGGGGATGACATGATGAAGGGGCTAGGAAGGAGTCCTAGCCAGCACCAACTAAGGGCCCAACCAATGAACGCTTCACAGTCACTCTCGCAGCTGCTGGAGAGCTGGCAGGGCCTTTCATAGCCTCAGCTTGGCAAGCTTTCTCCTGCTGCTTCCGGGAGCGGCCTCCATCTTACTCCTGTGTGCCTCTGCACTCCAGGCTGCTCTGCACCTCCTCATCCTGTGTACCCTGGAGATGTGAGGGCCACAGTCCTCAGCTGAGCCTCCTCCCCAAGCCCATGACCCTAGCACAGGCTGCAGTTGGATGGCTTTGAGCTGCGGCTCTGCGCCTGGAATAAGGAGAGGGGAAAGAGGAGGAGAGACAGGACATAAAGTCAAAGAAAAGAGGACAGATCTCATTTCAGAACTCAGCATGGACTAGGGTCACACTGGTAGCAAAAGGATAACCATCATCCCAATACTCCCCATCACTTCGAAGAAACCATGCCACCAACTTCTTATTCCTTGCCAGCGCAGAACCCTGTCCTTACCCAGCAACCACATACCTGCTGCTGTTGGTATTCTGCCTCACTGGCTGACAGTGCTTGAGCTAATGCCAAGTCTTCTTCCTCCTGAGAACTGAGAAAGGAGGAACACCTTAAGTTGGGTATCAGCTAAGATTCGAGCATGTGATCTGTTAGGCATTACAAGTGCCCAACAATGCTACCTCAGTCTTCTCAGAACCTCTTACAGACAAGATCTATTGTCTCCATAGAAAAAAATAAGGACCTATAGGTTAAAGAATTTCTCAAAGGTCAGATAGTTCGTCTTAATTTTGAGTCCTAGTTTCTAGCTACTATTCTGCAGTAGACCCTAATAGTCTTACCTACTTCCTTCCAAACCGGGCCTTCACATCCTATTCTCGTTTCCCCCAAATAAGTACCTTGGAATCTGGGGTTTGGTCTCTGCCAGGGATAGTTCCAGGGCACGCTGCAGAGCCTCATCCTCACTCTGCAAAGGGAAAAAGAAGGCCAGTTTCCTTGGACTTTACTCTGCCTGAGTTTCCTCTGTCCATCCAATCTGCCCAACTCACCAAGCCATTCTGCAAAGCAATCACTGGAGGGGCTGTCCAGGATGGAGACTGGGTTGTGGTTCTATGGCAGACATTCAACAGGCTAAGGTCAGAGAAGTGAAGAGGGAAAAAGGGAGAGAAGAAATATTGGCAGGCCTACCTGCTGGGAGAAGTGGAAGAAGGCAAGGTCCGACTTGGGCTTGGAGTAGTGCTTGTAGAAGTCAGACCTTGTGCTCTGGAGATAGCAGCAAGTCTATAGAAAGGAGAGACATCCCTGCATTGCCTCCGAGAACATTGCTTACCCAGGAAGTCAGGAAGGACATTCCTTTAAGCAAGTCTGAGAAAACATACATTTGAAACTCAAAGACCAAGGATGAAACAAGACAAGTAGAGGACGCAGTGGCAATTACCCTGCCCGGCTGGTTGGGTGCCCTTCCCCAGAACAATCGTGATCCAGTGGGTGACGGTGCTTGATGCAGAAGTTTCGGCCACAGCGATCACAGGTCAGTCTCATCATCTCTCGCTGCCGGCAGCCAGAACGTTCACACTTGTTGGTAAAGATCTGAAAGGTGGAAAGGTTTGTTTATGAGACTCTAAGCCCTTATTCAGCTCCATTACTGGAGATAGCTGTTTACACTTCCACGCACTCATAAGTTGCATTGGTTTATAGCAACCCCTCCATCACTTGCCTTGCGTTTTTGCTGTGCTGGATCGGATCGACAGTCTCTGTCAATGTGCTCTCCCACAGCCCGATCAGGGGGCTCCCCTCTGGCCACAGGCACAGGCACGTTACAGAGGGGGCAAACTGGCACTTGGATATCCTATAGTCAAGGAGCAAGAGTCAGTTTGTGTCCTGCCCCCAGTCCAACAAATCTCTGGTCCTGAAAGAACCTGGATGTAGCTCTCATAAAATGCACAAGAAAATACAATGTTCCCCAGCACTGAACCTTGGAAGACAATAATGGAGGGAGAAATGTGAAACACAAATTTGGGGGATTCTTCATGAACCCATCGCCGGCTGCCTTTCACCCTCCTGATTGCCCCCTCACCTTTTGGTAAGCAGATCCACAGTGGTGTTGGGCGTAGGCCACATGATCTGCGCAGAAGATGCCAGAACATGCATCACACTTGAGCGGGAGAAAATCTGCAAGGAGTGGGTCGCATTGCAGGTCAAGAGGGCCTGGATGTAGCGTTCTACCACGTGCGTGGGAAACTTGCCACCCTGTTTGCAACACACTGCAACCCCTTTCCTAGTCCACGATTTCCTTGGCTCCGCCCCCAAGCCACCGCCCACAACCTTGAACCCCGCCCTTCTCTAGTTATCTCCAGGCCGAGACCCACCCAGCCTCACTCGCAGCCCTAAGCCCCGCCCATCAGTCCCCGCCCCCCGTCGCCCCGCCCCTCCAGTCCCAAGCTCCGCAGCGCCCCCTCTGCCCCGCCCCTCACCTAAGCGCTGACAGCTCGGCTCCGAACAGTGAGCCCCGAGGTCTGGAAACTCCATGGCCGGCCCGAGAGGCGTCTGAAGGGAGGCAAGAAGCGAGCTGAGCTGGCCGAGGACTCCTGTTCCAGCTCCCAGCAACGCCGCATCCGGGGCGGGGGGGGGGGCCTCCCCGCTCGTCCCTTTCCCTCCCTAGCTCAACTTGGGTTACCCGAACCCCGGCGCCTCCGGGACCACAGCTCCTACTCCTCCCTCGGCTGGCGCGGGCGCGCTGACGTCACCACGCAAGACGGGAGCGTCGCGCGCGCAGTCTTCCGGCAGTGCGGGGAGCGCCCCGCCCCGTAGCACCGCCCCTCGCCCCGCCCCGCCTCGTAGCACCGCCCCCTAGCCCCGCCCCGCCAGGGCCCGGGACCTGGGCAGCCAGTCTAGGTGAAGGTGAGAAGGCACGGCTCTGCCCCGGCGTCCACGAAAGAGCGGAAACGCCCGGCGCAGGCGAGCACGGATGCTGCAGGGGCCGACCACGCGCGGCTTCTCGCTTCGCAGCCCCCCCCCTCCCAGCCTCCAACACCGCCCGTCCCCCCCCCCCCCCCCGGCCAGGCCATTTCGCACCGCGAAGTCTGCACCTCTCCTTCAGGGTTGACAACTCCGCAGTGCAGACTCGGCTCCAGAGCTGCAGAACCCCACCTTCTCACTCCAGCTTTCTCTAAGACGGCCCTGACCCTCTTCAATCGGCATCTCCCTCCCATTTCACCATTCGCATCACAACACTTCATTAAAACCAGCTGCCCCCCCCCCCAGCCCAGTCTCAGCAATGAAACCCAGCCATCTCCCCTTCAAGCGTAAGCGAAAGCATGCCCAGAGTGATGGAACCACACCTGTTGGTTCTGCCTTGAGTTCCACCATCGAACAATCCCGAGAACAGAGTGATCTAAGTCTTCAATGTGAACACGGAGCTCATTTGAAATGCAAGTTCCTAGCCAGACATTTGTAGCTCACTCCTGTAATCCTAGTTATTCAAGAGGCTGAGATCCAAGGATTGCAGTTTGAAGACAGTCCAGTCTGGCCAGAAAGGTCCTTGAGACTCTTAGCTCCAATTGATGGGGCAGGTGGGGGGATGCTGGGAGTGGAGGTGTGATCAACTGGTAAATTGCCTGTCTTGAGCAGAAAAGCTGACCAAAAGCCCTAGGCCCTGAGTTCAAGATCAGGTAACCCATAAATAAAATAAAACACAGGTTCCTGGGCCCTAGGGCTTCTGATTCAGTAGGAAACACCTGAAGGAATTCAGACACAGATTACTCACATACATTGCATCTAGAAAACACTAGCTTAGACTATGCTCAGTATTTCTGGAATGTTTCTTCAATAAAGTGTGGGAGTCATTAGATTGATGCCTTAGAAACACCAAATTGAGCCGGGGCCCCACTGGCTCATGCCTGTAATCTTATTTGTTTTTTGTTTTTGTTGCCAGTCCTGGGGCATGGACTCAGGGCCTGAGCACTGTCCCTGGCTTCTTTTTGCTCAAAGCTAGCACTCTACCTCTTGAGCTACAGAGCCACTTCTGGCTTTTTTTCTATATATGTGGTGCTGAGGAATCGAACCCAGGACTTCATGTATACAACGAACACTTTACCACTAGGCCATATTCCCAGTCCCATGCCTGTAATGTTAACGACTCAGGAGACTGAGATCTGAGGATCTCAGTTCAAAGCCAGCCCAGGCAGAAAAGTCTCTTATCTCCAATTAACCAGGGAGGAGGAGGAGGAGGAGGGGGAAGGGGAAGGGGAAGGGGAAGAGGAAGGGGGAGAGGGAGGGATTTTGAATTGAACACTGGCCATTTTGTTTCTTTCCTGAGATTCTGGGATCAAGGGCAAGAGAATCAGCTTACCTAACACTGTTGGGCCTATAACATAATAGCCAAGGGATGACTATCTACCACAACAGTATACTGGCATACTGAAGACAGGAATAAATGACTGTTAATATACAATGTTATGGCACACAGTGAGGTCCATAAAGAGGATGATCTTGTACCTTGTATCCATGGGTTTAAGTCATAAGTAAGTTTATCTGATTATTTTCTCAAAAGTTTATAGCCCCCAAACAAAGCAATCGTTAACTGTAAAAATTGTTGCTGTTACTTTTGTATGTTTTATTATAGTTCTAAATCATCTGGGCATAGTGGTACACACCTATAATTGCAGCAATTGGGAGGCAGGGGCAAAAATATAGGAAGTTCAAGGCCATCAGCTTCATAGCAAGTTCAATGCCAGGCTAAACTGCATAAAGAGAGTGTGTCTCATTAAAAACAAGGCCTGGGGATATAATTCAGTAGTAGAGGGCTGCCTAGTATGCTCAAGACCCTAGGTTTGCTCCCCAGCATTGCTATATCTATATAATTTTCTATCTATGTCTGTCTATCTGTCTACTTATGTATCTCCCTGTGGGGATTCAGCTTTTAAATAGGCCCTTTAGAAAGTATAATTACTGGGCTAGGAATGTGGCTTAGTGGTAGAGTGCTTGCCTAGCATGCATGAAGCCCTGGGTTCAATTCCTCAGCACCACATATACAGAAAAAGCTGGAAGTGGTGCTGTGGCTCAAGTGGTAGAGTGCAAGCCTTGAACACAGAGAGGCTCAGGGACAGGGCCCAGGCCCCGAATTCAAGCCCCAGGACTGGCAAAAAAGTACAATTATTGAACAGCTCACCATTTATAAATTCCAAGACTCCACCATCTGTGAAATCTAGAATCAGTTCTACTAAATTGAAACATGACGTTGCTAATTTAACTAGTTTATACTTGCAAAAACAAGTTGGTAGTGGTATTGCCAGCCCATTATTCCAGCACTTAGAACACCCAAGAGAGAGAGTCTCCTATCTCAAAGAACACACATTTTCATACCATTTAATCTAAGCAGCACAAGTCACCGGCAAGAATTCTTTTTCTCTAATGACCTTCTACCTAATCCTCAGCCTGTTAGTTTTGGAGCCTGAACACAAGGGCAAACATTCACTATGTAAAAGCATAGGTTACTGTAAGCATCATAAAATCAGATAAACCAAATGTCTGTGTTTTGGTCCTCAGACTTCCACATTTTCAACTAATACAGTAGAAAAAGAGGGTAGTAGATAGAATATGGGTTCAGTTGCTATAAAGGAGACTCAGATTAACAGTAGCATAAACCAAATAGAAGCTTAATTCCTTATTTGTGTAATAGTTCATGTCTGATGTGTCATTCAGGAACCAAGATGCCTCTTGTTTTGCTTTCCTACCATCTCTAAGGTGTTCGCTTCATCATTGTGGTTCCAGATGACTCCTTGTTCAGGAAGCAGAAGAGGAAGAGAAAGACGACATACACCGTCATTTAAGGGCTCAACTATAACCTGTGTGCATCACTTCAGTGCACATTTCATTCGCTGTCACATGATCACACTTGACCTCAGGGAAGCTGGGCAATGTACTCTGTAACTTGGCGGCCATGTGCCTAGGTAAAATTCCAGCTATTAGGTCAGTGAAGAAGAACAGATATTTGAGTGATAGTTAGTATCAAAAAGAGAAATAAAGTATGTCTGTTTTGATACTTAAATCAGTCTAAGTTTAAAGTAATTAAATAGGTATCAGGTCATTAAAGTCACACAACAACAGGACTGTGTACAGCATTTATGTCTAAGGCTCTGGGGGTTTTGAGAATAAGAATAGGAAGATCAAGTGCCACTTAGTTAATCTCCTATTTTAGCCCACTCTGTTTAATTATCATACACCAAACACTTGTGTTTTGCACGTGCCTCTTTGCAACTCTAGGGATAAGTCTATCAATTATTTCTTTTATTTATTTTTAACACGGCCTTGTGCGACCTTGGTAAGCACTGTACCACTGAAATATATCCTCAGCCCTGTTTTTATTTTTGTAACAGCATCTCATTAATTTTCCAGGATGACTATGAACTTGAGATCCTCTGGCTTTAGCTTCCCAAGAAACTGAGATTACAGGAGTGAAATGAAGCAGCATACCCAGCTGGGGTTAGTCTTAAGTGGACTTAGTCACTGTTATTCAAATTTTTAACCATTACTCATAGTTAGAACTCCATTTTTTTTTTTTGTCAATCCTGGCCCTTGGACTCAGGGCCTGAGCACTGTCCCTGGCTTCTTTTTACTCAAGGCTAGCACTCTGCCACTTGAGCCACAGCACCACTTCTGGCTTTTTCTGTATATGTGATGTGGAGGAATTGAACCCAGGGCTTCATGTGTGCTAGGCAAGCATTCTACCACTAGGCCACATTCTTAGCCCATCAGAACTGTGTTTTATACCTAACACATGAACACACATGTGTGCGCACACACTTGACCTTACATTTGATATTCTATTCTATATTTGGTTGCTACACGCTCTTGATTTGCCATCTCATCATTGTATTACTACTTTCCAACCTGCTACTTGAAAAAAAAATGAACTAGGCAAATTAAAGTACTTTTATTCCCCTTGGCTAAGGACTATAACACAATTTTTGTGTGAAAGAAAAAAATATTCCAGTCTTTAAAATAGGCAAAATGATCATTGCTCTTATCTATGTATATATCTGTCTCTATCTGTCTGTCTAGCTAATACTGGTACTGGGGCTTGAACTCAGGGCTTGGGTACTGTCCTTTAGCTTTTTTGTTCAAGTCTGGAACTCTACCAGTTGAACCACAGCTCTGTTCCAGCTTTTGATTAATTGGAGCTGAGTCTCATGGACCTTCTGCCTGGGTGGGCTTCTTCAATCCTCATATCCCAGCCTCCTGTTAACTAGGATTACGGGCATTAGCCACCAGGACCAGGCTTTTTTCTTCTTGATGTTGAGGAGTGAACTTAGGACCTCAGCCTTAAGAATGTTGAGCCTCTGGGCACTGGTCTGTGAGACTCTTATCTCCAATTTACCACCAAAAAGACTGAAGTGGGTCTGTGACTCAAGCAGTAGACTACCAGCCTTGAGCACAAAAGCTCAGGGATAGTACCCAGCTCCCAATATCAGCATACACACAAAAACCTTTACTGGTGTTGGGGATTGAACACAGGGTCTTACTATGTGACCCACACCAGCCTCAAACTTGAGAGCATCCTGCCTCTCCCTCCTGAATGCTGGCATTTGACTTCCTTAATTAATGACTAAAATGTTTATATGTATATGCTAATCTCTTTGGGTGAAATGTTTTCTGCTTTGGAAATTACTTTTGATATCTCACCTGCCATTGTTGTAACCCATGTTAGAACCAGGCAAAGAGGCTGAAAGACTGCTGTGGAAAAAGGTGGAAGAGAGCTAGGGTCACTGATGAATTAACCAACTCTGGACTTTACTTCTATACTCTTGTTACGTAAAAATAAATGTTTGTGTAGCTGGATACCAGTGGTTCATGCCTGTAATTCTAGCCACTCAGTAGGCTGATATTTGCTAGTTTATTATCTACACACATGGTGGTTTTGGTGGTAACAGTGGAATGATTACTGACTGTACTCCCAATCACCCCTGGACACCTTCCCGTTACAGAACTGGAGAGGCTCCTGAGAGTGTGATATTATACAGTAAAGCCAGCCCAGGCAGAACCCCCCCTCCCCGACTCTTATCTCCAATTAACCACTCAAAAACTGGAAGTGACGCAGTGGCTCCTAGTGGTAGAGCACTAGCCTTGAACAAAAGAGCTCATGGACTGTGCCCAGGTCCTGAGTTCAAGCCTTATGACTGACAAGACACAAACAAAACAAAAAAGAATAAAGGAGAACACTGAGGGAGATTCAATAACATATTGCAACTTATACTGCTGTTTTAGAAGCTATCAATTAACAATTGAGCAGTGCTTAAGTTTTATTTATTGTAGACCAACAAAGCATACCCTGACCTCTTAGCAACTTTGAGCATCAGCTTTCATAACTCAGAGCAGCAGACTCTCCTTAGAGCAGCAGACATTGGCAACTCCACAAAATGGCAGGCATGCTCATGGCCAAATACCTCCTAGTTCAGCTTTAGGAGGTTCAATGCAGACAAGATCAAAGTGACAAAGGCCAGCAGTAGTCCCCTGTTGTCTAGTCCCCTGTTCAATACAAACTGAATTGAGAAAAATTAAGCTCCTTGCTATGAAAATGAGATCTGGACTCAGGTGTGTGTATGTGTGGTGTGTGTGTAACAGGGTTTGACTTAAGACCTGCCATTCAGTCATATCTCCAGCCCTTTTTCACATTGGCCTTTGTTTTTTTTTGCTGGTTCTGGGGCTTGAACTCAGGGCCTGGACATTGTTCCTAAGCTTCTGTTGCTCAAGACTAGTGCTATGTATGTCACTTGAGCCACTGCACCACTTCTAGCTTTTTTTCAGAGTAGTTTATTGGAGATAAGAGTCTCAAGGACTTTTCTGCCCAGTCTGGCTTGGAACCACAATCCTTTGATCTCAGCCTCCGGAGTAGCTAAGATTACAGGTGTGAGCCACGAGCGCCAAGCTATTTAAGAAAAAAAAAATATATATATATATATATATGCACACACACACACACACACACACACACACACACACATACACACACACATACAAACAAACCAGGCACTGGTGGTTCATATCTGCAGTCCTAGCTGTTCAGTGTTGTAGAGCTGACTCCATCTTGATTAGGGAAACATGGTAGGAAATGTTGGGGAAAATAGAGCTGACTCCATTTTGATTATTAGGTCAACCTGACCCCAAAATTCTGCTTCTGTAAATGGCTTGCTTACTTTGTTTTTTGCTCTCCCCGTGTCAATTTCCTACATCTGTGCCATGCATGCTTTGTTGCATGCTCTACCTCCTGCGTCAACCTCCTACATCTGTGAACTTATTGCGTGCTCTGTCCCCTGCGTCAACCCCCTACATCTGTGCTACGCTTTTACCTTTATAAACCCCAATTTGAGGGCTGTTTGGGGTCACGGTGGCAGCTCCCGAGTCTGCGCTGTGTCCCTGGCCGGTCAGTCCACTTTTCAGGGGGCTAGTTTCAGCTCCCGAGTCCGTGCTGCGTCCCTGGCCGGGCAGGTTGCTTTTTGCTTCCCCAATAAACCCATCTTTTTGCTTGAGACTGTCGCTAAGTGGTGGACTCTTGGGAGGATGTGGAACCTCCCCCCGCCCCCGGACTCCATAACATTCAAAAGGCTGAAATCTGCAGATTGCTTGTTCAAAGATATCCCTAACAGACAAATCCAAAAGGTTTTTATGTCCAACAAGTAAAAAGCTTGAAGAGGAAGCAGGGCTCAAGTGGTAGAGTGCCAGCCTATAGCAAAAAGCTAGGGGAGGGTATGAAACCCTGACCTCAAGCTCTAGCCCTGGCCAGTTTTGAGTTAGGATCTTAGTTCCTGCCCAGGCAATTGCTAGAACCAAAATCTACCTAATTTAGGCTTCCCACCAGAGCAGGAATGACAGGTGCATACCAATACAATCAGCTTCTTTCATTGAAATAATCTTGCAGAAATTTCTGCCTGAGATTAGACTGACATGGTCCTCCCAATTCCAGCCTCTCCTGTAGCTGAGATGATTGACAGACATATACTAATGTATGAAGCTATTGGTCCAGAAGGTGTCTCATGTATATGCCTAAGCTGGCCTGGAATCATTATCCTTCTGCTCTCAGCTTCCCAAGTAGCTAGGATTACAGATGTGAGCTGCCAGTGCCAAGGTGGACCCAGATTTTTTTATATTGCTTTTAAGCCATATTCATTTCATTTTATAACATTACCACCCAAAACTCTACACTCTAACCTCTTTAACAACCCCAAGGAGGAAGTGTGTGTTTGTGTGTGTGTGTGTGTGTGTGTGTGTGTGTGTGTGTGTGTGTTTAAGACAGGATATCAATATATATTCTATCTTTCCATCTTCCCACCTCAGCTTTCCAAGTGCTGGGGTTACAGGTGTGCACTTCCATATCCAGATTTTTAGTTTTATTTTGGATTACCATTCTGGACCAAGGTTGCAAGGTCCACTTTGAGGGCAACCTTGCTGGCTGAGTCCTTGGGCCTTGAGAGAAAGGAATAGAGAGACCTAGCAAGACTGGCTTTAATAGCAGACTCAGTCCTCTGATGGCCCATTAACCTATTAATCCATTCATGAGGACAGAGCCCTAATCAGCTCTTGAAGATCCCACCTGGCCACACCTCTTACTCTCTCATAATGGGCTTAAATTTCCTTCACCGCTGCTTCTGCTTCTTCTTCTTCTTCTTCTTCTTCTTCTTCTTCTTCTTCTTCTTCTTCTTCTTCTTCTTCTTCTTCTTCTTCTTCCTCCTCCTCCTCCTCCTCCTCTTTCTCCTCCATCTCTTCCTCCCCTTGCTTCTCTTCCTCCTTCCTCCTCCTCACTCTCCTCCTCTTCCTCCTCATCTTCTTCTTCTTTCTTCTTTGCAGTGCTAGAACCTTGCACGTATTCTACACTAAGCTATACTTCTTTCTTTCTTTCTCTCTCTCTCCCTTCCTTCCTTCCTTCCTTCCTTCCTTCCTTCCTTCCTTCCTTCCTTCCTTCCTTCCTTTCTTTCTTTCTTTCTTTCTTTCTTTCTTCTTTCTTTCTTTCTTTCTTTCTTTCTTTCTTTCTTTCTTTCTTTCTTTCTTTCTTTCTTTCTTTCTTTCTTTCTTTCTTTTTTTGCCAATCCTGGGCCTTGGACTCAGGGCCTGAGCACTGTCCCTGGCTTCTTTTTGCTCAAGGCTCTTCCACTTGAGCCACAGCGCCACTTCTGGCCATTTTCTATATATGTGGTGCTGGGGAATCGAACTCAGGGTTTCATGTATACGAGGCGAATACTTTACCACTAGGCCATATTCCCTGCCTAAGCTATGCTTCTTAATAGGCATTAAGTTTCAAGGTAAGATTTAAGAGGACAAACCATAATCAAGTTCATTTTAGGAGCAGCTACGTCACAAGAGTCTTCTGGCCTAGGTTTACAGGATTTATTTATTTATTTATTTATTTTTTGCCAGTCCTGGGGCTTGAACTCAGGGCCAGAGCACTGTTCCTGTCTTCTTTTTCCTCAAGGCTAGCACTCTACCACTTGAGCCACAGTGCCACTTCCAGCTTTTTCTATATATATGGTGTTGAGGAAGCGAACCCAGGGCTTCGTGTATACGAGGCAAGCACTTTACAACTAGGCCACATTCCCAGCCTCTACAGGATTTATTTTTAGGACCCACACCCAAATTCTTGGGTTTCATAGGTCAGGAATAGTTGCTTGCCCCAACACAGCAAATGAAAGAAGTGAGTAGTGCTGAAGGGCAGGGAAAGGAGGGTTGGGGATGGGGGGAGGGTAGGAGCTGTGGGTTTAGGGAGGAAGTTCACCCGTACTAGGTCTGGGATGCAGGGCCTCCCGTACTAGGTCTGGGATGCAGGGCCTCACACTCCACCTTAGCTTTTTCACTCAAGGCTGGTGCTCTGCTACTTGAGCCAGAACTTCTGCTTCAGGAGGTGTGTGTGTGTGTGTGTGTGTGTGTGTGTGTGTGTGTGTGTGTGTGTGTGCCAATCCTGATGCTAGACTCATGGCCTAGGCGCTGTCCCTTGGCTTCTTTAACTCAAGGCTAGCACTTGAGCCACTTCCAGCTTTTTGGTGGTTAATTGGAGATAAAAGTCTTATGGACTTTTCTGCCCAGGCTGGCTTTGAATATTAATCTTCAGATCTCAACCTCTTGAGTAGCTAGGATTACAGATGCCAAATACCAGCACATCCAGCCACTTCTGGCTTTTGGCTAGCTTAATTGGAAATAAGACCCTCACCAACTTTCCTAGCTAGGCTGGCTTAGAACTTCAGTCCCTCAGCCTCCTGAGTAGCTAGGGTTACAGGCCTGCTGCAGGAAGAGGAAAAGTGTTCCTGATGGCACCTTGTCATCACTGGATAAAAATGCCAAACTCTGCACAATCTGTAGGTTTGCCTGTTAGGAGGAAGGATGCTGCCTGCATTCTCTCCCCCAACCCACCTCCTGTCATTTGTTGGGACTCTGTGTTCTACCCAGTTCCCCAAATCTGATTTTACTTGTGAGTTGTAAACCCTATTTACCTCCTGAAAACTTCCTGACTGTTTCTGTTTTCCCCTTAACAGACAGTAGCCCCATCTTCCTGTAAAGCTGAAGTGGTCCCTTGACACGCAGGGAAGGCCCTAGTGGCTTTGAGTCTGTAATCACAGTCTTGGAGCCACCTGTACCTGCTCTCCATTTGCCTGACCTTGATCTTGAGTGAGTCAGATGGAAAGTAAATAAACGTGTTCCATGCAGACATGGAAATGCCAGAGGATGAGGACTGAGAATAGAGAATTACTAATACTTGACGTTCTGTGGTTGGAATATCTGATTAGGGGAGGAAATGAAGGGGAGAGATGAAGCTGATTAGATAGCTTTATTGAATTACTTTGAAATGATTTGCAACTTGAAATATTTACATTATTTTGAAATGTGTGATATAAGCATCTATATGCAGATAGCAATACTAGGACTCAAACTTATCTCTTATGCAGTACCAAGGACTGAACCCAGAGCCTTGCACGCACTGGGCAAGCACCCTTTCATTACTTCCTCCCCAGCCCTTAGATTCACTTCTTGATTCAGTGTTCTCGCCATATAGCCAGGGGCAGTTTAATTTAGATCACTGGCTATCATCCAGGGACAAGTTTGCCTCGAGGGGACATTTAGCAATGTCTTGAGACACTAGTTGTCACAGTGGGAACAGGGGCATAAGTCAGAGTGCAACAGACGGTGTTACTGGCATCTAGTAGGTGGCACACAGCCAAAGATGTGGCTGAGGATTTTATAATGTACAGGAAATCCACCACCACCACTAAAGAATCATCTGGTTGAAAACATCAACAGAGCCCCTCCACAGATGAATGGATCCAAAAAATATGGTACCTATACACAATGGAATACTACATAGCGATTAGGAATGGTGAAATATTGTTATTCGCAGGGAAATGGTCAGAACTCAAACAAATAATGTTGAGCAAGACAAGCCTAGAACACAGAAAACAAAGGGGCATGATCTCTCTGATATATGACTGTTAAGAAAGGGAGACGGAGAGACAGTAGAGACCAGGTCTGTGAAACCAAAAACTGCTTGTCAAATGGAATTTCCCACAGGATTGGGGCAGCAACCCAACAGTATGTAACTAAAACCAAACAACTACTCAACATATAAAGGTCAAAAATCGACCTCTCAGTGGAATACAATAGCTCAAAAGCTATGTATGTACGTTCATATAAGACTACTGTCGAAATATTGTCTAATATCGACATTACATTTAAAGCCCTAGGCGAATATTCTTGGGCTTGGCCACGTGGCTACTGTATATGTTCTTGATACATTGTGTATTGTATATATGTCTACCTGACCTAGAGAAGGGAAAGAAAAACAGGGCGTAAGATATCACAAGAAATGTACACACTGCCCTACTATGTAACTGTACCCTTTTTGCACAACACCTTGTCAAAAAATTTTGTGTTCAATTAGTAAATAAATTAAATTTAAAAAAAAGAAAACATCAACAGAACTATTATTGAGAAACTGTGGTGTAAGTAAGATTTAAAAATGGAGCAAGGACTCAAGCATCCCGGAGCCAACTAGTGGTCCTCGTCTGCTGAAATCTTTGCCTGAGCCACCAGGCGTCCAGCCTTTTACTCGAGATGAGTGATAAACTAGACATGTCTGAAGTGGAGACGTTTGACTGATCAAAGTTGAAGAAAACTAATACTGAGGAAAGAAACACTCTTCCCTCAAAGGAAACTATCCAGCAGGAGAAGGACTGTATCCAAACATCCTAAAATGGGGACATCCTCTCAAGAGCAAGCTCAACACCACCTGGGAGGCTTGTTTTTGTAAAGGAATGTGTAGCAATTTGAGGCACCTGCAGATGTTTTCCCTAGCTATGTTCCCTAAGAGGTCAGCAGTAACCAAGTTCCCTTAAATTTGTTTTTAAATTGAAATTCCAGAGAGCAGATGCACAATAATCTCACTATTGATGGCCCTTCTGTGTAACAGAGCAAGCCAGTTTTAACCTAGTAGGTGCCTTCATTGCTTATAATCATTAAAAAGTTGAATGCTAAAAAAAAAAAAATGGAGCAAGGGAGCTGGGAATATGGCCTAGTGGTAGAGTGCTTGCCTTGTGTACATGAAGCCAGAAGTGGTGCTGTGGCTCAAGTGGTAGACTGCTAGCCTTGAGCAAAAGAAGCCAGGCCCTGAGTTCAAGCCCCAGGACTGGCAAAAATAAAAAGGAGCTAGTCTAGCCAGGCACAGTGCAGTATGCTTATATTCTTAGCTTCTCAGGAAGCTGAGGTAGATGAATCCAGACATCTGAAGCCAGTGTGTACAACACTTCCAACTCCCTCCTCAACAGACAAACAAAATACGAGCCATTCTTTTTTTCTTTTTTGCCAGTCCTGGGCCTTGTCAGGGCCTAAGCGCTGTCCCTGGCTTCTTTTTGCTCATGGCTAGCACTCTGCCACTTGAGCCACAGCACCACTTCTGTTGCTGTTTTCTATATACGTCGTGCTGAGGAATCAAACCTAGGGCTTCATGTATACAAGGCAAGCAAGCACTCTTGACACCAGGCCATATTCCCAGCCCCAAATCCGAGCTATTCTGATGCAGCTTAAATCCCACTGGCCTGGGTTTGATTCCTCAGCACCACATATATATAAAAAGCCAGAAGTGGTGCTGTGGCTCAAGTGGCAGAGTGCTAGCCTTGAGCAAAAAGAAGCCAGGGACAGTGCTCAGGCCCTGAGTCCAAGGGCCAGGACAGGCAATAAATAAATAAATAAAAATCCCACTGGCCAAGAATTACTAGCAAACTGGAAACTGAAAAGACCAGAGTTCGGTGACATTCATGGGATCTCTGTACTTATTTTATACTAAATAGTAAATTATTTTAATTTATTTGTTGTTGGTTTGTTGGTTGTTTTTTGGGTTTGTTTATTTTGTTTTGTTTTTGCAACATTTGGCACCAAGAAGTTTTTTTGTTTGTTTGTTTTTGGTCAGTCCTGGGGCTTGGACTCAGGGCCTGAGCACTGTCCCTGGCTTCTTTTTGCTCAAGGCTAGCACTCTGCCATTTGAGCCACAGCGCCACTTCTGGCCATTTTCTGTATATGTGGTGCTGGGGAATCGAACCCAGGGCCTCATGTATATGAGGCAGGCACTCTTGCTACTAGGCCATATCCCTAGCCCACCAAGAAGTTTTGTTAGGGCTAACCTGAAAACCAGAGTAACTAAATATAAGTTTTAGTGTTAAAATTATAACAGCTTCTAAACCCTGGTGATGACTCGATGCTAGAGGGCTGCACCCCCACCCGCGAAACTAGTTTCGCAAAACTAGTTTAAAAATGTAGGGAGTACTTGTTCCCCTCTGTACCTGGGTAACAACCATGGTAACGGACAGTAAAAAAATGATCATAGTCATAGACTACAGTAATAACCATAATAGTAATAGAAACACCATGGTAACTGTCAGGTTGGTTTACGTATGATTGAGTACTGGATTGTTTTAGCCCGTTCAAGGTTGTTTAGTGATAATGGGAAAACGTGGTCGCAATTGTTAAAATAAAGTTGGTACTATTACGGTCAGCCTGACCGCAATATTCTGCTCCTGTAAACGGCTTGCTTAACCCATTTGTGACTTGCTCTACCCCCTGCACTAACCCCCTGCATCAGTGCTATGTGACCACCTGTTGTCAATTCCTGATATCGAGGCCAGTTCCCGATATCAAAGCCAAAATAGATAACTGAAAGGGTAGATGGCCACTAGAAATAGGACAAGACTTGCTTGCTAGATGCCATCCAATCAAGTATCTGCCAAGTTGGACATACCCTGCCCCTGTTGTAATCACAATAAAAACCCTGCTCCTTGGTGGTCTTTGGGGCCCAGAAATCTAGGCATAGCAGTTTCATTATGGTATTTCACACATGCAGGTTTTTTTTTAATTTAATTTTATTTTATTTTTTGCCAGTCCTGGGCCTTTGACTCAGGGCCTGAGCACCACTGTCCCTGGCTTCTTTTTGCTCAAGGCTAGCACTCTACCACTTGAGCCACAGCGCCACTTGTGGCCGTTTTCTATATATGTGGTGCTGGGGAATTGAACCCAGGGCTTCATGTATACGAGGCAAGTGCTCTTGCCACTAGGCCATATTTCCAGCCCCACATGCAGGTTTTGGGGTTTGGGTTTTTTTTTTGTTGTTGTTGTGGGGTTGAATTCTGGGCCTGGGCACTGTCCCTGGCTGATATCTAGAGGATGGTAGTTTGAGGCCAGCCTTGGCAGAAAAGTCTGTGAGATTCCATTTCCAAAATGACTGGTAAAAACAGGGCTGGAGGTGTGAATCAAGTGGTAGAGCACCAGCCATGTAAGCAAACCAAGCAAGTGCAAGGCCCTAAGTTCAAACCACAGTACTGAAAAACCAACCAATCATACAAACAAAAAAGAAACAAAACAACAACAACAAAAATACATAGCTGGTTGTGGTGACATTTACAGTAAGGCTGAGGCAGGATGTTAGTGAGTTTAGAATAGTGAATTGCCCAACTTGGTTAATTTAGTAAGACCCATTTCAAAAATGAAAAAAAAATTAAAGACAAACATTTCTGTATATATTTAATTAAAGGTACAATGTAGTTTAATAATGCAAACATCATTTTAATATAAATTGTGCAAAGTAATAAAATATGAAAGTATCAATAAAAGTGAAAATGTAATAAATAATTGAAAAAAATCTTTTAGAATTGTGTCTTAAAGGAAATATATTAAAGTGTCTCTAAGTTACAAGTGTACCTTTTATATACTTTGGTTTTGGTCATGGGGCTTGAACTCAAGGTCTGTGTGCTGTCCCTGAGCTCTTTTGCTCAAGGCTAGCACTCTATCACTTTGAGCCACAGCACCACTTTTGGTTTTCTGGGGGTTAACTGGAGGTAAGAGTCTCACTGGGGTGGGGGATGGGAACATGGCTCAGTGGTGTTTGCCTAGCATGCATGAACCCCTGGGTTCGATTCCCCAGTACCACATATTCAGAAAAAACTGGAAGTGGGGCTATGGCTCAAGTAGTAGAGTACTAGCCTTGAACAAAAGAAGCTCAGAGACAGTGCTCAGGCCCTGAGTTCAAGCCACAGGACTAGTGAGAGAGGAAAGAGAGAGAGAGAGAGAGAGAGAGAGAGAGAGAGAGAGAGAGAGAGAGAGAGAGAGAGAGTTGGGAATGTGGCTTAGTGGTAGAGTGCTTGCTTAGCATACATGAAGCCTTGGGTTTGATTCCTTGGTACCATATACATAGAAAAAGCCAGAAGTGGCGCTGTGGCTCAAGTGGTAGAGTGCTAGCTTTGAGCAAAAAGAAGCCAGGGACAGTGCCCAGACCCTGAATTCCAGTCCCAGGATTGGAAAGAAAGAAAAAAAAAAGTTTCATGGGGACTTTCCTGCCTTTCCTGCCTGAGCTTGCTTTGAACCACCATCCTAAGATCTCAGCCTACTGAGTAGCTAGGATTATAGGTATGAGCCACCAGCACCCAGCTCTTTTCTGCCCCCCCCATTTGGTGCCAGTCCTGGGACTTGAACTCAGGGCCTGGGCACTGTCCCTGAGCTTTGTTGCTTAAAGCTATCTCTCTACCCTTGAGCCACAGCTCCATTTCTGGATTTTTTTGGGGTGTTGGTCATGGAGCTTGACCTCAGGGCTTGGGTGTTGTCCCTGAGCTTTTCCCACAAGGCTAGTGCTCTGCAACTTTGAGCCACAGTGCCATTGCTGGTTTTCTGGTGAGATCTCGAGTAGCTAGGATTACAGGCGTGAGCCCAGCTTGTGTAGATTTGTGTGTGTGTGTGTGTGTGTGTGTGTGTGTGTGTGTGTGTGTGTGTTGCTAATTACTTCCTAGAGTTCAAGAGAATGGTAAAGAGATGTTAGGATCTAACTTTATATTTGGGTCTCTGGTTCTTCTTCTTGTCATTTTATTCTCTCTCTCTCTATCTATCATCTATCTACCATCTCTATCTACTTACTTATTTGCCAGTCCTGTGGCTTGAGAACTCAGGGACTCATGCTCACTTGGCTTTTTTTTTTTTCCTGCGTGGAAAGGGAGTTTTATTTGTGATGACACCGGCAGCCATATGGAGAGGTTAGCCTGTAGAGGAACTGAGGCCTCCTGCCAACACAAAGTTAGGAATTGAGGCATCTAGCCAATTAGATATGCTGTAGCCATCTTGGCAGCAGATCCTCCAGCCTCAGCCAAACCTGATGATTACAGCCAATCCCAGGTGACATCTACGCTGCAGCCTCCTGGGACACATTGAGCCAGAACCACCGAGCTAAACTGCTCTAGATTCCTGATCCTCAGAAATAGTGTGAGATGAGATAATGCTTGTTGTTTACTTCTGTTTACTTTTAGAGTAATTTGTTATACAGAAATAAGTACATGTTGTTTCTGATATATTTCATTAACACATTTTCTTTCCTTTGGGGCTTCTCAGATAATATACATGTGATTTGGATGATTTATAAACAATTGACATTACTCACAGCTCTGAAAATCGGGAAGTCCAAGATCAAAGCACAAGCTGATTTGGTGTTTGATGAGACACTTTCCATCTGTCCTTACATGTGTGAAGGGGCAAACGTGTTTCCTCAAGCTCTTTCAAAGGTGCTTGCTTTGCATGTAGGAGATCCTGGTTTGATCCTTAACACTCCCCCCCCCAAAAAAAAATGTGGTAAGGAAGTGTTTTATTTGGTGGTTAGGCATGGTGGTTCATACCTGTTAATCCTAGCTATTCAGTAGGCTGAGATCTGAGGTTAGAACTTTGAAGCAAACCTGGGCAGCAAAGCCCATGAGACTCTTATATCAAATTAATCACTAAAAAGCCAGAAGTGGAGGTGTGGCTCAAGAGGTGGAGTGCTAGCCTTGAGCAAAAATGCTAATAACAGTGCCCAGTCCTTGAGTTCAAGACCTAGCATAAACACTGAGAGAGAGAGAGACAGACAGAGAGAGAGAGACAGACAGACAGACAGAGGGACAGAGAGACAGAGAGACAGAGACAGAGACAGACAGAGACAGAGACAGAGAGAGAGAGATTACCCTTTCAGGTATTGTTCCCTTACCCACTAGAGTAGCTACTAATTTAACTTCTAGCAGTATAAATGCCTTTTACATAATATATGTATATGCATTTATATATAACATATGTGGCTATAGTATATAGACTCAACTAAATATATATATATATATATATATATATATATATATATATATATTTTTTTTTTTTTTGGCCAGTCCTGGGCCTTGGACTCAGGGCCTGAGCACTGTCCCTGGCTTCTTCCCGCTCAAGGCTAGCACTCTGCCACTTGAGCCACAGCGCCGCTTCTGGCCGTTTTCTGTGTATGTGGTGCTGGGGAATCGAACCTAGGGCCTCATGTATCCGAGGCAGGCACTCTTGCCACTAGGCTATATCCCCAGCCCCTCAACTAAATATTTTAATCAGGAAACTACCAGATGCTGGTGGCTCACACCTGTAATATTAGCTATTCTGGAGGCTGAGATCTGAGGATCACTGTTCAAAGTCAGCTTGGGCAGGAAAGTCAATGAGACACTTATCTCCAATTAACAACCCCCAAAAGCTGGAAATGAAGCTTTGGCTCAAAGTGGTAGACTTGAGTAAAAGAGCTCAGGGACAGTGCCCAGGCCCTGAATTCAAGCCCGATAGCTGACACATGAATACACCAGATACAGGTAAAGAAGACAGACTATCAAGAACTAAAAATGTCACCCTTTTTTGTTTCTACATCTTGGAGTTCATTTCAGAATGTATGTTATTTTATTTAAATATGAAGAGGCACTTAAGCACTTGTGCCTTTGTGTTTCTCTCTTAAGAGTAGCTTCTTTTGGTCTCACAGTATGTCTAGAATCTTGTATAATTTTTCATATCCCAGTACATTTTAGATCTAACTTCCACATATCAGAGAGAACGTGTGCACTTTTTTTTTTTTTTTTTACCAGTCCCGGGGTTTGAACTCAAGGCCTGAGCACTGTCCCTGGCTTCTTTTTGCTCAAGGCTAGCACTCTACTACTTGAGCCACAGCACCACTTCCAGCTTTTTCTGTTTATGTGGTGCTGAGGAATTGAACCCAGGGCTTCATGCATGCTAGGTAAGCACTCTATCCCTAGGGACATTCCCACCTCTGCACTTGTTTTTTAAGATGGCATTTTGTTTCCTGACTAAGGATGTGCTTTGACTATTTAAGACTTCCTATTGTAGCCCGGATGACAAATGCACACAACTACACCAAGCTTCTTCCATGGAGATGCAGTTCTGTGGACTTTTCTCTTCTGAGGCTGACCTGAAACACAAATTCTTCCAACCTCAGTTTCACATGGAGCTAGTATGATAGGTGCATGGTTTAGTGGGGAGTGCCTCACAAACTTTTCTGCTCTGGCTGGTTTTAAACCTCGATCCTCCTGACCTCAGCCTCCCAAGTAGCTAGGATTATAGCCATAAGCCATCAGCACCTGTTCAACAGGCATTTGTTTGTTTATTTAGTGGTAGAATACCTGGGGTTTGAACTGAGGACCTCACACTTACTAAGCTGATTCTGCACTTGAGCCATGCCTGCTTTTTTGTAGGCTATTTTGGAAGAGTAGTCTATTGAACTCTTATTCCTGGACCAGCTTCAAACCTTGAGCTTCTAGATCTCAGCTTCCTGAGTAGCCAGCCACTGGTGCTGGCTCAACACAGACTTATTTAATTTTGCTCTCTCTGCTGAGTAGCAGATCTTTTTTTTTTCAAGTAAGACCTAATACATGTAATTGGAGATTTTTTTATTAGTATACATTAGTTGTACAATGGGGGGTTTCACTGGGACATTTCCACATAGGCATACAGTGTATCTTGATCAAACTCTATCCCTTCCTTAACTTCCTTTCCTTCTTAAAAAAATTTTAACAGGTTTCATTGCTGTATTTTCTTTCTTTTTGTCAATCATGGGGCTTGAACCCTGGGCCTGGGTGCTGTCCCTGAGCTCTTCAGCTCAAGGCTAGTGCTCTACCACTTGAGCCACAGTGCCACTTCCCATTTTCTGGTGGTTAACTGGGCGTAAGAGTCTCATGGACTTTCCTGCATGGGCTGACTTTGAACTGCGATCCTCGGATCTCAGCCTCCCAAATAGCTAGGAATACAAATGTGAGCCACTGGTGCCTGGCTCATTGTTCTATTTTCATACCTGCAAACAAGCTGCTTCAACCCTATTCATCCTCATTCAATGTATCCTCCTCCCTTCTGCTGGTACTCATCCTTCCAACACATATAACTGAGTTTCTTAATTAAAAGCTTTGACTCTAAATACTTCAGTCAAAACCGTTTTCCACACCAGGCATTGGTGGCTTATGTCTGTAATCCTAGCTACCCAGGAGGCTGAGATTTTAGGATAGCAGTTCAAAGCCAGAAACCAGCCTGGGCAGAAAAGTCCATGAGATTCTTACCTTCAATTAACACCAAAAATCTTTAAATGGTGCTTTTGCTCATAGTGGTAGAGCCAAAAAACTCAAGGACAGTGCCCAGGCCCAAACTTCAAGCCCCAGAACCAGCACATACAAAAATGTTTTCCAAATAATATGACAGTTTCATGTAATCACAGAAGATAAATCTAGTTAAGTAATCTTACCGTAAACTCAGAAACTCTTTAACTTGAAAACCAGCAAATACGAGCCTCTGGTATTTTAATTCCATTGCTTTTAATTTTAATTCCTTTAATTCCATTGCTTTTAACCTAGTCAAAGAACAGAGAATCACAAGTCTATCTGTGGCTTCGTTTTACTTAGCTACTATTAACTCTGGAATGATAATAAAAAGAGAAAGGTAAGACATTTTCTTGACGCAAACATGTAAATCACTAAACTCTGGCTGCTTCACAAGTTGTAACTAGGGCTAGGGCTAAGACTCAGGTTGTAGAGGGCCTGTCTAGCAAGCCAGAAGCTCTGAGTTCAAACTCTACTACCATAAAACAATTCTTGGAACCACTTAGTCTAGTATACTATTTGGTTTAGTCTAACTGTGCCTGCCCAGGCACTGTGTTAGACTCTGGAGAATAAGACAGTATCTTCTTTGACTATATAAAAAAGAGACAGTATCCTGCTTCAAGAATAAGCAGCATATTGGACTGGGATGTAGCTCAGTGGCAAAGTGCTTGCCTAGCAAGTATACCATCCTGGGCTCGATCCCCAGTACCAAAGAAAAGACAAAAAAAAAATACAGTTAAAAATTCCCAAACAAAGAATAAGTAGCATGGTGAGTGCTATACATCTACTTACAGAGAGCATCTGAAGATTCCATGTTCTATGTGGAATGAGAAAGAATGCTCAAGATACTACAGGAGCACTGGGAGAGCAGGGGGGATATGGGGTCAAGTCATGTGGGATAACAGGGAAGATTTGTTGATGACATATGGCCTGAAGACATCTTAGAAATTAGTGTGACATGCGCAGAAGATCTCAAGTTCAAAACCAGACTGGGCTAAGTAGCAAAGCTTAAAAAAATAAAAAATAAGGGCTGGGAATATGGCCTAGTGGCAAGAATGCTTGCCTCGTATACATGAAGCCCTGGGGTCGATTCCTCAGCACCACATATATAGAAAATGGTCAGAAGTGGCACTGTGGCTCAAGTGGCAGAGTGCTAGCCTTGAGCAAAAAGAAGCCAGGGACTGTGCTCAGGCCCTGAGTCCAAGGCCCAGAACTGGCATAATAATAATAATTAATAATAACAAAAGTGAAGCCTTTGTTCAGTGGAGGCGTGGGGCGCATGCGTGTGGAGCTGGGTTGGAGGCCAGGCCGAGTGCCTGAGCAACAGGAAAGGCAAGCTGTATGGGATTTGCTGCTGATCTGGTGGTGAGGTATAAAACAGGTATGGTCAGATCTCAAGAGACGAGAGAGTGAGGGCTTGAGTTTACAGCTTATACAAGATCAGCTTTAAATACCAACAAATGTGTGAAATTTGCATTTTCATTTAAGGGTTGGAGACGTAGCTCAAGTGTAACATGCTTGAGACCCTGGGTTCAAACCTAGGAAATGATAAATAAATAAATACAATTTAGACATATTGTTGGGTGCAATTTCTTGGATGTGAACAAGAATGTGGGCAGGGAAACTGTGAAGAGATGAGGAGGGTGGGAATCAAGGCTGTCATGAAAGTGTCAAAGTCAAGAAATGATTAGGACACTAAATTGGCATAAACTGGACAGCCACAGTGTGTGTGTGTGTGTGTGTGTGTGTGTGTGTGTGTGTGTGTGTGTTGTGTATGCCTTGAACAGGGCCTGGGTGCTGCTGTCCATGAACTTTTCTCAGGTAGGTTCTAGTGCTCGTCTTCTTGAGCCATAGCTCTATTTCTTGCTTTTTGGTTGTTGTTGTTAATTCAAGGTAAGCGTCTCACAGATTTGCCTGTCAAGGCTGACCTTTAAGCATAGTTCTCAAATCTCAGGCTCCCGAGTAGCTAGGATTACAAGTGTGAGCCACTGGTGCCTGGCTGAATATCCACTTGATATGGGTTGGGGGAGAAGTAGGCCATTATGGTTGTGGTGCCAATAATAAGGAAGATGGAAAAATGCAGAAAAAAGTCTTGTGAGTCAGGCTCCAGGATTCACATTCATAATCTTAGACAGGAAGCAAAGATCAAGAATCTAATTGGGCAAAAAGTTTGTGGTTTCGGTCAAAGCTGGGCAGGCGCACACTTGTCATACGAGCTACAACAGGAAACATAGATAGGAGGACCACAGTCCAGGAGGACCTGGGCAAAAAATGTGACTTTATCTCAAAAATAACCACAGAAAAAAGACTTGGATAGAGGTGTGACTTCAGTGACAGAGGGCCTGCTCGACCAAGTGTAAAGCTTTGAGTTCAAATGCCAGTACTAGAAAGAAAACAAAAGGAAGAAAAAAAGGCCTTCTCAGACAGGTGAGAAATTGGAGGTAGAATATAGGGTTAGAAGAGAATGAATGCAATTTTTGATTTCTTAAGCAGAGGTATCCATGGGACATTCAAATGGAGATGCCTGGTAGAAGTTTTGGGAAAGGAGCTAAGATTTAAATATTATCAACATTTGGTAAACACGTGAAATTGCCCAGGATGAGTGAAGGAAGTTGCGAAGAAGCACCATCCAGTAACACTCAACAATATAACCACATTTAATGAAGCAGGCAAAGGAAGAGAAGTCTAAGCAACTGCAGTTAAACACTGAAAGCAAAATGGCATGGCAATACATTGCCCTTTAATGTTATTTTTATAATCATTGCCCTTGTATCTTGGAAAATCATTTGAGGTATGCAGGAGTAAGCCAGTGGTTTTCTTGCTCTGGACACAGGAACAAAAGAAAGATCACTTAAATCTGTTCTGTTCTGCCAGGTACAGGGGTGGTACACATCTGTAATCCCAGCACTAAAGTGGCTGAAGCAGGAAGACTGAGGATTTGAGGCCAGTCTGACCTAACTAGGGAAACTTTGTCTTTAAAAAGCAAAACAGGCAGGTGCTGGTGGCTCACGTCTGTAATCCTAGTTACTCAGGAGGCTGAGATCTGAGGATCACAGTTCGAAGCCATCTGGGCAGGAAAAGTCTGTGAGATTCTATCTGCAATCAACTATTTAAAAAAAAAAAGCTGGAAGTTGTACTGCTGCTCAACTGGTAGAGTGTTAGCCTTGAGCAAAAGCAGCTCAGGGATAGCACTCAGGCCCCAGGAGTGGTATACACACACACACACACACACACACACACACAAATGGTGAAACAGTTTCAACAATTCTCCTTGTTCAGTTTTTGTAGTTGTAATCCATTTCAACCATATTCATCCTCTTTCAGAATTTTTCATTCTTATTCCCTTTCCCCTTCCTTGTCTCCTGAGTAGTCCCTTAGATTCATATATGTAATAAATATATTTATGTATATATAATACATAATAAGTATATATAACATATAATAGATACTACATATGTTTATGTATTATAGCTCCTCAGCCTGAACTCTTTTTTTGACTGGGTCTTCATAGATAGCTCAGGCAGATCCATATATAGCTCCCTATCCTCCTGTCTCAGCCTCCCAAGGGCTGGGATTACAGGTGTGAACTACCATATCCACTTCCCACTTACACTTTCTATGGTTGTTTTTCCTGTACCCTAATTGTAGGTTTTACACTTCTGCTCATTTTTCTTGCACTCCTAGGAAAAATTTTTCTTTTGTTCATTTAATCAATGGGCACAAAATGGCCAAGACACCTGATAGACAAACATGTAGGAGCATGTAGACTGGAGTGAATGTTAAAAAAAAAAAAAAAGGACCCTTGCTTGGCACTGGTGGCTCCTAACCGTAATCCTAGCTTCTCAGGAAGCTGAGATTTGATGATCAAGGTTCAAAGCCAGCGTAGGCAGCAAAGTCCAAGAGACTCTTATCTCCAATTGACCAACAAAAAGCCTGAAGTGGAGCTGTGGCTTAAGTCGTAGAGCTAACCTTGAGCACAAAAGCTCAAAGACAGCACCTAGGCCCTGAGTTCAAGCCCCAGGACCAGCACACACTCATACACAAAATAGACCCTCAATGAAATACAAACCTATGGGCATTGCTTTGATCAGCTCCAGGACTCCCATTCTACCTCCAAACTGCAAGATTCTTTACAAGAACATTGGACAGCCATTGTTTTCAGTTAGTTAATTCTATTTTCCTGAAATTGCGTTTGTTGATTAGAACTGTTTATTCATTCTCTTGCAAAAATCTCTAGATGACTAGTTTATGTCCCTTCAGTGACAGAACTGGAAAAGTCAATTGTGTCTCAAGCAAATATGAAATAAACTCAGAGTTCTCAGCTCAAGAGGTAGATACAGCAATTGCCTAGCATGGAGACAACTTTGGGATCAAGCTCCAGCTTAAAGGAAAAAAAAAATACAGGTAGCATTACCATATGGTACATACAGCCAAGGGCTTAGAGTATGAACTAGGGCATCATCAAGGAGACCATCTGCTTAGTTCCAGGCTTTGTTTCCCAAAAGGACTGCCAAGAGTCCATCCCTCATGAGCCAAGATATTCTCTCTCCACAGTTCCCAAATCTTTGGGCATCTTTCATCTTCCTTCTAAGCCCTATCAGTCAACAGACATTTACTGGTGGAATGTGTTTGCTGAAGCCAGTGGGTTTGGATCAACTATTTATTGGGCCTTGTAGAAAGTTAATTTGTTTGTAAAATGCAGTTAATAAAATGCAATATATATCTTATGAGTTGTGAAGATGTATTAGTACACATAAGTCACTTAGAAGAGTGCCAAGCATGTTATACATTCAAAATGTTAGATATTACTTCTATAGTTCTCTGGCCTAAAATTAGTTAAAGTATCTATTGCTTGTTTGGATTGCCCAGTAAAAATAAATCAGGGCTGAGCAAGTTGGATGTTAGCACATAAGACAGAAGGCAGTTAAAAGTCTAGGCAACATGGTAGAAAAGTTGTTATGGCTCCACGTTTCTATTGACTGGGAAGACAAAGCAATTTCCTCCTGCATACGCTTTCTTTATTCACACATGCTAAGTCTCACTAAGCACATCACACAGTCAGGGAAGATGACACAGGGGCAGTTAGGCTTGTCAAGAGGAATCTTTGCTTCTGGCCTTGTTTTGCACCGAGGTAAATAAACAGCGGCGAGCAAGGCCAGGGTGAAGGGAGGAAGGGTGAGGAATGGACAAAGTGCTGAGTAGGAGGCAGCTCATGAGGCAGGCAGGCAAGCAGGCAGCAGTTCTAGCCAATCACTTTATTGTTCCAGTCAATACCTGCACAGATGTTACTATCCAATTCCAGACCCGTGTGTGTGTGTGTGTGTGTGTGTGTGTGCGCGCGCGCGCGAGCACACGCACGTGCAGGTTGGTGATGGTGTCTCCACCACAGCCCAGAAGATCAGGTTTTCTCCTTCCTCTCTAGGACAGTAAGGAAGCCCCTCACCTCAACAAGACAGCATATCTTTAGCAACCCGAGTGTTGGTCAAGTGCTTTGGGTCTCTGCTTTCCTGCATCATGAAAGGGCTGAACTTGGATGAGAGTGCAGTGTAGTTTATGAAGGCTACAGTGACCTAAGTGTTGAGCTACTGGCCTAACCAACCACTCTAGGTTTACTCTTAACCTCCCATACCAGGAGTTATCCTAAAGTATGGCCAGTGCCTGTGGGAAGTAGTAGCTGGCAAAAGGCAGGGGTTGCGCTGCTAAGGACAGGACACAGCAGGGACACAAAAGCTCAGGGAATGTGGAATAGGATAGAAAAATTATATAAAGTGCCTGAACTAAACAACCAGTAGGACACGAGGGCAGAGCAGCACAGGTCCCTGAGGATAGGAGGAAAAAGAAAGGGTTAGATTTCTAGGGCTTGAGACATAGTGGAATGAAAATAGAGATGAGGCAGGGAGGCAAATGCAGGCTGTGGAAAAGACTTCCCTAGCCCTGTTCACATCCACTAACTCAAATGGAAAATTATTTACAAACTTAAAACCAATCCTAGGCACAGGTACCGCACCAGGCCCAGGCCAGCAGGCAGGCAGGCAGAAGGTGGGTTGGCTACTGGCAGCCAACCTCCCCAACATTGCCCCTCCTCAGAGTGGTGGAAAGGAGGAAACAGTGACACCCCTAGCAAGGAAGCCCTACTGTGCCTGCAGCTCCTTCCCTCAAGACTCACGGCTCAACCATGGCCTGAGCCTCACGGTCTGACTGTAGCAAAGAATGGGTGTCTTGCCCCATGGGAGGAGGGGGTGGAGCATCAGGAGGTTTTGGGGGTGTGTCTGGTCCCAAGCCCAGCTCTGCATTCAACTGCTCCAGCTCCCCCTGATCCAGCAACTCAAAGTCCTCAGTGGCGAGTGCCTCTTCTTCCTCAGGGACAGGGGAGGATTGGGGTGAGTCCTGGGGAAGAGGTGGGAGCACAGAGGGGAAGGGGTTGGGGGAGGGAACTGGGTCATTTTCAGTGAGGCAAAGCTGGGGTGAGAGGGTGCTGGGTGGAGCTGTGAGGTCACCACTCACTGCCTCTGGGCTCAGCATTTCCACTGGTTCTCCAGGAGGGCACTTCACTCCATCCTGGGGGGACCCTGCCCCATTGAAGTGTGTGTTCACAAAATGAAGAGGGGATGAGAGCCGAAGCAAGGTTTCCTTGGCTGCCACATCTGCTTGTTCATCCTCCTTCAAGTCCAGAGCTTGCCTCGAGAGGGCCTGAGGGGTGTCTAGAAGGTCTTCAGGAGGGGCCAGCTCTGCCTCTTCCCCCTCCCCCAGCTCTCGGCTCAGTGCTTCTTCTGGCTCACTTGGCAGGCTCTGCTGGTCCAAATCTAGGCAGAGAACAAAGGGTTAGAGATGGGTCTACTCTGATGGTCACAACAGCCAATGAGTTGAAGACAAGAACGTAGGATATGGAACTCTAGACCAGGGATTAGTGTTAAGGAGTTAAGCTTTCAGGAGCTTAGGGCAGGAGCTTAGTGTCAGCTGCCCTGGAGGAAACCTTTATGGAAAGCCAGAGTACAACCAGCCCAAGAAACACAAAGCTCTCCATACCCTCAGAGACATCTGTCAGTTGTGGAGTTGTGGCCCGGGACACAGAAAAGCCACCACTCTCCAAGATGGAGGCCTCTTCATCTGACAGCTCTGAGTCTGTAATGGCCAAGGCCAGTGCTGTTTTCTTCACATCTACCTGTAAGAGAACCAAGATGAACACAAGTGAGGGTAAGAGCACCCTGCCCCCAAACCTTTTGCTTCCCACTAACTAGAGACAGCAGCTCTAAAGCAGCCAGATTTCCCCAGCTCCTATTTGACACCCAAACTCCCCTGGACCTCACCAATGGGGAGAAACCAGCCAGCTCCGCCTCGCTTTCACTCTCTGTCTCTGCCAGTAGCTCATCACCTCCTGGGGGTGAGTTCTTCCCTTGCCGCTCTAAAGAAGAGCAATAAGGCAGTGACCAGCAAGGACAATGGTGGGGAACAAACATGATCAAAGAACTGGAAATGATCTAAATTCCAGAGCACAGTATAAGCCATAAGCCAAGGCCTCCCCATCTTTTACCCTCCTGGGTTAAGAGAGTCCCTTACTCCTCTTGTCATGTTTGTGATGCAGGGCATCTGCTTCTGCCTTCATGCTGTAGTCCAGCTGCATGAGCAAGGGCTCGAGGCGAGTGTACATCCTCTGGATCAACTCATGATAAACCACCAGGGGCCACAGCAGGATACTCAGCACTATGGGTTAGAAAGTCCACTCAGAACTCCCCATGCCAGTTTCCTAAGATATGTCATTCAATTGGTCCCTACACAGGAAGAAGATGAGGTCCTTTCCCCAATGAAACACCACCTTCTTAACACCCTCCCACCCCCACCCCAGATCTACTGCCCTCTTCCCTGGATGATGCTTCTGCTGACATGGATGCTATATAGAACCCCTGGAGACCTCCAGAAATGGGTAATTGAGCGGAGAGAACACAGCCTTCTCATGTGTCAGACAAGGGAAAGAAGAAGGGAGAGGGCTTTGGAGGGCAGGGTCAGACCCTACTCACAGATGATGTAGGATATCATAATCCCAGGAACATAGTGTCCAAGCACAGCCAGTATGGCACAGCCAGAGCAGACTCGAGCACAGAACTGCAGAGAAGAGCACACCGTCCATGAAAAATACTAAGTTGATGAGCCGGGCGCTGGCGGCTCACGCCTGAAATCCTAGCTACTCAGGAGGCTGAGATCTAAGGATTGCAGTTCAAAGCCATCCCAGGCAAGAAAGCCTGTGAGAGTCTTATCTCCAATTAGCCACCAGAAAACCAGAAGTGGCGCTGTGGCTCAAAGTGGTAGAGTACTAGCTTTGAGCTGGAGAGCTCAGAGACAGTGCCCAGGCCCAGGGTTGAAGCCCCATGACCCACCAAAAAAAAAAAAAAAAAAAAAAAAAGTAAGCTGATCTAGGCAATCCACTCAGGTATGTAAGAAAGTACCATTCAGCTGGCGGAAGGGCAGGTATTTCCTTTAGGAACTCAGTGATCCAGTCTAGCCTAGTCAAGAGGACGCCCAAATCCACCAATTCAGGAAGTTTGCAGTAAACGTTGCTCATTCACTTTTCTCTCATCCCCCACCATGCACAAGGAAATGTTCTAGGATGTAGGGGAGGTTACCTGAGCTGGATTCTGCCTCTTGTACTGCAACAGCTCTTGCAGGTGAATCTGGAAGGTGAGCCAGCTCTCAGCCAGGTATCTGCACAACTCAGGCACACTCAGCAGGTGCGGCCGGGCGCCTGACCCCGCACCCTCACTGGGGAGACAGGATATGACCCCTGGAGGCCTCAGAGACCAGCTTCCTAGTAGCTCAAATCTCTCTGAGATTGTTGACAATATCAGTCTAACCAAGTGGAAAAAAAAAAACAACCCACCTCTCCAAGGGAGGCTGTCCTAGTCCAGGGAAGCAAAACCCCAGGGCACCCAACCCGCTGACTCAAAAAATGCTGGCACATAAAACACCTGCATAGGAGCCCAGGCCCAAGTAGAATTCTGTGTTTTGTTGCCTGTCCTTTCACTATGTTAGGACTGTGCCTATAAATATTGTAGCACTGTTCCTCTTTGAGGAACCAATAAGCAAAAAGATACCTTGTACTCACCTGTCAGAGTGTGGCTCCTCAGGGGATGATGCTATAGAGAGAGTAGGGGGTACATATTAGGTGGCTAGGGGTACAGGGAGATCCTCAAGGCAGAAAGGGCTGCCCCTCCTCTCTGGTCCCATAGCACTTTCTCCAGATACCAAAAGTAGGAGGTATTACACATTGTTATTATTCTTTTTTTTTTTTTTTTTGCCAGTCCTGGGGCTTGAACTTATGGCCTGAGCACTGTCCCTGGCTTCTTTTTGCTCAAGGCTAGCACTCTATCACTCGAGCCACAGCACCACTCCTGGCCTTTTCTATATATGTGGTGCTGAGGAAATCGAACCCAGGGCTTCATGTATGCAAAGCAAGCACTCTTCACTGTTCAAATCCCACCCAGCGGGGCCAAACACAAAGCAAGTGCACTACGGGTGCTTGCTGAAGCTCACCTGAAACGTCAAGGAAAAAGCGAGGCTGCCAGAGATCCAGCAGAAAGTAGGCCAAAAGTGAGATGCTGAGCAGGAAGAAGGGCCGGAGGGAGGATGAAGACAGCAACCTTGGGGAGAGACAGGCATTTCAGCTGGGAGTGGGCGAACGAGGCTCCGGTGTACACGGTAAAAGGTGAAAAGGCTCCCGGGAACTCGGAACTGACTGCCTAGGCCTCCTGGGCTGCCCCGAGGCTGGGGAAACCGTTCGGGTTACTTGACAGCAGGCAGCCTTCAAAACCTGGGGGGACGACTGACGCTTCAGGCCAAGTGACAGCCCACAAAGCGGAAAGGTGCCCCGGGTGCCTCCCGGTCCCACCCGCCCCCGCTCTCTCCCGCGCAGCCCGGCCCCGCCCCCTCCTCCGCGGCCGTTACCAGAAGAGGCCGTTGAGCGCGGCTGCCGTGACCAGGCTGTGCAGCGGCTTCTCCCACACGAGCAGCCGCTGCGCCGCCGCCAGCGCGGCCTCCCAGCTGCGGAGCCGCAGCCACAGCGCGGTAGCCAGGCGTCCCACCGCCTCGGCCGTGGCCGCCTCCTCCTCCGCCTCGCCAGTGGCCTCACCCATGCCGAGGCTCAGACCCAGGCCGAGGCCCAGCCCGGAGGCTCCACCCGCCCCGGTGTTACCACTGCCGCCGCTCGCCATATCCCCGCCGCCGCCGCCGCCGCCGCCGCCGCTTGCCCGAGCCCGCGAGGAGCCAGGGCTGCGCGGCCGCCGCCGGGGGCGCGTCAAGCGGAAGGGGGCGCAAGCAGAGCGGAGCCTGCGGACGGGTGTCACATGATCTCGGAGCGCCGAGCCCGTCACGTGACGCGACCAAACCGCCCGGATGGGGCGGCTTGCGCGTGCGCACGGGAAGCTGCCCTGACCCCCTGCGCTGGGTCGGGGCGCGTTCGGGTTGGCCGCGTCGTGACTCGCGCGGCGGGTCAAGGTCCGGACGGGGCTGCCGGCTTTCTTCTTCCCGTACGATCACAGGGACTAAGCAGGTCTGGCGCCGGTTCGTGTATCCTGTGTGAGCCCGACTTCGGGGTCGGGAAGTGGGCTTCCAGACGCGCGGTGCCCGGTGGTGGGACGGGCTGCTAACGCGGAAGGGCGGCGACCGTCCCCGTGCTCCCAGTCCCCCTCCCCGCCGCGGGTAAACAAACACTGGAGCGTGACTCGACACACACTTGAAAGCCGCCTCTTCCTGGCCTCCTCGTAATCAGCGTTCTTTTCCTAACTGATCCTCCGGCGGGGAACCGGGGCCGGAAGGTGTGTGCAAAAATAAAACCTTGTTTTACGTATTGCTTACTTTGGGGGGGGGGGGAGAGGCCACGTCTTAACTTTTTATTTTTATTTTTTTGAGGCTTCATATTCCCTTGAGATCATCTAATTGCCGGAGTCACCTTTCAAAATACGTTTAACAAGGCGTAAAGTTTTCAAACTACGAAGGTACAATAACAGTGAAAAACTTCAAGTTTCCGCCTTGTCCCGTTCTCCCACTGATAGGTTTGCGGACATCGTTGAGTATACTCCCTCCTCCCTTTCTCCTCAAAAACGTTATTGCTGGTATAAAGATGCACCGAGGGGTTAGGTGTTTGGATAATGGCACCCTCTCTCCCTGGCCCCCCTCCCGCCTCCCCCACCCACAAGCTTTATAGTCCCATTTCCAACACAGTGTCCCGCGGAGTACCACATTTGTTCGGCCCTTTGGCCCTCCACTCCCCCCCCCCCCACCTTTGAACAAACAGCTGGCAGCCACTGTTCATTCCCCTTCCTTCCCTTCCATTCACGTTCACCTCGCTACCGGATCTGCCTGAACGCCGTTGTTCGCCTCGGTATAGCCGAGGTCCCCTAGGAACTGCCCCCACCCCCCCCCCACCCCCGATAGTCAGGCGCCGGGGCGCCTGGGGGCCCTGCTCCGTGACTTGGCCGCGAGCTCCCGGGGCTCGCGGCTCCCCGGCAGCCCCCGTGGAAGGCTGGGCTGGGTTGGGTTGGGCAGGGCTGGGCGGGCGGCACTTCCGGCCGGGCTCTTGACTCGCGGGCGACGCGCTCGCGGCTTGTTTTTTTTAACGCGGGACTACGCGACGCCGGACGCAGCAGGCGCTCGGCAGCCAGATTCCCCCAGTGCTCCGCGAGGTGAGCGAGCCGGGCACACTGGTCATCAGGGCGGCCTGGTCCCGAGCCGCGCCGCCCGGGGCGGAACAGGAAGAGGCGCCGCGGGCGCTCCGGGCGCTCCGGGCCCCGCCTGCCGTCCGGGGAGGGGGCTGCGCGAGCGGGCGAGGGCGGCGGCCGGCTGGAGAGAGGCTGGCGGGCGGGTGGGCGGCAGGAAGGGCAGTTGGATCGGGTGGTCCGGGACGGCTTTGCCGGCCGCTTGTAGCTCCTTCCCTCGGCTCTGCCTTCGCAGGGTTGGCGGCTGGTGGCGTGATGGACCTGGCCGGGCTCCTGCTGGACGAAGAAGGTACCTTTTCCCTCACCGGCTTCCAGGACTTCACGGTGAGCGCCCCAGCCCGCCCCCTTCCACCACCTCCCGCCGCTGGCCGCCCGGGCGAGGCGTCTGTTTTTGCCTCGGGGACCGAGGGCTCGCTGGCTGGCTTGCTTGCTTGCCCAGGTTGAGCGACAGCCTCGGGAGCGGTGCCTACTCGAGGCCTCCTCGGTGGTTTGGGCCCTGAGGCGGAGCCTCAAGGTACAGGAAGGGAAGTGGGGCTGGCTAGACTGCTGAGGCCTTCATCGAGGAGCTCTCTGTGAGGGGGCTCAGTGTCTTCCTCCTGACCGTGCCTCCCTCCCCCACACCCCCACCCCGGTCTAACAATCTTGAGTTCTCAGGGCTAAGTCTGCCCTCCCGGCACCCACCTTCCAGCCTGAGCCGGGATCGCCAGCTTACCCTTCCCTGCCCTTCACCCTCCACCACGCCCTGTCCTGTTGCAGTTCCTCCCGGGACACCAGAAGCTGAGTGCCAGAATCCGAAGGAGGCTGTACTATGGCTGGGACTGGGAGGCTGACTGCAGCCTGGAGGAGCTCTCCAGCCCCGTGGCAGGTCAGGCAGTGTGGTGTGACTGGGCGAGTGAGGAGAAGCAGGTGAATGGGGTTGTCAACAGTCATGCAGATAGATGCCTGGAGGTTTATTTACCCTGGGACCCGTGCTGCCTCATCATCACTGGTGCTTGGCTCAAGAATGCAATATGATTCACATTCTTTTTAGCCCACGTGAATTAAAAAAAACAAAAACCTCACAAATTGCTAGCACACCTTCTTCATTCCCCTTCTTGCTGGGGAACCAGTACTTTGCGAGCATTCCACTAGGAAGTTATCTGTCAGTCCTGATACTTTTTTTTTTTAATTTGTATATCAGAAACTTAATTTTCTAAGAATATTTATTGTATGTTCCCAAATAAGGCTTGATTTCTCAGATGAACACTAGTGAAATGTAAATGTGTTTAATTTATGTAACTGAGCAATAAGCCAAATGGATAGACTTTGAAAAAAATTCATTGAGTGAAGAAGGTAGTCTCAGAAAAGTATTTTCTGTCATATATGGGTGTCATGCTTAAAATATTAAACATGTAAACAGATATAGGGCCATATGCATATATATATATAGCATGATGTAAGCAAGAGCAAGATTCTGTGGAGTAACCCCTTTGGACAATAAACAGTTCAACAAAGTAGGTATTAGTAAGCTAAAGGTCTTGACTGAAGAGGCGGCTAAGAGAAGGGGGTGTCGATGAATGGAAATAGGAATGGTGGGCAGATAGTCAAAATACTTAGTCTAATTATGTGAAAGGGTAAGTGAAAGACGATTTGGGTATGTATGGGATAGGTGGGGGGGAGAATGGTGGAAGGGATGATTCTGATTTAGAGGCATTGTGCATATAAATATAAATGGAAACCTCCTTGTACAATAGAAAAATGAAATGATGATAATAGTCCCAGAGAATAAGGCTTCCTGCTAGGAGGAGCTGAAATTTCAAACTCGGGATGGGCCTTTGCCTTAGTTTGGGAAAATTTCATCTATTTTGTTACTGTGGCATGTCCTCAAGGCCTCAGTCAACACAGACTTGTGGCTCTGCAGTGGAGGACTAGTGGAAAGGGAAGGAGTTGTTTGTTCACTCTGCCCTGCTTCTGTCCCCTGTAGACATTGCTGTGGAACTGCTCCAAAAGGCAGCCCCCAGCCCTATCCGAAGACTCCAGAAGAAATATGTAGCTCATGTGTCCCGGTGAGCCTGGAGTTGAAGGGGATTGTATGCGATGTTTGGGTCCTAGAGAAGGGGGAATGGTTGTCCCTAAAGAGAAGATGTAAAGACCAGAAGTAAAAAACCCTTGGGTTTAATTACTGGTATTTTCTACCTCCTAGAGAGGCATGCATCTCCCCTTGTGCTATGATGCTAGCTCTGGTGTACATTGAACGGCTCCGGCACCGAAACCCAGACTACTTGCAGCATGTGTCATCCTCTGACTTGTTTCTGATCTCCATGGTAAACCTCCACCCCCCCCCCCCCATCTTCATCTCCCTAGTGAGTCAGGAGTCCATTGTGTGCTCTACCAATCCCACTTCTGATTTCTCTGCAGATGGTGGCCAGTAAGTACTTGTATGACGAAGGGGAGGAAGAGGAGGTCTTCAACGATGAATGGGGAGCTGCTGGTGGTGTGCCAGTGCCCACTCTTAATGCCTTGGAAAGGGGCTTCCTGAGTGCCATGGTGAGTGTCTGTTTTCTGTTTCGCTCTGGTTCCCTGGCCGGTCTTTACCTTCCTGTCATCCTTGTGTTTTACTCCATCTTCAGTAATGTCTTTATCTCTCTGCTTGCTTTCCTTGTGCCTTTGTGTTCGTCTCTTCCTTTCCTATCCTTTCAGGACTGACCTCGTGGAGGTTCTTGGAGCTGTGAGGTCAGGAGTGATTTCCTTCCCTCTGCCGCCTCCTCTAGGGCCCCACGGGGCACACTGAGTCGGAGCCTGTGGTGTTGAGTTCTGAGTACTTGCTGACAATCTTTCTTTACCTCCTACATTCTGAGCTCCCTATGAACGTGGACCATTCTCAGGGTTATTTCCCCCTCTTTTCCTTAATGACAGTGTAATGTGAAACCAGGTTGGGGGTGATGACTTAATACAAAAAATGCTCTCAAGATAGTATCTAGCACACACAGGTGCTAGGTAAGTGTCAATAGTGGTAGTGGGGGTGGCTGTTTCTTATTCCCAGGTCACTGGCTCATATCCAAGTTTGGTTTATGCTCTTTTTTTTTCTTACCCACAGGACTGGCATCTCTACACAGACCCTCGAGAGATATTTGAGGTGCTGAGCTGGCTGGAGAGCTGGTAGGTTCTAGGAAGTGGGCACAGGGGCCAAAGGATTTAGAAAGTAAAATGTAATGGGATCTAGACACAAGGGTCTGTGTAACTTTGGCAAAGGAGGAGTCAAGACAGAACTGCCCAAGATTGTGGTTCCCAAACCCATCAGTCCTCCTTTGGGAGAGTGGTAGCCACTCATTTAAAATTCAGGCCTTAGCCAGACATTGGTGGCTCATGCCTGTAATCTTAGTTACTTAGGAGGCTGAGGTCTGAGCATTGAGGTTTGAAGCCAGCCTAGCCAGGAAAATCTGTGGACTCTTATCTCCAATCAGCCAGCAAAAACTTCAAGTGGCAGAGCTTCAGCCTTGAGCAAAACCAAGTGAGAGCGTAGGGCACTGAGTTTAAATCTCAGCACTGGCACACACATACATACACAAACACAAAACAAGTCTCAGTTTCTGGATCTGTAGGCAGTTTTTGGATCTATACATTTAACTAGTTCTCCAGTGCTTTCTGATAGGTCCTGATGGGTGAGAGGGGACCTCTGGACTGGCTGACAAGAGTTCCAGACTCCCTTTCTCTCCTTCCCTACCAGTGTTGCTGAGCATCAGGGGCGGCGGCGGGGCTGGTACACCTACACAGACCTGTGCGTGCTGTTGGAGCAGCCGACCTGGCAACTGGCTCTTAGCTTCCTCTGCCAGCGTCTGGTTAAGGTGAGAAGTGATTTGGGAGGAGAGGAGCTTGAACAGGCTGATGGCTGGGTGGGATGCCAAAAATCAAATGCTGAAAGATTTAGGAGATTAGATATAGATGGAATGGGGAGGCTTAGTGGGATACAGGGAGCTCCACTTCAGAGACGGGGGGGTGTGTGTGTGTGTGTGTGTGTGTGTGTGTGTGTGTGTGTGTGTGTGTCCCTGTACTCGTGTGTGAGTACAAGACAGTCAGCAGCCCACTGTTTTTTTACCTTCTCTCCTGCAGCTGTCCTGCCTGTTAGCCATGGCGTACGTGAGCAGTGTGGCCTTTGCTGTGGCATCGGTAGCTGTAATACACCAGTCCTTGGGGCTGTCCTGCAGCCCATCACCTGGTCCCCCCAACCTTGGACTAGTCTCCAAGGGCCTCTTGGAGCCCTGTATACCTTCCCCTGTGACACAGTGCCTGGTGTCTCCTAACATCTCCAGCTGCCTGGAAGGCGACGTCAGGCTGCGTTCACTCTGGGGCAGTCTTCTTGCCTCTCTGATCCCCCCACCACTTCCTCCTCCAGAGCCCCCTGCCCCACCCACTCTTTTCCATAACTGCCCCCTTTGCCAGAAGCTCCAGAGAGATCCTCCAACCTGCCATGCTTGCCAACACCCTAACCGAACGGTACCCACTGGGCCTTCCAGCCCCTGGGGCCACACCCATGGCTTGGCCCCACCTTGGCCCTGGCGCCCTGCGGCCCCCCCATTCCCTCAACCCCAGCAATGTTCCCTTTTCAGTGTCATGGAACTGGCTCGCCTCAAGTCTTTCATTTTCCCCGGCTAGATAAGAGTTTTGACTAATTTGCACTAAGAGGATCTGGGAGTTCCTTAGATCTGGAAGAAGGAAGCTTGATTAGATCTCTGCTGCCTCTCTGGGTCCTTGGTGTTTCCCTGTCCTCCTGGTAGGAGCTTAAGAGGTTGTGGGCAGAAGGACTGAAGGTCATGTACTCTCCTAGACCTCAGAGGCTGATTGGCAGGCCAAGGGCAGTGATAGTGCCCAGAGCAGCCTCAGTTCAGTGACCGGGGGGGGGGGCCCATCTCTGTTTCCCAAGGTGCTTACAGACTTGCGTTTGACTGTCCTAGGTTGGAAAGGTAAAGGAAGGATATGAGGGAAGCAGGGAGGGGAGGAAGGAAGCTTTGACATGGGGCCTGTGTGATGTTCCTGAAGCCAGAGAGCCAGGGACTGACAGTGCCAAGTAGGAGTTGCTGCAGGAAGGGTCTATGGGGGGACAGAGCTTTCCATCCCCATCCCCTGATGTAGTAATGGAGCCAGATACTGGTGGGACCTTCAGCCTTGACCTTTTGTCTTCCAATCTGTTTCCTGCTCTAAGACTTTCCTCTCTTCTGGTTCCTCTGTAGGTGTTCTCTTCACAGGCCTCTCTGGCCCCTGCTTTGTATCCGGGTTTTTCACGCTTTTGTAGAACTGAAGTTTCAATAAACAGTTTCTGTTGCATGGCCTGGCCTTTTCCTTCTGCGGCAGCCCTTAAAGATCCTCTTCGTATCTACCTCTAAGCCTCCCTACTTCCTGATCCTATCATCTTGCTAGCCATGTTTCAGAACCTCCCTATTGTTAAGACTATCAAAACCTCCCATTTCAAACTATCCCTCATCCCTGCTCCTAGCATCCTAGAGCCCTAGCAGAACTCAGTTTGTTTTGGCATCAGATGAAAATGGCTGTCCCTTGCTTGGGGTTGGCTTTGGTGCATGTTCTGGGTGAGCACCAGCTTTGTAGATCCTTGGGTCAAGCCAAGCAGAGCCCCTGAGCTCCTTAAGGGCGGTCCTGAAGACCTACACTCATCTCTCCACCAGAAGGACTCATGGAGGTTTGGTGAATAAATAACCAGAGCTGGATCATTACTGGAAGAAGAAAGAGCCTGGACCGTTGGCCTTAGGGTGTTTGATTGCTGACCATCAGCCACATGGTGGTGCTGCTGCCCCCTAGGGAGTATTTTAGAAACATGGGACTTTTTTTTTTTGGTTGTTAGAAGGACTTGGGGTGGAAGTGGGTATGCTGCTGACATTTATTCAAGCATGAGCAGGATACTAGATACCCTAAACTGCTCAAAATTTTCCATACTATGAAGAATTCAGAAGACAAATTTTGAATGACTAGCTGATCATCATATATGTGAAACTCTTGTGTATCTGAGCCTTACGCTGTATTTTTATTTTAGAAGCAGAATCTCTTGCTATATAGTTCTGACTAGTCTATGAGTTACTCTATTTTGTCATCATTTCTGGCTAAACTTAAAACTACCATTTTACATGCAGATATGAAATCACTTTTGGTACATTTGTAAAAATTTTGTGCCTGTATTGGGGTTCAAACCCAGCCTCAGCGCTACCCCTTTGTTTAGCTGCAGACTGGAGCTCTACCACTTGAGTCTCTGCGCCACTTCTTACTTTTTGGTGGTTGATTGGAATCTCACAGACTTCTAGGCAGACTGGCTTCCAATCACGACCCTCAGATCTTAGCCTCTTGAGCAGCTAGGATTACAGGCAGGAGCCACTAGCACCAGCTTTTTTTTTTTGTTGTTTCTCCACTTTTTTTGGGGGGGGGGACCTCAATCTGCCAGGAAGACAAAACCATGTAAATTAAAGCTGAACTTGTTTTGTTCATTTTGTTAAGTGTTTGTTCACCATCTTGGAAAACCAATTCAGTGTCAGTACTGCTTGGGTCATATGAGTTGCTAATAAAAGTGTCACTATCAGCCTCCAGTGTTTAAATGTCATATCCACAGTGATTCTTTATGTGGGTACATTGTCTTCTGATTTGTTTGTGTAAAAACTTTCACATATTGAAATATATACATGTAAATTTTCTCTTTTGCATTATAGTAAACATACAGAGTTGTCGTTGTTGTCATGTGGAATGTAGGCTATAATTTCATTTTGAGGTTGTCCAGGGCCTGTTCTGGAAGGGCTGAGAATTGTGGGTCTGATATGCTGGTGGTGGTGGGAAGGAATAATATGCATAATGTCTCCAGGTTGTACTAGTAGGTTTCTTCCTCGACCCTCCTACTTTCCAGGTCCTGGTGTTGGAATGGGATTTGGATGAAGCTCCTTGGGGGTGGGGTCCAGAGCTCAGCTCCTCAGTTAATGGCTGATGGAATTTGCACAAGTGCTGGGCAAAGGTGAAAGGGCCATGTCCTGTCCCCAAGCCCTCATCCCTTCGCTCCGCTTCAGTGACACTCCCACCCCTTCCCCACTCCAGGCAGCTAGCTTCACCCAAACTCTGACCTCTTTTTCCCCTTTATTTAATTCTAGCACAAGGCAGCCAAACACGGCAAAGGCAGGGCAGCATGAACGGACCACCTCTCCATCCCATCTCACTCCTGTCCATGGGCTCCCAGAATGCCCTGGCTCCCCTGCCACCTTTGCTGCCTGCTCCCCAGAACCCCTCCTCCCACTCTTGGGCCTTTCGATGGCGACCTCCCACCTGGGGCCTCAGCTGTCTTCTGGCTCTGCAGGTAGGAGGTAGAGGTGTGCAGGAGTTGGTGCTGGCTGGGGGGAGGGGGGGAGGAGGAGGTGTCGGAGTCCACGTGACATCAACTCTAGAAATAAGTATTTTCACCAATTTCTGAGGCTTTCCCTATTTCTCTACTTGCAGCATTTCCTGGTCCTGGCTTCTTTGCTCAGTGCCTCCCACCTGCTTCTGCTTCACAGTCTGTCCCCAGGAGGGCTCTCTTACTCACCTGCTCAGCTCCTGGCCTCCAGCTTCTTTTCCTGTGGTATATCTACCATCCTGCAAACTTGCATAGGCAGCAGGTGAGGGAACCCCCCCCACCCCCTGGAGAGTCCTAGGAGGAGAAGAAACTATTGGCTGCCACATATTTCCAGCACTGCTGGGGCTGCTGTTCCTACAGGCTGCCTCTTGTCCAGGCTCCATCCTTTGAGTTCCTTATTCCTGCTCTGGTACTGACCACTCAGAAGTTTCCTCTGGCTGTACACACCCCTGGGAACAGTGAGTATACAGAGCAAGGGTGGACAAAGTAGGGAAGGGGTTGGGTGCTCCCGTGAGTAAACAGGTGGGAGAGGGGTGTTCAGGATTGTGGTTGGGCAGTGGTGTGACTTCCAGGCACTACAGGGCTCTTGGGGACTATGCCAAGCATGAGTTAGAACTGAAGAGCAATAGGTCTCCATTCCATTTATCTTTCTCCTCTCTGTGCCCCCAAACACCTCCCAGCCTCCCTCTCACTACACCTGTGCAGGTTGCCCGGCTGCCCTGGCCTGGAGCTCTGGAACACATCTCTCCGAGAGGTGAGGACTTAAAGACAGGATGCAAGAGGGCTCGGGTGGTCCAGGCTTGGAAGACTCATTTCCATCATGCAAGCACCAAGAGGCCATGAGGGAGGCTGTCTGGACAGGGGATGTATCCCTGAATTGAGTTAGAATTCCAGCAAGGCTCAGGTCAACTTTAACTCTCCTCTCCTCTCCCAGGTGTCCGGGGCAGTGGTGGTATCCGGGCTGCTGCAGAGCACACTAGGGCTGCTGGGGGCCCCTGGCCGTGTGTTCCCTTTCTGTGGACCCCTGGTGCTGGCACCTAGCCTGGTTGTGGCAGGGCTGTCTGTCCACAGGGAGGTGGCACAGTTCTGCTCTGCTCACTGGGGCCTGGCCTTGCTGTACGTGAGTCCTGAGAGGTGTGGGGTGGGGATCATAGGGGATGTGCAGGTCTGGGGGTGGGGGTGGAAGACCAAATTGCTGGCTTATCAGAGTTGGCAACAATCTGGACAGGGACACTCATGAGATCTGGAACTTGAGGACTTTCCTGGATTTATCTGGTGTCCTAGCATTCACACTGTTTGTTTTTTGTTGTTGTTGTTGTTTTTTGTCTCCCAGGGTGCCTTCTTACACCTACCATGGGAGGTTCCTTCTCTGGGACCCTTCTTATGGTATTCTGCACTTCCAGGCCCATTTCTCAGGACCCTGCTGCCTCTGGCCTCCAAAGCTCCTTTTCTCTCCTAGGCTTATCCTGCTCATGGTGGTCTGTTCTCAGCACCTGGGTTCCTGCCAGGTGCCTCTGTGGCCCTGGAGGCCAACTTCAGCCTCTTCAACTCACATCCACGTTCCTGCCTTCCGGCTCCTCTCGGTAGGTGGGGAGCTGGGCAGTTGAAGTTAGAAGAGCCAACCTGCAATGCTCCCTCAGTCCCCTATTTTTGACTTTCTGCCTAGCCCACCAAACGTGGCTCGGAAGGTTTGGGGGAGGGGCTCTGTTCTGTCTCAGTCTTGCCCCTCAGGTACTGCTCCCTGTGGCCTGTGTGTGGATTGTCTCTGCCTTTCTGGATCTCAGCACTCCCCCGCTGAAGCTTTCCGCCTCCACCAAAGCACCATGGTTTTGGCTACCTCACCCGGGTAAGTTTTCTTCTAGGCTCCCATTCTCTTGTTCAAACCAAGGGGTCTGTTTCTTTGAACTCAAGAGGAAATGTCTACCTCAGGGGTTGTCCATTCTCATCAAAGGTTTTATTTGGGTTGGTGTTAAAGAGACATCTGCAGTGTTGGTCAGCCCCACTGCTCACTCCTGATGCTTCTTACCAATTTATACATTTATATTGCCAATCCCCATGGGCATTTCAATTGCTCATTTGTCTGCTTATTTCTCACAGTTGTAGAGATCAACCTAGGACCTTGTGCAGGCTAAGCAAGCATGCTGAGCTGCAAGTCCAGCCTTTCACTCCTCAGTTTAATGCTAAGTATGTGCTAGTATATGGAAAGAGAAAAGTGATAACCATGGCAGATGCAGGGTTTGCCTTCATGGAGATGTCAACCTATTGGGTGACTTATGGGTACTAATCAGATAGGCACAAAATTAAACTTGAAATTGCTGTTGTGATATATCCACAACTGGTGAAAGCCAGGGAGGCTGGGAATTTTTTTTTTATTTTTGCCAATCCTGGGGCTTGCACTCAGGGCCTGGGCACTGTCCCTGGCTTCTTTTTACTCAAGGCTAGCACTTTACCACTTGAGCCGCAGCACCACCTCTGAATTTTTCTGTATATGTGGTGCTGAGGAATTGAACCCAGGGCTTCATGTGTGCTAGGCAAGCACTCTACCGCTAGGCCACATTCCCAGCCCCTGGAAAAGATATTTTTGATGGATGGTCATTGAGCTGAAAGATGAATGGGAGCCATCTGAACAGAAGGCAGGAGAGAGGAGCATTCTAGATAGAGGGGAGAACATATGCAAAAACCCTGTAGTGGTCAGGAAGACAGAAAACCCAGGTCCTAAAAACAAGGCCAGTGTGTGTGGCTAAGTGAAGTAGGATGGAGTACGTCAGGAAATGAGGCTGGTGAGAGAAGACCTTGTAAGCCGTGGGGAAGGATCTTTCCCTTTAGAGTTTAGTGGTTTCAAAGACATTGGGACATCTGTGATTCTTGTGACACAGCTATCAGAGGCAGAGGGATACCCCAAACTTGAGCCTGGCCTCTTAGTGGCTCCTTCTCCCTCTCCAGGTGAGTGGGACTGGCCCTTGTTGACACCCAGGGCTTTGGCTGCAGGCATCTCCATGGCTTTAGCAGCTTCCACCAGCTCCCTGGGCTGTTATGCCCTGTGTGGCCAGCTGCTGCAGTTACCTCCTCCACCTCCACATGCCTGCAGTCGAGGGCTGAGCCTGGAGGGCCTGGGCAGTATGCTGGCTGGGCTTCTGGGATGTCCCATGGGCATTGCATCCAGCTTCTCTAATGTGGGCACAGTGAGTCTTTTCCAGGTAGGTGGACAAGGGGCCAGGGTAGGGTACTGGAGATACAGGAGAGGAAAAGGAACTCATACGGCATGGTTTCCAGCTTCACCCAACATTCAGTAAGGCAGCCCACACCTAGGATCTCACATAGGGAAGTGCTTAGAAATGGTAAGGGACTGGGAGTATGGAGAAGAAAAACATCACATCACATATATCAGGTGCTTTGCCCGCGGCTGTGGTTCCAGGGAAGAACAAGTCAGGTGAAGCCCTGCTTAACTGGGGACTTCACAGAGGGAGAAGAGAAAACATGGAAGATAATTTCACAGAGCGATGAGTGCTTTTCAGACAACCAAGCCGTGGAATATTGGCTAAGCAAAGAAGGAGCCTTTAAAGTAGCCAGGATACTTATGGAAGGGTAACAGTTAAGTTGGTATCCAATAATGAAGAGCAACAGAGGCAAAGACTTGAGAATATGGCTGTTTCCTACGTTTTTCTTCACACAGGCTGGATCTCGGCGAGTGGCCTACATAGTGGGGTTGCTCTGCGTGGGACTTGGGCTCTCCCCAGGGCTGGCTCAGCTCCTCACCACCATCCCATTGCCTGTTCTTGGTGAGTGTCTGTACTGAGGCAGTTAATCTCTAGTGTGGCCCAACCCCAGGGCTGGTGCCTTTTCTTTTAAAATAGCCTCCTTGAATGAGAAGATTAGAGCATTTGTCAGCTTGCCCTCGGTTTCTCAGCCCGACATCTTGGCTTCTTGACTGAGCTTCTTGCAGAATCATAAACAAACATTTTGGTCATCTCTTCCCCATCACAACTGGCCTACCCTGCAATACCCCGAGCTCTCTCCCCACTCCCTTGATCTCTTCTGTCTGGGGCAGGTGGTGTGCTGGGCGTGACCCAGGCTGTAGTTCTGTCTGCTGGATTCTCCCGCTTCCACCTGGCTGACATTGACTCTGGACGGAATGTCTTCATTGTGGGCTTTTCCATCTTCATGGCTCTACTGCTGCCAAGATGGCTCCGGGAAGCGCCGGTCCCACTCAACACAGGTGGGTGTCAGAGGGAAGGAGGAATTTTTCAGTAGCCAGGCTGAGGTTTCAGCATGTCTGGACTTCTAGCCCTATACTCTATTAAGGGATTTGGGATAAAAAGTCCATGTACTCATTGTAACAAATATTAATGAAGCATGATGCCGACCATTGGGGATATAAAGGTGCCTCTTAGGATTATAGGCCAGTAAAAGAGAAAATAACAAGAAAAGTTTAGATTAAAGGCTGCGGTGCTTCATTTGAAGTGATCGAGCAGCACCGAGCTGGTCTTGAAGGCTGGAAAGATTTAAATGTACTTGGCGGAAGCACCAACACAGACATAGAAGTAAGAAATCACAGGCTATGTCCTGAGAGGAACAAATAACTTAGTTTTTCTAGTGTAGTGGTTTTCATCTGTGGGTGATTTTGCCCCCATGGGGGATGTTTGTTAATGTCTGGGGACATTTTTTACTTCTATAGATGGGGGAAGGGAAGATTGCTACTGGTATTCCAAACACAGAAAAATATTACATATACTACAACACAAAGGATAGCTCCTCCCAACAAGGAATTATCTGGTCCAAAATGTCAGTAATACTAAGGTTCAGTGAGAGAGGCTATCGAATAGGATGTAAAAGGTAAGAAATAATGTTGGAAGTTTTAATACCAAACTTTCCAGAGAAAGGAAGCCTAGAATAGTCAAAGCCTATCTGGAGGGTGTATGGAGGCTCAGAAAATAAGGTGTTGAGAGCAAAAATCTTATGGAAAAGACCTTAATGTGAGAAATGCAGAGCAGATGGACAAAAGGTAAGGGGAGGGGGAAATAATTCAAGATCTATTCTTAGTTCAAGACTTGAGTTTACGTCTAGAAGGTTAAGACTCCTTGGCCTTGGACAAGATTAAAATTCCAACATTAGAATTCTTGCCCCCAACCCTTTATAGGCTGGAGTCCCTTGGATGTGTTATTACGCTCCCTGCTGGCAGAGCCAATCTTCCTAGCAGGACTCTTGGGATTCCTTTTAGAGAACACTATTTCTGGTAAGTTGAAGCCAAACCCTAGCAGACTGAAACATAGCAGTCATCACTCCCTAGAGGGGCAATGACCTTACCAGCCACTGTTTTTCAGGCACACGGCTTGAGCGAGGTTTAAGTCAAGGGCTGCCAACTTCTTTCACTGCCCAACAGGCTAGAATGCCTCAGAAGTACAGGGAGAAGGCTGCTCAAGAGTATGGGCTTCCTTTCACCATCCAAAACCTATGTTCCTGCATCCCCTCATTCCTCCGATGCCTCTGCCCAGTGACTGAAGACCTTGGGGATGAGGAAGGAGGTAACGCGGAACCAGGAGAGGGAGCAGACTTGTTGCCTGGCTTTGAGGAGCCACCCCCTGCATCCAACAGAGAACGGCTTAGAGTCCAGTAATTACTTGGGCTACCATTCCTGCCCTCATTGATTTTACCCTTAACTCCCAGCTTGAGAGTAAGCTTCCAGGTTCTATTTCCTGCTTAGGTGTGGAGCTAGTGTGATTGTGTGTACATGGACTACGGACCCATCTAGGGGTCTCATTTCCCAAAAGGATGGGTTGCCTTTTCTTAATTAGATCTAACCACTGGAAAGCAAGGGCCATGAATGATTGAATGAAATTTTTGCCTATGAACACTATCAATACCACTTGAACCCTCGCATTCATTTAAATATTTATTGAGTGCCCTCTCTATTCAAGGTCCTGCATCCACAGATGTGGATATGATAGGGTCCCTGCCATCTCCAGGCGTTTAGGATCTAAAAAGACGTTTGTGATGTATGTAACCAAAATGTGAAGCAGAAGGCAATTTGTAATAAAGATGGAAATCATGTTGTGGGAGCAAAGAGGAAGGAGTAATTCATTCTGATTGCCAGTAGTGGGAAAGGCTTTATGAGTGCAGCAGTGGGAAGGGTGACCTTGGGTTTTGGAAAGAAGATGGGGTGAATTATCTAGTCCCAAGAATCCAGCTTTTACAAAGACATGATTTGTACAAAGTAATGAGCTGTGAGGTTTCATGTTGCTCAGTGGTGATGATGAATCATGAGTACTTGAGTGTAGGGAGACAGAAATGAGGCCAAGGAGGTAAAGGACGAGTTTAGACTACAGGACCTGAAAGACTTTGCTCTTTAACACCTCCAGTAATGGTGAGGACCTCAGAGATTAGTGCAATTCAGCTATTACCAAAAACAAAAACATTAGACCAGTAGGGGTGGGAAGAGCTTGGATTTGGAGTGACAAAGCCAAACCCAGGTGACCTTGTCCTGTATTTCATCCAGTATTCTTTCTCTGCCAGAGTGACTCTTACTTTAAATTTTTTTTGCCAGTTCTGGGGCTTGAACCCAGGCCTGGGCGCTGTTCCTAAGCTGCTTTTTGCTCACCACTTGAGCCCACAGAGCCCCTTCCGGCTTTTTCTGTGTATGTGGTACTGAGGAATCGAACCCAGGGCTTCATGCATGCTAAGCGAGCACTCTACCGCCACACTCCCAGCCCCAGGGTGACTCAGACACGCCGCTACCCCTCACTCCTTTACTAATTCCAGGCCCGTGAGGTTTTCTGATCCCCAGCGCTCGCTCTTCCAGGCTCCCGGTGCTCCCAGTTTAATAAACAAGAAGCCCCGCCCCTGCCACCCTGGCCCCGCCCCCACCCAAGCCCCGCCTTCCAGCGTGGGGTGGGGGGAGGGGGCGGCCCCCACTCTAGGCCTTTCGGTTTGCGCGGGAGGGCAGGCCCGCGGCAAGGAGTGTGCGCACTTCACCGGTCGCTGACGGTAGGTGGGATCGGGCTCCCATCGGGCCTAGGGTCTGGGCACAGCTCTGCGGCGAAGGGCTACCTGGACCTGCGGGGTGGGTCCTACCCGGGCTCTCTCGCTCACGCTCCCTCTCAGAAGGGACCGGGCAGCCGGGGCTCTGGGCAGGTCTCCGTGAGTGAGTGGGAGGGGCCGCGCGTGCGCAGTCCGCCTCCGGCGGCTCGATGGGGTTTGCTGGGCTTCCGCCGGGCTCCGTTCTCGGTGGGCTGCACGGTGCGGGATTGGCTTCGTTACCTCTTGAGGGGTCTAGCGCCGTGTCTCAGGACGGCCGGTGCTGTGGAAGGGGGAAAGCGGATGGCGAGGTGGAGAGCTGGACGCCAGGTGACCCCCCCCCGGGGGTGCGGCTGTGGTTGTGCGACCGCAGACTGACTCTCTCCCAGAGGACAGGGCGTGGCCTAGCCGGGATGGGCCCTAGAGCCCTACTGCCCTCTGCTGGGCGTTATGGGAACTGCTCCGAAGCATTCCCCCCTTTCCCACCGTCCTGGCAGAGAAGCGAAACTTGATTCAGGTGCCATTTCTGGCTGTTGCCTTCCCACCCCCCCCCTCTCTTGTACAGGAGTATTAGACAGGTGAATATGGTTAACGTGAATGTTAAAGAAGACTGGAATTTAGAGATCTCAGACTCACAGTTCCCACCCCACCCCCCACCCCCCGCCACCCCTGCCCCTGGCCCCAGTCCCGTAGTAGGTCAAACCCAGGGGCTCTTAGCTGAGCTAGCTGAATCCTCAGCCCAGGCCTTAAGCTCTGAACGGGCCGCCCGGCCTGCATCTGGTGTTGGATGTGTCGGATTGTGTCATAGGTACTCCTTTTAAGCTTCTTCCTCCCCTGAAAGGAATAGAAACCATCAGTTTGAGGGTTCTGACTGCCTGGATGTAATAAAGGGAGTGGCTAGGACGACAGACCCAATTTTGGTGACTCTTAGCATAAGGAAATTCCTATAAGGGAGATTAAGGGTTTGGCAGCTTTATTTGCATTTGTGAACTTTGACAATGTGGAACTCTTGTCCAGTGAGAACCAGCCTAGTCATTCCCAAACCACTTGGCCCTGTTGGAACAACACATGGGAAATGTGATGGAAATACCATTTCCAAATACAGGTTTTTGAGGCTGCTGCAAATAACCACCATATATGCAGTCATGTGTCCCTTGAGATGGGGATGTTTTGGGAACTGCATTGCTAGGCAGTTTCATCATTGTGTCAACACCATGCAATACATATGTTAAATAAGATGGCAGTGATGTCACTAAGATATATGGTCTCATAGGACCACTGCCATGTATACAATCTGAGACCAAAATGTCATTATGTTGCAGGACTAAATTGTGCATTTAGAGTACAAATTAATGTCAGAGCCATACTTGGAAAACTCAGGAAGATTTAGACTGAATTGAAAGTGACTATTGACCAGACATTCATTAGATTCAAGGACTATTATTATTACTATTGTTATTATTGTATTCTAAGTTCTACCTCCTGGCACTTGCCAGCCTTTACTTTGTATCTGTGGACAAGAAAAACTAAGGAAGTTACATCCCTTTTTTATCTTTTGCTTGATACAGAGGTTGAACTCTGGGCCTCAAATTCACTCTGCTCGTTTAACTGGAGGGCTGACACTCTATCACTTGAGCTATAACTTCAGATCCACATTTTTGCTAGTTAATTGAAGATAACGTGTTGGGGATTTTTTTTTTTTTTGGCCTGGGTTGGCTTGAAACTGTGATCTTCAGATCTAAGCCTCCTGAAATATGACCAGTAGCATAAGCCATGGATGTCTGGCTTTTATCACTTAAAAAAAACCCCACAGGAGAAGCAGCCATAGTTATTGAAAATCTACCAGGGCAAGACTGCTATGTTAGTTGCTGAGGCAGGAAAACCAGTTTCCAGAACTTCCAGCCTATACAGAGGGGATGACCATGCCTGGGAGTGGGGATATTTGTGATTTTTTTTTTTTTTTGCCAGTCCTGGGGGCTTGAACTCAGGGTCTGAGCACTGTCCCTGGCTTCTTTTTGCTCAAGGCGAGCACTCTACCACTTGAGCCACAGCGCCACTTCTGACTTTTTCTATATGTGTGGTGCTGAAGAATCCAACCCAGGGCTTCATGTATGCAAGGTAAGCATTCTACCATGTTCCCAGCCCCATATTTGTGATTCTTTAAGTGAAAATGATGTATCTTTTCCTCTGTGATAAGTCATGCTTTATAATCATGATTTTCTGTTCCTTTGTTGAAACAAAATCTAGCTCTTTTGCTTATTGACTGTGTGTGTGTGTGTGTGTGTGTGTATCTTTGATTCCTTTAAGAATTTGATGACGGGGTTGGAGGTGTGGCTTACGTGATAGAATGTCAGCCATTGAGTAGAAGCATCAGATCAAGAGTCCCAGTCTTGGACACACAAAAAAATGAATTTGATGATAGTCACAGATTTCTTCCATAAAGATATATATACATACATATATATATACACAGAGTCTTCATAAAATTCTAGAAGATCTACTTGCATAGACTTTAGTTGAAGAATTGCTATTTGAGGAACTTTTTATTTTTGTTTTTTATGTTTTACTGGGAACTTCCAAAGCTTTGCTTTTAGATAACGACCAAATAATTTGAATTTTCTGCCGTGTGTGTGTGTGTGTGTGTGTGTGTGTGTGTGTGTTTGCCAGTCTTGGGGCTTGAACTCAGGCCTTGAGCACTGCCTAGCACTCTACCACTTCTAGCTTTTTCTGTGTATGTGGTACTGAGGAATCAAGCCCAGGGCTTCATGCATGCTAGGCAAGCACTCTACTACTAAGCCACATTCCCAGCCCCCCTTAATATTTCTGACTTAGGGTGTTTTATAAGACAAGAACTACTTTTCTCTTCTGAAAGTTCTGGAAAAGAATATCATTGATATATTTATTAGGGTTGGATTGGAGGTGTGGCTCAGGTAGGTAGAGTGCCAGCCAATGAGCAAAACCAGTTATCAGATAGCAAGTTCAAATCCTGGTCGTGGACAAAAGAGAGGGGGGGGAGAGAGATAGAGATAGGGAGAGAGAGAGAGAAAGAGAGAGAGAGAGAGAGGCAGGCTTGTTAGGGTTGTAGTAAGGATTCAGTAAGCAGGGCTTGGGTTTCTTTCTTTTTTTAGGGTTTGTTGTTTTGTTTTGTTTTTGGCCAGTCCTGAGGGCTTGGAACTCAGGGCCTGAGCACTGTCCCTGGCTTTTTTTTGCTCAAGGCTAGCACTCTACCTCTTGAGCCACAGCACCACTTCTGGCTTTTTCTGTGTATGTGGTGCTGAAGAAGCGAACCCAGGCCTTCATGCATGCTAGGCAAGCACTCTACCCCTAAGCCACATTCCCAGCCCAGGGCTTGGGTTTCTACATTATGTTATATGGTAAGGCTTAAACACTATGGAAAAGAAATATTTTCTTCTAGGAACTTAATGTGGAAAATGATTCTGAATGGATTTTAAGTAACCAAGAGGTAGTACCATTGCTGTTCAGCTGGTTATATAAGAGAATATAAATTCATGTCTTCTATTTTATCAAGGAGGGTTGGTTTTAGTAGATATAGAGTTGCCTGCATGGTTTCCTCACTCAGCCTGAAGTCACTATGCTAAATTTGGACTTTCCCACAGATGGATGAGCTGGAGCAAGGCCTGTTGATGCAACCGTGGGCATGGCTACAGCTTGCTGAGAACTCCCTCTTAGCCAAGGCTTATATCACCAAGAAAGGCTATGCCTTGCTGGTGTCAGATCTTCAACAGGTGTGGCACGAACAAGTGGACTCTAGTGTGGTCAGCCAGCGAGCCAAGGTAAATGTGAAGAGAAATAGTACTGTGCGCTGGTGGGAGATGTGATGTGTGATGTGTGTGTGTGTGTGTGTGTGTGTGTGTGTGTGTGTGTGTATGAACCCAGAGCCTGAGTGCTATCCCTTGCCTTCTTCACTCAAGGCTGGCACTGTACACTTGAACCACAGCTCCACTTCCAGCTTTTTGTTAGTTAGTTGGAGATAAGTCTCACAGACTTTTCTGCCCAGCTGACTTTGAACTATGATCCTCAGATCTCAGCCTCCTAAGTAGCTAGGATTGTAGGGTCGATCCTCTGAAGCCCAACTGTGATTCCTTCCTGGTGAACACTAGGGGACACCAAGTAGCTTAGTCACTTTTAGGTTGGCAAGGAAGACCAAATTTGTTGAAGACATATATAGCTTGTACATTGCTAATTGAAAAAAATCCAAACTCTGAGCCTTTTTGAGTGCTGCTAACTCAAAAAAGTTTTGGATTTTGGAGCATTCTGGATTTTAGATTAGGTTTACTCAACTGGTAAAGTCTATGGATAAATAATCCCAAATCCAAAACACCTGCAGTCTGAAACATGTCTCGTCCCAAGTATTTCAGACAAGAAGTATTCAACCTGTCATGTCCTGTAGGTCTACCTGTAGCAGTGGGATATGTGTGTGTGAGTGTGTGTGTGTTTGTGTGTGTGAAAGAGAGATTGAGAGAGGGAGAAAGTAAAAGAGATGTAGGAAAAGAGAGGGACTATGCATGATAATGCATAATGCGATCTACACTATATGATCTGTACAGGCTTTCTGTAAAGTGATCTTGGCAAAGGCAAAAGTGTCTTATATGCCAGTTAATCTCTGTTATTCTTTTCATTTCCTTCTTTCTTCTAGAGATTTTTTTTTTAACTTCTTTCTCCCTTTCTTCATTCCCTTTGTCTTCATGTTAACAAGGGCTCTCACTTGCTGTTGCCTAAGAGGGAGTTGCTTCCCTTTTGCATCCTCACTGTCTACAACTGCTGTCTCTTTAGGAGCTGAACAAGCGCCTGACTGCTCCTCCTGCAGCTTTTCTCTGTCATTTGGAAAATCTGCTTCGCCCACTGTTGAAAGATGACGCTCACCCCGGTGAAGCTGCTGCCTTCTCCTGCGATCGCCTAGCAGAGGCACTGATTCTGCGGGTGCGGAGTGAGCTCTCGGGTCTTCCCTTCTACTGGCATTTCCACTGTATTCAGGCGAGTCCTTCCTTGGTAAGTGCATTTCAAACATGGGGTCCAGGTAGGGATACCAGCTGCCAGCTAGGCAAGTCCTTTAATAGTTGAGCTTCTCCAACAGTTCCTTTTTTTTTTGTATTGGTTATTTTATTTTTTGTCAGTCATGGGGCTTGAACTCAGGGTCTGGGTGTTGTCCTTGAGCTCTTCAGCTCAAGGCTATTATTGCTCTACCACTTTGAGCCACAGTGCCACTTCCAGTTTTCTTGTGGTTAATTGGAGATAAGAGTCTCAGGGGCTTTCCTGCCTGGACTGGCTTTGAACTGTGATTTTTCCGGATCTCAGCCTCCTGAGTAACTAGAATTACAGGCGTGAGCCACCAGTGCCCAGTTACAAAGATGATTCTTGACTGGATTATCCCTTGCTTGCAAGCATTTTAAATCTCCACACTTTATTGAGCGCTTTTATTCCCTAATTTACTCAACATTTATGAACACCTGTGTTTCATTATTGTGTATGAACCTCTCTGCGCTCATTATTGAGTATCCTAACTAGAAATAATATAGCTTGTTTTTGGAGTTTGTATTTAGAGAAGAGACAGATAGATAAAATATGGTCAGTTCTTTCATTGAGATAGGCCTAGGATGGCTTGAGGATCAGAGGAAACCTCTTTGAAGAGAGAGTTGTAAGCTAATTTTTGATGCTGAGTAGACCTAATTGGGAGAAAATAAAGAGATAAAATCATTTTAGGCAGGAGGTGTAGAGATGACTATAGATGTCGGTTAAGGAACTTGATAATATGGACAGGAAAGCATGAAAAGAAAGGAAGTAGGCAGCTGCCAGGTCTTAAAGGATTCCCGTGAGTTTGGATTTTATCCCAAATGTAACATAATTCATTGAAAAATGTAAGACAGGAGTTTTTTTTTTAAAGATTCAACGTGTGATTTATTAAGATCCCTCTGAAGCAGGGTAGAGTTTGTGCCAATGTTAAGTACCTTTCTAACATTACCTCACCTTCTTAAAACTGCCCTGCAAGACATGTATTATCCTTCCCATTTTTTTCAGAGCAGAAAACTGAGACTGAAGGTAACTTTCCAAAGGCCAACCGCTTTATGAAATGAATGTGCTGGAATTTGATTATAACTGGTCTAGTTGACTTGAAAGTTCACTTTGAGGGACTTGCAAGATCGCATCCTCTTCTCTCTTGTAACTTTAATGCTCCAAGAGCTTCTATTAGAAAATTCAGGGTGGGGGGGCTGGGGATATGGCCTAGTGGCAAGAGTGCTTGCCTTGTATACATGAGGCCCTGGGTTCAATTCCCCAGCACCACATATACAGAAAATGGCCAGAAGTGGCGCTGTGGCTCAAGTGGCAGAGTGCTAGCCTTGAGCAAAAAGAAGCCGGGGCAGTGCTCAGGCCCTGAGTCCAAGCCCCAGGACTGGCCAAAAAAAAAAAAAAAGGAAGAAAGAAAATGCAGGGTGGGAATGTGGCTTAGTGGTAGAGTGCTTGCCTAGCATGCATGAAGCCCTGGGTTCGATTCCTGAGCACCACATAAACAGAAGAAGCTGTAAGTGATGTTGTGGCTCAAGTGGTAGAGTGCTAGCTTTGAGCAAAAGAAGCTCAAGGACAGTGCCCAGGCCCTGAGTTCAAGCCCCAGGATGGGGGCTTAAAAAAAAAAAGAAATCAAGAATGGACATTAAGAATTAGTTTCAAGGGGGGAGGGGGAGACAGTAGAGACCAGGTCTGTGAAACCAAAAACTTCTTGTCAAATGGTATTTCCCACAGGTTTGGGTCAGCGACCCTACATTATGTAACTTAAACCAAACAACTACTCAACATATAAAGGTCAAAAATAGACCTCTCAGTGGATCACAATAGCTCAAAAGCTATGTATATATATATATATATGTTCATATAAGACAAGGATAAGCAAACTCTATTGTTGATGTTACGTTTAAAGTCCTAGGTGAATTTCCTTTGGCATAGGCCACGTGGCTACTGCATGTTTTTGGTACACTGTGTATTGTATATATCTCTACCTGATCTAGGGAAGGGAAAGAAAAACAGGGTGTAAGATATCACAAGAAATGTACACACTGCCCTATTATGTAACTGTACCCCTTTTGCACAACACCGTGTCAAAAAAAAATTTAATTAATAAAAAATAAAAAGCTCAGGGACAGCCAAAAAAAAGAATTAGTTTCAAAATGATATTATATCATTCACAGGGAAATGGATGGACATAGAACAAAATCATGCTAAGTGAGGTAAGCTAATCTCAAAGTGACAACAGTACCTGTTTTTTCTCATATGTAGATCAAAAATAGATAAAAATATACTGGGGCCTGATAAATTATACAGGACTCTAGGCATTCACACAAAAACAGTGAGAGTAAAGGAAGATACTCTTAGTGGAGGAACCCAAAGGTCTATCACCTCTGAACATTAAAATTCTATTTATTGAAATGAATTTCTGGAAATGGAAACTTTTTTGTTGTTTGTCTTGCTTTTGTTTGTTCTGTTTTGTTTGGTTGGTTTTTCCCCCCCTGCCTTTTGGGGGGCAAATGGAGGTGCAGAAATAGAGAGAATAGAAGAATGAACAAAAGCAGGCATGATACTCAGTAGATACTCAGTGGAAATGAACTATGAGCAGTGACCGGAGGAGGAAACTGGAGGAAGAAGGAAGGGGTGACATTGTCCAAGAAGAAATGTACTTATTACCTGGGGATCAATCTTAGAGTCTCATACTTGTTAGGCAAGCACTCTACAATTGAGTTACAACACAAGTAGAGAATTTTTTTTTTTCCTTAAGCATCTCCTTGTGTTGTACATGCTGATCTCCAGCGCCTGAGTAGCTGGAACTCCATATGCATATAGCATGCTTCATTACTGAATTTCTAAAGCTTATCCACAGTGCCCAGCTTAGAGTAGTCACTCACATTTGTTCGTTTTAATTGAATTTCTTGAGAAATCTTCTGTCCTGTTTTAGATGCAGTTTATTTCGTTCAAAACCCTTGACTTTTCCTGAGTGGACACCAGAGGGCACTGTTTCCCCAATAATTCCTCAAGTGTTCTGCGACTCACACATCTGGGCAGCCTCTGGGAATCCAAGTCATACCTGGTCTTATTTTGCTTTACATAGTCCTACATGTTCAGAAGAGTGATTGGGAAAGCATCTCTCCTTGCAAGCCGAAGAGCCCAATATTTTCTTTTCCAATGATTAGAATGGGCCGGGGTGTAGCTCAGTGACAGAGTTCTTGCCTAGCCTATACCAGGCAGGCTCTGGGTTTATCCCTTGTACTGGGGAAGACAAAAAGATGAAGTAAACAAGAGTGGTATAATCATAATTGTCAGAAAATGCAAAGAAAAAGCAGCCGTTGTAGTACATTCTTCCACCTGAGGAACTCCAATAAGAAAGGAAGTGTTTCGAGTAGGATAAGTTTTTGGTTGGCCATGAGAAGAAGTTCGCTATGAACAATTGACTAACAGTTGTAATTTCAGGTAAAATAAAATACTCACTGTTAAAAACAGTATGTCACCCCAGGGAAACCCTAAAACCTGAGGGACCTTTAGAGGGAAGAAGTCCCGGCGGCGGACACTGGTAAGGATGTAGGTGGATACTATATCAAGCTAGTGTATGTGCCTGTGAGGTCATGTGGGTCTAATTTTTGAGCATTACTCATTCTTGTGATATTTTTCATTTACTTTTTTTTTCAATGGGTAATTCATGCCAAAGGCAAACATTTCCAACAGCATTTAAAAGTATACAAAGAAGAGAAAAAGGTTTCCTTTTTGTCCCTTTCTCCAGATCCTCATTTCCCTTCTCTAAAGCAATCACTGATATCAGCTTCATATGAATTCTATTGTGACTATATCAGCTTCAGGTGAATTCTATAGCGTTGACTAGCCATCCTCCTGCCTTACCCACCTGGGTGCTGGGACTACAGTTGTATACTATTCTGTTCAGCTTCTATAAAATTCTTTTTTTTTTTTTTTGGCCAGTCCTGGGCCTTGGACTCAGGGCCTGAGCACTGTCCCTGGCTTCTTCCCGCTCAAGGCTAGCACTCTGCCACTTGAGCCACAGCGCCGCTTCTGGCCGTTTTCTGTATATGTGGTGCTGGGGAATCGAACCTAGGGCCTCGTGTATCCGAGGCAGGCACTCTTGCCACTAGGCTATATCCCCAGCCCCTCTATAAAATTCTTGATATTCTATATGTTGACGTTCAGCTTTGTCACCACTTTAGCCATTCCTAGAAGTCACATCCCAAGGTTCCTTAGTCGTAGTAAGAGCTTAGGCTTTGGGCCCAGCAGACTTGAAACTACGATTGACTTCATTATCTTCAGACTACTTCTATTACCTTGGATAAGTACTGAAATTTGATGATTTAGGGTTTGTTTGTGCCTGTCCTGCAGCTCCAACTTGGGGCCTAGGTGCTGACCTTGATCGTTTTGCTCGAGGCTAGTGCTCTCCCACTTGAGCCACAGTTCTACGTCTGGATTTTTGATGGTTAATTGGAGATGAGTGTCTCATAGACTTTCCTTCCCTGGGATGGCTTTGAACCATGATCCTCAGATCTCAGCCATCTAAGTAGCTAAGATTATAGACATGAGCCACTAGTATCGGGCATGATTCAGTTAAAAGTACTAATTATAATCTTACCGTGGACGTTGAGGGTTAAGTAAGAGAATATAGGTAACGTTGCTTTAGACTTACAGTGAGCCACTGAGAGCAGCCTATCCCAACCCATTGTTTTTCCTTTTGAAAAAGACAAGGCCTGTGAAAATAGTTGAGGTGAATCAATTTACATATCAAACTGCTGGCACTGCCAGGACTAGAACCTAAGTTTCTGATAGCATTCTGTTAACCTGCTTCATTACATTACTTGGTATGATTCATCTGGGGACGTCCTCCTCTTGTTAGGATTTGTAAACATTTCTATGGGAAATGGGAAGACATTTTTTTCCCCTGTGGGTAAGATTGGCAACTTCTGTTTCTGTATCCACCACACTTCCTGACCTCTCTATCTATATGGAGCTCTTGGAGGGCCCAGGCCTCAGAGCACATAGTAGGCTGGTTGAATTAACTTGGGAGTTGCCTCTCTTGGTACCTGTGAATGAAGGGGAATCTTTGATCTCCTAAAGCACTGCATAATTTTTCCTTGTTGTGTCTGTGACTCTGCTTTGGTCTATTTACTTAGATGTACCACTCTTTTTTTTATGGCTATTAACATAGAGTTTCATGATTTCTATGCACTCATCCAAGTCTGAGAACAGAGCAAGGCTATTTTGTCTAAGGGAAAGCATGAAATTAGTTATATCTTAGTAGTTCAGCATGGTATCATCCAATTCTATGGAGTTATTTGAGAAGTTAAAATATTACTGATAAAAAAGGTCTGGGGGAGGCTATCCAGCCATTAGGGTAGATTATTTCAATTGCCTGATTTGGCATTGTATTTCATTAGATAAGGCACTGAACCCAGGCACCAGTGGCTTATTCCTATAATCCTAGCTACTCAGGAGGATGAAATCTGAGGATTGTGGTTTAAAGCCAGCCTAGGCAGGAAAGGCTGTGAGACTCTTATCTCCAGTTAACCAGTAAAAAAACCCAGAAGTGGAACTGTGGCACAAAATGATCGAGTTCTAGCCTTGAGCACTAAAGCTCAGGATAGTGCCCCAGGACCAGCAAAAAACCAAAAACAGTTCAAGGCTTGGAAACATTGCTTAAGTAAAGAGCACTTGCCCAGTAAGTGCAAGGACCTGAGATCAAACCTCAGTACCGTCTTCCCCACAAAAACAAACAGAAAAACCTAAAGTGCTCCTTAGATCTAGGGCTGGGATTGATGTGCTATAGCCATTGGGCCAATCTGGCTTGCTGCCCATTTTTGTAAAGTTATATTGGAGCACAGCCACTTCATTTGTTTATATGTTGTTTGTGACTGCTTTCCCGTGCCACAACAGCAAAGCTGAGTAGTTGTGGCAGGAACTCTATGGGCCACAGAGCTGAAAATATTGACTACCTGGCATTTACCAAAAAAAGCTTTCTGACCCCTGATCTAGTGCATTTTTTCATCTTAGTACCTCCTGAAGGGAAGAGAAAGGAACTCAGATGACATCTTCTAGCCACAAATAGATTATTGATTTTAGGTAATTTTCTTGGGAGGCTAATGGATACCTTGCATAGGTGAACTAAATGATTCTTCTTTACAGCTATACATTATTATATGAGAGCTCGCCCACACTGCACTGCAATACAGCTATACTTGCATCTTTTCTTACCCCTTGTTAAAAGCAAGGTGTGTGTAGGGGGTTGGTTTATTTCTTCCTGTGCTAGTCTCTTGATAATCGCTTGGCTTCTATTATAGCAATAACCTCAGGCTTTGCTGCATTTGTGGAAACAGGTTGAAACTCTGGACTTACTCCGGGCTACATCAGCCCTGAAATGGCTCTTAATAAATGTCTGGATCTAATTTTTGAGCCTTAAAATTATCCACTGTCTGTTGATTTATGTCATTTGTTATGCCCAGCCTATGTGCTCTGTTGTAGCCATACCCACTTTCTCCAGGGTTACTAGGATCGTCTGTTTTTATCTCAGCCTCTGCTATGAGTTGACCCAACACTTTTCTCAACCATATCACACCTTTTAAAATCATATTTTTAGGTTATCTGTTCTTTTGTTCTTCTCACACTTTGTCTGACAACGTCCTTGAGCTTCTTTTAGCACATTTAATTGTTGTGCTTGTATGTCCATGCTCATGAATTGCTTATCTATGAAACTATACTGTGAAAACATTCATTTCTCAGTATTTTTAAAGTACTCCTAATTCAGGAGTAGGGGTTACTCTGTAAGCATCTGTTGGCTAGTTGATATCTCTTCTTCATCAAAGGTCTCCCAACATTTGATTCGTCCTCTGATGGGCATGAGTCTGGCCTTGCAGGACCACGTGAGGGAGCTAGCAGCATTGCTTCGAATGAAAGACTTAGAGATCCAGGAGTACCAGGAGAGTGGGGCAACGCTGAGCCGAGGTGAGTGACAATTCTTGGAAGAACTGGATGGGGAGTAGTATAGGTACCCCAGGGTCTTAGAAAAGGGAAAGACTCATTTGTATTAGAAAAGTGCTTCCCTAGGCCTGCACACCTGTAATTCTAGCTGTTCAAGAGGCTGAGATTAGAATCTCAGAGGAGAAGAATCATTTAGTTCAAAACTCATCTAAGTAGAAAAGCCCCACAGACCTCGTTTTTTATTAACTAGCAAAAAGCAGGGCTGAAAGTATGGCTCCCAGTGGAGCAAGTATGCTGAGTGAATGCGAGGACCTGAGTTCAAGCCCCATTACCAGAAAAATAGAAGAAAAGAAATGAAAAATGCTTCCTTTAGGGGAGGTGCTGAGTACTGGGCAAGTAAGTGGGAACTTGATACTACATAACATTTAAGAGAAGCAGCCGGCGGGAGCCCACGTGGCCAACAGAAGCTATGACCCTGTCCATACCTGTCCTAGGTAATAAGAAGCAAAGACTCTGGAAAGGGATATGCAAGATAGTACTAGAGTACTGTTGAACTGAGAGTTCAGGAAGCTGGATAGCTCCAACTTCAGAATAATTCCTGCCACAAAGACCAAAGCGAAACAGGAAGATCTCCCAGAGCAGGTGATGCCCCCGAATCTGCCTTTGTTGCTGATTGCCCTTTCCTTCTGCAGTTGGCCCACATACTCTTAACCCATTTTCTCCCATCAGAATAGGGCTTTCTGAATGTCATATCTTTCTCTTCTTTGCTAAAAAGGCCTGGGCAATGTTTTGTTTTGTTTTGTTTTTCTATCTCTCAGCTAGGAAACTCCTCAGACTCAGGTTTCTCTTTGTTTCTTAATTATAGGCCGATTGAAGACTGAGCCATTTGAAGAAAATTCTTTCTTGGAACAGTTTATGGTAGAGGTAGGGTGTTTGTTATTTCCTTTCTCCTTTTACAAATTTTGGCACTCAAAGTGCTTGGGTAGTAACCTGACTTTTAGGTGTTAAGTGGCATATGTAATTGGGAAGCATGTTGCCTGAAAAGTTGCCTGTAGAAAGTTAGATACAGTTTGAGCTGTACATGAGAAGGATGGAGGAAAGAGTGTGAAAGGTGAGAGTACACTAATTAGCAATCATAAAACATCTCTATTAAAATATGGGGCATGGGGGATGAGAAGTGGGGTTCATTTTCTAATCTTGGCAGGCTTGATTGGCCAATTGTTAAACTTCTGTTTGTTGAGATCTGGATTGTGGACTGAGAGAGTAGTCATTGTGTCTCATCCAGGCTTTTCAACATCCAGCAGAAAAGGAAGGTAAAAATGCTCAGGGCTACCATTTGGGGACTGTCTTGTGGGCACAGCAGACTGTGGAAAATCACAGTGTTTATACAAGGGGACTGGCAAAGGAATGAATGGGGAGTAGATAATTGTGGCCTGTCAGAAGCTTCTGCCTAGGTTTCCCTTCTAAGGATTGAGTTTGGCCAAAAGAAATATCTATTGAATGCCAAACAGTGGGAGTATTAATAATAGTGACCTTTGATAGTATCAGTCAATATTGGTCTTTTCCTTTTCTAACTCTTCTGGGACTTATTGGTTATATAGTTAGTCGTTTAGTATTATTATTCCATTTCTAATTATACACATTAACCAGGTGGATACTTTGTAAGTATCTAATGCTATTATAATATGATATATAGATTGTTCATCTTTATATTACATCCCCCAGGCTAATTGTAAGCTATCTGTGGACAAAGACTGAGTCTCACACCTTTTTAAGACCTGAAGTTAGCACTTTTTTTTTCACAGTGCTTAGGTAGAAAGCAGGTATTCTTGATTTGGAATCTGTCTCTGTATATTGACTAAGCTATAATTCTTGCAAAACATGTGAGCTTAGTGGCCAGTCCATATACGAAAGCAATTGTAACTCCAGGGAAGAAGGAAACATGGCAGCTGAGTCCTAAAGCAGAGTCTCAGATCCTCATAGGGAAAGAGATTGCTAAACTGTTATGACACAGACATTTGGTAGGTCACTTTTCTTTGAGCCAGCTTCTCCTGTTTATAAGTTGGGGAGATTAATATAGTTTGAGGCTGACCGTTGGCTCTCTCTGTTGATCAAGTGTTTCATACGTACCCAGCTTGACTTATAGACATTTTACTCTATGCGCTTCATGCTTTGGACATATAAAGTGACTTTCAGTTTTTCCAGATGCTATTTTCTCTTGCCTTTATGTCTTTCTGTGCATTCTTCCCTTTAGCTAGAATGCCTGAGGCCTTGTCCTTAATCTACCTTGTAAGCTGCTATTCATCTTTAGCTTCTTTGGGAGACATTCATTCATGCCTATTATAGAACCTTGGTTTTGTAGTGCTATTTTGTGACTTAAGACGCTGTAATATACTGTTTATGTGTCTGTAAAACTACAGCTTTTTTGTTTGTTTATTTTCTTTTCTGTTTTGGTTGGTACTGGGGTTTGAACTCAGGGCATCATATTTGCTGGCACTGAGCCATGCCTCCGGATCTTTTTATACTTGCTATTTTGAAATAGGGCCTTGCTTTTTTGTGCCTAGGCATGTACCTGGTCTGCAGCATGTTCTTTTATGCTTTTGATCATAGCTTGGATGATAGGTGTGTGCTACCATGTTAGCTTTTTCTGTTGAGATTCTAGTCTTTGTTGCTCAGGCTGGTCTGAACTGCATTCTTCCTGGTCTCAGCTTCCCACATATCTGGAATGACAGGCACACACCACTGCACCCAGCTATTGGTTGAGGAGCCTTGGGTGTATGCCCAAGCTGGCCTTTAACTTCAGTCTTTCCGATTTCAGCTTCTCAAGTAGCTAGGATTATATAGGCGTGAATCACCAGTACCCAGCTAAGAATATAACTTTCTTTTCCATTGATCTGTGGACTCTCAAAGCAAGGGTGTTGTTGAGTACCTTTCTGTATAGTTGTACCTAGATGTAGTAGGTTCTCAAATAAGTTTGTGAGATAAATACAAATGTGCCAGGGGATTTTGTGAAAATTGTGACCATGTGGCCTGTGGGTTCAGTTTTGCTTCTTAGAGCTGTATTTAAGGATCTGGGTTATTTTTCAGCCTTGAACAAATCACTTCTGTAAGAGTCACAATTTTCTCATTTGTAAAATTGAAGTTTCATCTCTTTCATGCTGTTGGGGAGAGGAGAGCCCTGTAGAATGGAATGAGAAAGCATGTAGAATCCAGGTGCTTGCCCAGAAAGGTGTTGATGTTTTGGAACCTACTACTTCAAGAGTTCTAGTATTCTAGGTATTCAGCGGATCATAGCCAAGCCTTATAGACTTGGAAATTTTTATTATATATGGAAAGGATCTGAGAGCTAGGTAGTTGTAGCTTCCCACTAATTAATTTTTTTGGTGATACTGGGGTTTAAACCCAAAGCCTCATGCTTGCTAGGCAATCACTCTACCAGTGTACTTGAACCATTTCTCCAGCCCTTAAACTTCTATTTTATAGATGTAGAAATAGAGCCTTAGAGAGGTTAAATGACTTACTTAAGGTCTATATGTTTACGACCTTATACATTTCCTGACTCACAGTCTAGAAATAATTACTGTTTTGTTTTTGCTACTTTAACTGGTTGTGCATACCAGTTATGGGAGACATAAGAGCTAGAGTAATGTAAATTCTTGTGACCTCTGGATTTATTGCACCGTCTTCCAAATGCCCTGTATAACTTCTACAACTGAAAGGTTTCCTACTGGTCCTGTAGAGCAGTGGCTACTGTATCTTTGCAGTTACTGTGCCTGCCTGGGGTCCTAAAAACAGGACACAGGAGGGTCATGAGGTCACCCAAGACTGAACCGAAAGGATGTGCTATCAAAATAAGCAACACGGAATAGGAAGATAAACAAACCAGGGAGGCATCTTGGGCTGAAGGTGCAGGGAGGCCAGGCAATGTTAGAGGGCCACGCGGTCAGGGACTGGGGTCATTGCTTTCTGTTCTTTTTGGGAATATTGCTAGGCATGAAGCCATAGACTTAGGGCACAGGCGCAGTAGGTATTCCTAGGGGCAAAGATATTTCTAGAATACTAAAGTTAGGAGAGTATTTCAGGATCGAACAGGAGTTACTTCTCCATACCTAGTCCCTTTGCTTTCTCTTCTTCTCCTAGGAGCCTTTCTTTCTTTTTTTTTTTTTTTTACTTCCAAGAAATCCAAAGGTGCCAACTGATGGCAGCCTAAGTAGATGGAGAACCCTGGCATTGTGGATTCGAGTCAGGGTTGGGCGGGGTGGTTGTTGGCATGATCCTCCCCTAGAGGAAGATCAGTACAGAGTGCTTCCCAGGACTAGGGGTGGAGAGACATTATTAGGTGAGGAAGAAAAGTCAAGGAATTGAGGCTGCTGGACATGGCAGTAGGAAGTGTGTTTAACATGAGATGGCTGGCTTAGTCCCCTCTCAGTCTAGTCCATTGGAGGGAGTGTCTTCCCCTGGTCCTGTCCATGCCCCCCTCGCTCCATCTGGTTGCTATCAGTTTGTGTGGCTGCTAGTGGGTTCCTTATTTATTTATCCCAGTGTAATGGGGTGAGGAGGGAGCTGGCCCCGGGGCTGGCTTTCTGAGGCCATGCCTCTGAGCCACAGGCGGTTTGCATGGGTGTGTGAGTCACTGAGGCTGCACGCTGCTCAAACCAGACTCGGCCAGGCTCAGGGACAACAGGCAGCCTAAAATAGAGCCCCGCCCTCTGCAGCTGGCAACCTCTGGCTAGGAATCAGCCCTTCACACCAAAATCTGGACAGTGGCATGAAGTTAGCTTCCTCTGGGTGTGTGTAGGGCGAGGGGGGAGAGGAGGGGAGTTTTTTTAGCAGACATAGAGATTTTGCAATTTTCTCCTCTGTCTTCATACAAGGGTATTCAGCATGGTTGCTATACTCTGAATTCTTAGGAAGATTTAAATAATTTGTCTAGCATACAATGTTAAACTAAGAAATTGGGGGGATAGGTTATAGTTAACCTTAATTTCACACAGCATCCTAAATGTAGCCATGGTGGCTGCATTCTGTCAAGGGTTAGTTGTTGTCATCATCTCTGTCTGTTCGCAGTCTGAGTCTAGAGCAGATACTTTATGCCCCAAGGAAGGTAGTCACTGGTGCCCTTACGAAGCTAGAGTTTGTATCAGAGTCACCTAGGGGGAAAGGGAGAGACCTTTAACCTGGAAATTGTTAACCTGTTAAGTTCTTTCACAGAATATTCTACTCGGCTTCTTTGGCAAGCTCTCCATCCTTTACCGGCCTCATGAGTGCTAGTGTGACCCAGGATTGTGCCCTTGGTCCTCATCTTTACTCTCCTTCACGCACGTGTGGTCTCATCTAGACACCAGTGTCAACATCATGGGTGTGCCACTGAGTGCCAATTTTATATCTCCACTGTGTTTCAGGCCCTAAATCCTATCCTAAATATCTACCTGGAAGTCCCATATTCCACCATCCTAAGCATGCCCAAAATGAATTATTGACTTCTCTCAACCCATTTCTCTTCTTATATTCCTCATTTTGGGACATTGCACTACTATCCTTTCAGGTTTTGAATATAGAAACTAGGGAGTCACCCACTTTCCCCTCTGTGCTTACTTTCAAAGCCTGATTTATGAACTGGCTTTTGAACCTGCTTTTCTCTATTCTAGCTTCCATTGCTTTAGGTTAGCTATTACCATTTTTGACTTGACCTTGCAACAGCCTCCTAACCTACCATCCCTTCAGTCCCTATTCCTTGTCTTTGTTGTACTTGTCTTTGTCAGAATGATCTTTGAAACAGAAACGTATTATGGCACTTTCTTGCTTACAGTCCTTCAGTGGCCTACAGGATAAAACTCAAATGACTTATATGCCAAACAAGACCACTCATGATTTGGACCCCTTCATCCTGATCCTCTGTCACTCCATAACATTCTATGCTTTTTACATCCCCAAAGTATTGACAGCTTCCTGCTAGCATATATCTCAATCCATATGCCTGGTATTCTGTTTCCTCATCCTCTTCAGCCTCCCAGCGCTGTGAAGGCATTCTTCCTTTTGTGGCTTCTCCATGACAATTTTCCTTTCCCTCAGTCTTTTTTTTTTTAATTTTTAGACATAGTGTACCATCAATCTTTTCCCACAGACTGTTTCACAAACAGGGGATACAGATAGGAAGAGGAAGGGAAACAGGGACAATTGAGTTGGCGATCTCTTCCCATAGAGATGTTTCCATTACAGTGCTTGCCAGTTATTCTCTTCAATATTTCTTTCCTTTTTTGGTGAGACAGGGTCTAATTATGTAGCTCAAGCTTGTGATCCTTTTGCCTCAGCCTCTTGACTGCTCGGATTAGTCATGCACCATCACACCCAGCTCAATAGTCTTTCTTAACATGGTTTACACAGTACAACTCTCTTCTGTTTTTCTTCTTAACCTCTGTGGTTGTTCCTTCCCACAATGTTTTGCTGGTTCTTCTTCTCTCTTCTTGCTGTTGGGGTGTCCAGGACTCAGTCATTGGTATTCTTATCTTTTCCCTTTTATTCTCTTATTGATCTCAATACCACAACTTTCTTGTTGCTAAATCTGGATTTAATCTTTGTTGTAGGTGCTTCCTAACAACTTCAGATTGCCTGCTAAAGTTTACATGTGGAAATCTAACAGACAGATCTTATAGTCAACATGTCTAAAACTGAATTCCTAGTCTTGCCTCCCAAATGGCTTTTCTAACAACCCAACCCCTTCCCAGGTAAGGTGAGGGAACCCTCATCCTTTCATGCATTTATGCCGAAAACCTTAAAGTCGTCCTTGGCTCTCATCCGTCTCTTCTCACATCCTATATACATTCTGTCAGGAAGTTAGCTCTCTGAAAGACTATATCTATAATGCCATCTCTGCTGCTGTCACTGGCCTGAGCCACCATCATCTCTTAAATCAACTTTGTCTGTGGCCCCCTCACTGTGTCCCTGATGCTACTCCAGAAATCTAGAAGTAGCTTAGCTGGGTGATTCTGGCTTAAGAGCTCCCGTAAAGTTGCAATCATGATACCAGTTGGAAATGCAGCCATTGTATGCCCTGGAGAACTTACTTCAAAAGTCTCTCATGTGGCTTTTGTCAGGATACTATTTCTTTGCCACACAGTCTTTCCGCAAGGCTATTCACATGGCCCTGGATTCCTTCAGAGCCAATGGTCCACTAGACAAACCAAGAAAGCAAGATCAAATGGAGCTGCAGTCTTTTTTTCTTTCTTTCCAGTTCTTGCTTTGATTGCTGCAGTCTTTTTATAACCTAATTTTAAAACTGATGGGATAAGAAGGAATAATAGAGGGATAAATTTGATCAAATTACATGCAAGTTTGGAAATGTCACAGTGAGACCCCCTTTGTCCATTTAATGTATACTGATTAAAAAAAAGGAATGATATCACTGCCTTGCTGTATTCTGTTCATTAGAAGTGAATCTTTAGGTCTGGGTCCCATGAAGGGGAGGTCATTAAGTTATACCTGGTAAGGGGAGTTGTGTCAAAGAAGCTTGGGACATATCTATGTGGACTTCAATGTGTGGTTGTTCACATGTCACTTTCCCAATGGTGTTTACCTCGAATGCTCTATTTAGAGATGTAAGCCACATCCCTGCCCCTCCGTATCTGTCATTCCCATTGCTCTTTACCATGCTCAACTTTATTTTTCCCTTCACAGGCACTTATCACCCAATATATTACCATAAGTTTACTTATTTCATTATACTTATCGTTTGTGGTCTCTCTCCCCCCTCCCACTAGAATGTAGGCTCAACAAGGACAAGGATTTGTTTTTTGTGTACTAGTTTATCCAAAGTGCTTAGAATAGTCCCTCCACATGTAGGGCACACTCAGTAAATATTTGATGAATGGATAAAAGGAATTATACCTTCTCCCTTTTTTTATTTTTCCCATCTTATGAACAGGCCATCAAGGGTCATCTTAGACTTAGCTATACATGTGAATACATGAGTAGTCTAGGTAGACTGCTCTTTGTACTTATGCCTTGTTTCTTTGATGTTTTTGTTTTCTGGAAGTTAGCTCCAATTTTGGGGTAAAGTGTAAACCTTGAATTAAGAGATCCCAGAGCCTCTTTTTAAAAATATTTATTTATTTAGCCAGCTAAGAAGTTAGTATTTCAAAAAACCAAAGGAATACGAGCCTAACAAAATTCTGTAAAGAAAAATTAATTATGAGCCCAAAGGGCTCATGTTCACAGTTAATAGGGCTAAGCCTTTAGCATATACCTCCAGCTGGGCAAGGATTCTGAGTGTGTTTTTTTCAATGTTCTTCATGGACATTATTATGAAGGAAAGTAAGCCTAGATGTGTGAAAATATGCTTTCTACCATTGTGGTTGTCAGTTCTGTCACCTGGAAAAACTAGTAGTCTTCTGTATTCAGTAGAGTGCATCTATACTATACTGGGTTCTATGGGCATAGAAAGTATATTGTCATCAAAAGGCTCTCAGTCCTTGCTGAGTGATAAAGGTCACAGTAATGGAGTGATTCGAAAAAGCTTTCTGTAATAGGCAGACTTTAACTGGACTGTAATGGTTGATTCAGGGTTTGACATAAAACTGTGTGAAAAACATTTTAGGCAGGAAACACATGGGCAAAGGATGCAAAGTGAAAATAAGAGTGGATGAGAAACAGATATGTTCCTCCAGTATTACGGGGTCCACCTAGCAAGTACAAAGCACTGAGTTCAAACTGCAAGCAAACAAAAAACAGTATAAAAAGAGCAAGTTAAGCCGGGGATTGGTGGCTCATGTCTATAATCCTAGCCACCCAGGAGGCTGAGATGAGAGGATCATGGTTTGAAGCCAGCCCTGGCAGGAAAGTCCATGAAACTCTTATCTTCAATAAACTACTCAGAAAAAGCCGGAAGTGGTGCTGTGGCTCAAGTGGTAAGAGTGCTAGCCTTGAGCACAGAGAGGCTCAGGGACAGTGCCCGGGCCCAGAGTCCAAGCCCCAGGATGGAGGTGGGGAGGTGGGGGGGGGGGGGGAAGCAAGTAAAAAACAGCACCAATCTTACCTATCCCAAACCATCTAAGGATTAAGGTGTATTCTTCCAGCTCAGAAAGTATAAAGGCCACAGATAGCCAAAAAGTAAGTTTTTATTCCCGTTTTCTGCATAGGGAGCAGGAAACCTTTCTCCCCTTTCTTCCATTTCTCTCTATTTTATGTTATACTAAAATTCATTTTTGCCAAAACTTAAAAAATTGATGATTAATAGAACATGAACTTAAAGATAATAACAAGGCTAAATTGTAGGGTCCTTAAATGGTAATCTGGAGGGTCAGACCTCTATCTTTATTTCTCAGCTTTTTTCTTCCTTTAACACATTTATTCCCTATTAAAGTCCTGTCATTAACATTCATCATTACATGCAGTGATCTTTCAGACAAAGACTCAGCTCATAAGAAGGAGATAGAATACTTTCTCCTTGCAGGTATCAATTAGTATGGTAAATAGTAGAAAGCTATTGAAAATGTTGACTGGAGACCTGACCTATGATGGCAATGTTTTAGGGCCAGGCCTCCAGCAAGCTGTATGCTTGTGTGATCTGAAGAATAGTGTTCCACTGGCAGACTGGAAGCATCGTGGGTAGGGCACAAGTAAATCTAATCTTGAGTACACAGAAGAACCACTTTCTTGCTCCAAACACAAATCCACTGGTATTTGTGCTTTAGACTGAAAATCTCTGTGTGTTTGGTGGTGGGGAGGAGGCAGTACATGTTTCTCATCTATTTTTCTTCTGACCTTTTCTTTCTTTGAGGTTTTCTTTCTGTAATTCCAGAGTCCTGTGACCAGGGCTCACCATTTTTATTCTTTTTGTCCTAAGAATGAATAAAAGAGACTCTTTCTTCTTATTCCTTTTACAAAGCTTTATAAAGGTACTTTCTTCTTTCCTTATTTCTTCCCATCCCTCCCTCCCTTTCTTTCTTCTTTCCTTCCTTCCTTCCTTCCTTCCGTCCTTCCTTCCATCCTTCTGTCCTTCCTTTCTTCTACAGTGTTGGGGATCAAACCCAAGGTCTTGCTCCTATTGGGCAAGCTCTCTACCTAGTAAAGTCTATCTAGTAAAACTAATAAGGGCTAGCCCTTAGAGTTCTACATATATTTGCCAAAAATAAAGTATCAATTATCATAGCCTTATAAATAAAATCTAAGCTAAATAGATGGACATGACTGGGCATTGTGACACATGTCTATAATCCTAGTACTCAGGAGACTGAGGTAGGAAATCTTGAGTTCAAAGCCAGACCAGGCAAAGGTAGTGAGATCTTATCTAGGAAACAAAATGAAAAGCAAAGCAATAACAACAAAAACCAGAAACAAAAAAAGATGTAGCTGAAGTGGTAGAGTACTTTCCTAGCATGCATGAAGCCCTGGGTTTATCCTCAGTACTTAAATAACGGGGCGGGGGGGGGGGGGGCGGCAGCTAGTGGCATGGCTTCAGTGGTTAAGCACTTGCCTAACATGCACAAGGCTCTGGCTTTGATCCCTAGTGCAGGAGGGTGGCGGGGGGATGGGGAGGCTAGATGGACTATATGACTTGTCTGTTAGGACAGAAATAGTGAAAGTAAAAGTATAGACTATATTCGTTTCCTCTTCTGAACTAGTATAATGCTGTGTATCTACCTTCCTGTATCTTTGTTGCCTTCTAGTATAAGAATTTCTGTACTTCTCACCCTGTAGCTTATTTAGTATTCAAGGGAAGAATGGTTTTGCCCATTTAGTTCCTCTTTTTTTTTTTTTTTTGCCAGTCCTGGGGCTTGAACTCAGGGCCTGAGCACTGTCCCTTGCTTCTTTTTGCCCAAGGCTAACACTCTGCCACTTGAGCCACAGTGTCACTTCTGGCTTTTTCTTTATATGTGGTGCTGAAGAATCAAACCCAGGCCTTCACTATAGAAGGCACGCACTCTACGACCAGGCCATATTCCCAGCCCTTGTTTCCTCTTTTTATCTTACTTTTTTTTTTTTTCCTGGTCCTGGGGCTTGAATTCAGGGCCTGAGTGTTTTCTCTGAGCTTCTTTTGCCCAAGGCTAGTTTTCTACCACTTGAGTCACAGCTCCACTTTTTTTTTTTGTAGTTTATTGGGGATGAGTCTCATAAACTTTCATGCCCATGTTGGCTTTGAACCCTGATCCTAAAATCTCAGCCTTCTGAGTAGCTAGGATTAAAGATGTGAATCATTGGTGCCTGGCTCATTTCCTTTTCTAAACTGCATTGTTGTGCCTTGTGGATAAAGGTCCACAGTCAGTGCTTATGGTTTAGAAGTCTTGACATTAGATGATTTTCTGGCATTGGCACAATGTTTGTTTATAGAAATGGAGAGCGAAAACAAAAGTGTCAAGTAAATTACCCTTTAAGCTTTACCGCTCTTGGCTTCATAATTGTATCCTTATACCTGAAGTGATCTCTCGTATGTCCTTCATTTGTGGGTAATGTTTCCTTAGGAAAAGGGAGAGTTCTGTAGACACAGTCCTGTAGGTTGGCAGCTTACCTGACTAATACTCAGGATTGAGACTTAAGGATTTGTAGGTGTCTTCATTATCTCCAGCCAGAGAATGATCAAGAGAGAAATTACCAGGAGTTCTTAGGAAAGGTATTTTTCATTTTGTGTGGAAGAACTATTTGGTTTATTTACTTATTTTTGTTTAGAAGTTTAAGCTAATGTGGACATTACTTTTTAGGACCACCACTGAAATGATTAAACCTGGAGGAGTCATACTGAAAAGTTAAAACATTTTTTTCTGTCCTTAATAGTAGAGAGAGAGAGAGAGTGTGTGTGTGTGTGTGTGTGTGTGTGTGTGTGTGTGTGTGTGCGCGCGCGCGCGCGCGCGTGCTAGGGCCTGAATTCAGGATCTAAGTGCTCTTCCTAAGCTTTTTTGCTCAAGGCTGGCGCTCTACTCCTGAGCCACACCTCCACTACCAGCGTTTCGGTGATTAATTGGAGATACAAGACTTTTTTTTTTTGCCCGAGTTGGCTAGCTTTATGGTGTGATCCACCAGTGCCCAGCACCAGTAGAATTTTTAAGATTAGACCACTAGAATTTATATACCTATAATGACTATTCTAAATGCATGTTTTATATGTAAATAATATATAATAATGCAATAATATAACAATATATAACATTATATATATATTATATTCACCGAGAAGAGAAGGAAACAGACCTATTGGAATGGGTCTACTATTTATATCAAGCTAGTTTGGATAAGATATTTCAGAGAAGTGTGTTTGGAGCTAAGAGTTTGGAGGATTCTGTGTGGTGAGTGACTGCTGAAGGAAAAGACACAATTGAGTTGAACCAGTACTGATGGAAAAAAAGGAGGGAAGGAAGAAAGAAAGGAAAGAAAGAAGAGAATAAAAATGTATGTGATTAGCTATCTATAGAAGTCATCTAGCTGTTTAAATATACTACTTATGGCACTACAAATATCAAGAACTTAGATGAGAACTTGAATGAGCGAAATTATAATATCTCACAGGAAATTATGTTTTGAGAGTTTGAAGAATCTTATTAATCAGAAGATGTATCAAGCCTTTTTGTTTTACTTAAGAGGAAATTAAGGTCTTTGGGATAAAAGAACTCCTATGTGGTGGTACATACCTTTATTTGGGAGGCTGATACAGGAAGATCATAACTAGGATGATCTATATCTAGCCTGGGCTATATAGCAAGATAAGATCTCATCTAAAAAAAAAACAAAACAAAGAACTCTTGCATAGAGAAACTAGTTTAGAATTTGATAGCAGGACCCAAGGCTCAGAACTTCGAGTCCAATATACTTCCATCATTCTCCATTGCCTTGCCATATGTTACACAGGATGCCTGGAACTTTATATGGGAGTATGCAAGTTTGAGAGCAAGCTGTAAGTGGCATAGAGATCTAACTACAGTGTAGGGAAGTGATGTAAGGCTGGACAGTTCTGTTGTATGTATGCCTCCTCTATGAATCTACATCTCTTCCTTGCAATTATTGATCTTGTATATCTCTTTGCCCTTCTAAGCAATTGAAGAAAAACTTAATTCATGATGTCTGAAGATTCTGAGACTAAAAAAGAAAAAAAAGCCAAAGATAACAATTTATTAATGTACTTAGCATAGTACCAAAGTAACGGTTTTGTATAATAAGAGTGCATGACTAGCACAATGTATATGAACTCTCCATAAAGTTGTGTTGTCATTTTATTTTATTTTTTTGGTCATGGGGCTTGAACTTAGGACCTGGGCACTGTCCCTGAGCTTTTCTGCTCAAGGCTAGTGCTCTACCACTTTGAGCTATAGCTCTACTTCCAGTTTTCTGGAAGTAAGAGTTTCATAGACTTTACTTCCTGGGAAGGCTTTGAACTGTGATCCTCAGATCTCAGCCTCCTGAGTAGCTAGGATTACAAGTGTGAACCACCAGCACTTGGCTTATGTTGCCATTTTTTGCCTTTCCCCCCTGCTTTCAAGTAGCTCTCCTAGTGCTTAAAATTCGGTTTCCCAGGAAAAAACAGCTGAAGATATTTCATGGGAAGGTTATAATTTCTGCATTATAAACTAATAAATTGGCATTTTAACTTGCAATTAGTTTCTTGTAATATTTACTTATTACCAGCCTCTTTTTTTCTAGAGTCTTATCTCTAAATGAACTAATGAAAACTAAGTTAGAGATGCTGGACATTTAGTAACTCCCCAGAAGGTAAACTCCTTATGAGGTGCTGTCTAAACAACCAGACAAAGAAATAGGGAGTATATTAAAAAAAATACTCATTACCTGTCTCAGGTAACTGTAACCCTTCTGTATATCACCTTTACAATATTTATTTTCATTTTTTTCCAGTCCTGGGGCTTGAACTCAGGGCCTGAGCACTGTCCTTGGCTTCTTTTTGCTCAAGGCTAGCACTCTGCCACTTGAGCCATGGCGCCACTTCTGGCCTTTACTGTATATGTGGTGCTGAGGAATCGAACCCAGGGCTTCCTGTATAGGAGGCAAGCACTCTTGCCACTAGGCCATATTCCCAGCCCCTATTTTCATTTTTTATTGTCAAAGTAATGTACAGAACTATTGGAACACCAAAATGGAGAGACAAGGGTAAAAGATGAACCAATGCAGCAGCAATACTTACAAAACAATATGCTGTAAACCAACTGGACAATAATTTTTAATAACAAAACCAGATAAAGGCTTTAAAGCCATGTATCTCTTTCTCTAACCTAACATTCTCTCCCTCCATTCCTTTCTCCTTCCCTCTCCTCTTCTTCCCTTCCATTTTCTTTTTCTGTCTTTCTGTCTGTCTGTCTCTGTTTCTGTATGCATCTGTCTGTCTGCCTCTATCTCTCCTTGTGCCCTTCTCTTTTGTCTCTACTTTTCTGTTTCTCTATTTTTCTTTCTCTCTCACTCTTTTGGAGTCTGACTGTGTTGTTCCCCACAGTGGCCTTGAACTGCTCAAGTGATCAAGTGATCTTGTGTTAGCCTCTCAAAGCAGGTAGGACTACAGACGTGTCCTACCATGCCTATTTCCCCACTAATTCTGATTAAAAACACCCAAAAGGTCAGGCATTGGTGGCTCATGCCTGTAATCCTAGCTACTCAGGAGGCTGAGATCTGAGGATTTCAGTTCAAAGCCCAGCTTGAGCAAGTAAGTCTGTGAGACTCGTATCTCCAGTAGACTCAGCCATACAACCCCTTTCATTGAACCTCTCATGTTTAGGGGAAAAAAATCCTCCCTACCAATTTTGCGGCACTGCTTATCTGGAAAAACCCTTTGCATGCTGAGTGGGAGATATAGAAGTTCTAACTTGGGAGGGATCTCTCTAAGTGCTCTGTTATTTAACTCACAGCTTCCTTTCTTTAACTTTATTGGTTAGAGAAGGGAAGAAATATCCATGTCCCTTTGCTTCTCTGTTTTCTTCCAACAATTTAAAGAAATTTAGCACCAGACGATTTCCCTGGGCTTTGTCCCTCTGATCTAGTGAATCCTAAGGCCTCGTAGCCCAGGGACTGATTCTCACTGTGCAGACTGGTCAGAACCGCCTGTGTGGACCAGCAATGGCACACAGACCAAGAGCCTGTCTCCTGAACTGCTTCTGAGCTCTGCAAGCCTGAATCAAATGACCATTGTACTGGCCCTGTATTGGGGCTCAGAATGCTAGTTTTCAGCTTGTCCTCATATATAAATATAGGTCTCTCTAGATATAAAAATTGAGAGAGTCTGTAAGTTGCTTTTTTTTTTTTTCTATACCCCCTTTCATGAGGCCAGCTAATGAGATGCATATCAGTAAAGGCCTGATGCTTTGTGGGATGGAGCCTTTTAAACTGAATGTGCCTGGCTTAGTTATGGCAAATATTTACCAAAAAAAAAAAAAAAAGGGGACATACCATATAAAATTAGAGTTCTGAAAATAGTACTGAGAGAGGGAAAAAGAAAAAAAAAACAGGACAGAAAATACAAGCCAGTCTGTTTGGGGAAAGGGGAAAAAGAGATAAAATGAGAGAAACCTCGGCAGTAAAAACAGCATCTTGGTAAACAGGCTATAAAAAAAAATTGTGACCTGCTTTCTGGCAGCCCTGGTGGCTGTCAAGCGGGCGAAGGTGGCGGAGCCGGCGTCTGTGTGGACGCACGGTGCCCAGGGCGCACGGCTCCCCCGGCCACGCAGGGCGTTAAATTTAGCCACATAATGATGGGCCTGAGGAACAGCCTCTTGTTGACCACACCATAATTACTGCTTCACTTTATGAATTTTATTTTGCTTATTCTGTTTCCTCCTCCTTTGGCATGAAAGAGGCCCGGAGTGTGTGTGTGTGTTGAGGGGGGGGGGCGGAGGATGGTGGGGGGGTGAGTCCCACCTCCATACTCCTCCCCTTAGTGGACAAATGAGTCTTCATAGAAACTTGGGCTTCTGGGGCCTTCGGGGTAAAGAGTAAGCTCCCTTGATGAATTAGGAGCGGGAAGAAGCTGTGCTGGTCTCCAGGGCTCTTGACTTGCTAACCCTACTTCTCAGAGCTCCTGGAGAAAAAAAGTCCTGCAGTCTTTGACTTGGATGGCATTTTCATCCGGGTGCGTGAGGTTAAGACTCTTACTCTGTTTATGACTTTAAGAGGGAGGCTCCCAAGCATTCGGCTCTTTGGTCTTTGGTTCTAAGTTCCCCAGCTAATAACTCCTTGGCAGTTTAGTTTTGACAGCCTTTTTTTTTTTTTTTTTAAAGTCATGAAGAAATGCATTGTTTTACATCATGATGATGAGTAGGGTCTGAAAGACAATGAGTAGGGTCTGAAAGACAACAGGCTAATATAATCAAATGACTCTTCAGGTAATATATGTGTTCCCATTATTCTGTGGAAACTCCAAGTGTTGTCAACAGTGGGGTACTTGGAGAGATGCTGACTTGGTTGCATTTTGCTAGAGTTTGCCATGGCATGTCAGAACGCTATCCCGAGGCTTACCTGAAGCTCTAGGGAAGGAGCCAGAGGCCCTGGGTCTCAAATCAAAAGAACCATATTAAGGAGAATACAGGCTGAAGGGCAGTTAGAAGAAGATGGACTAGGTGCTGGGTCATTGGGGGTCACATTCTTGACCGTGACCTAGGCTGGCAGTCACCTATGGCCCCACAGTGGCCCTCCAACTGAGGAAGTGGTGGAAAAGGAAAAGCAAACAGGGGTTGTGGTCAGGGTACTGGCTTGTCCATCATTGGTGAAGACTGTCCTGTTTGTGTGTCGTGGGTAGCTGGGCTCCTCCTGAGGCCAAGCAAGAACGTGTCAAGGAGAAGCTTCTTGCAGCTCTTGTTTTCTCAAAACAAAGGAAACTCCTTGCATTGCTGGAAGTCGCGTGCTTGGATGCTGAGTTTGTTATTGCCTGATAACCTGGCCGCAAACTCCTGCCCTCCTCTTCACCCCATACAGCCAGAGGTGAAGCAGGAGCAGCTTCCTGTCCCCATTCGAGGCAGCAGGTCCACTCTCCATTGACCCTAGAAGAGGGAAAAAGAGAAGAGCTAGCCTTCTGCCCCAGGACTGATCAGCTTCTCTCCTGTGGAACCTTCTAGAACAGTGCTTTTTAAAGTAATCAGAAGCATGTGAAAGACTAATAGGCAGCATGTGCTTCATGTGACTTATACAAGTTCAACAACATTGTTTGATCCTCTGCTCACTGAGATGAGTCCTTTGAATATATTTGGGTGTCATACCAATGTCACATTACTATAGGTTTTAAAATGCTTGCACTAATTTCTGTAATTTTTATGGACTTGTTACAAGGAATTCATGGATCAGCACCAGTTTTCTCATCATCATGCTTTGCTTGTGACCTTTTTGTTTGTTTTTGGCCAGTCCTGGGTCTTGAACTCAGGGCCTGGGCACTGTCCCTGAGTTTCTTTTGCTCAAGGCTAGCATTCTACCACTTGAGCCACAGCACCATATCTGGCTTTTTCTATTTTTGTGGTAATGAGGAATCAAACCCAGAACTAGGCAAGTACTCTACTACTAAGCCACCTTCCCAGCCCATGTGACCTTTTTTTATTTTCGCTTTTTGGTTAAGGTCTTGCCCTGTTGCTCAGGTTGTCTTTAAACTCTGAGATCCTCCTTCCTCAGACATGGCCTCCTGATTGCTTGGATTGCTCAGATCAAAGACACAAGCCCCTATGCCTGGCTTCTGATTGCACTTTAAATAATATCACTGCAGAACTTAAAGACCTTGTGAGTTGAGGTAGTCTCTGTCCAGTGGTCCTCTCATAAATCTGTTTGGTAGGGAATAGAAAAAGAAATTCTTTAAAAGTTTTAAAATTGTTATTATAAAGGTGATGTGCAGAAGGGTTATAGTTAAGTCAGGTAAAGAGCACATTTCTTTTTGGACAATGTCACCCTTCCCCTTGCTCTCTCCTAGTTAAAAAAAGGAATTTCAAGCAATAAGTACAGAAACTCAATTGCCAAGTTATGCTGACATGCTCTGACAGTGAGGTAGATGCAACTACAGATTTACAGGTTCTGTGATTCTAAGGTTAAATGGTTTGAGGCTAAGAACTTTAAAAAAATCATGATTTTTATATAGGGAATTGATTATAAACCTTAAACTACATACCAGATGACTTAATAAAGTACAAAAGAAGAAAAAAAGAGTAGATATTCTCATATAGTTCAATTTGCTATTATCATCTACATATGAAGTCTTTTCTTTCTACAGATTGATTGCATATATGCTCAGCATTATCTTAGTCTTCTGTTAGGAAGCCACCAAATTGTTTCTAGAGCTTGGGAGATCTAGGATTGAGGAGAAAAGTAAATATTGGCAGAGTTGATGGAATTCAAGTGAGAGATAAGAAATGGGCCTTGGATTTAGAAATGTGCATTATTACCAGGGTTACCTGACAGCCCAGTTTGGAGGGTGGTAATGGTAAGGAAATATTCAAGAAAGGAGGTTAAAAGTGCAGGTCAAGAGGACATGATTGGAAGGTACTGTCCACACAGTCAAGAGGTTTTCCTTGTGAGAAGGAGGAGAGGGAGATAAGGGGTCTGAGAGGGAAACTTCTTTGGAAAGTAACGCAAGAATTTAAAGGACTGGAGAGTTTCATGAGGAAGAAAAGGAAACCTGTAAATTCCTCCATTGCTGAAGGATGGGAAGAAAAGTAGACCCAGCCAGAATCTCTGCTTCATTTCTAAGACCCCACTAGCCTCAGAGATCTGCAGTCAGGAAAATGAACCAGATGGAAGTTAGTGCTCCTATATGCTTACAACGGAAAATGGCTTCCCATTGCTTCTAGAATAAAGTCCAAACTTACTTACTAAACTACTGGGCCTAACTGATGGAAGCTGGATAGAATGGTGCTTACCTGTCATTTTAGCTACTGCAGGAGGCCTAAAACAGGCAGATTTGGGCCCAGATGTGTACCCAGACAGGATTTGAGACCTCGTCTTAAAAATAACCTGATGTTGGTGGGTCACACTTGCAATATCCTAGCTACTCAGAAGACCGAGATCTGAGGGTTGCGGTTCAAAGCCAGCCCAGGCAGGAAGGTTAGTGAGACCCTTATCTCCACCAGAAGCTAGAAGTGTAGCTATGGCTCAAGTTGAAAAAAAAAAAAGAAAAGCTCAGGGACAGTGCCTAGGTTCCAAATTCAAGCCCTAGTTCTGGCACAAAAAGCAAAAAACAACAACAATAAAACCCAGGAGGATAAACAAATGCATGCACAGTACTCAATAGACACTATGTAGAAAATGACCTATGCAACTTGTGTGTTCCTGGGGTTTAAACTCAGGGCCTTGCACTTGCTAAGCAGGCACTCTATCACTCAAGCCCTGCTGCCAGGCCTCACATTTATGTCTGGACCAGCCTGAACCATAATCCTCTTACGTTTCCCATGTAGCTGGGGTAACAGGTATGAACTATGATACCTACCCTTTTCTGTTAAGAAGGGGTGTTGCAAACTTTTTACCCCAGCTGGCAAAAACTGTAGTCCTCCCAATCTCTGCCTCCAGGGTAGCTAAGATTGCATATATGAGCCACTGCACTTGGCTTACCTCTCAATCTTAGGCTCAGCTATAATCACACCCTATCCCCTTACTCTGCTTTCTGTCTCAGATCTACACTTAGTCACAGTGAACTTCTGTGAATTACTGGAGCCCATTGTTATTTACCTCTAGTCCTTGGTACATGCTGTTCTCCTTGGACCCTCCCTTGCCACCACCAGCAAATATATTCATCCAGATAACTCGTGTGTGTGTGTGTGTGTGTGTGTGTGTGTGTGTGTGTGTGTGTGTGTTAGTTTGTTTTGGTTTTGTTTTAAAGTGCTAGGGATGGGACCCAGGGCTTTGTGCATGTTAATCAAGTTCTGTACTACTGAGCTACATCCCTAGCCTACATCCCCGCTTCATTGTTTGGATTCTAGTGATGTTACTTTGTTGAATGTGCCCTGGTGTTCAGTGTCATTGCCTTTGTTATGTGCTACTGTACTGCTTTGCCATGACCATCAGCTCAACACTATTGTGACTACTGGCTTCTCTGGCATGCTCTAGTAGATGGTAAATTACCCGGGAAGGGGGATATCATATGTGGCTTAACTTTTCTGATCCATTGTAGGAATAGGTTTTTGTGCTGCTATATGTTCTGCAGAGATCTTTTGCCTTTGTGACTTTATTTGGCTCTCATAGCTAACCTGGTGAGAGATAGGCAGGCTTTGTTGAGTAAAATTTAACACAAATATACTGCTTGCCTACTCCGATAAGAAGACTAAAAATAAAAAAAATTGATTTATATAGTTTTTAAAGCTATTGTCTTAATTTTAGGTCGAGAAGATACAATAGATTTACTCAGAGAAATTAAGGAAACTAGAACTTCATCCTTTAACTTTCTAGTACAGTGCTTTGCTCATTATCCTACACTGTCTCTGAGGCTCTCTCTGTTCTAAAGGAGTTTATTTGTGTAGGAAGAAAATGCAGAGGATAAGAAAGCACTCCTCTAATGCATCTTAAATTTGCTCACTGAAACACAAGTTCTGAAATTAGAGGGGAAAAGAATGGCCAAGCACCAAGATAGATTATCCTCATATAGAAGGTAAGGGAAAAACATTCGGACCGTGAGCCATGGAAATGAGCTGAGACAGAGTTGGAGGGAATCCTCTGTCCTGGAGAAGGATCTGAGAGACACTGACATTTTTAGCTGCCAAATGTTTTCCTTGGGGCTACCCTGAGAATAGACTAGCCAAGTGGGATGAGAAGAGAACTAGGGGATTCATGCTGGCTCTCTTCCATCTCTAGCAATTCCACAGACCCTGAACAAGGCAAGTAGAGGAACTAGCATACTCAGGCTGCTTCTCAGCCCTTTTTTTAATCTCCCATTTCTTGAGAGCCAGAGTGAGTGGCTATCATCCAATTCAGCAGAAACCTACTCTGTAGGCAGGTCTGGCCATGAGGCCAGGTTCAAAATCATTTCTGTGCCCTGCCTTTGGGCAAAGGAGTGCATGGCCCTGTTTCTCTCACCAGCAGGAATCAGTAAATTCTAGCCATACGGGACCCAGACACTCTTTGTCTAGCTATGTTTTCCCAGTGTCTCCTGAGGAGTGATTCAGGGCCAAGGTGACAGTGGGTTTGGAGCCCAGATGAAAGGATCATGGGGACCACAAGACAAGATCCCTTGTGTGGTGGCCACTGGAAAGAGGAGGGAGGGAGTATGTGTGGAGGTCCGTGACGCAATTGCCCTGGCTGGAAGGCAGGGAGGAGGGGAAGACTGGTGGTGTGTCTCCTTATAAAGAGGGCTTCACCACATGAAGCAAGGGGTGAAGGTGATCCCAGTGTGAGTCACCCAGGAAGGGACGCTGTGTGCCCAGAGCTCAGAAGCGAGAACTGGTGGATTTCCCACCCTTTCCTTCTATGATTCTTTGCGTAATATGGATTGCTTTAGTCACTCAAAGCTGTGCTCCCTATCTTTCTTAATCCATTCTTTTCCCTCCTTTTCTTTCTGGATTACTCCTGATGGTTATACTAATTTTTCCCCCCACTGAATTTTGGAATCTATTGATTCAAGAAACTCAAACTATACCAATTGTGTTTGTCTTTGTGTAGATGGTCAGTTGGCTCTTTGCCAAGCGTGGTCATTCTTAGTTTGTGTTTGCTTTCTTCCTTATCTTCAGCCAAGGCTGGTATCACATCCTGGCCTGGAATCTGGAAGGATTCTAGGGTGTCCTGGATCCAATTGCCCCTCAGTTGAAGGCAGTTAGAGTCTGGCCTTTATTGAGGTCTGGGACTGCAGAGAGCTCTGGGGAGTGTCCCTGTAATCAGCCAGCCACCAACTGCACACTGCCTTGTAATAAAGCAGCTCTATATTTGTTCTGTTTATAGTCTCCTCTGTAATAATGCCACGGCCCTCACTTCTCTCTTTCTCCTTGGGGAGATTTTTTTGGGTAGTAGAAAATTTCAGAGATGTTAAAGAGGGCTGTAGACTCAGAAAACGTTTTTATCTGTGACTTCAGTTGGGAACGTGCCCGGGAAATGCAGGCAGCCCGTGCCCTGAGGAAGCAGCGTGCTGCGGGGAGCGTGGTGTGTGTGTGCTCTGTGGCTGTGAGGATGTGTGTGAAGTTGTGGGCGTGGTGCTCTGTGGTTGAGTAGATGGGGGCAGTGCTTTCGTGTGTGTGTGTGTGTGTGTGTGTGTGTGTGTGTGAGTGAGTGACGGGGGCGGGGAGGGAGAGCACATGATATGTATGCAAAGCAGGCAAGCAAAATGATGGAAAACCCTGTCTTGGCAGATTTCAAAGCTGTCAGGTATGTTGGACAGTATGAGCTAGAAGTTCAGCTCTAGAATGGAGCCTTTTAGTGACATTCTGTTCATTCTTTCAACAGATCCCCTTTACTCCACTCTCCAGCCTTTTGAGGCTAGGCCCCAGGGTTTTCCTGGCATTCTTGTTCCTCTTGCCAGCTCCTCCCAGCTCCTCATCTCACTCATAGTTAGCCAGCGAGAAGCCAGAGACAGATGGTTGTGGAGAGGGTGAAGAGTAAGGCATAAGAGTAGCTTGGTATCCCCATCTTCAACACCTCAGTCCACCTTTGTAGTTAGTCCTGGGAGTTGTTGCCAACAATTCTGATTCTTCCTATTTCCCTCCCCCTCTCTATTTCTGCCCACCTCCCTCAGATTCTATAAATACTTTATTATATGGCACTAGTAAAACTTCAAGTATTTCTTTTTATTAGAGCCACATAATATGGTAATTGTGTGACAGAACACAGCTCCCGTGAGTAGCCCCCACCTTCTTCCTAGGTGTGGCTTCTCACCACCTCAGCTAGGGCTAGATCTACAGGCCCCTCTGTTTTGCTCCTGAGTGTGCTTAAGGGGGGCTGGGTCAGCTTTTCAGGCTGAGCAAGGGGGTCAAGGCCTTTGAGCAGGATCAGGCTTGAGGAGTGATGAGGCACTTTCCCAACTTCAGAGTAGTTTGTCCTGAGGAATCTCATTAGTATTTATTCCAGCCACTGGCATGGGGCCACTCAACCTACCTTTCTTTTTAAAAGCATTGTCTTGTGGCAAAGAAGTAGTCTTTGAACTTAGACCCAAGGTTTCTTTGATTCAGGTTTACAATATTTCTTTTTTAAAAAATAATCGCCATTGTTTCTGACGTTTTTTTAGGTTCTCTCTCTCTCTCTGTGTGTGTGTGTGTGTGTGTGTGTGTGTGTGTGTGTGTGTGTACTCGTACACATTTATACTGGGAACTGAATCCAGAGCCTCATGCATGCCATGCAAGTGCTTTACAAAGTGTGGATTGAGATCGATTCCTTTTACCTCTTGCTGTTTTATCCTGAAAACACCTTTCATCTTCAACCTGTTACTGTCCCCTTGTCTGCTGATATGGAGCCAGAAACTCCACAGTTTGTAGATCTTTCATTACTGCTAATATGTGGCCTATAAAATGTATACTGATTGAGTCATGATTTGATCATTGTTGGATTGAGTCTTAAGATTTGATTCTGGTATGAAACTGTAACCCCCCTGTACATCACTTTGACAATAAAGATATAATTTTTTACAAAAAGATTTGATTCTGTTTTCTTTTCTTAACTTTTTTTTTTGGTGCTGGTCCTGGGGCTTGAATTAAGGGCTTGAACACTGGCCCTGAACTTTTGTGCTCAAGGCTAACACTCTATCCTTTGAGCCACAGCTCCATGTCTGGCTATTTGGATTGGTTTTGGTTAACTGAAGATAAGAGTCTCATGGACTTTCCTGCCCCTGCTGGCTTTGAACCACAATCCTCTGATCTTGGCCTCCTGAGCTGCTAGGATTACATGCATGAGCCACTAGTGTCTGGCTTTCTGTCCCTAACTTTGAGCCTTGCTTACCTTTCTGCTGTAGCAATTAAAGTAGGTCAGTGTATCCCTACCAGTGGTTTTGTGAGTTGCAAAAGATTTTCTATCTTAACTTCAGCAAAGCTGAGAATTGGGGATTCCTACCCAGGTAGTAGCTAACAGCGTCTCCAGTGCCAAGGACACGGGCACAATGTTTAGTCTTTTCTTAACTGCCCACGTGCCCATGTTTGCATAGAGGCCAACCCCTAAACTGGCCTTTGCTGTCTACTCACATTCTCCATAGGGACATATGGGCATAAGCTTTTCCCACCTTTTGGGCCTAGCCAAAGTTAATATTAGACCTTCTAGCTGGGCAGCTATTCCCGAAAGCCACAGGGTGTTGTTAATATTCATGTGACCACAGGGGCTTATCAATATTCATGAAGTATCTGCAGTCCTCCTACAGGCCCTTAGCTTGGAAAAAGCAGGAATGATTAGAGTTTCTCAAACTTAAAACTAACCCTACTTCCTGGAGTCTCTTGAGGAGGAGGCAAACCTTAAGAGTAAATGTCTGGGCCAAGGGAAAAGGAAGTTTTCATGCAAATATCCCCAGCTTGTCTGACAGTTTAGTGGAGTTGGACTGGATGGATGGCTGCTGTCAGTGCTGTCATTGTTACCATCCTTCTCTGCCACTTCTTCAATACCACTGCATCTAGGTTCTTGTACAGATACTGTGAAGGATGGGGTAAGACACTAGCTCTTTTTTTGTGGGGGGGAAATGGGGTACGAGCACTGGATCTTGAACACAGGGTGAAGCAGAATAGATTAGGGGAGAATGAGGTATGGTCAGATTACAGCAAATATAGGAGACGTTCATCTACTTCTCTTAAGACTAAGGGAACAAAGTCATTTAGGGGAAAATGAGGGTGGATAATCTGAGGAAATGGAGGTGAATGAAGGCATGTAGAAACAAGTGGTGTTGTGGCTCAAGTGGTAGAGCAGCTAGCCTCTAGCCTTGAGCTGAAGAGCTCAGGGACAGCACCCAGGCCCCACAACGGACAAAAAAAAGAAAAAAGAAAGAAACATAGAAGTGCCATCTTTGCTTCAAAGAGAGACAACAGGGACACATTCCTTCCTGTGGGGTGCATTTCTCACCCCAAGAATTAATACTTGTCTGACAGGATGTATGCCCTCCTAAGAAAAACTTAAGCAATTTCCTACCCCAAATGCAGTTAACAGGTCCTTCCAGATCGGCCCCACGTGAGGAGTCCCTGCTTTTAAAGAAAAACTTCACTAACCTCCACCTGACAAGGGCTTTGCGTTCTCACTAGGCTGTTTTGCTCAAGGGTGGGACTACCACTTGAGCCACACCTCCATTTGTGCTTTCTGCTGGTTTATTGGAGATAAGGACTCACAGAATTTTTTTTTTCCTTAGGCTGGCTTTGAATGGGAGTTCTCAGATCTCTGCCTCTTGGGTAGCTAGCTGTGAGCCACCAGCACTTGGCATGATCCTGGAGTTTGAACTGAGATCCTTTCATTTGCTCGGCAGATGTCTACCAGTTGCGCCACATCCCTGCTTGGAAACAAGCATTTTTAGTACTTGCTGCATGCTGGGGCTACAAAGATGTTTCCTGCCCCAATAAGCACATTGCTCAGAAGGGGAGAAAAGCACACACACCTACATGCACAGTCAAAGGAAGACTGCTATGTAGAGGGAAACCAAAATGCCTATTGAGGACAAACAAGGGAGTTTTTCTTTGTGGAGAAGTTAGTCCAAGATGGCTCTTGTGAAGTGGTTAGATCTTAGATAATACAAATCTCAGTGTCTCTTTTGAGGACACCTAACAAGGCATAGAGCCTTACATAAGCACCCCTTCTGGGCTCCCTACTAATCAACCTTGCTGTGCTGCTTTTGTCAGAGGCTTTCCCTATTCTCAGTTCTTGCTTAGTGGAACTTCTTTCCTATAAAATAAACCTCTACTCCTTATGTAAAGAAATGGTATTCTTCCCCCTTCCCCCCAAAGAAGATTTAATTAGTAAAAGCTTCCAACTGTGAAGTTGTCTTTGGTGTCATGGCTAGGAATGTGGTTTAGTGGTAGAGTGCTTGCCTAGCATGCATGAAGCCCTGGGTTCCATTCCTCAGCACCACATAAACAGAAAAAGCCAGAGGTGGTGCTATGGCCCAAGAGGTAGAGTGCTAGCCTTGAGCAAAAAAGAAGCCAGGGACAGTGCTCAAGCCCTGAGTCCAAGCCCAAGGACTGGGAAAACAAAACAATGTAAGGCACCCAGGCCACTCTCCCTCTGTACTTAGCATTAGTTGAGCTCTTAAAATTTGGTATGGCATTTGAAAGATACACAGGAGCCCTACTGACCATAGGAACATCAGGACAATAATAAAAGGGATGAGCATACAAAAATCCAAAGACAGTTGTTTTTTTTTTTTTTTTCAAGGTCTCACTGTCTATCCCAGGCTGGCTTCAAACTAAAAAATCTTCCTACCTTAGCCTCTCAAGTGCTGGATTTACAGGTGTGTGCCACCACATTGAGCTCAATGACAATGCAATTATGTAATTCAGTAGATAGTGGCTCTTAAATATGAAAAACTAGCACATCTAGATTGGTGACTTGCTCTTCTGCATTTCATTTAAGATAGTTCGTATGATTAATTTGTATTTTAGCAATAAGGATTTAGTTAAAGAGAAGAATGTTTTACCTGACTAGAATGCTACCAGAGCAGCTTTGGCTACTCTTTTTCTAGAATTCTTTAAGCTGCTTTCCCTAATGACTAACGTAGCATGGTCCCATGAGAACGGGTTGGAAGGTGAAATTAGGAGAGAACTTGGCTGCCCTCAGGTTCTATGGCTGCCTTTGCCTCCCTTGATTTCCTGACTCATAAGAGAGCCTGTCAGAAACTTCTCTCTTTTAATAAGAAGATGATTCATTTGATAGAGTCTCATGTGATGAATTTGGCTGAGATACTTGCATATAATTTAAGCTGTCAATCTCAGATATCATCTCTCCTACATTCTTTCTACTAAAAACCTGTATCTCTTGAGATCTGAAGCTTTAGGAGCTGGCATGCAGTTTCTAGAGTCAGGTCTCTGAATGGATTTTAGGGAAAAAACTAGCTTGGAGGAATAATTATTCTTCTATACCAATCATTGCCCTCTGCCTCTCTTCCTTAAATGTCTTCATTTTGCTCTTTACCCAGTCTTTTATATTTTTTTCTTGATCTTTGCTGTTCCCATGTTTTTGTTTTTGTTTTTGTTTTTTTGGCCAGTCCTGAGGCTTGGACTCAGGGCCTGAGCACTGTCCCTGGCTTCTTTTTGCTCAAGGCTAGCACTCTGCCACTTGAGTCACAGCGCCACTTCTGGCCATTTTCTATATATGTGGTGCTGGGGAATTGAACCCAGGGCCTCATGTATATGGGGCAAGCACTCTTGCCACTAGGCCATATCCCCAGCCCCCCATGTTTTTTTTTTTTTTTAAGGTGTATGAATTCCTATACTGCTTAAATTAGGCAGATGAGGCTAGAACATAGTCTCCACTCCTTCTTTCCTCCCTCCCTCCCTCCCTCCTTTCCTCTCTCCCTCCCTTCCTCCATCTTTTTGCAACATTGAGGATTGAACTCAGGGCCTTGCACTTGCAAGGCAAACACTTGAGCCATGGCTCCAGCTCCTATTTTGCTTTTGCTGTTTTCCAAGTAGTAGAGTCTTATTTTATGCCCAGGCCAACCTAGGCTATGATCCTCCTCCTTGTGCTTCCCATGTTACTGGGGATGACAGGGTCTTGACACCATGCCAGTCATTGGATGAGATGGATTCTCTGGGACTTTTCTGTCTGGCCAGTCTCCACCTCACAAGTAGCTAGGATTACAGGCCACTGTGCCTGGCCTAAAGTTTGTGTGTCTTGTGTCTTATTCACTACTCTTATCTCCAGTTCATGACTGGTCCACAGTAGGTAATACAGAAATATTTGGTAAATAAATGAATGGATATTTGTATCTGTGGAATGTACTGACTTCTCAGTTGGCTTTTTACATATCAGATTAAGCTGTCACTTGGAGGACAATATTGCTTTCATAATAGTTTTTAATGACAAATACCAGATCATGCTAATTAGCTGCAAAATCAGAATTTTGTACCTAAAATCAAAATAGTGTACTATAGGAACAGTTAAGAAATATATGTATGAGGATGACATAAGAAATCTCACTGAAAGCTGTTGAACAATTGAGGGGTATGAAAACAGGAAAAGAGAATAGAGGCGATTATTATGATTAAAATACAACATAAGCATATGCAAAATAACAAGTAAAACCCCTTGATACAATTAATAAACAATAAAAAAATGAAAGAAGCTAGTATTGGGTAGCTCATACCTATAATCTTAGCTACTTAGAGACTGAGATCTGAGAATCACATTTTGGAGCCAGTGTGGACAGCCAAATCTAAGAGGCTCTTCTTTCTAAATAAACCAGCAAAACACCCCCACAGAATTGGAGGCATAGCTCAAGTGGTACAGTGCCATTCATGAACCAGAGTGTGAGGCCTGAGTTCAAGCCCCACTACTAGTACACACACACACACACACACACACACACACTCAAAATAATAATGATAGGAAAGTGAAATAGGCACTGTTGGAGGATTGTCAGCAGGAGCAGGGAGCATGAAGAGGATGAATGAGGGTGAATATGGTTGAAGTGCTTTTTTCTATGCATATTTGAAAAAGAGAACAATGGAATCTGTTGAATTATATTAAGGAGGAGGAGATGGGGGAGAGTGATTATGGGTGATGATTGCTTGCATGTATGCAAATGCCTCAATGAAACCCCATCTTGTACCACTAACACATGTTAATAAAATCTTAATTTTTAAAAAAGAGATGAAAAAATTATGGATCCTATTAACTAGAGAAATTCTTGTTGAGTGATCACTGTTCTCAAGTCTGTATGAGAAAAGAAGCCTCTCAGACTGATGACTTCAACATTGGGAATTAAAATGCAGTGAAAATATTCTGGCTAGTTGTGGTTCCCAAGACATCGGAACCAAAAAACGGGAGAGTAGAACACTGTATTTGTCCAGGGTAGTCCCTAGAAATAGTCCCTTTTGCTAGAAGTTAAGCAAGCATTCTGCCATTGAACTAGGATCTGCCATTGAATTAATAATGAATTAATAAGGAAGGTAAACCTTGAAGCCTGTTCCATTCAAGGACCTGATCAGCTGTCAGGAAAGGACAGCAGGTGGCGCCAAAACATTGGCATACTTGTGCTGGCTGGGGAAAAGAATCAGGAAGGGATTCTCTTGAATTGGGTGAGGGGAAACCAGGTATTGATTACTGTAGCCGTGGCTCCCGTAAGAAAGTCTTATAGGCTTACTGTCTTCTAGCTTCTCCATCCTCAGAAAGGGGATGTCATGGTTTCTGAGGAGCTGCCTTTTCCTTTCTGTGAATTTCTGTCTTTTGATAGATTTCCATCCTGAGATACTCTCCTTGATTCCAGATACCTTCTTATGGATAGATTTCTTTTGTTTACCAGCCCCTAACTCCAATTGCTCTGAGAGGCTGGGAGTTACAAGAATGTTACAAGAATGAGGAATGGTGTACACTAGCTCCTGGGCTTTAAAGAGGAATTGCTGCTTTAGGAGAGGCTGAGGAAGGCTGTGACAGCAGATTTGTTAGAAACCCTTTGGCTCTGAGAAGGAAGCAGAGCACTGACAAGACGGTGGGACACCAGTTCAGACTGTTCCAATCACCCTAGGATCTGCGCAAACTCCAAAGTGGGCTCCTTAACATCCCAGAGCTGGCGCAGGCCCCAGGTCATTAGCTCCCTTCTAGCACTGTCCCTGGCCACCAAGATGCCCCTAATTTCCCCCACTCCCTAGGCAAACCCGCCGGGCTGTCTCCAGCCTTCATTCCTGGAGCTTGTTCCTTGGGCCTTCCCCCTTCCCTGGGGCGGGTTTAAGGGCTGGGCGGAGCTGTCCCGCCTGAATCCCCAGTGGCCCCTTTGGTTCCTGGTTCTATATATATCCCTGTCCTTCTCTGCAAAGGGTTTGATATGGCTTTATGGGCATTTCCATCCGCTTTACAGACACAGCCACCACAGAGGCCTGTTTCACCGAAGAAACCTCAGTGGAGCCGGGTCTGTAGCGGATTCAGTCTGGTCCCCTGAATCAAGGCTCTCTTCTCTTCCTGCCCTCCCCAGCCCTCGCTGCCCTCCCCTCCCCCCATCGCTCTGCTGTTTACCCCCAAGTGAACAACAGAACCCTGGGGAGCACTCAGCCTCATTGCCAGAGGATTTTGGAGCCCCAGAGGTTCATGGAGAATTCTTTAGTGCCCATTCTCCACTAAGCTAAGCTAATTGTAGAAAGTCTGACCCGGACTTCTGGCTTAAGCTGTGTTGTGATTGGGCTTTTTGGGAAAAGAATGGAATCTGGTGGGTGCTAGCAGGTTCTCTGGAGGCATAAAAGTGAAAAAGAATAGCCTTTCCATACTGAGGCTAGAAGAGTCAATCATTGGGGGGCGGTGGGGGGGAGGGAGGGAGGGGAGAGGGGCTAGTGAGGAGCTTCAGGAATGGCACTAGGTTTTGTGAGTTCAAAATGAGGAAGGGTAGGGCTGGGGATATGGCCTAGTGGCAAGAGTGCCTGCCTCAGATACACGAGGCCCTGGGTTCGATTCCCCAGCACCACATATACAGAAAACGGCCAGAAGCGGCGCTGTGGCTCAAGTGGCAGAGTGCTAGCCTTGAGCGGGAAGAAGCCAGGGACAGTGCTCAGGCCCTGAGTCCAAGGCCCAGGAGTGGCCAAAAAAAAAAAAAGAAAAAAATGAGGAAGGGTAGGTTGGGGATTTAGGTCAGTGGAAAGGCACAAGAGCATTTTCCTAGCGAGTACAAGTCAATGAGTTTGATCCTCAGCACACATGGAGGCAAAGGGGAGAGTGAACCTATATGCAAAGTGAGGAAGGGATGTAGATGTAGGAAATACTCCTCAAGGGAACTCCTCTGACCATGGCAAGAGATAGACTGTGGTTTAGAAAGGGAAAGTTTGCATAGAATAAAGGGCAAATCTGTTTTGTTGCACAAAGTGTAGGCTCTGCCTTTCCCACCCACCATTTTCCAATGGGTAGCATTCCAGATCATCTCAATAGCTACTACCATCTTGTGTACCTGTTGAATACCAAGTACTCTGGCTGTAAATCTTGCTGTTTTCTTTCACACCTCTTTTTATTGGGCTGGTACCTTCCCATAATACAGAGAGCAAAGCTGAGATTCAGAAAATATAAGTTCCCTAAAGTCACATAGCTCACAAATAAATGATGAAGCCAGTGTAGGACCAGTTTCCACTACACCATGCTGCGTCCCTATGGAGCCTATAAGCAAGTGGCAAAGCTGACTGGTAGTAGTTTGTGGTCTGCATGATGTTTAGTCTCTTTCCGTTATTTAACATTTCACATTTCCACATGGCTTTCTAAACTTGACACCTGTGTTTACTTGTAAGCTCCTTTGACATTCTGGCTGATTCTTTGAATCTAGGAATTCCCAGGGCCCTAGGATGCTTGACTGTGCCCCATGAAAGACTGGCACATCTTTGTGGGCATCTCTTTGTTATTGTCCATCTGAGCTGAGGAAAGAAGGCAGCTCACTGCTGCTGTTAAAGACCTTCAACTCTGGCTTAGAGACATCAGTCCATTTGTGACTTTGCTGTCCAGAGTGGCCTGGCTAGGGATTTTTCTTTCCCCTGCGATGTTTACTGTTCTTTCGTGGGATTTCAGATTTCCATGATGGTGGAAGACTTGTAAAATGAAGGGGTGGGGAAGGGTTACCATGGCAAGAGCCTGGGCCAGGCCAGGTTGAGCCAGCAGCACAGACAGCTTTTATAATGGTGCGCAAGGCTGGGAGTCTTATAAAGGCGATGCAGGCAGATAGGGGGATAAATCATGTAAGCAGTGGGCAGGGTGGTGAAGCCGAGGTTAGGAATTAACTTTGTGTTGGATGAAGCCCAGCTTGTGGGATGGGAAGAGAGGCCTCTCCTCTTTTCCTCTCCCCTCAGCTCTGTTTCTTTGCCTCTTCTTTCTGTTGGCCTCATTCACTGCAGGCTGTGACATGTTTGCCCTAGCCCTTCCTGTCCCTCCTCCAAGTTGCCTGAACTAAATCAACAAGGGAGAGTGTACCCCAGAGCAAGGGGAAAAAAGTATTCCTGTGCATCTACCAATCAAACTGCTTGGTTTATTGCAAATGTGGAGTGGAACCAGCTGATTCCTTCCTTCCTATGGCCATATAAAAGACTGTCCACTCCTAGTCCTTTCTGCTTATTCTTATGTGTTATAGCTCTTATATGGAAAATAGACTCAAATAGAAAATGACTTCCTAGCCATTCTGAGGTTCATCTTGATGTAGTGTCTCAGCCTGCTTGAGGATATAGGCTTAACCTGGCTTCTCTTAAGGACTGAGGCAAATCTAGAACTCTTCATTCAGGAATTATATTTGATGTCAACATCTTTTCTCATGAGATCTCTGTGTATCATGTGTGGAAATGAGTAGGGAGCTGAGAAAAATGCAGAGTCCACAGGAGTTGTCAGAGTGGACTTTGTATAAAAAGAAGTTGAGGTTAAATTTTCTCTGACTTGTGCATGTGTACTAGGGCTGAAGCAATGCTAAGCAATGAGCCAGCATCTCTAAGCCTCTCCATGTCAGATCAAGATCTGTTGTGCTCTTTAATTTCTTCTTGCAGCCCTCTGTAATGCTTTGCAAATGGTGACTGATCAATATATGTTTTTGACTATCTGCTCTGGCCTTGGCTTCAATAATCAGCCAGCCCCAGGCTTCTTCTCTTCCCTTCTCTGCCACCGTCTCTCACCATAAATTGTCCCTCTAATCATCATAGCTTTCAAGTGGATGGCTCAAACCCAGTGGAAGTCATTGACTGCATTTCTTCTCCTTCTCACCCCCAGACCTGTCATTGCACTGTCGCTTTTCTTTCTAATTAGATCATAATTGAAAACTGGTTGCATTTAGATTCCTTCACTCCCTCCCTCTCTCCCTCCCTCCCTCCCTCCCTCCCTTCCTCCCTCCCTCCCCCTTCCCTCCCTCCCTCCCTCCCTCCCTCCCTCCCTTCTTCTTTCCTTCTTTCTTTTTCTTCCTTTCTTTCTTTTGTCTTTTAGTTCCAGTGGTGGAAAACATTAAGCTGAGGTTTGGGTTTTTCCTCCCCACACTCCACCTCTGTTTCTCTTCTCTCTTAAAAAAAAAAAAATTATGGTGGGATGCTTTTGGAAAAGCTGTCCCCAGCCTGTTGGAACCCCACTCACAAACCCTAGCCTTCTCCTAGAAGACCAAGGCTTTTCAAGTGGTTTGCATTGAACACATCGGAGGCCCCCAATGCTGGTGACAGTTTCTGTTAATTATAGAGACTCTTTTCCCCTCTCACATTAGTCAAAGGAGTTTTGTGTGTTTTAACAGCGTTTTCCCTTGGCCTGAATAAGACTCTGTTCAGACTGTTTCCTAGGGCTGGTGAGTCGACAGCACTCACTGATACCCAGTAGCAGTGTTTCCTTATTTGCTTCTCTAGGGGCTTCAAAGACCACGATGGAGGGGGTGCTTCCTAATGTGCTTGAAATGTAGTTGTTTCTGGATTACACACACAGTTCTTATGTAATCAGAAACTTCTACAAGGTCTGGGCCTCAGAAAATAGATGAGTGCTTTGTGTGGACATGACCTCTGGGTTTATGGGTCTGTGTGTGTGTGAGTGTGTATATGTGTGTGCACACACACATGTGCTTTCATTCTCTCCCAGCGTTATCTAGTTCCCATATATATGAGAGTCTCCATCTTGTCATTATTGTGGGGCTGTGTCTGTGCATTATCCTTGGGATCTTGGCTTAACATTTTCTCTTTCTGATGCCTATGTGTTACGTGTAGGCCTATGGAATATTTACGTTGCTGTCTTCATTTTGTTTTGAAGCCCCAAGAAATGACTTTTTTTTTTTTCTTGATTAGACCAAGACATTCTAAATAGGAATCCGCACTGGTACCTGATCTGCTTAGGGACTTCTCTGAGAGATCAGTCCACCAATTTGGCCAGGAGATCATTGAAACAAATTCTGTTCCATTAGAAATCCTATGTGGGGCAGCAGTTTGCTAGATAGGGTTGAACGTAGGCAGCCAGCATTTTGTGTGGGAGGGGATCAGCAGGGTGTCACCGTTGGAGCTGCAGATAGGGTCAAGAGACTTCATATGCAGTGCATCTGTGGACATGTTACATGTATTTGCTGGGTAATAATCACTTGTCACATTGAAGACTTTTTCATTCTTTTCAGAGATTAGCCTAGCTTGTTCAAAGCCCTGCTTTTTCCTAAACATATTTTGCTTTTAAAATTTTTGTACCAATTCCTGTCTCAATCTCCTAGCTTAGCACCTACCTCCCTGTCTAAGCCATTGACTTTGTTGGGATGAGAATGTTTGTGGGAGAAAAATCCTGAAAAGTGGTAGATGAATTCTATTCAGGGCTTCTCTTGAGAGCCTTGGCACTGAGGATGAGAGGAGCAAACTTTTTTTGGGGGGGGTTAACAAATGGGTGACAGTGATGGTGACATTTATTTCCTTTTTTTCTAGGAATATGAAATACCTTTTAAATAATATTACTAATTGTTTGGCAAGAAATCTTAAGCTCATATGGAAGAGTCACCTGGCTTATCTTCTCCATACTTCATAGAAGAGAGAAATAGGACCTATTAAGGGGGACTCACTTGGTCATGAGTTGCATAAGAGTAGAGCAAGAAAATGACTCTTTATCTTTTTCTTTTTGTATACCAGTACTGGGCTTTAAACTAAGAGCCTGTGCTCTCACTCAGCATTTCTTTTTTTCATCTAGCAAGTATTTATTCACACTTTTATGTTCTGTTCTAGAGGCTAGTGAACAGACAAAAACATTTCCTTGTAATTGACACTCAGCATTTTTTCTCATGGCGGCTGACCCTCTACCACGTGACCCATACCTCCAGTATGATATTTTTGGTAGTTAATTAGAGATAGAGTTTGGGGGACTTTTCTGCCTCGGCTGGCTTCTTACCTCTCTACCTGGGTTTGCCTCAAACCTTACGCAGTTCTCCATCTTTTGAGTACTAGGATCACAGGCCTGAGCCACAGGCACCCAACAGGAATGGACTCTTCTATGGCACAAGCCCCAGAAGCTCTGAGTGGCTGAACGTGGAAATGTATCAGTTTTCTGTGGCCCATGAAGCTGTAGAAAGTGACACAGATTAATAATGATGATCCAGGTACCTACAGATCACTCCTGTAATTCCTAATTCTCAGGAGGCTGAAATCTGAGGATTATGATTCAAAGCCAATCCAGGTAGACAAATCTAAGAGACTCTTATCTCTAGTTAACCAGCAGAAAGCCAGAAATAGAGCTCTGGCTTAAGTGGTAGAGCACCAGCGTTAAGTGAAAAAAGCTTCCAGTCTCTGAGTTCAAGACCAGCACACACACACACACATTATGATAGATAATGTTTTATTTTGTCTTTTCTAATTTACCTTATAGTTGTTTTAGAGGTGATATACTACAATGGGGTTACCTTTATATTCATCAGGCAATCAGTACATTTCCTTTCACACAGTGTCATCTATTTATGCTACTGTTTTAAATGTAAGTTCTGCATTTTCCTGACTTTGGTCCATTCCCTATTTGTTTTGAGTCTGTGCTTTAGCATGTATTTGGTGCAGCAAATGCAAAACATCTTTCTGCCTTGTGATCACAGAGACTGCAGTGTTGGAAATTCTTCCTGAGTTGCTGACGAGGTTCTGTTGTACATTGCTTATGTTTTATGACACACATTCAACAATATAAACTGTAATATATTAAGGTAAAACATTGAACAAGTGAAGCAGAGTCAAAAGATACTAGTGGCTTGTGTTTGGTTCACCCTGAGTTAAAGAACTTTAACTTAGTCACCACCTTTTTCATATGCGTAGGTGAAACCTGTTGGTGTAACCTGTAGTTAAGATGTATGGTAGAAACCTCCCACATACAGGCACAGGAGCATTCTGTAAAGCTGGGTAATTCTTCTCCTTTCTTTCTCTTTTTTTTTTTTGCCTCAGGCTTGAACTCAGGGCCTGGGCACTGTCCCTGGCTTCTTTTTGCTCAAGGATAGCACTCTACCACTTGAGCCACGGCACCACTTCCTGCTTTTTCTGTGTATGTGGTACTTCAGATTCGAACCCAGGGCTTCATGCATGCTAGGCAAGCAAAACACTGTACCACTAAGCCGCCTTTCCAACCCGATAATTCATTTTGACAAAATCACTACATAGGTTTTTATTTCTGAAATACTTTCAGAATTATGAATCTCCATAACACAGTGCGTCTGTTAGTTTGCTCGCTATCTCTGGGACAAGATACCTGAGAAAATCAACTTATAGAAGGGGAGATTTCTTTTAGTTCACACTTCCTGAGGTCTCAGTCCACGGTCGCTTGGCTGTTGTTTCTGGGCTGTGGTAAGATAGAACATTATGGTGGAGAGCATGCAGTACAGCAAAGCTGTTTATTTTGTGGTGGTTAGGAGGCAAAGAGAACAGATTGGGGACAAGATATAACCCCCAAGTATGTGCCCTTAAAGGCCTACTCCCTTTAAGTAGGCCTCACTTTCTGAGGTTCTCACCTCCTAAGTTTCTCTTACCTCTAATGGCCCTCCATGGCTCAATCTATTGATGAGCTCAGAGCCCTAATCTTCTGATTACCTCCCTAAAACCCCACCTCTGAACATTGCCACACTGGAGGTGAAGCCTTTCACACATAAGTCTTTGGAGGCTGTGTCAGACCCAAACCATGACACCAGGGTTTGGGGACTGTGTGTCCTACTCTGCCACATGGAGGTGGCTCCAGATTTTTGTGTTTGTTATTATTAATTATAAAAGTCATGAGCATAAAGAAGGGCATAAGAGAGGGAGAAGGTAGCAGAGGTTTGAAACAGAAGTGAAATTCCTAGCATCTGTGATATATGTTCCAGCGAAGCCTCAGGTTGCTGGCGTGGAGTTTTCAGAGATATAGTACTGATGGGTCCTTTCTCTTCCTTCCTGTCTGGGTTGAGTCTGATTTGGGGTGGGGGGTGGTTGCTATTTCCATAGATTTGCCCCCTTGTTATTCTACTGTATGGGGAAGATCAAGGTGTAACCTTTCAGGGCCTTTGAACAAGTTCAGGGCAAACACAAGCTCTCCCTTGTTAGCCAGTTGGAGTATGACAATGCACACTTAAAGAGACAGGACTCATATGATGATGGCTTATATACATGTGGTCTCTGTGATTAGCAAAGGGCTTTCTTTCACTTCTGTTGTCTTCATTTGGTTCTGGTCTTGATAAATTAGGGCCATATTTATGTATCAATATTCCTTTTTTGTAGATAGGGAAGCTAGAATTCTGTCTTTGAGTTTCCCTAGGTTACATAGCAAGTAAGCAGCCCAGCCAAGACTCAAACAAGAGCAGTTCAGATTGTTCCATTAGGTTACCTAAGTTGGTCACCTGGTCTTCTGCCTTATGACTCTTGGTTTGACCAAGGGCCAAGGTTCAAAAGGATAAGTTCTCCAGTGTTCTTGCCATCCCATTTCAATCTCTTTCGCTTTTCATTCTTAGAACTTCTTTTTTCTTTTGGATATTTCTTTTCTCCATTCCTATTTCTCTGATCTTTCATTTTCAGAGGCTGCCTAATTTGCTTTCCTAGAAATTCCACTTGTAAGGCTTTTGAGAAGTTTGACCTACCAGTAGTAAGTACATTTTAGAGAGTGTTTTAAAATGTCTCCTGCCCTCTCATTCATCTCCCACCCCCAAAGATGGCCTCGCCCCATCCTGCCATCATGCTAGCCAAGCGCGTGGGGCAGCTGTGGTCAGTCCCATTTATAAAGCTGGTAAATATGGGACCGGTTTCTGTCCCCTCCAAAGGTCAATATTTGTGCAGAGTTTAATTTTAACTTAACAAGCAGTTGTTTTCTGCAGCTGGTGTGTTGTGTTGTGTGTGCTTTCTTTCCCCTTACTCCCCACTGACAGTGTGTGTCTGTGTATGTGTATGTATGTGTGTTTTTGTCTACATTCATGCTACATACTTAGTTCTGGTCTTCAAGTCTATAGCCCATTGACTTGGGCAGCCTCTGTATCCTGAAGGACATTTGGGGCTCAAGGAAGCTAGATAACATGGGTGGACCAGAGTTTCTTAGAGGTCAGGGGACTGAGAACACTGTTTAGTCTTCCACAAGCTTAATGTTATCACCATATCTTCTTGCAAGAGAGTTTCTAGAATGTAGGATTTGAGAACTTCCCCCCTCATTTGAAAGTTGTACCATCCCCCTCTTGGCTTTCTAAAGAGTAACCTCTTATCCAAACTTTATTTAAAGAAACTTTAAATAATTTAAATAAGGGGAAATAAATTAATACTAAGCTTATCTTGCCTACCTATTTCCCCTTTCACATGCTTGTTAGCATGTCCCTGGCCTAGCTGATTTTAATACAACAGGCAATCATCCCAGCCTCTCAAAGCCATAGGATCTGAGATGAACAAGACACTTGTAATGACCAGTGGCACATGGGCTCTAGCACAGAGGCCATCCTCTTACACTAGTCTGTCTAGCCTCACCTTTGGGCCTTTGTGCTTGCTCTTCCCTCTGCCAAGAATGTTTTTCCCCAGATACCTATATGGCTCATTCTTTCTCTTCTACCAGGTCTTTTTTTAGAAAAAACAACCATGCCTGCTTGCCTGCTTGCCTGCTTGCCTGCTTTCCTTCCTTCCTTCCTTCCTTCCTTCCTTCCTTCCTTCCTTCCTTCCTTCCTTCCTCCCTCCCTCCCTCCCTCCTTCCCTCCCTCCCTCCCTCCCTCCCTCCCTCCCTCCCTTCCTTCCTTCCTTTGTTCCTTTCTTGCCAGCCCTAGGGCTTGAACTCAGGGCCTTGGCACTGTCCCTGAGGTTCTTTTTTGCTCAAGGCTAGCACTCTACCACTTGAGCCACAGCACCACTTCTAGCTTTTTCTGGGTATGTGGTACTGAGGAATCGAACCCATGCATGCATGCTAGGCAAGCACTCTATCACTGAGCCACCTTCACAGACCCATACCAGGTCTTTTTCAAATTCTACATTTCTTTTAAGTGTATCTTTTTTTTTTTTTTTTTGAGCAAGTGTCTAATAAGTAGCTTAGGCTGGCCACGAATTTTCAGTCCTTTCTCAGCCTCCCAAGTTTTTGTCAAATGCTACTTTTTTTTTGCCAGTCCTGTGCCTTGGACTCAGGGCCTGAGCACCATCCCTGGCTTCTTCCCGCTCAAGGCTAGCACTCTGCCACCTGAGCCACAGCGCCCCTTCTGGCCGTTTTCCATATATGTGGTGCTGGGGAATCGAACTGAGAGCTTCATGTGTAGGAGGCAAGCACTCTTGCCACTAGGCCATATTCCCAGCCCCAAATGCTACTTTTGTGTGTGCGTGCATGCCTGCTTCAACTCAGGGACTAGGTGCTGTCTCTTAGCTTTTTCACTAATGGCTGTCAGTCCAACACATAAGCCATGGCTCCACTTTTGGCTTTTGGGGGGTTATTTGGAGACGAGAGTCTCACAGATTTTCCATCTGGGCTGACTTCAAATCTTGATCCTCAGATCTCAGCCTCTGGAGTCACTAGGATTACAGGCATGAGACATCAGCACCTGGCAAATGCTACTTTCTAATTGAGGACATTATGGCCACCTTTTATAGTACCCAAAATTTCAGCTCTACACCATACACCATCCCCAACCCATCAGTACTTCTTTCTTTCTTTCTTTCTTTCTTTTTTGTTGTTGCCAGTCCTGGGTCTTGGACTCAGGGCCTGAGCACTGTCCCTAGCTTCTTTTTGCTCAAGGCTAGCACTCTGCCACTTGAGCCACAGCGCCACTTCTGGCCATTTTCTATATATGTGGTACTGGGGAATCGAACCCAGGGCTTTCAGGTATACGAGGCAAGCACTCTTGCTACTAGGCCATATTCCCAGCCCCAGTACTTCTATTTTTCTTTTTAAATAGAAACTTGGTGTGGATATCAGGGATGACCTTGAACTCAAGATCCTTCTGTGTCAGATTTCTGAGTGTTAGGATTGCAGGCGCCACCATGTCTGGCTCCCACTAGCACTTTGTACCCCTTCTCTGCTCCATACTGTGACTCCACATTTATCATGATCCATATCCTGCTCTTTCAAAATGTTTTTTTTTTCTTCCCCAGTGGGCCTATATTCTCATTGAGGGTAGGGATTTTAGTCTGTCTGTTCATTGCTATTCCCTAATGTCCTTAGAACAATGGCTGGTACACTGAAGCAAAGAAAGAAAGGAAAGAAAGGAAGGAAGTTACGAAGGAAGTTACGAAGGAAGGAAGGAAGGGAGGGAGGGAGGGAGGGAGGGAGGGAGGGAGGGAAGGGAGGAAAAATAGGCTTCCCAACTCATGATTCTTCTTAAGGGGTATATATTGCACAAGGGAACTGGTCAGAATGATTTGAAGCTCTTTCTAAACTACTTACCTTTAGTGCCCCCTAGAATTCTAGTATGTGGCCTAAGAGTCATATATCATAGCATAGTGCATGACAATTACTGATGGAAATGTATGGCATGCCTTCTGTGTGTTGAGTAAGGAAAAAAATTGAGAACCACTGTCCAACAGAGTCTGAGAGGACCTGTACCTTCCTGATTTGTGAATTGTAGGTAGTCCTCGTGCTAAGAGTAGTTTGCTTTATTCTCCCCCTTCCTCCTTTTCCTCTCTCATATATATCTCCAGCCCATACCTCCTTTCCCTCCCTTTGTCTTTCTTCTCAGCTAGACACAGGCTGCCTACATTGTGAGTAGTTGTAGTTAGGACACAGAGAGCCCTTGATGGCTGCAAGTGCTTCTTGTGACATCAGCTCTGTGGCTTTAGAAGGGGAAGGTTGTGGCTCCTGGTCCCTAAGGGAGGGGGCTGTTTTTCTCTTCTTGATCGTTCACGTTGGTGCCCGTCTGACTTATAAACTTTAATGGCCAGTTTTAAAGGTTACTTCCATGGGGCACCTTTGTTGCCAGTTTTAGTTTTTTAATTTGGAAACTTTTTCCCCTTGTGGTCTTGGGAGGAAAGATTTGGTACCATTTGGGGCTGGGAATGGGTATTTGTGGGTGATGATGAGATAGCACAGCAACATTCTGGCTCTGGCGCCAATAACCAGAATCCTGACATATTATCCAATGGCCCATAGGAACCCCCAAATGAGCAGATGATTGATGTTGAGATTTGTAGCCTTAGGCAGCAACGGTCAAGGGTATAGAAGGTTGGTAGCTTGTTGCATTGTCTGGGAAGAATGGTGACCATAATTTGGGTGTTGAGGCACTGGGAAGGGAAAGGGACAGCTGCCTTCTATTCTAACTCTTGCTTTTCCTTGACTTCTGGCCCCAATGCTTTGTTATGAATGTGAACATCATCAACAATGGTTAAGTTCAATCAGGATGGGATCAAGAGTTCAGATATGTAATTCACAGTGGAGAATGTGCACTTTGGTGGTTTCTCTAGTGCATCATTGGTCCAGAACTAACAGAATGGTCTCAGTAAGTCTTTGTTCTAAGGCTTTTTGCCTTTTATTCTTGAAACTTATTTGGAAAACAAACAAACAAAACCCCAACTGGTCTCCAGTCAGGATAACTTCATATAGCCTCATATGCTAAAAATAAATAAATTAATTTAAAAAGTCCACTTTAGCAATCTTTAGGGGGAAAAATAGTATTAGAGAAGAACAGGGCCAAATAATAACATCTTGCAATCAGGAGGGTTATTCACAACACTCTCAAAAACCCTTATTTGGGGTCATGATCTGAAACTAAGATGTTGAGGGTTTTTAATTCATTCTGTAGGTACTAGAAAGGAATTTTGAGGCATTTAATTCTGAGCATGCCTCTTCTTGGGGTATTTCTTATTGTGGGTAACTGGAATAGTAATACAAAAAAAAAAAAAAACCCAAGAAGAGGCAAACATACAAATCAATCAATGCTAACACTTACTCCAAGGGATAAGTTGTACCTAGGTGGTTGACTGGTATCCTCGCTGGCCCAAACTCACATCTCCCCTCTCTAATGTTGTAATTTAGGATTTAAATTTGGATGAACCTAAATAATTCTGGAAAGCAGTCTGATATAGAAAAAGGGGACAGCTTAGCCCTCCAACATACTCAGTACAAGGAACACCTCCTAGATAGTTGTTACCTTCCATGAGGAATATCACATCAGGTGTTAGATTCAGATCTTACTCCTGGTTGTTCTTCCTTGCTGGACAAAGCTGGATTTGCTTCATGTTCTCTTGAGTTACAGGGCGGGGGAGGAGGTGTAGGGGTTGGCTCAGGGCTGGGCCACAATTAGTGACCTGGAAGCTGGGTTGGGCACCCAGAGGCTATAAATAGCAGTCATGGAGCAGTCTCTGAGCGGACTGAAAGCCCAGCCAGACTAGCCGCGTTTCAAGTGGTCTGGGTGGGATTTTCTTCTTTCTGTTAACCATTTGTACATCTGGTTTCCTTCGTTTTGGTGGGGGCAAAGGGGGAGGGTGGGGTTATGAGCAGTACCAGAATTTCTTATGTGGAGTGACTTCTGTTAGTTTTGCCATATGTATATCTCAATGCATCTAGGGCCCTTCGGACCACTGAAGGCCTCTGGGAGTGAGGATGGGGCCCCTTGGAAGGAGAATAGGTCCCGCAGCAGGGGATGTGGGGTGGAGAATGCACAAGTCCTACAGGGCGCCTGTGGCTAATTTAAGGGTATGGTGGGTGTTGCTGAAGATCGGGAGTCACTGAGATTATTTGGGAGTAGACTGGGCTTCTTATTTCTTATTACTCTATGAATCAGCCCCTCTGTCTCAGCCAAGCCCATCTGCTTACCTTCTTCCTTACAGACATGGTTGTTTTCTTGCTTCTTTGCATTTATCTCCATGGGTTTGAAGCCAGAATACTTTATATGTATCCCATTTCTTCCACTTTTTAGATTTCTCACTTGAGCATATTAATTAAGCTCCTTGGTTTCAGTTTAACTCATCTTTCCTAAACAAGAAATTTTGACAGAATATGCTCTAATTAGGGGGGAGGGGTGCGCAGGCACCTGTGTGCATGTCTTGGGGCTTGAACTCAAGGCCTGGGTGCTATCTCTTAGCTCTCTGAGCTTTTTTGCTCAAAGCTAATGTTGTATCACTTGAGCCACAGCTCCACTTTTGGCTTTTAGCTGGTTAATTGGAGATAAGAGTCTCAAGGACTTTCTGGATTATCTGGGCTGGCTTTGAAGTGCAACCCTGGAGATCTCAGCCTGATGAGAAGTAGGATTACAGGTGTGAACCACTCCTGTTTATCTTCTTCAGAAAAGAAGCTCCTCTCTGCCTGGAAGCCCTTCCTGGATCTGCAGTTCAGTCTTACCTTCCCCATATGTCCCAATATTTATGTGTTACCTTATTTTCTCTTGGATATAGCATGCTTCTTAGCAGTTATTTGCTGACTGTTTCACATACTTATACTTTGTCTCTCAAGCAGACTAGCACTTCTCCGAAACATGATATCATATCTTCTGTATTTTTGTCACTCCCAGTCTATTACTATCAAGTGTAGCCCATTGAAGCCCACCAGAAGCTATTAGGAGGCAAATGCAGACTTAGAGGGGAGTGGGAAATAGGAAGACTTGAGCATGTTTTGGGGAAACTCCAGTTTGAGAGATGTCTTTATTAGAGTAAAATGGGAAACAATGAATGAGTAGACACACTGAAGAATTTACCTATTTTACTGATATAGTGCTTGCCTGATTGTTTTCTCTACATTTCTTCCCTCATTTCTCTTGAAGGTACAGTATGGTTTTAGATGCTGCATTCACTAAGTTATGAGTCTTTATTTTGCATAATGGGAAAAAGACTTGCTTAGGCTCTTTGTATTCGGGCTCAGTTTTTTAATTAGCATATATTATTTGTATAAAGGAGCTTTCATGTGACATTTCCACACATGTATTTAATTTGTTGGGATCAACTTCATCCTCTTTATCACTCTCCTTTACCTTTCCTTTTCTTAAAACAATTTCAAATGAACTACTTCAAGCATACTGCTCCTCATTCACAGGGTTCAGTTCTAGTTTTAATAGGCCATACATGTAGGCATCCTTTATTACTGACACTGAGGAGTGGTAACACTTGTTAATATATGGGAAAATGTATAGCATTGTTTTACTTGGTTGGTTCTCCTGTCGTAGGGCTTTGATCTTCCTCCCTTGTCTCATCCTTCCTTCTGCTTTGAGCTTGTTGGACCAGGCTAAACAATTCCTCCCCTCTTAGGTGTTTATACTGTCCCAGTGGTAGGAGAAAGTTGTCATGTCTAGTCTCACACGTCACTTAAGCCATCTGCCTAGCTTGAATCCCTAATCACTCCTTTTTCATCCTCTCCTCCCCCTCCCATACTAGTTATGTTACTCTTGCCAGAACTCCCTCAAACTTATCACTAGAGTTTTAGTGCCATGGTGGTTACACTGGAAACAGGTACCAGACAAGGTTTCCTTAAAACCAAGAGAAATGGACCATTTGAAGCATGATGCCTTTGGGTCCTGGGTTACTTACTTGTGTTGGTATTATCTTTCTTTCAGTGCATTTACATAATAATCATTTATTGAGCATCTAATACATGTCAACATATTTGATGTTGAGGTTATAATTCTATTTTATTGAAACTAGCAGCTATTTAAGAATTCACTGTTATGTTGGAAGATGAGGGTTCATGCCAAATGTGATGGTGCCTGCCTACTTCCCAGCATTCGGGAGGCAGGATTGAAAGTTCAAGACCAGCCTTGGATACACAGAAAGGCCCTGTTGTTAGGAAATAAAAAAATAAGAAGAAGAGGGCTGGGAATATGGCCTAGTGGCAAGAGTGCTTGCCTCGTACACATGAAGCCCTAGGTTTGATTCCTCAGTACCACATATATAGAAAAGGCCAGAAGTGGCGCTGTGGCTCAAGTGGTAGAGTGCTAGCCTTGAGCAAAACGAAGCCAGGGACAGTGCTCAGGCCCTGAGTTCAAGCCCCAGGACTGGCAAAAAAAAAAAAAAAAACCCAACCCCCCCCCCCCCCATAAAAAAGAAGAAGAGGCAGGGCAGAGATGGAGATGAGGATTGAAGAATATCGGAAATGGTGGGGTTTTCTTCAAGGATCTTCCAATTTCAAGAATTAAATAGCAGTCCAAGTAGTATGGGATGGGAGAAGAATAAGGAAGGTTTAACTTGGCTTTCTTGGGGCAGGATCTGGGACTTGAACTTAGGGCTTCATATTCTTCCTTAGCTTTTTTGCTCAATGCTGGTGTTCTACCACTTGTGTCATCCCTGCACTTTTGGCTTTTTGCTGGTTAATTAGTGATAGGAGTCTCTGGAATTGTTTGCCTGGACTTGCTTGGAACTTTGATCCGCAGTTCTCAGCCTCATGAGTAAGACTACTGGCATGAGCCACCGACACCGGCTCATTCTGGTCTTTTGAAGGGGGCAGGGTTGTAGGCAGCAGGAAGGATGAGAGACTAATTGGAGGAAGAGAAGAAATCTAGGCTAGATTATGAAGTATGAGAATTTCTCTAATTAGGGAATGGGGAAAGGTATATTAGAATAAACAGCATGCATCCTTTATTTCAAGAAATATTTTTAATGGGAAAAGAGACTACAGAAGGGGAAGATACTGTTCTTTCTGTAAGTAAGTGCTTTTGAGTGCCTACTATGTGTCGGTCACTGTTTTAGATGCAGTAATCTAGCAGTAACAGCAATTAAGTACTTACTCTCCTGTAGCCTGCAATCTTACCAAATGCTGTTACATTTACTATACTTCTCACTGAAGGAAATCCTTTAAGTAAATGTCTGTTTCCTGCCTGGATTTTATCATCTCCTTACTTTATGCCATGCACATACTTCTAGAAATTTCTTCTCTCCTTTTCCTCCCCCCTCCTCCTCCTTTTTTTGAGACAGGGCTTTAGTATGCAGCCCAGACTGACTGGGGCCACCATCCTCCTGTCTTAGCCTCGCAAGTGCTGGATTACAGGTATGCACCATCATGACTTGTTAAAATTTTCTTCTTAGTCAGATCTTTGACAAGTCAATAAGACTTTATTTGCACAACCCTCAGATAATAGTAACAATTGATGCTTTTGCAAAAGACTCCTATGCTTGGAAGATTATAACAGGGCTTATATTTTAGTGTTATTCTTATTTTATAATATACTTTATAATTCTTTTAAAATTGGGCATCTATATAGGAACAAATGGTAAATATTAAGGTAAAAAATGTGATTAGTCACAATATCCCCTTTTCAATCAAGCAATGGTCAGTACTCAGCTATGATTGTGTTAACTGTGGCTGAATCGTCTCCCATTTCCTTCAATCACTATACAAATTCTCAGGGCCTATCTTCTGCCCTAGCTGATGTGTGTTTCTGTTTTACCCATGGTCTCTTCATGGCTTTAGGCCATTTTAATTTGGTCAAGTTAAGCCTTTCTTCCCAAGTCTGCAATTGCCTTTGCCTCAATTCTAAGAGAGGCTGACAGTAGGAATGAATCCAAAATTCCATTCATTTTATATTCACCACATCTGGGTTTCTTTTAGCATCATTTTCTCCCTTGAGAACATTTTCAAGGTTTTCCTAATTTTCTAGTGCTTTTTTGGGGGAGGGTGGCTTTTGGAAGATTACTGAGAAGTTTCCAGGACTGATTATCTAGTCTTGAGTCTATTTCTGTATATTCCCCTTCTCTATAACCTCGTCTCATATAGTAAGAATCCTTTTCCTATTATCTTGTCATTTATGTTGTAGGTCTCTTATCCTTATGACCTGAAGTGAGGATGATACTTACCCTCTATTCCCCTCTGTTAGGGAACCAAGGGTTCTCCACAGAGCACCCTGGTGGATCGTACACTTCCATGTAAACACCCACCCTGAGCAATAAATAAATGCTCATCCCACCTCAGCAGCTACCCAACTTCTGGACATCTCTGCCTTCATCTCTGAAGTTGTCAATAGCATTTGTAACCTCTAGAGGACACTCTATTTCTCTTAGGTCTTTTGGCTTCCTGTAGACAGAAATCGCCCTCTCCCCCCCCCCCCCTCCCCACACCCGCTTTTTTTCCCCAGTCAGCCTGGATCTGGTTCTGTGGTTACCATATTGTGTCCTGCAGGCTGTGTTCTGCACAACTTCTGGGGTTTCCATTCATACAAACAAGCTGCTGCTAGAGTGACACAATGCAGTGGCCATGTCTTTATTCATCCAGAGCAATTCCTATATATTTTACATCATGAGCAATACACAACCCCAAATACTAAATCCAGAACCAAAAACAAAACTGTTTGGCTAGGAATAAGTTCTTCCCAATATTATCATTTATATTCTGTTAAACTCCTTACATGTGTATGCTCTGTTCATAGGCTCCCCTAGATTTAAATTATGACTGTCTCATTTACTAGCTATTCCATTTTGGGTGGAGCAGGATATTTAATTTATCTAAATAGGAGATCAGGTGATCTGGGTTCAAAACCTGATTGTACTCAGTTACTACGTGTGACTTTAGGAAAGTTACTTTACCTATTTGTTTTCCATTTCCTTCTGTGTAAAATGGAGATAATTTTCTCTGTAGAGTTGTGAGAGCTCAACAAGATAATGTACTTGGTATTCGAATTCATAAGTAATAGGTATTTGTTTTTTTCAGCTACTTTACTTGGCAGTCTGGTTAATGAAATTTGTATCCTCTTGATTCAATGTTTATGCATAAATGAACTTGAAACCATTTAACTACAGTATGGGGAATTGGCATAGTCTGTACAGTTTTAGTGGGAACGTAAATTGGCACATGATTTAGAGGCTGTGTTTTCAGCAGTGTCAGATATATCCTTTAATCTAGCAGGTATAGATGTGACCTATAGAATTACTAATGTGCAAAGATAGATTCTTGATCATATTCAAAGAAACATTTTTTTTTGGCCAGTCCTGAGGCTTGGACTCAGGGCCTGAGCACTGTCCCTGGCTTCATTTTGCTCAAGGCTAGCACTCTGCCACTGAGTCACAGCACCATTTCTGGCCATTTTCTATATATGTGGTGCTGGGGGATTGAACCCAGGGCCTCACGTATACGGGGCAAGCACTCTTGCCACTAGGCCATATCCCCAGCCCCAAAGAAACATTTTATAATAAAGTAGGAAAAGAAATGTCCAGTTACAGGATTTTATGAATGAATTATCATAGATTCATACAGTACAATGAAATCATTAAGAAGAATAGCATAGACCTGTATAATACACCATGAAAAGATGGTTGTGATACACCATTAAGAAGAAAAACAAGCTACATAGAAATAAATGTGATGTGATCCCATTTAGAGGGGAGCTAAACGTGTGTGTGTGTGTGTGTGTGTGTGTGTGTTTATATAGGATAGAAAAAAGTGGGAGGATGCATATCAAAGTGTTCATAGGAGTTTCCCCTAAGGAGTGGGTGGGAGGTAAAAGAAGAGAGATTTTATTTATATTTATATACTACAGTACTTTAATTTGAATCAGTATTTTTTCTAATTTTCTAAAATGCCCAGGAAGGAAAAATATAAATGACTGGTTTCACCCAGCACTAACTGCATGCATTTATATTATATTATATTTTATATTGGTGCTGGGCCTGGGGCATGAAATCAGGGCTTGGGCCTAGTCCCTGAGCTTTGTTGCTCAAGGCTAACACTTTGCCATTTGAGCCATAGCTCCGTTTCTGGCTTTCTGGTAGTTCATTGCAGGTAAGAGTCTCATGTGCTTTCCTGCCTGGGCAGACTTGGAACTGATCCTCAGACCTCAGCCTCCTGAATAGGTAGGATTACAGGCATGAGCTACTAGTACCCAGCTATTGCTTGTCTTGATAGAGTTCTTTGCCATTTCTTTTTTTTCTTTTTTTTTTTTTTTTGGCCAGTCCTGGGCCTTGGACTCAGGGCCTGAGCACCGTCCCTGGCTTCTTCCCGCTCAAGGCTAGCACTCTGCCACTTGAGCCACAGCACCGCTTCTGGCCGTTTTCTGTATATGTGGTGCTGGGGAATCGAACCTAGGGCCTCGTGTATCCGAGGCAGGCACTCTTGCCACTAGGCTATATCCCCAGCCCGTTCTTTGCCATTTCTTCGTTTTTTTTTTTTTTTTTTTTTTTTTTGCCAGTCCTGGGGCTTGGACTCCGGCCTGAGTACTGTCCCTGGCTTCTTTTTGCTCAAGGCTAGCACTCTGCCACTTGAGCCACAGCGCCACTTCTGGCCATTTTCTATATATGTGGTGCTGGGGAATTGAACCCAGGGCTTCAGGTATACGAGGCAAGCACTCTGCCACTAGGCCATATCCCCAGCCCCTTTTGCCATTTCTTAAGTTCACTAGTGCAAGCTCCTTTCTTCTCCTTTGTTGGGTCTGATGGGATCTTCAGTCCCTCTGGAACTTTGCATTCCATTTTCTTGGAGAGCATAAGCACTACATCAGATTCTCTGGATTCTTGGCCATGCTTTGTTCTTCCTTAGAGTCATTCTGCCTCTCTTAGAGCAGCCTAATTTCTGATTGTCTTATGGGGAAAGCACTTTCCTAACTGCCCCCCAAGAATTCTATGAGTTTTAGGCCTATTTGCACTATTCTCACCTAAGCTGCACCTTTCCTGAAGATTTCTTTAAAAACCCTGTCCCCACCCCCAGGTAGATTTATGTCTCTGTTGAAGATTAGACAATTGTCAACTTGTTCCAGTCTAGTTCTATGCCAGGGCTGATAATGGCAATAGTGGTGGCATGTGTCAAATACTTAGCAGATTCTCATTATCCACCTTCTTGCCAAAATGGTAAGGGCTTTCTTCTCTTCTTTTAAAGATATGTCCCCAGCCAAGCGCTGGTGCTAGCTCATGCCTGTAATCCTAGCTACTCAGGAGGCTGAGATCTGAGACCTGAGGATCAAGGTTTGAAAACAGCCTGGGAAGGAAACTCCATGAGACTCTTATCACTAATAAACGACTCAAAAAAAGCCAGAAGTGGCACTGTGGCTTAAGTAGTAGAGCACTTGCCTTGAGCAAAAGAAGCTTAGAGACAGTGCCCAGGCTCAGCGTTCAATCCCCTGGAGACACACACACACACACACACACACACACACACACACACACACACACACGCAGAGAGAGATCTGTCCCCTGCCCTACCACTCTTCTCAGGGAATATACTACTGGATGCCACCTTCCAGTTTAAGAACTACATCCTATATTCCCCATTCTTTCCTTTTTTCCTGCATTCTCCCAATTCCTAGGCCTTCTCTGTCTTTTGGAATTAACAGACTGATAGAGTCTCCTTTACCTTCAGTCTCTTCTCTGAGCATCATGTTCTTCCTCCTTCATGGTCAGAAACCTAGCTTTGCCCTGAGGATGCTTCTTTCTCTCCTCTGTTGTCCTCTCAGGCTGTGGCTCTCTCTTTTTCTCCTAGGCTTCTTACCACAGAGTACGAAGGTGGGCTGCATGCCCTCCTTATTTCCAATTGCTGCCTTCTGGCCATTCTTCTTCCCTACTCCCGACAATGCCCCAGGTTTGACTCTTGTGTCATAAGATTGTATCATCTATTCCTATTGATAGCCACTGTACTGCACTGAGTCATCTCACTTATTTCATGAGGACTTTAGCTCCTGACTCACTGCCACTTTTTCTGGTGCTTATCTAATAATTTTGACTCTTGCTCTGTTTTATTCCCTGACTTCCCTGGACATGCTCCAGAGCAAGGTTTCTCTAGCATGCGAGATCTTAGCTTTGACAGCATTTGGTAATGTCTGGAAGCACTCTTGATTATCACTACTTGACAGGTGCTCCTGGCACTAGTGTGATGATTGGAGTCCAAGGACACTGCTCCCCATCTTAGAGTCCACAAGATAGCCTCCTTTAGTGAAGGAGAGTCCAGGTTCAAACAGCAGTGCTACTGTTAAGCAGCAGACTCTCCTCCAGGCTGTGCTAGACCTGTCCATCATCAGTGATCAAAACTTCCACAATCGGACACATCAGCTGTGTCTACTCTGTATCTAACCACTTCCTCCTCCTGTCTTTCCACTCTTCCTCTGCCTTGACTCAGCATTCCTTCACTCCCACAGAGTAGCCAGTTCACTGATTTTTACCTTCATTTTCATTATTCTGACCCATATGATGTTCTGCCTCTCTTCCTTTCCCAGCTTCTGGGGTCAATCATCTTAATTCCCCTTGTTTACACTCTTGATTCTATTGTCCATCTCTCACATACAGTTAAGCTCTGCTTTCCTACCTCCTCCATACCTGCATATGCAGCCGAGTGCACTCAGAAGAAAAACAACATGCTGACTCTGTTTTTATTTAAATTCATGACTGTGCCTCTCAAATGCATCCTTAATACTGCTAGTCATCCAGTCTCATTGTTTCAAACACCATCTCTGTACCTTCTTTGACAGCCCCATTCTTTTCCCCCAAACTTAAACTTATGTACACAATTGCTTGTTCATTATTACCACTTGAAAATCTAGTAGACATATGAAGCTGATCATATTCAAACTGAGCTTCTGATCCTTACCTGAGCCTGCTTTCACCTGTCACCTCAATAAATGGCAACTGAATTCTTCTACTTAAATCTTGTAGTCAAACCCCAGCTATAACCCTAGCTACTCAGGAGGCTGAGATCCGAGGATCTCAGTTTTCAGCCAGCCTGGACAGGTAAGTCCATATCTCCAAATTAGCCACCAAAAAGCCAGAAGTGTCTCAGTGCTGGTGGCTTATGCTTGTATTCCTGGCTACTTAAGAGGCGGAAATATGAGGATCAGGTACACTACTGCCTTGTGCTAGCTAGGAAAGTCTGTGAAACACTTATTTCCACAACCAAAAGAGCCAGAAGTAGATCTGTGGATCAAGTGGTAGAGTACTAGCCTTGAGCAACAAAGAAACTCAGAGATAGCTCTGAGGCTCTGAGTTCAAGCTCCAGGACCGGCTTTGTCCCCTCTCCCCCCAAAAAAGAGCCAGAAATAGAGCTGTACTTTAAGCGGTAGAATATCAGCCTTGAGCCAAAAAAAGAGAAAAGCTCAGGGACAGTGTCCAGGATCTAAGTTCAAGCCCCAATACCAATACCAGTACACACACACACACACACACACACACACACACACACACACACACACACACACACACACACCACACACACCACACACACACCACACACACCACACACACACACAATCTTGGAGTCATGTTTGACTTGTGTTCCTCTCAAAGCTCATATTCATTCAGGAAATCCTGTTGGTTCTTTCACAATAGCTATAGAATCTGTTTCTGCTTCTACCATCTTTTTCTTTTTTTTTTTCTTTTGCCAGTCCTGGGCCTGAGCACTGTCCCTGGCTTCCTTTTGCTCAAGGCTAGCACTCTGCCACTTGAGCCACAGCACCACTTCTGGCCGTTTTCTGTATATGTGGTGCTGGGGAATTGAACCCAGGGCCTCATGTATACGAGGCAAGCTCTCTTGCCACTAGGCCATATCCCCAGCCCTGCTTCTACCATCTTGATCTGAACCATCATCAATTCCAGTTTAGACAGCTGCCATGCTTCATCCCTGGTTCCTGGATTTCAATCCTAGCTTTCCTGTCCATTTTGTTCAGTGTGGAAGCTGAAGTGGTGATCCATTAAATAATGCTCTAAAGTGCCATTTCTTTGCTTCAACCCTGCAGTGGATTCCATTTGACTTCCATTTTTGCTCAAGGCTTACCAAGTCTTACCCACTAGAGCCCCCTAACCTCTCTGACCTCTCCCTACAATCGTTCTTTCCTTCCCTTCACTCTAGCTGCACTGGCCATGTAATTATTCTTTAAAGGCACTGGGTACACTACTGCCTTGTGCTAGCCAGACACTCTGCCTCCAACATTTGTCCCCCATATATCCATGGCTGGCTCCTCCACCTCCTTTTAATCTTTGTTCACCAAAGTCTGTCCTGACCACCCCATTTAAAATTACAATCTACTGTTCCATCCTTTCTTTCCCAACTCCTTAATCTACTTCCTTTTTGCCTTAACATTTAACACCCTACATTTAACATTACTACTTGATTAACATTACTACATCATGTTACTACTTGATATTAAACAATACTACCTAATATTGACTACTATCCACCACAAAAAATGTGAGTTCCGGGGCTGGGAATGTGGCTTAGCAATAGAGTGCTTGCCTAGCATGCACGAAGCCCTGTATTCAATTCCTCAGCACCGCATAAAGAGAAAAGCTGGAAGTGGTGCTGTGGCTCAAGTAGTAGAGGGCTAGCCTTGAGCAAGAGGAAGCCAGGGACAGTGTTCAGGCCCTGAGTCCATACCCCAGGACTGGTCAAAAAAAAAAAAAAAAAAAAAACTCATGATAGGAAAGTGGTGCTGTGGCTCAAAGTGTGTTCCAAAAGGGCAGAGATTTTTGTATGTTTTGTTCATTTTTGTGTCTTGGGAGTTAAGAATAGTACCTGGGGGGCTGGGGATATGGCCTAGTGGCAAGAGAGCTTGCTTCGTATACATGAGGCCCTGGGTTCGATTCCCCAGCACCACATATACAGAAAACGGCCAGAAGTGGCGCTGTGGCTCAAGTGGCAGAGTGCTAGCCTTGAGCAAAAGGAAGCCAGGGACAGTGCTCAGGCCCTGAGTCCAAGGCCCAGGACTGGCCAAAAAAAAAAAAAAAAAAGAATAGTACCTGGAGCATATAGACTCGCAATAAGTATGTACTGAATTGATGTTTATTTTTGTTCTAGGCATGACTACAGAGTATAGATGAAACAAGAGTCTATTGTGTAGACCTTTTGTCTAAAGATTATAGATAATTTTTCCCTAGAAACATTCCCTGTTTATGCTTCTCTTTTACCTACGTCCTCGGGTGTTCTGCTCTCCTAAGTTTGTACAATAAAAAGAAATTCAGAGTGAAAAACTACTCTTTTTCCCTTTCCTTCTGCTCTGACTTACATAGAAAAGAAAAACTTTCTAGCACAGGTGTTCTTCTTTCTCCAAGTGGTCTTCTCTACGTTTGGTTTCTTGGCTTCTGAGCATTGGTGTCCAGTTGAAGGAACTGTTGAAGGATGAGTCCAGTTGAAGGATGAGGTAGTGAAGCTTCACCTCTTTCCCCTGTCTGAATGTGGAGTTATTATGCCCTTGCCCTTTGCTTTTTTTTTTTTTTGGCCAGTCCTGGGCCTTGGACTCAGGGCCTGAGCACTGTCCCTGGCTTCTTCCCGCTCAAGGCTAGCACTCTGCCACTTGAGCCACAGCGTCGCTTCTGGCCGTTTTCTGTATATGTGGTGCTGGGGAATCGAACCTAGGGCCTCTTGTATCCGAGGCAGGCACTCTTGCCACTAGGCTATATCCCCAGCCCCTGCTTTTTTTTTTTTTTAAAAAGCCTCTCTTCCTAGGCCCAACCCTGATGCATAGTCTAATTGATACATGATCTAATTGATGCATTGCTTCCCCAGCTTTGACTTGGGTTTATGCCCTCAGCCCTCCTCAGTACCTCAGGAGAATGTTTCTTGTTTCTAGTCTACCTTGAAACCTGCCCCCTTAGCTCTTGGGTCTCATTTATCATACTTCCCCTATCCCTTCTCTGAATTAGGTGCTCCACTACTGAGAATTTTGTGGAAGAACTAAATCTTGATATAGAGCCTGCCACCCCCACTTGGACTTCAGCATAAGGACTAAATCAGGCCTGGGCCCAAGGAGTTGGCAGAGGTAAAGAGTCTTGACTGACTGGATGTGGTGGAATGTACCTGTAGTTCTGGTTATACAGAGGCTGAGAAGGGAGAGTAGAGGCTTGACAGCCTAGGCAAAAAAGTTGGTGAGACTCTCAACACAGCTGGGCCTGGGGTCATGGCTTGAGCACCTGCTAGTAACCTAACACAAGGCCCTGAATTCAAATCCCAGTATACATAAAATGTAGTTGAGTGTAGTAGCTTATATATGTAATTAGTGGAAGGCTGAGATTGGGAGGATCTTCTTTTGAGGCCAATATAGGAAGGAGTTTGTGAGACCCTCCATCTCAACTAATAAAAACCTGAGTATGGCGGTACATGCCTGTTATCACAGTGACATGAGAACTGTTATCCCAGCTACATGGGAAACATAAATAGGAGGATCATAATCTAGACAGGCTTTGAAAAATGTCAGAAAAAAAAAAACCCACCCGAACCTAAACTAGGGTCCATACCTATAAATTCAGTTACATGGGGAGGTGGTAAAAGAATTGCTGTTCTAGGCCCAGCCTTGAGCAAAAGTGAGACCTTATCTGTAAATAAACTAAAACAGAAAGGGCTCAAGTGATAGAATGTGAGTACTGGCCCTGAGTTCAATTCCTGGTATCACTGTCCACACACACACACACACACAGCCTTAACTCTGTAAGGTTTAGATTGTAAGGGGCAAGAGGGGGGATGAGCATCTGTTATATGACCATTTAGTGTGAAGCCTTTGCACTGTGTCATCCAGACACTGGAGGTAAGATCTCCAAGTTAAGACTAATGATAAAGCAGATGACCAATCACCTCGGAGTACAAGATACACCTTCAAAACTAGATCAAGTATCTTGGCCTGGTGCTCTACCTGCTTCATTAGTCTCTCCCCTCCTGTCTCTTATGGTGGGCTTTTATTTCTATTCCTCTTCCCTGCCTTATTCTCTCACAGATCCTACAAAAACCGCCTTAGTAGTTAGGTTCAATGGAAGTGGAGAAAAACTGCTTTTTCCAACGGTATCTTCATAATGCTCCTTTATCTGCTGCCTACCTTCTCTTTCTGGGAGGGACCAACACAGCTGCTCATACCTTATGAGTAGTCTTTTCTTGGGTCCTTTCTTCAGTGCTCTACCATGATGGCTAGTGCCCTCGGGATGAAGTTAGAGGTGATTATTCCCTGGGGTTGAAATCAGAGGGCACAAAATCCCTCTGTTTTGATGGAGTGGAGAGTGAAGGCCTTGACAGATAATGTTTTATTGTCAGCAGGTGTTCTAGATGCCTGTAACTAGAGCCTAGATTTGGTCCTTCCTTTAGCCCCTCACCTGAAGATGAACCCTGAAGGAGCAGCTATGTTGCCTAGGGTCAGCCTGGTGTCAGATGCCTGTTTTTGCTTCCAAAGTGAGCCTAGGGATGGGGGTTAGCAAACTCAGTGGGAATTATACACCCCCAAGCTTAAGGCTTCCTGTAATGATGTAGAGACTATATCAACCAAGAAATACTAAGTTGACGAACCACAGTATTCTTGCCTCCTTGGTAAACTTAGATCCAAAAGCCCGTGGAATGTACTGTACCAGATCACAAACTACCTGGGCATTTTAGAGTGTCTGGATTGTTGACAAACTGAGGACAGAGGTGTGAAAATTTGGAACTGAAGAGTCAGAAGTCTCAGGAAGCTCTTAGCTTCAAGCCTGATCACATCCATTTAGGAAAACCTTGTCCTAATCTGGCCTACCTTGACTCCTCTTCAGATATGTACTTCTTTCTTTCCCTAGTCCCATTCTCCCAAGTATCCAACCATAACTTGCATGTTCTGAATTGAGATCTGAATTGAAGTACAGTCACTTTCTGGAAAACAACATTTTTCTCAACAATGGTCTGAGTATACAATGGAGATCCCGTAAGATTGTATCACTCAATGACGTGATTCTGTAAGATTGTTTCACTTGGTGAGGTTGTAGTCATCTAAGTTTTTGTAAGTATTCTCCATGATGTCACACAATGATGAAATCGAATAACAATGCACAGAATATGTTTTCATTGTTAATTAACATATACCTGTATAACATTTAACCTCCATTTATTTTCACCCCATACTACCATCTTTTCCTGAAATCTAGTTTGACCTGTTGAATTTCCCCAGCCACTGGATATAGGGGTTAAGCATAGCATAGCATCAAGAATAGCTGGAAAAGCCTTGAGGATCATTCTATTTTCCTCTGTGCAGAAGAGGTTGTAAGTTTGCTTCAGTGGGAGTTTAGGCATTGATCATGCTGGGTTCCTTTTGAAATATATTAAAAAAAATGTTCAGGACACAGCTTATCCTTCTAGTAGTTTTCCCTTCATCAATAAGAAAGTAAATCTATTGAATTTACATTTTCTAAGAGGTGTTCTGACATCTTTGGTTTCTCCTTGCCTTTTCTATCTCTCTCTTGCCCTCCACATCTCTATAGACAAACTTCTCTACCTGCCACATTAGCCCTATAAACAGAGAAAGGGCAGGTTCCCCTCCTCCTTTGAGGTTTGGTGTTATTAGTATCTCCTACAGCACTTTGTGGAAACAAGCTGTGGCTTTACATGCTGAGAGTATATATACTCTGAAATCATAAGCATTGACATAGTGGTTGGCTTTCCCCAATAAAAAATTCAAAATCTGAAAATGCTCCAAAATCTGAAACTGTTTGAATGCTGGCATGATTCCACAAGTGGGAAATTCCACACCCAACCTCTTGTGATAAGTTACAGCTAAAACACAGGTGCACTAGACACATGATATAAAACTACCTTCAGATAACAGATTCTAGGTGTTTATAAAACATAATGATTTTGTGTTTAGACTTAGGTCTCATTCCAAAAATATCCTAATAATACATATGCAAATATTCCAAAGTCTGAAAAAGCATCTCGGATAAGGGATATTCAAACTATGTCTGCAAATATATTTAATATATTACAAACATGTTTAAATACACAATATGTTAAAAAAAAGTGTCATCTCATCAATTAACTTTAGGTAGAAAATCCCCTTTATAGTGTGTGTGTGTGTGTGTGTGTGTGTGTGTGTGTGTGTGTGTGTTTTCTATTACTGGGGCTTAAACTCCAGGCTCTATCACTTGAGCCATCCCTCTATTTGCTGGTTGATTATGGATTAAGTCTTGAAGACTTAACCTGCCCACGATGGCTTCAAACCTCAGTTCTCTAGGTCTCTGGCTCCTGAGTAGCAAGGCACATAGGTCTGAACCATCAATACCCAGCATCCCTTCATAGTGTGTGTGTGTGTGTGTGTGTGTGTGTGTGTGCGCCAATCCTGGGGCTTGAACTCAGAACCTAGGTGCTGTTCCTAAGCTTTTTACTCAAGGCTCTACTTGCAGGATTTTTTTAATGGTTAATTATAGATAAGACTCTCATGGACTTTCCTGTCTGGGCTGGCTTTGAACTACTATTCTCAGATCTCAGCCTCCTTAGTAACTAGGATTACAGGCATGACCCACTGAACCACCATACCCAGCCTTTTAATAGTATTTTAAAGGAAAAAAATGCTTAAAAGGCTCAGAGAAATTTCTCAGCATCCAGTTTCAGGACCCTGCCTTGAATAGCATAAGATATCTTACCTCTGCCCCCTACAACCAGTTTCTTTCTACTCAGACAAACCAGGGACTGACCTATAGCTCTGAATTGTCTTCCTAATTAAATAACCATTGTTATATTAAGAATTTGTGATGGATGAGGCTTTTACCCCAGGGTCCATGGATTGCTTGGGAAATAATGCTTAGAGTTTAAGATTTCATGAATTGAATGGGGAAGATTGCATCCTTATGATTCATAAATTTACTGAAATTTAGCATTTCCTTCTATTATAAGCAAGAAGCCAAGTCTTACCAGCATGGCTAGATCACCAGCAGAAATCATAATATGTTCCTGTCATTTCATAGTGCTACAGTTAACCTTGAAATATAGTTTACATTTATTACTACTTGAAATCACAGTAGCTACTAAACCTAAGACTACTTCCTATTACTATATTAATCTGGAAACACATAGTATTATACTATACTACAATTATTTTTTTTTTGCCAGTCCTGGGCCTTGGACTCGGGGCCTGAGCACTGTCCCTGGCTTCTTGCCACCTGAGCCACAGCGCCCCTTCTGGCCGTTTTCCATATATGTGGCGCTGGGGAATCGAACTGAGAGCTTCATGTGAAAGAGGCAAGCACTCTTGCCACTAGGCCATATTCCCAGCCTAAATACTACAATTTTTTAAATATTGGAATAACAACATTTCAATTGTTGGTTCCCTTGGAAATCCTATGTTTACTTTTATACAGTTATAAAGGGTTTCTATCCTTGCCAGATTTCAGAAGCATTCATGGCACAGACAAAAGGCGTATCATCCATAGTCTGAGGCCTTTGGGTCACATACCTGATGGAGAGGCTACAATTGGCCCAGGTATTAAGTTCTCTTCGGTCAAGTGTCTATCTTGATCTGATTAGCTGAGAACAGAGCATCAGTGGCACATAGTACAGGTATGTCCCCCTCATCTTTCCCTTTCAAGGGAAGTTTTTGAAGAGAGAGTGCCTGAAATGGCCACTTTAGTTTACCTGGCAGTCATTTATCAGTTACAAAGTTTCTTTCCATGGGTTTGCCCCCTCTTTTGGTCAGTCTTAGGATTTGAACTCTGGGCCTGGGCACTGTTCCTGAGCTATTTGGCTCAGAGGCTAGTGCTCTACCACTTGAGCCACAGTGCCACTTCTGGTTTTCTAGTGGCTAATTGGAGATTAGAGTTTCATGGACTTTCCTACCTGGGCTGGCTTTGAACTGCGATCCTCCGATCTCAGCCTCCTGAGTAGCTAGAATTACAGGCTTGAGCCACCAGCGCCTGGCTCCATGGTTTTTTTGTGTTTTTTTTGGCCAGTCCTGGGCCTTGGACTCAGGGCCTGAGCACTGTCCCTGGCTTCCTTTTGCTCAAGGCTAGCACTCTGCCACTTGAGCCACAGCGCCACTTCTGGCCATTTTCTGTATATGTGGTGCTGGGGAATCGAACCCAGGGCCTCATGTATACGAGGCAAGCTCTCTTGCCACTAGGCCATATCCCCAGCTCCATGGTTGTTTTTAAACCTGACATACATCTAGAAAATGTATGCTATTGGTTATCAAAGGAGTTAGGCAATGGAGTGAGTTCAGAATGAGTCTTGGTTATGATCCTAATACCAAAGTTTTGATCCTACCCCACGACCCCCAGAATCCTGAATCCTGGGAAACCTATCATTCTTCCACACTTATTTTCTCCACATTAGAGGCTGTTCCATGCTAGGTCTGTCATGGATGGACTCCATGACATGTTTATCTAGAATATGCAAGGGTTTAGTATGTTTATCTAGAATATGAAAAGTTCTTAGACTTAATAGCATAATACTACTCTCAAAGAGAGCACAGGAGACTAATGCTAAGAGTAGGCATTCTAACCTGGGGCTGAGTTAAAAAATCAAATACAAAGATTTCCAATGAATTTTATTTTCTTGGGACAAAGTCATATAGATTTTCCTGCAAAACATCAGTCTTCCCTGTGGGGCTGTTTCTCCTTGTCAGCTCTCTCACAATCATTTCATTGATTCTGTAAGGTCATTGGCAGCAATGATTTGGACCAGGGCTCTTGGCTGTCTGTTGTGAACTTCCTTCCTGTTTTCAGCTCAGTAGGGTGTTCTGAGTTAGTGGACCCACCTTTACCCCACCCATCCTCCAGAACCACCTGATGGGCATTGCTTCTGTTCACCTCTAGAGCCTGGAATTAGGGAGTGAGGCTAGAAAACCCCTGACAGGGATAATCCTATCTTATTTCCTGTCTCTCTCTCTCAAAAAAAAAAGGCTATGTATAGACCTGTATCATAGAACTGAACATATTTTACTGAACCTACAACTGTTCATTTATTTCTTTGTGCTTTGAACAGTCTGGCTTAGAGAAGGTGCCCATTAAGTGGTTCTTGAGTGAGTAAATGTGTTTGTTTTAGTGGCTTTGGACTTTGTCTTTGATTCTACTTTCAGGACATTATTTCCTGTTATTAAGCAAGGATTTTATTCATTGATTTTATACACAGATGCATGTTTATTTAATAATTTGAAGAAACTTTCTCTCTTTTTTTCCTCTCAGTCTCTCTTTAAATGGTGGCACTGAGATGATTGAATTCAGGGCTTCATGCTTGAGTTACAACTACAGATGCTTTTTGCATTAGTAATTTTTTTTCCAGTCCTAAGGCTTGAACTCAGCACCTGGACACTGTCCCTGAGCTTTTTTATTCAAGGCAAGCACTCTACCACTTTGAGCCACAGCTCCACTTGTGGTTTTCTGGTGGTCAATTGGAGATAAGAGTCTCATAGACTTTTTTCCCTCAGATCTCAGCCTCCTGAGTTGCTAGGATTACAGGTGTGAGCCACCAGTGCCAGACTTGCATTAGTCATTTTTGAAGTAGGGTCTTACTTGATGCCCAGGCCAACCTGGGCTGTGACCCTTCTGCTTGTGCTTCCATTGTTGAAAGGGGATGACAGGCAGATACCACTGCACCTCACCATTGTGCTTCCTCAGTAACTGGAATAACAGGCACCTGCCATCACATCTTGCAAACTTCTTTTGCCTTGTCTGGTTGAATTGCAATCCTCACACTCTCCCTATCTCTGCCTCCTAAGTAACTAGGATTACAGGCTTGAACACCTGCACCTAGCTAAAGCTGCTGTTTCAATAATCCTTTGACCATTTCTCAGTCCTGGAAAACTGTTCCCTTGGCCTGCCTTCAGGGTGTTTACAACAACACAGATTTAGCAGAATCTAATTCAGCCTTCCTATACTTCAGGCTGGTTTAGCAGGAAGTAGTCCTTCAGGTAAAGTTAGCTTCACTACTAGAGAAGCTCAGATTATAGGCAGATTATAGGAATCTCAGACCATCAAATTTTAACAGGTGAAGAGGCTCAACGTCCAGATTCAGAGGCTTCATTTCTACAGAATTTAGGGAGGACACTTGTTCCATGCCCCCATCCTCCACCCCATCTTCTGCTGCAGCCAGTATGTCCCTGTCTGATTCTTACCATGCTTGCTTTAGCATACTGATATGAATAGTTCTTTATAAGATATGACTCCATCCTAGCTCTCTGTCCTCACTTGCACAGTGGGCTGTGAGATCGGGCATCCAGGGCTGCAGGAGAAGGAACTGAGATGTCCCCAGAGTCCTAGCCTTTTTTTTTTTTTTTACTCCTTGAGAGATTGGCAGCCAAAGGCTCATCTTATTGGAGCTGGTCAGAAGAGAGTGCTCAGCCAGAAGTGGGGAAAACATCCATTCCATAGCTTTATCATAAATATAGACCATAAGCTTCATGAGGGCAGTGCCCATATTGCCATCCAAGGCTTGAATTCCTGCTACTTATTTCAGAGCCTGGCAGATAGTACATCCTCATCACACACTGGCTGTGTGAATGGTCCCTGGGTACCAAGAGCTCACGGCCTAGTGGGAGATAGGACAACAGTAAGCAAATCAGTAGCTGAAAATTTTTGTAATTGTTTTGAGGCAAAAGAGCACTCTTGAGAATAAATATTATCGAAGATAGGGTCTGGGCCAGAAGTGACATTTCAACGGAGACCTGAAAGCTGAGAAGGCACCAGCCGCTAGAAGAGTAGAGGGAGACAGGTATGAAAGAGATGTCCTTCAGCCTCCAGCCACTTAGTAGTAATGCCAGGAAGGAAGTCTGCATGCCTATTTATCTAAACTTTTGTAGGCAATTTGTGGGAAAAGAAGGGTCTACTGTTGGTTCACGGTTAGTCCATTGGCTGCCACCCCCCACTCCACACTGTTCTTACATATTCAGCTTTGTTCCATAATGCCTCAGACCTGCTGCTATTGACTGGGAATCAAAGACTCCAGTGTGTGGCTGGCTATGAAGAACAATTGTTTGTTTATACGTCTGACTCCCTAACCAGACTATGAGCTCCTTGAGGGCAGTGAACCCTGTTTTATCCTTAGGACACAGGACATTATCTGACATACTTGATAATGTTGTCTAGTAATTGAATGAATAATGGTTAATGTTTATCGAGTGTTTTCTATGTTCCAGGCACTATAGGGAGCACTTGACATGTGTTATCTCATTTAATCATTATAACGACTCAGTAATGCAGATAGAATTATTATCACACAGTTGGAGAAACTAAGGCTCAAAAAAGATGAAGTAGGCCAGGTACTAGCAGCTCACACCTGTAATCCTAACTACTTTGGAGGCTGAGATCTAAGGCTCAGGGTTCAAAGCTGGCCTGGACAGGAAAATCCATGAGACTCATATCCCTTAATTAACCAACAACCAAAAGCCAGAAGTGGAGCTGTGGCTCAGACTGATAGACTGTCAGCTAAGGGACAGTCCAGGCCCTGAGTTCAAGCTTCCATATTGGTGCAAACTCAGAAAAAATTTTAAAAAGATTATGTAATAGACCTGGAATTTGAGTACCAGCCATTTAAATGAAGAATCCCACTGTCTGGCTGAAATAAAATAGTTTTCCTGGTTGCCTTCAAGTAGAGACTTCTTGGATCCCTCAGGAACCAGAATTAATGCATTACTTACATTATCTTACTTGGCACATCCTTTAGACAGCCCTCATGGATATGTTTTATTATTTACTTACTTATTTGGTGCCAGTCCTGGGCCTGAACACTGTCCCTGAGCTTCTTTTATTCAGGTTAGCACTCTACCACTTGAGCCAGAGCTCCACTTCTGGCTATTTTGAGTAGTTTATTGAAGGTAAAAGTCTCTAGGACTTTCCTGCCTGGGCTGACTTTGAACCTCTGGCCTCAGATTTCAGCCTCCTGAGTAGCATATTACAGGCCTGAGCCACCAGCACCTGGCTAGGATTTATTTTATTCATTTTTATAGTGAGAAAATGGAGGCTCAAAGAAATTAAGTTGCTTAGTCAGAATCATAAATATGTGTGTGGCGAGGTTTGTTTTGTGTGTTTGTTTTTGCTAGTTTTAGGACTTGAACTCAGGGTCTGGGCACTGTCCCTTAGCTTTTTTCCTAAAGGCTAGTACTCTACCACTTCAACCATTGCTCCATTTTTGTTTTTGCGGGGGGCAAAAGGGGGCTGGTTAATTGAAGATACGATTCTCACAGACTTTCCTGCCCAGGTTGGTTTTGAACCTCCATCCTCTAATCTGAATCTCCTAAGTAGTTAGGATTATAGGTGTAAGCCACTGGCACCTGGTGGTGAGTTTATCTTCAAAAATAAGTCTGAGCTTGGTGCAGTGGCTCACACCTGTAATCCTAGCTACTCAGCAGGAGGCTGAGATCTGAGGATTGTGGTTCAAAGCCAACCCAGGCAGGAAAGTCTATGAGACTCTTATCTCCACTTAGCCACCAAAGAGCCACAATTGGAGCTGTGGCTCAAGTGATAGCCTTGAGCAAAAAAACTCAGGGACAGCACCTGGGTCCTCAGTTCAAGCCCCAGAAATAGCGCGCACACACACACACACACACTCACACACACACACACGCACACACACACACACACACACTCACACACACACGCACACACACACACACACACAAAGTCTGTCTGATTCTAGGTCCTATGGTCTTCTACCATTGTGTGCTAACTCAAGTCACTTTGTCAATGGGCAGGTGACACTGCTCTACAGACTGTGTTGACATCCTTTAAAATAGTCCTGGCTTTTTGGAAACCAAAGGTCTATTCCTAAGAGAGGGAAATGTGTGGATAATACACACAAAGAAAGTAGAGAAAGAGAGTAGAGAATTTGTTTTTTTTTAATCCTTTACAAAAATTGTCTATATGTGTCTAGGAATCTGGCCTTAGTGGTAGAGTGCTTGCCTAGCATACATAAAGCCCTGGGTTTGATTCCTCAGTACCACATATACTGAAAAAGCCAGAAGTGGCGCTGTGACTCAAGTGGTAGAGTGCTAGCCTTGAGCAAAAAGAAGCCAAGGACAGTGCTCAGGCTCTGAGTCCAAGCCCCAGGACTAGCAAAAAAAAAGGGGGGTGGCTATAATCCATATACTATAACTTTTACCAATAAGTGTATGACACAAGAAAACACTTAAGAGATTTTAGAATATTCACAGGGAAGCACAGCCGATACCACTATCTAATTCTAGGACATTTTCTTTTCTCTTTCCTTTATTTATTTATTTTTTGGGGGGTCAGTCGTGGGGCTTGAACTCTGGGCCTAGGTGCTATCCCTGAGCTCTTCAGCTCAAGGCTAGAAGCACTCTACCACTTGAGCCTCAGCACCACTTGCAGTTTTTTGGTAGGTAACTGGAGATCAGAGTCTCATGGACTTTCCTGCGTGGGCTGCCTTTGAACCTCCATACTCAAATCTCAGCCTCCTGAGTAGCTAAGATTACAGGCGTGAGCCACCGGTGCCCATCTCTCCAGGACATTTTCATCACCTCAAAAGGAAGTGCTATACCCATTTTCAGCCATTTCTCATTCACTCCTTCCCCAGCTTCTGGAAGTCAAGGATCTCTTCTGTTTCTTTGGTTTTGCCTCTTCAGTATATTGCATATAAATGTAACCTCATAATATGTGGTCTTTGTGTCTGGCCTCATTCACTTGGCATTGTGCTTCCATGATCCATGAGTTGAATTGGAGCACATATCAGTACTGCATTTCTTTCTATGGCAGAGCAATATGCCATTGTGTGGATGAACCACGGTTTTGTTTGTCCGTTTGTCTGTTGATAGACATTTAGGTTCTCTCCATTTTTTAGCTATTGGGAAAAATGCTGCTATGAATTTTGTGTACCATGGTTTAGAGAGTCTTTGTTGATTTTTATTTTTTTAGTACTGAGAATTGAACCCAAGACCTTGTACTCTTGAGCTATGTCCACAGCCATGTGGACACATGTTTGAGTGATGTGTTTTCACTTCTCTTGGGCATATGGGTCCTATAGTTACTCTGTTTTAACCGTTTTCTCTTTCTTGGTATAGTACTGAAGATTCTGCCACATGGGTACGCTCCAGTCCTTCTGTTTTTATTATGTGTTTTGCCTAAGCTGGCCTCAAATTCTTTATCTTCCTTTCACTATTTCCCAAATATCTGGGACTACAGGTATACACTATAATGCTTGGCTTGTGTTTAACTTTTTGAAGAACTGATAGTGATTTATCTTTTATTAATAAAATTTTGAATCAAGCCAGGCACTGGTGATCCATACCTTTAATCTTAACTACTCAAGAAGCTGAGATCTGAGGATCAAAGTTTGAAGCCAACCTCGGCAGAAAAGTCCATGAGATGCTATCTCCAATAAACTACTCAGGAAAAACTGTGACTCAAATGGTAGAGGGCTGGCCTTGAGCAAAAGCTCAGTTATAGTGCCCAGGCCCTGAGTTCAAGCCCTAGGACTGGCAAAAAAAATTAAAATATAAGATCATATAGAAAATACTGATATTATTAGGGTCTCACTTGAAGAATTTTTGCTGTATAACCAATACCCATATTAAGAATCAGAAAATTGGGGCTGGGGATATGGCCTAGTGGCAAGAGCGCTTGCCTCATATACATGAAGCCCTGGGTTCAATTCCTCAGTACCACATATATAGAAAATGGCCAGAAGTGGCGCTGCGGCTCAAGTGGCAGAGTGTTAGCCTTGAGCAAAAGGAAGCCAGGGACAGTGCTCAGGCCCTGAGTCCAAGCCCCAGGAATGGCAATAAATAAATAAGAATCAGAAAATTTCCAGTACTCGGAAACACTTCACTATCCCCCATCCCAGTACCTACCACCTCAAATGTCCTGGGTTCTAATGCGATTGTTAATTTCACTTTTTTAACATTTCATATAAATGGAACCATATCATGCGTGCTCTTTTGTGTCTAATTTCTTTCACTCAATAAAACATTATTTTCATTTCTGTATAGTATTTCATAGTAGATTATACCAAAATTTGTCCATATCCATTTCTGTTTGAATAGATGCCATGAATTGGAAAGGCTCGGTTATAGGTATGTAAATATTTAGATTTAATAGTCATTGCCAAATCATTTTACAAAGTGATTATTTTCCTTTTAGACATCATAGTGACTATATACTGGTATCTTATTATGGCTAATTTTCTTAATGGCTAATGAGGCCTCCTCTATGTTTTCATATAATTAATGGTCATTTAGATGTAACTAAGATATTTGCCCAGTTTTTAATTTTTATTTTTTGTTATTATAACGGTGATGGACAGAGGGGTTACAGTTATATAAATCAGGTAAAGAGTGTATTTCTTTTTGGACAATGTCATCTGATTTGCCAATTTTTACTGGGTTATTTATCTTTTTCTTTTTTTTCTTATTTATTGTCAAAGTGTTGTACAGAGAGGTTACAGTTTCATACATTAGGCATTGGATACATTTCTTGTACTGTTTGTTACCTCCTCCCTCACTCCTCCCTCCCTCTTCTCCCTTTCCCTCTCCCCCATAAGTTGTTCAGTTGGTTTACATCGAACAGTTTTGCAAGTATTGCTTTTGTAGTCGTTTGTCTTTTTATCCTTATTTATATTTTTAAAATGATTTTTAAGAGTTGGTGTTTTTTTTTTTCATGTATTTTGGAAGTGAATCCTGTTACTGGTTATATGTATTACAGATGCTTTCTCTTATTTGCTCTCTTAATTGTTTCTTTCAATGAACACAAGTTTCTAACTTTAATGTAGTCTAATTTATCAGCCCTTTTCTTTATATGCCTCATTAAGATATGTTTACTTCCCCCCATGGCAGGCCCACAGAAGTGTGTGTGTGTGTGTGTGTGTGTGTGTGTGTGTGTGTGTGTGTGTGTGTGTGTGTGTGTGTTTGAGGAAATAGTACATCACCTGATGGAATAAGATTTCCCAGGGAGGGAGGACACAGCCACTGTATAGAGAGCAGGCAGGTGAGACAGGGCGCCAGGGGTAGGGAACCCCTGCCTGTGTTCCCAGCTGTTGAGCATGTAATCCAGGGTGAAAGAGAATCTCCTTGGTGGGGGAGGGTCTAAGAGAACGCCACAGTGGGTCCTCTAACTCATCTCTTGCCTGCAGGTCCAGTGGACTGCCCTCCTTTCCCCTACTGAGCCAGGAAAGGGGGTGGAAAAGGAAATCTGCACAGGGCTCACTGTGGCACAGGGTCGGGTCGTGACCTTCAGAGCCGGAATGCCTTCCTTCGTGTGTTAAATCTGGTGGTTTTCTTTCTTATTTCTACCACACTGGTTCGCTTCCATTTTGGGAAAGGATGTTGCTAACCTAATGTTCCCACTCGCTGTCCCCGGGCTCTGATGGCCATGACCCACTCCTGGAGCCACAGAGAGGGATGGGAGCTGCTTATGTGGGGGAAGGACTGGGAACAGAGAAAAGAAGGAATGAGAATTGCTGTTGCGCTTTCTGAGGGGCCCTGAGGACTTGTCCTCCCCCAAGAAACCACTTTCGTCCCACGAGCCCCTTTGCTGCTCATTAGTTGCTCTCCAGACTAGAAAGCCATGGTTTGTGCTGGGGCTGGGTGGGGCTCCCGGGACAGTTTGGTCTCTGGCCCTCCAGATGGGAGGGGGTGGTTGTGGAGTGAGCAGAGGGTCACAGCTCAGTCTGTACCATTTGCTTGTCACCTTGAGAAGTTCCACCTTGTCTAGCAAAACCTCCTTTCAGAGGCAGCTACCACAAAGGGCTCTTATGAGAGTGGCTGCCCCCACCCCCACCTCCACTTCCACTCCCTCGGCCATTATTTTTCTTTGGGGGCAGAGCGGAGGGGCCTTCCTGCAGTGACTCTGAGGGGCTGTGCTTCTTTTAAAAAGGAGATTCAGAGTCTAGAGCCTCCTAGTACCAGTCATGTTTTCGACTTTCTGATCCTTAGGAGGCTATATAGGGGTTAAGTATGGTTCTCCCTTTCAAAAAGGCATTTTGTCTATTCTCTCCCTCAATCTCTTGGGCTATTGGAGCCATTAAAAAAAAAAAAAAAAGAGCTGGCTTCTAGTACCACTGGACCCCAGTACAGTCTCCAGCCTCCTTTTAGGGCCAGGAAGAGAGAAATGGGTGTGTAACTGGGTAGTTCTAAGTGATGTTCAAGTCCACATTTGTAATCTGTAGTTTACTTTCCTGGGTCATAGTTGTCAAGTTGCTGTCATTATCTTCCTCCTCCTCCTCCTCCTCTGTCCTCACCTTCTTTCTTCTTTCTTCTTCTTCTTCTTCTTTTTTTTGGCCAGTCCTGGGGCTTGGACTCAGGACCTGAGCACTGTCCCTGGCTTCTTTTTGCTCAAGGCCAGCACTCTGTCACTTGAGCCACAGTGCCACTTCTGGCCGTTTTCTGTATATGTGGTGCTGAGGATTTGAACCCAGGGCTTCATGTATACGAGGCAAGCACTCTTGCCACTAGGCTATATCCTCAGCCTCTGCCTCTTGTTGTTGTTGTTGTTGTTGTTGTTGTTGTTGTTGTTGTTCTTCTTCTTCTTCTTCTTCTTCTTCTTCTTCTTCTTCTTCTTCTTCTTCTTCTTCTATTTCTTCTTCTTCTCCTTCTCCTTCTCCTTATCCTTATCCTTCTTCTTCTTCTTCTTTTTGGTGCCCTTACTGAGAACTTGAACTTAGGACCTAGGCATTGTCCCTGAGCTTCTTTTGCTCAAGGCTAGCACTCTACCACTGAGCCACCGCTGTATTTTTGGCTTTTGTTAGTTCATTGGAGCTAAGAGTCTTACAGTACACAACTCATAGGTGGAGATGGGAGGGAGGGACTAGGAGAGAGTAAGGAAGGGAAGACACTGTACGAAAGGAAATATTACCTAGCTCATGTAGTTGTAATCCCTCTGTACATCACCTTTATAATAACAATGTTTTAAAAGAAGTCTCACACATTTTCCTGCCCATGCTAGCTGCAAACCTAATTCTCAATTCTCAGCCTCCTGAGTAGCTAGAATTACAGGTACGAGCCACCCACACCCTGCTTTTCCTAAATCTTCTATTTCTCATTCTGCTGTGACCTTAGTCCACCACTAATAAATACTTTGAGCCTTTGTTCTCCCCGTCTCTGTCTTTCTCTCTCTTTCTTGCACACACATATACATGAATATATATACATATATATGAATAATCTTAGTGTCTGGTCAATAAGGTAACTATGGAGGTTAATTGAAATAATGTACTGAAATGCTTACCTAGCCTAATATCTAGAATATAGAAAACATTTAAAAAATTAATCTTGAGAATCAATATTGATCTTCGTTACAAGTTGGACATGGGCTGTATGTCAAGCTACTTTGAACTCTTCTGTCCTGAAACTCCATTGCGTTTCCAGCACTATGGGGAGAGAGCAAGATGGCCAAATGATCCCGCTCTGCAGGGAGGTCACAGAGGCAGCGATCTGGTCGCTTCACTCGCTGCACAGACACCCTCCCGCATGGATTGTGCTTGTACCCCTCCATTCTCCCACCTTGTTTTAAAAGGGAGAGGGGCGAAATGCACTGGGAGTTAAATAATTCGCAAGGTCCCCACACTATAATTAATTTGTAAGGTTCCTAAACACAAGATAATGTTCCGGGCCTCTCAGGATTGTTTTTCCCCTTGGCTCAGGGCTGGGTGGACGCTCACGAGCCAGAGGCTAATCGAGGAGGTCAGCAGCAGCAGGGCAAAATGGTCAGGGGAGGCCTTGTGCCAGCCACAGACCCAAACAAAGCCAAATCAGACCAAACAGAGCGGTAGCAGCTGCCTTGTGGATTCCACATGGGGAGCTTCAAGGGCAGGGTGGCTTGTGAACTTAGAATACTGTGATCTCTCCCAGATCACCAAGGTTTCTCATCTGTTAGCTGATAGAAGGCTGTTCTGTGGAGGACAAAACAGGGAGACGCCTCGGGTCTGGATCTTGCCTGAAACTCAGAAACTGCTCGTCCAGTGAGCTACTGAGGAAGGATCTGGAGTCAGAAGAAAGCCATGGGAGATTTGTCTTATGAAACCTGGACATCACCACCACATCAGTGCTAGTTTCCATATTAATTCTTTTTTCTCGCAGACTCTGAGGAATCTGTGAGATTAGTCTCATCTAAAACGATTTGGCCATTAACTGTGTGGGCATTGCCTGCAGGTCATTTTCTTCTGTTTTCCAAATAGTCATTTCAGAGCATATATTATTTAAAAGTGGAGTGATGGCCAGGTACCGGTGGCTCACACCTGTAATCTTGGCTACTCAGGAGGCTGAGATCTGAGGATCTCAGTTCAAAGCCAGCCTAGGCAAGAAAGTCTGTGAGACACTTTTATCTCTAATTAGCTACCAAAAAAGCCATCAGTAGAGCTGTGGCTCACCTGGTGCAGCACTAGACTTGAGCAAAAACAGCTCAGGGACAGCACCCAAACCCTAAGTTTAAGCCCCAGGACCAACACAACAAACACAACAATAACAACAGAAAAGTAGGAGTGTGTAGCCTTTCATGGCCACATTAAGAAGCAGGAAGTGTGGGTTAGAAAGGATTTCCCTTGAAGTACTGTTGGGTTTAAGTTGACGTTCCATGAAGACTTCTGCTGAAATTTTGTGGGGAGCAAGTTGTTGGTGCCTTATATAGTCTTGGAGAGAAGGCTAGTTTACCCTCCATGACTTTCCAAAGGGTGGAGGACAGGGGGAAAAGAAGGGAATACGAGTGAAACCCTGGCCTCTTGGGCAGATCCTGAGAAGCGGGAGAATAAAGATAGTCTTTGAGAAGCTACAAAAGCTGGTGTAGCAGGTGAGGAGATGAAAAGCAGACTGCACAGGTGCCTGTCACAATGTTACCTGTGGAATCCTCCCACCAGTGCCCCTAAGTAGATGCTGTTCCCTCCGTTTTTCAGGTGAGGGAACAGAGGTTAAAAGAGATTAGTAGCAGGGCTGGGAATATGGCCTAGTGGCAAGAGTGCTTGACTCCTATACAGGAAGCCCTGGGTTTGATTCCTCAGCACCACATATATAGAAAATGGCCAGAAGTGGCTCTATGGCTCAAGTAGCAGAGTGCTAGCCTTGAGCATACAGAAGGCAAGGACAGTGCTCAGGCCCTGAGTCCAAGGCCCAGGACTGGCAAAAATAAATAAATAAATAGATAGATAGATAGATAGATAGATAGATAGATAGATAGATAGACAGACAGATAAATAAATAAGATGGTCTTCCTTAAAAAAAAAAAGAGAGAGAGAGAGAGAGACTAGTAGCGGGCTGGGAATGTGGTTTAGTGGTAGAGTGCTTGCCCAGTATGCATGAAGCCCTGGATTCAATTCCTCAGTACCACATAAATAGAAAAAGCCAGAAGTGGAGCTGTAGCTCAAGTGGTAGAGTGGCAGCCTTGAGCAGAAGCAGCTCAGGGATAGTGCCTAGGCCCTGAGTTCAAGCCCCAGGACTGGAAGGGGGGTGGGGAGACAGAGGAAGAAAGAGAGAGAGAGAGAGATTAGTAGCACTGTTGGGAACTGACAAAGCCAGGAAACCAGAAACCAAACCATCTTGGTCTCTGCTGGAGACTGTGGACTAGTCGCACATGATGGTGGGAGGTAAACAGCTCATGTTACAGGTAGGTTTCTGTGACTATCTCCTTGATCTAGGCCCTGACCAGTCATTGAATTGTTCAGAAAGCCTATGCTTTGGAACACCAATGGAGACAATAATGGCACCATGCCCTTTTTACTCTATGTCCTTTATCTTGAGTCAACTTACCATAGGGGCAGGGCCAGGCAGGAAAAGCCTGTGGTCTCGACATTGTTAGTGTCAGTCTTCTTCTCTCACTCCTCTCCTTTCCTTCTTGCCCATCCCTTCTCTCCTCTTCTCTCTCAAAATTAAACATCCCAAAGTGTCATTGCTAGCAAATAGAATATCACAGGTTTAAATCCAGGTCTTTGAGACCCTAAAGCCAAAGCTGAAAGCTTGGCTTAACTTCTTTTATATTTACTCTCTTTTTTTTTCTCTCAAATTTTTATTATCAAACTGATGTACAGAGAGGTTACAGTATCATACGTTGGGCATTGGATACATTTCTTGTACTGTTTGTTGCCTTGTCCCTCATGCCCCCCTTCCTCCCCCCTATATTTACTCTCTTTTCTCTTCCTTGAGAATTTATTTCAATTGGGGATACAGCTCAGAAGTAGAGTGCTTTTCTAGCTTGTGCAAAACTGTAGGTTTAATGTCCAACACTGCCCAAAAAAGAAAAAAACAAACTCTTTCCTAGTTCCTGGCTAGTGTTGCTTTTTTCTCTTGGAGTAAGAAGCCACTTTGAGCTTTCTTTTTTTTAACCTTATACTTTCCCCAGGTAGTATGTTCACTTTTTATCCTAATTCCCCCTTTTACTGTTGAAGCTGTCTGTTATGGATCTAGGGGTATTTCAGATTGTCCTTTCATGTAGGGCTTGAATTTCAGATTTCTAGATCATCCTTCAGTATCACTTGCCTTACTAGTCTATCAGCTTGAAGGTATGTCAGCCTTTTTGAAAGGCCACCCTCTTGATGAGGTCTTCTTTGACCTCTGTGTGCATATTCCTGCCTCTGAAGGACCTGAGCTGATCCTTCTCTCCCTGCTACTTAGCACCATCTGGAAGAGTATCCATTTTTATTAGCTGTGTTGTTGTTATTGATCTCCTCTCTAGAACAGGAACCTCAGCAGGGCAATCATTTTTATCTCTTTCTTTACTGCACTATCCCCTACCATCTCCACAGTCCTAAACACCATAGTAGATAGTCAGTAAATATTTGCTCACTTGACTCGATTGGCAGGGAGGGAGTCATGTTTCTTGAAGAGTCCCTCATTACAGTCTTCTTCCTAAATCATTGATCGTCCCATTTTGTTTGGCAAACCTTTTGGCATGCGAGGCCTTCTGAGAAGAGTTTTCTAATGCTTTCCTTCTTATCCCTAAGAAAAGCTAATGATAAACATTACTATGATTCCCTAACTGGAGAGAGGGAAGTTTGTATCCAAACCAGCAGTTTGCCACATTGTAAGAGGGAAGAGAGGACTTTTTACCCTTGGGGAAATCACGTACTGGGAGCCCTTCTTCGGGGTTTGTGATACTGTGACAGCTAGTGCCAGGGCCTTGGGCTGTGCCAGTCTCTGAGGCCAGTGCCCTGCTCATCGATCCTGGGGAGCTCCAGCTCCATTGCTTTCTCTTGTCCTCCTGGGTGTTAAACCTGTCCTCAGACTGAGGCCCATATTCTTAGGGTGAGCTGAATGTCAGGGTTGAACCTTTATGTGCAAGGGTTCTGAGAGTTTCTTTTCTCAGTCTCAAAGAGAAAAATGGGGAGGCAAAGAGGAGCAGATTGTGTATATTTGGTTAAAAGTGGCCACTGGGATCTTGCCAACATATCCTGTGGAAATCTTAGTTTCTGTACCACTGGGTGTGGGTTTTAGATTTGTTGAAGATGAGAGTTACCACAAAAGAGGGAGCTTTGGGCTTAGGAACTAAGATGGGCTGCAACGGACATGCAGGGGAGTAAAACACCCTATAGGATTTCTCTAACTCTGGTTCTCTTAAAGCTTCTGATATGGGTGTAAACAGGAGCTGAGGTCCGGGTGAATTGGAAAGTAAAAGAGCTCTTGGAGACAGGGGAGTGTGATTACTGAAAAGTCATAGTACTAGAAGTCTGTTGTGAAGAAGTGCTAAGAGTTTAAGTAAAGATAGCCAAGAATCTAAAAAGGGAAACCTACCGGCAGCTTCGGAGCCCTCACCGGTCGCTCCAGTGTTCATTTGGAGCCAAGGAAGCGTTGGCAGTTACATAGTAGAGAAAGTCACTTTGTGAAACACAAGGAAGTTCCCATGGGCAAAACCTTAATTAATTCAGAAAACACAGTGTTTTGCAATTTGGTGGATGTGGACTTAGCCTTCTAGTGCACTCCCCATGAGATGTATCCATATCCTGTCTTTTCGCACCTCTGGGCCTCGCAGCCTTCCAACCTCACTCAGAGTCTTAACTTAGCCAGGCTAACCTTGATGTCCTCGCTTGTAAGCCTTTTCTCAGGACTCTAATTTGGAGTTCATTGCTTTCTTCTCTCAAGGATTCCCATCACCTTTTGTTTAGAGTGATGTGACAGCGAATCATTTGAAAGACAAAACTGAACAACTCATCTCTGCCTAGCTCCTGAATTCTCAGAGGTAGGCGTCTTATTTATTATCATAATCTTGACTCAGACCTGTTCGGAGGTCTGCCTTCCCCACCCCTCCCCCCGCCCCAGTCTTGTGGTGCCTGTCATGTGAAAAATCCCAATTGTTAGCTCAGTGCTAGCTGGGTTCTGGTGGCTCATGCCTATAATCCTACCTACAGGCTGAGATCTGAGGATTGCAGTTCAAAACCAGCCCCAGGCAGAAAAGTCCATGGAACTCTCATCTTCTGTTAACCACAAGAAAGTCAGAAGTATAGCTCTGGTTCAAGTATAGCTCTGGTTCAAGTGGTAAAGTGCTAGCCTTGAGCACAAAAGCTCAGGGAGAGTGCCCATGTCCTGAGTTCAAGCCCCAGGACCAGCAAAAAGAAAAAGAAAGCCCCAATTGACTCCAGGCTAATCAGATGAACAAGTTACTCAGCAGGCTAACCTGACTCCCGCCCCCGCTCCCCCCACTTTGGGCAGTGACCAGCTTTGTGGCTGGTACACTATGCTCCTGGCTCAGGCATACTTATAGCAGGGGACATTATTTTCTTTGCTTAGTCTTGACTCCAGCATTCTCGCTTTGATCTCTACTGAATGCCCCACCTTGCTGCTGCCATTGTCCTGTCCTGGGACCTAATGTTTCCCCTCTCCAAGCTTGAGCCTCCTCACTGTGCTCCAGTTTCCCTCCCCCACCCCCACCCCCAGTGTCAGTATTGTGGCTAGAATTTAGGGCCTCATGCCCATGCTTGGCTTTCTTGCTTAAGATCGCTTGAAGCTCTATCACCTGAACCATACTTCTTCCAGCTTTTTGCTGGTTAATTGGAGATTAGAGTCTCATAGACATTTCCTGCCCCCATTGGTTTCAAACTTCAGATCTTAGCCTCTTAAGTAGCTAGAATTACAGGTGTGAACCTCTAGCACCCAGCATATTATAAGATGATTCCTAAAAACTCAGTTATGCTGGAGGGTGACTGGAATGGGTGCTATGGGTGGGACCTCTCAGTCTCTAAGGGCTCCAGTCTAAGCCTGCACTTCATCTGCTCACTGTTTTCTTCTCTCCTTAGGGATGACTATGGTATAAAAGATTGTGGTTTGTGATCCTAGAAAAGGTTGGATTGCTATTTCAATTAAGATTCAATATGATATATTTTTTTTTTACAGTCCTGGGGCTTGGACTCAGGGCCTGAGTACTGTCCCTGGCTTCTTTTTGCTCAAGGCTATCATTCTACCACTTAAGCCACAGAGCCACTTCCAGCATTTTCTGTGTATGTGGTACTGAGGAATCGAACCCAGGGCTTCATGCGTGCAAGGCAAACACTCTCCTGCTAAGCCATATTCCCAGCCAATTTCAATCATTCACAAATAGTTATTGAGCCTCAATCAAGGGGTTATTTTGGATGTCAAGAAAATAGTAGTAAAACAAATATAGGTTAATATTTAAAATACTTAGAGCCATGCCTGGAACTTAGCCTGGAATTCAGTAAATGCAATGATATGTTCTAGTACTTTTCTGAGAATAGATGCATGGGTAGGATAACCTTTGGTAGCCACTGAAGGACCAGATCTCTGAGACAGGGACAGAGAGATACAGGAAGGGCTAAGATAAGCTTCCAGATCTGGACTTAGGTCCAGGACAGCACTGGCCTTCATGGTCTTCCTCTTCGGGCCCTTCATTTTGAGGGTAAATACAATCAGCCTGGAAAGGTTATGACTCTGTTTAGCTCTCTAGAAAGGGCAGGAGGCAATGACCCTAGGCTGCCTAGATTCTACCTAGCCTCCTCGTACAGAATGTGCAGTGCCTACCAAGCTGAGTATGAGTGACTGCCAAGGGCTGGGGGTGGGGAGGGTGGGCAGCATGGGGAGGGGTCCTAGAAACTGAAGGAAGGAAAGCAGTTGTCCTCTCTCCCACCAGGGCCCTCCCTGCTGGAATAGGTGGTAGCTTGGGGATTAGAGAGGAGAACTTTGGAAGGAAAGTGAGGTAGGGTAGAAGTGGCGTGGCTTGATAGGCTGCCTTCCTTCCCTATTTCAGGTCATTCCACAGGGAGTGTTGCCCAAGATGGCTGGTAGGATAATTCCCTGTGTGATTGCTGCTAGAGGCAAAGTTTAGACTCCAGGCTCCTGATTCATTGTCTCTGGTTTCCAGTGAAAGTCCAAGCCTCACGGAAACCTGATGTGACAGTGTAAGAAAAAGAAAGTCCAAGCCTGAGACAGTTTTTATGGAGATAGGACCAGAATAGAAATCAATGTTTGTTTCCTGGAGATCAACAGGTTCTTCACGGCTGGGCGCTGTGTGGCTCATGCTTCTAATCCTAGCTACTTAGGAGACACAGATCTGAGAATCCCAGTTCAAAGCCAGCATGGGCAAGAAAGTCCATGAGACTATTATCTGCAAACAATCACCAAAAAGCTGGAAGTGAAGCTATGCTAGAAAACCAGCTTTGAGGGAAAAGGTTAATAAGGGACAGCACCTAGGCTCTGAGTTCAAGTTCCAGTACTAGCACCAAAAAAAAAAAAAAAAGAAAAAGAAAAAGAAAAGAAAAGAAAATTCTTCACCCCACTGAAGGGAAAGAAAGTTGTAATCCTGGGGCTGGGGATATAGCCTAGTGGCAAGAGTGCCTGCCTTGGATATACGAGGCCCTAGGTTCAATTCCCCAGCACCACATATACAGAAAACGGCCAGAAGCGGCGCTGTGGCTCAAGTGGCAGAGTGCTAGCCTTGAGCGGGAAGAAGCCAGGGACAGTGCTCAGGCCCTGAGCCCAAGGCCCAGGACTGGCAAAAAAAAAAAAAAAAAAGTTGTAATCCTAACTGTAGTTCAGCACCTGCTTCATTGTTTCACTTTCTCTCCTCCATTGTATTCCCATAGAAGGTTTCAGAGATGAATATCTTCACCTCATAGGAAAGGTGCCCTTGACATGAGATAGGGGCCAATCTCATGGGCCAAGCATTCTTGGATTGTTTCCCATGTGAGCTGCTGGCATGGCTGCTCTTGGGACTGGCTACTTGGCAGGGAACCATGGTAGCTGCCATGCACAGGGATAGACGAAGTGGTTCTGGGCCCCTTCCAGGATTCTCAAGTGCAGCCAGGTTCAGGACCACTGGACACCATATTCTTGCAACTCATTTTTATTGCACTTTGTTCAGTCTTCAGCCATTGCTTCAGTTCAGCTCAGCCAAGTATGTGAAATTAGAATTAGGTAAAGCATACCACAGTAAAGGAAATAGGATTATAGCAGTGTTTCTCAGCCTTTTTGTTGTTGTTGTTATCACCTCCCTAAAAAGCCTTTTAAAATAATTTTTTCCTAATCATCCCCCGTCAGGAAATTACAATGCCGCAGATACATCAAAAACCTATTTATGGGGTAGAGAATGTGGCTTAGTGGTAGACTCCTTGCCTAGCATGCATGAGGCCCTGGATTCCATTCCTCAGTACCACATAAACATAAAATTAACAAAACAAAAGGAAAATAACCATTAACAATTATTTTTTAAAATCTGTTTATGGGTCAGACATCAGTGGCTCACAACTAGTTACTTAATCCCAGGTACTTAGGAAGCTGAGATCTGAGGATTGTGATTTGAGGCCAGCTTAGGCAGATAACTTGGCTAAACTCCATCTTCAAACAACCAGCAAAAAAACAGAGCTGAGGGCACAACTTAAATGGTAAAATGCTTGCCTAGCAAGCTCAAATCCTTAGGGTTCAAACCTCAGTACTGCCAAAAATAATATTTATGTACTATATGTGTTATACTTAAAGAATACCTTTGGGGCTGGGAATGTGGCTTAGTGGCAAAGTGCTTGCCTAGCATGCATGAAGCCCTGGGTTCAATTCCTCAGTAATACATAAACTGAAAAAGCTGGATGTTGTGCTCTTGCTTGAGCAAAAGAAGCTCAGGGGCAGTGCCTAGGCCCTGAGTTTAAGCCACAGGACTAGTGAGAAAAAAAAGAATAACTTTTTATACCCCTCAAACAACAATTTTGAGGACTAGGAATATGGTTTCTAGGCCCTGATTTTTAAACCCAAAAAGCAATTTTCATTTTGAGGAGCAAGTCATGCATGCCTATCATCCCAGGAGGAAGAGATGAGTGGATCTCAAATTCTGAGCCAGACCTGGATAGAAATAAAAATAAGAAAAGTTTATGGAACCCTGTTTCAAAAATCAAGGTAGACCAGGCACTAATGGCTCATGTCTGTAATCCTGGGAACAGAAAGATTGTCATTTGAAGCCAGCCCCGACGGAAAAGTCTCCAGACTCCATCTCAAGAGGGAAGCTGGATGTGGTGGCACGTGCCTACGATCCTAGCAGCCACAGGAAGCCTGAAGTAGATGGATCGTGGATCCTACGCAGGCCAAGGCCGAAAGGGTAGGAAGTGAGAACATATCCTGAAGAAAAACAAACAAACAAACAAACAAAAAACACAGGGCTGTATTCCTGGCTTAGCAGTAGAGCACTGGCCTAGCAAACAGAAGCCCTGAGCTTAAATCCCAGTTCTGCCAAAAATGAGTAAGTAAAAGCTGGCTCTGGGGACACAGGGACACATACCTGTAATTCCAGCCACACAATGAGGCAGAGATAGGAGAATCTCTGTAGCCAGCCCTGGACTGATGAGAGACTATATCTGAAAAATAAACTAAGGCAAAAAGGGTTGTCGGCGTGACTGAAGTAGAGCAAATGTGTGGCGCTGAGTTCAAACTCGAGCACCATCCCACCAGAAGAATCGCTACCACTGAGGAAGCAGAGATTACTAGAAAAGCACAGTGGGATTGCAGGACAGAATATAAAATTGCAATATGTCTCCAGAGTTTTGTTGACCTTATTTCCCATCTCCATAATTTTGTCTTGTTTCTCAGTCTGTTGTTCCTATGTTGCTCCTAGTCTGCCTTTTCTGATTTCATCTTTTTTTTTTTCAGTCCTGGAGCTTGAACTCAGGGCCTGAGCACTGTCCCTGGCTTTTTTTTGCTCAAGGCTAGCACTCTACCACTTGAGCCACAGAGCCATTTCTGGCTTTTTCTATATATGTGGTGCTGAGGAATTGAACCCAGGGCTACATATATGTGAGGCAAGCACTCTACCACTAGGCCATATTCCCAGCCTCTGAGTTCATCTTTTTTCTCTCTCCAGTATGAAGGTAAACCTGATTAAAATAGTGAGTTTTACAGGGCTTGGGATGTAGCTCAGTGGTAAAGCCTTTGCTCAAGGCCTTAGATTCAGTTCCCAGCATGGAAACAGTAACAACAACACAAGTAAAGTAAAAAAGAGAGAAGGAAGTTAGGTTAGTTTTTTCTGAGGTGGGATATACCTGTAATTCCAGCACTTTGGAACCTGAGGGAAGATTGTGAGTTCAAGGCCAACTTGAGCTATATAATGAGTTGGAGGCCAGCTTGGCTACACTGCCAGACCCTGTGTCAAAAAAGAAAAAAAAGTAAACTGTACAGCTGAGAGACACTGAAAGAAGATGATTCTCAACAACCACCCACTGAGAATCCATCTCTTTGGGGGTGGGAGTGGGGGATGAGCCCAGAGACCTGTGAAGAATTCATGTGAAAACATATACTGATTGGAGGAAATAGATGTTTGGAGCTGCCTTTTAGAGGGTACCACCCAGGAAATCCTTATTTTTTTGGTGATACTTGGGGTTGAACTCAGGGCCTTGCACTTTCAAGGCAGGTGGTCTACCACTTGACTCATGACCCAAGACCCCCAGAAGTTTTTATATGGTGCCAGCAGGTTTGGATGTGGGTGCTCTTCATTGAATCTAACTACTTTATATAAAATCATTTGGGGTTGATAGCAGTTCTGCCAGTAGGATATCAGATTCCTTTTCTCTGGGTAGGCAGACCAATGACAGTATTTCTTCTCTGTAGAAATTACCAAAGGCATGTAGCCTTGGCAATGGAAAGCCATTTGTCACGAATCTGCAGAGTCTGTATGTAGCAGTCACTAAGCAGGAGGTCCAAGCAGCACAGAAGCTTCAAGATGCTGGTGAGTAGCTCCAGATGTAGCTGATCCGCATGGGACTAGAGTTAGGGCCTAGGTTTGTGCTGTCCAATATGAAACTCTAGCCACATTATTGATTAAATTAATAAGAATTTAGGGCTAAGCCTGGTGCTGGTGGCTCACACCTAGCTTCTCAGGAAGCTGAGATCTAAGGATCACAGTTCAAAGCCAGACTGGGCAGGAAAGTCTGTAAGACTCTTATCTCCAATTAACCACTAGAAAACCAGAAGTGGCACTGTGGCTCAAGTGGTAGAGCTAGCTGAAGAGCTCGGGGACAGTGCCCAGGCCCAGAGAGGTAGGGGAGGAAGAGGAAGAGGTGGGAGAGAAAGAGGAGGGAGAAGAGGAGGGAAGAGGAGGAGAAAGAAGGAGGAGGAGGAGGACGACGACGAGGACGAGGAGGAGGACGAGGAGGAGGAGGAGGAGGACGAGGAGGAGGAGGAGGAGGAGGGAGAAGAAGAGGAAGAAGGAGAAGAAGAAGAGGAAGAAGGAGAAGAAGAAGAGGAGGAGCAGCTAGGGATGTAGCTCAAGTGATAGAGCACTTGCCTAGCCCAGGATTAATCTCCCACACACCCTACCCCTGAAAATTAATTGAATAAATAAAATTGGAGTAAGAAAATTCATTTCCTCACTCAATCAACGCATGTGGCCTGTAGCACTGGCCTAGGTTCTTAGGGGTTAAAAAGAGCCAGCACAAGATTAATCTCTCTACTGACAGGTATCAAAGAATGTGTAGTCAGCCCTTTTGAGTCAAGGAAATTCTTCTCTCAGCTAGAAGTGGGAAATCTTCATAGGAACAGAGCTTTCCAAAATTCATCTAAAACTATTTGCATTACTCCTGTCTGTTAGTATATTCATGCCAGAGTCTGGCCTTTCCCCGCACGCCTGGTAAATGCTAATGTCTTCCTGGTAGGATCAAGCCATTTCCCCTATCATTTCTTGATCTTTCTGGTTTCAGGAGAAACTCAAATCTCAAGCAGCACCTCCCCTCAAGAAACGGATAGCCAACTTCTGAACCAACCAGAACAGCCAGTCTCCGCAGCTCCCGCCCTCTTGGCACCTGAGCACCAGGCCCTGGTGAGTTTCTGCAAGCACCCTCCTGTGTATGTATTTACGTACATACACATACACATTTTATTTTTCTGTTACTGAAGGTAGAACTCAGGTCCTCACACTTGCTAGGCACACCTTCTAATACTTGAGCCGTACCTCAGTCTTTTTGCTTTTACTTTATTTCTTCAGATGGAGTATCCTACTTTTTGTTTGAGTCTGGCCTTGGACCTCAACCTTCCTATTTCTGTCTCCCATGTAGCTGGCATTACTAGTATGTACCAGCATACCTGGCCCTGCCTGGGTAAAACTGAGGGTTGTGAGCACCTTCCAAATTGTGGAGCGTGCTAGTTTCTCACGTCTTCTCTTATGGCTCCTCTCTGCCACTCTTTTTTTTTTTTTCTTATTGAGTTTAAGTTACTACATATATTTCATGGTACACATTTTAACCTTCACAATGATGAAAATTATTACTCTACATAGCTTATGAAATCTATGAGCTTCTAACAATAAAATCATTTCCTACATTTCTGATGTGTACATTACTCTCCTTTCATTTAGTAACATCTGTTCCCTCTTCCTCTCTCATTCCCTTCTTCCTATCCCTGCCCATGAGTTGTTAGTTCACTTTCATCCATGTCCAATGTCACTTGATGGTCCCCTCTGCTATATTATTACTATTTTTCACCCACTTTCCACTCTTTCTGTCTCTCTGCCACTCTTGACTGAGTGATGACCCCAGGCTCCTTTTTTCACCTTATCCTGCTTCTAGTGAGGGTCTGTGACGTGTGCTTGGTGAAGGTGGGTATCCATCTCTTGCTAGAGTCTTAGTTGCTTACTGCCTGACATAGACTTCAAAACACCTATGTCAGATATTTCAAGGTCTTATTCTAACCAGGAACTATGGAAAGAAGAATGGTCCTTTCTTAGCTTTTATGAATTGGTGTTCCTCTTTTCTAGGGTGCTTCAGACCTTGTTCAGAAACCTCAGCCATCAAAACTCAAAAGGAAGAAGCCGAGGGGGCTCTTCAGTTAACCTGTCGTGTTCTCAGATATTGAGGATGAACCAAAACAGCTTCTCGGCATCACGGGGACGGAGCTGTTAAACAGAGTTTCCATTAGAGGCCCACTGCTGAGCGCTGTTCATGTCCACAGGCCCGTCTGAATGGGAAGCTTGACTGCAGCCTTCCCTGTTTGAATGGAAGCCAGTCCCTGGGACTCTTATGCCCTCCTCCATTTTCAGTGGAGGCAATTCAGACCCCGGAACTTACCTTGAACTTTAAGTATATAGAGCAAGTCCACCAGAAGATACAACACACTAATAAGGAAGCCTCGTCTACCTTGCCCAGGAATCCTTAGCCAGTCCCGGATGCTCCTCAGGAACCCACTTCTCCTTTAGCACAGAATAAAAAGCACATGTACTCCTGTGCTTTATTTTATTTATTTTTGTTGCTAGAGATGCTTTATTTTATTTTTATTCATTTATTTGTGGGGTTGGCATCATGCATGCTTGCTCTTATCACCAAGATACCCTCCAGCCCCCTTCTCCCCTGCTTTTGAGGTTACTTGCCTCTGGAACTTACAGCCCATCTCATCTCTCTGAGCCTCATTGTTGTCTCTAGGCAAAGTCGGAGCCTTCAGATTCTTCCTAAGCATCTCTACTGTGATCTTGAAACTCTCTCCACAGTGTTCGCGCAAAACAGACAGGCTGCTGCTCTCCTTTGCCGAACTTGGATTGTATTTTCCTGTCTGCTTCCAAAGCACAGACAACAGATTAAACCACAGGGTCAGATTGAAATTACAGAGCTTCTAGCAGTAGGATCTCATGGATGGGACAGGAAGGAATTTCACTTTCTCATTATCTACTCCAGTTCAAATAATGTTGTAAGTGGAACTAGGATGACAGGGAATAGGAAATGACCCCAGGGGTTCTCTGGGACAACAGAACAAATAGTACCTGGCAGAAAGAAGTGTAAAGGTTGCGTAAGAAAGGCAGAATGGGAGACAGTCACTGTTGGGCAAGGCATGTACAGTCCCTTGACCTTCTCTGCCATGTCTTTTTCTATAATGAGACCTTGGGGAGATAGAAATGAAAGTGAAGGGGCTGGGAATATGGCCTAGTGGTAGAGTGCTTGCCTTGCATGCATGAAGCCCTGGGTTCAATTCCCCAGCACCACGTATATAGAAAATGGCCAGAAGTGGCGCTGTGGCTCAAGTAGCAGAGTGCTAGCCTTGAGCAAAAAGAAGCCAGGGACAGTGCTCAGGCTCTGAGTCCAAGGCCCAGGACTGATGAAAATAAATAAAATAAGAAATGAAAGTGAACTCCAATGTATTAAGAACCCTCAGGTAGAGGCGGGAGTCAGGAACAGATGCAGCGGTCTTTTCTGGTGTGCTTATTTTGATGGCTTCCTCGTGTATCTATGTATTCTCTCTTGCTGGGACTGTTGTTTCTTCACTGATGTCCAGCCATGGGGAGAGGACCATCCAAGTGATAATAAAACACAAATCATAATAATAACACCAGCTATTACTGGTTAACTGTTATTACTAACATTCATTGAGCAGTTAACATATAATGGTAGCCTATCTAATAAGCACCCGAATCTTCCTCTTCATTGACTACAAGGAAGATACCGTTAACTTACTAGGAAGTGATTAAGAGACTTACAAAGGTCCCTCAGCTAAGGTGACAGCCAGAATTTGAAATCAGACAGCTGAGTTGTTGTTGTTTTTTCTTTCAAAAGGTTTAGCCAAGATTTATTTTACTATAACAGGGTTAAAGTAAGGAGAAGTAGAAGAGAGACATTTCCTGCTCCCAGGCAGGAAATGGGGAGTTAAAGACTCCTGACAGCTGAGCTCTTAACAGCGTTATTATATACATTACTGAAAACTCTTTTCAAGAGTGCTGTTGAGTCTTCTGCATATCATATCCACCTTTATCCTACAACCCTGTCTTCTTCCAGTAGATGTTCTCCTCTCCTCCCTATGGGCTCTTCAAGGCAGGAACCACTGAGGACTTCAAGGCTGACATCCTTGCCTTTCCTTGCCACTAGACTTCATTCCCTATTATTGATCACTTTTCTTTACCTACACACCAAAAAACCTGAGAGGGGTGCCTGGGGAAACTGCCATTTTCAGAGCAAATTGGAAACTGTGTTCAAATATATTATCGGGTGGTACACTTTGTCTTTTAGTTTGGGGTGTGATTTAGCCAGACTTCAAGGTGTGTGCAGCATAAGACCACATGGAAAGTGGAGAAAGTCTTACCTTACCAGGTTGATGAAAATGGGGGTTCTTCCCTTGGACGATCCCTCTGTCTAAATAACAATCTCAAGTAGGCATCTTTTATTCCAGGAAGGCCAAGGGCCTGTGAATCCCCTGAAATTCTACGGAAGGTCCTAAGAGCATAGTCTCCTTCGTGCTCTCATAGTACCGTACGCCTTCTTCCACATGTGAAGGAGGAGTGTGCCTCAACCTTCCCATCCACTGCCTCCTGTATCCCCGAAGGTTACTCCCTCTATAGGGGTATTGCTTAGATGCCACTTTTGGGAAATATTGCTGCCAGAGGCCCAGCCTCAGGCATCCCTGCCCTAAAGCCCTTACTCTTGAGAAGGGGTGGTGTTTGAAAATCATTCATCTCAGGGCAACTCCAGGGAAATCCCTGCTTTGACAAATTGGCCTAGCTAGGCTGTATTCCAGCCCTGCCCCCCCCCCCGACTTGGGCCCCTCCCTGAGGCCCCTAGCCTGGCCCAACCCCCACTCTGCATGCACATAAAAGGGTCGAATTCTCGTGGCTGCTCCATAAATTTTATTCCGTAAATATTAGTTTTCCCTGTGTTTAATAAAGCGGTGGCCCACCTCCCCGCCTACCCGCCCGCTCCCCGGGGCCGGGGCTGGGGCCAGGGCTGGCTGGTGGGAGAAGGGACTCTTTCAATTGCTTTGGAGTATTTTTAGAAAAAAAAATAATATAAGGTGGTTTACGCGAGCAAGCCAGCAAACCAGGAGCAGGACTTGGGACCTCGAGGAAGTTCCTGCAGCAGCTTGACCTAAAAAGTAGAGAAATAGCGCCACCTAGGTTGCAAGGCCTACTTGGTCTGGCCGCTGGTCCCTCAGTCGGCTGGGGCAGGCACGCTCTTTGGCTGGGAGGGAAACCCTCCTACCCCCGCACTTGAGCTGGGAAGGACCCCCTTATCTCATGCCTCTCAGGGCTTTCCCGCCCCCCTTAAAAGCAGAGCCCATGTTGGGTTCTGGGAAAATCCCACTTCTGCTGCTGCTGCTGCTGCTAAGAGCTAGATCCAGGAGTGTTTTCAAGGAATAGTGACGTTTCTGATGATGGAAAGATGGAAAGAGGAAGAAGAGAAAGAGGAGGGGAGGGAGGATGAGTCTAGTCTCTGGTTCCTCAGGTGTAGGGTAGCAAGGAGTGAGATCTGTGCTCCTGTGCCCTGGACTGGTACAGCCCAGCCTTGTTCCATCAGGAGCCTTCCCGGCGTGCTGCAGGGTCCGTACTATGGGCACTGGTACTCAGTACTACTGTTGGTTCTTATCCTGTGGTACCTTTGGACTCCTTTCCCTCCTGTTCACCTAAGGCTCCCATGTCCCAACCCTTTACCTCCTCCCCATCCAGGTCTCTTGAGAGCTATAGAGGCCCTTGTGTACTTCATGCAAACATGGCACCTGGAATGGTGATAGGGAGCACTGTGCCTATCCTGGGTCTTTTTTTTTCTTTTTTCAGTCCTGGAGCTTGAACTCAGGGCCTGAGCACTGTCCCTGGCTTCTTTTTGCTCGAGGCTAGCACTCTGCCACTTGAGCCACAACACCATTTCTGGTCTTTTCTATATATGTGGTGCTGAGGAATCTAACCCAGGGCTTCATGTATACCAGACAAACACTTTACCACTAGGCCATATTCCCAGCCCTGTCCTGGTTCTTAATTGCTCTTGTTCACAATGTTGTCACCAGGGGCAATTTCTTTTCCCCCTTTATCTTGTCTCCCATTTTATTTTAGGGGAACTGGAAAGCAAAACTAGGAAGATTTGCTCCAAAAAGTCTAGGGGCTACCTAATCATCTTAACAGCCCTTCCTCTTGACCCATGCTCACTTTGTTCTCCTTACCTCTCACTAGGATGTTACTGATGTAATCTGTGTTAACAGACCCATTTCCTATGTGGGTTATTTTGTTTATTTATTTTTTTCCTCTTTTCATTAGATTATATACTCCATGAGAAGAGAGTTGGGCTTGTTTGTTTTTTTTTAACCCTAACTTGGAATGTCACAGTAAAGGTATTACAATACTAGCAGGTACAACTTTTAGTTAACTAGTAGGTTTCCAAATAATCAGGATATTCCCCACACACACACACACACACCCAGCTCTCTCCTGAGTAGTTTAAATCCTAATATTCCTGAGGAAGAAACTCTTTTTCAAAAGGAGTGACATTCTATAAGGAAGCCATCAGTTCAGACTTCAAGAACCACAGTTGTGGGCTGAAAGTGTCTCAAAAGGTAGAGTGCTTGCCTAACAAATACATTGCCCTGAATTCAAACCTCGGTTCTTCTGAAAGAAATCATGGTTGCTAGTCCTTGTTACCAACATTCAAACATGTATGGGCTGGAAAAATTGTAATGGATTATACTAGGCCCATAGAGATGGAGGGAGACTCAGGAAAAGGAGCTGTGCTATAGAATGAGGGCTCCTAGTTGCTTTGGTCTCCTGACCCCCCAGGATGCTACTACAGGGTACTCAGCATGTCCAGGAACCCTTATCCCTCTAGGTCCCTTCAGTGTTCTGGTCAGAGCCTTAGAAGATCCCACCTAAATGTTCAGAAGATAACCACACAGCTTGGACTGGGGCCTAAGGAATCCTTCTCTCCATCTTTCATCCCAGAACCCTTTAAAGAATATTTAATTATCTCGTGTGTGTGTGTGTATTGCTGGGGATCAAACCCAGGGCATCATGCATACTAGGTAAGTAAGTGTTCTGCCACTGAGCTACAGCTCTCCCGAAGCTGTCTTTATGGAGGTCCTTTATGCAGCCTCTCAGTTCTAGCGTCTCATTTCTCTACTTTGGCATGTGAGATGCCATTAGGCAACACTATTTTTTCTGAGCTGAGAAGCCCTAGCCCCACTCAGTTTTTCTATCTGGAGCCTGATAGATCTTGTGATACTTTCCACACCCTTGAGCCCGTTTGAATGAGTATTGGCTTCTGGGCACCCAATTCTCAAGGATTTCTGAGAATCTGGACCAGCCTACCAGGGGAACCCGGAAGAGGCATTGAAAGAACTCCAGGGCGTGGGGAGCACGCAGCCATTGACTCACCTGGGAAGATTGTGCCAGGATTGTCCTGCTGGGCAAGGGCCAGTGGTTAAAGGAGCAGGCCGTGCCACTCTTCCTCCTCTCACGTTAGGGCCCCAAACTTCGGCAGGGCTGGAAGAGGAGAGGCGGGCTTGGGGGCTGCTGGGAGTCCCTTCTGAAATCTGGGTGTTGTATTTACTTTTTCATATTGGCAGCTGGAAGGGGAAGCCCATCCCAGCTCTGCATTGTTGTCTAACATGGTTAATCAGATCCTATAATCCTGCTGTGGAAATATTGGGCCTCACTCAAAACAATAGAGACCAAGAATATTGTGGTTAAATTTCAACCAACTGCCTCCCTGGCCTGTTTGCCTAACCCCTACCCCCCTCTCTCGGGCCAGAGTCCTCCCAGCTTTATGGACCCCTGATAGGATCAGCCGGTCAGAAATCGGTGACAGGAGAGGGGAGAATGGAGTAGGGGAAGGGCATTCCTCTTAACTGGCACTCCATCCTGCCTTTCCCTATCCGTCCAGGCCTTAAAGGATGGCCAAGGGGATTGGTAAAAGGAGGTAGAGCTGGAACAGAAGCCCTGTAGGTGTGGGTCTTTGCTTAGGCTAAGAACACTACTGCTAGGAATCAGGGTGGGTAAAAAAAAAAAAAAATCCCTTATTAAAGACTAAAAAATGTGGTTGGAGGGGTGGGGGGTGGGGAATGACAAAAAAGACTTCAGCCATAGGAAAAAAGAAAGACTACCCGTTTCATTTATTGTTGCCACCTGATGCTTCCAGGGCACAAAGCAATACCAGTTGTCCTGGCTCACACATGGGAGGAAAGGGAAGGCACTGGTTGGGGGAAGGTAGAGCTGTCACTAAAGATTTTCCATTTTATTAGCAACCTAACATAGTAGCAAAATTAATACTAATATTCTTGATGATCTATGAAGATGGTACTGAAGACCAACGAGTGGTTTTCTAGCGATGATTATGTCCATTGTGTTGCTCTCTTTAATAGCTATGAGCTGAATGTGGCAGGATCATCTACATAATTATGATAGCAGGACAAAAAGATGCAGTCATTTGGGAAGATCAAGTGGTATGATTTGCAGTCAGAAAACGGAAAAAGGATACAGTGTCTGGAATTGGGCTACATGAGACGTTTCACATGGTGGCATATTCAACACGAGCAAAGGCAATTTCCTCTTGCAGATGCCAGACTGCCCGGATTGTGAAGTGGCCAGCTTTGGATTTGTACTTGATTGGCACACTTTGCCTGTGCACAGGGCACCCGGGGTTGCAGCCACCTGGCTTTTGGAGGTATCACCAGCCAGTGTGGTGAAGTACAGTGAGGCCCAGTCCCAGCACTGTGGACTATTGAACGGTCAAAGGGTATGCACATTCTTGTTTTAGGATTTGAAGAATGAAAATAGCAGAACTGTGCCAAATGAAACTATTAATCTATTCATATAGAGTGGGGTGGTGCAACAGCAAAAAAACCTTTGAAGATGTTTCTTTCCGAGGGTGCTGCATGGTGCTCCAGAGACTGACATGGCTCCTGTAGGTCACGTCTCGAAGCCTTGAGAAGCAGGGACTGCTTGTAAGGAACTGAGCTTCACACCAAGGAGGGCACTGGGGAAGCAAGTCGGACTAGGAGTGAGCATCTAAGGCATACCCATGCTTCTGATTAAGACTCCCCCAAATAGGGCTGGGAATATGGCTGAGTGGTGGAGTGCTTGCCTAGCATGCATGAAGCCCTGGGTTCGATCCCTCAGCACCACATAAACAGAAAGAGCCAGAAATGGTGCTGTGGCTCAAGTGGTAGAGTGCTAGCCTTGAGCAAAAGAAGCTCAGTGCTCAAGCCCCAGGGCTGGCAGAAAAAAAAAAAAGCGCCCAAAATAGCTTCATGGCAGTTGTCCCCCCAGAACTGAAACAGCTAGAGAAGTTGATATCAAAGCAATCTAAAAATGATGGAAAGCATGGCAACTTTTAAATAAGGTGAATAATTATTGGAAGAAGCCAATGGGAAGATCTGTGCACAAGCTATAAAGGATGGTTTACATTTCTGACCAGGAAGGGGATATAAGACAAGATGATTGGCTGAACCTCATGTTGTTCATAGATTTGAATTACAAATGGGAAAATCCACCAGGGAAATATTCCAGACCAGTACAAAGAAATTCAAAGCAATAGGTTCATTGGCAAGTAAAAAATAAATAACAACAGCAAACAGACAACACAGGTGTACTTACAGATGTGTTAAGTTAAATCATGTATTTCTTGAGTGTTTATTAACATCCACCAACAAGGGCATTGTGCTACTTGCTGTATGGCCCCAAGGCGTACTACTCACTGTTTTTGACAAACCCACAACTTAAAGTTAATATTGAAATGATACTTTTTTCAGGTGTAAGAAATAGAAAATGAGGGGGCTGGGAATGTGGCTTAGCAGTAGAATGCTTGCTTAGCATGCACGAAGCCCTGGGTTCGATTCTTCAGCACCACATAAACAGAAAAAGTGTCAGAAGTGGCGCTGTGGCTCAAGAGGTAGCCTTGAGCTAAAAGAAGCCAGGGACAGTGCTCAGACCCTGAGTCCCAAGCCCCAGGACTGGCAGAGAGAGAGAGAGAGAGAGACAGACAGACAGACAGACAGACAGACAGACAGACAGACAAAGAGACAGACAGAGAGAGAAGGAAGGAAGGAAGGAAGGAAGGAAGGAAGGAAGGAAGGAAGGAAGGAAAGAAGGAAGGAAGGAATAGAAAGTGAGATTATGATGATATCCTTTTTCTTCCTTCTTCCTTTATTTTCTTTCCTTCCTTCCTTTTCATTCTCTCTCTCTTTATCTCTCTCTCCTCTCTCCCTCTTTTTGTTATTTAAAAGGATCCTATGCTGGGCATGGTGGCACATGCCTGTAATCTCATCTACTCAGAAGATGGAGGCAAGAAAACTGGGAGTTCCAGCTTATCCCAGGGAAAGTTAGTGACCATCTAAAAAGCAAAATATAAACAAAAGGACTAGGGACATGTCTCAAGTGGTAAGAACACATGGCATGTATGAAACTTTAGGTTTAGCTTACTATTCTTAAATGTTTAATAAACATAAAATTAATTTTTAAAAAGAATTCTACATATAAGTACTATTTTGTGCCTGCTCTTCCTGAACAACATTGTACTCACTCAGATTTACATGTCAACACATAGATCCCTTTAAAGAGTAAACCATTTTCCACGCTGAGCTTCCTACAAATGGAAAAGTACCCTTCTAATGAGAAATTCGAAAGTGAAGCTCGCACACCCTCCCTCTTCCCTCCCCCTTAACTCAGTCTTCTTCTGTCACAATGATCTCTGCTCTGTCTCTAACGTGCCGGGCATGTCTGGGGCTTTGCTCCACAGTGTTCTATCTGCTTAGAATGTTCTTTCCCTAGGTGTCCATTCAAGTGAAACCTTCACTTCTTCTAGGTCTTTGCTGAAACTGCCCCTTCTCAATGAGCCCTACACTGACCACTCTTCTTACTGGGCAAGCTGCCTGCTGACCTTTCCCTCCCCCCACAAGCTGGCTGACTGAGTATTAAAAGAATAGCACACACACACACATACACACACACACACACACACACACACACACACACACACACACACACACACACACACACACACACACCCTTACTGAACATTCACTGAAGTAGTATTTTCCAAGATTTTCTCCTAAGCAAAAATGTCTTCCCAAATAGAAACAAACACTGGGTGGAACTAAAGCTCATGAAAAGGTCCATATATGGAAATACATTTATATGTCTGTCTTTCTGTCCATCTATAAGATAAGAGTTCCCCACTGTCTCTCCTCACTGACTTTGAAGGGCAAGCACTCTTTGTAACTAGTTCTGTTGCTTTTCTTTACCTTTACAAAGTCATCAAAGCGAGGTCTTTAATGCCAGTCTCTCTGAAGTGCCTTGTAATGAGCTTATTGTTTGACCAAAGGTAACTTGACATTCCCATTTCTAATCAATAGCTAGCTTTCAAAGCATTGTTAGTTTTGAGTGGCTCTAATTGGATCTCTAAATGTGTTCGGACTGACGTGAGAGTTGAAAGCTACCCATGCTTCCATATGGGCCAAATTTGTTGGAATTGCGCTATTCTTCAGAAAAAATTAACAATAGAAGTCAGAATGATCCCAAACAGTTCTTCAGAGGCTGAGGGCTTGAAAGCCCGAGTAGGTAACAACTCTTAAAAGGGAAAAACAGTTCTTTAGATTTCACAGAGAAAATGACCAACTTGAATGGAGGTCAGCAACCCAGTGTGCTTGCCCTAGGAGTCACTCTGAGAACCCTTTGTGGAGCCAGGCAGGCCTAGATTCCAGCTCCCCTCCCTGCTGCCCAAGTTCCGAGCCTTGCACCATTCCACAACTGTTTCCTCATTTGTAAAATTAAGACAATGGTGTGAACTTTGTGAGAGTTTTGTGAAGGTTTATGAGATGGTGTTTTGTCCCCTTTATTTTTTATTTATTTTTATGGGGCATGGGGCTTGAATTCAGGGCCTGAGCACTGTCCCTGAGCTCTTTTTATTCAAGGCTAATACTCTGCCACTATGAGCCATAGCTCCACTTCCCTTTTTCTGGGGGTTAATTGGAGGTAAGAAACTCACGGACTTTTCCTGCCTAGGCTGGCTTTGAACCACGATCCCCAGATCTCAGCCCCCTGCGTAGCTAGGATAACAGGAGTGAGCCACCAGTGCCTGGCTCAGTCCCCTCTTTACTAGGTCATCCCACTTGGGTCTTCATCATTGCTAGGGCTACTGTCATCTTTACTTGGGCCATGCCCACTTCTGAGGATCCTCTTCCTTCTTTGCAGTCATGCTTTCCCTCCTTCAAAAATGATTCCAGTACTGGGAATGTGGCTTGGTGGTAGAGTGCTTGCCTAGCATGCATGAAGCCCTGGGTTCGATTCCTCAGTACCACATAAACAGAAAAAGGCAGAAGTGACACTGTGGCTCAAGTGATAGAGTGCTAGCCTTGAGCCCAGAGAGGCTCAGGGACAGAGCCCAGGAACAGAAGAAAAAAAAAAAAAAAGATTCCAGCCAGGCATGAGTAGCTCACATCTGTAATCCTAGCTAAAACTCAGGAGGCTGAGATCTGAGAATCACAGTTCAAAGACAGCCCAGGCAGGAGTCTGTGAGACTTTTATCTCCAGTTAACAAGCAAAAAGCCAGATATAGAGATGTGGTTCAAGTGGTTAAAGGGCCAACTTTGAGAGAAGAAAAAAAAAGCTAAGAGATAACACCCAGGTCCTGAGTTAAAGCCCTACCTAGTACTGGCACACCAAAAAAATATTTCAGAACTCAAGTGGTAGAGTACCTACCTGGTAAGGGCAAGGCCCTGATTTCATCCAAGAAGTTTCTAACATTGGGCGAAGTGTTTCTTAATTCCAGATCTTCCTAGGTCAAATGCATCTTATCTATTAACCTATCTAGTTTATAACACACTCTTCTATACTCCTTTATGAGTGGCATTTGTGACTTTGTAATTGCCTTTTATTGTAATGATTTATCTGGAAAGTTAAATAGTAAATTCCTTGAGGACAACAACCATATCTTCTACTTTGTTGTTTGCCTTTGCTGTTGCCTGTGGCTGTTATGGTACTGTATCAAGGCTGAGGCTCCTGAACAGAAACCTGCAGGGTCTCCTAATCACTGCTGTTGTGTGGGGACACAGCCCTGAGCTCTTCCACATTTATACTTGACCGCCCTCTCAACAACCCTACCTGGGCTTTTGTTTTCTTCGTTCTCTCTCACTTTCCTTTTTCTCTTTCAAGATAGGGTCTCCCTATTTATCTCAGGCTGACCTGGAACTGTGATGCTTCTGACTCTGTTTCCCAAGTGCTGGGATGAAAGCATGTCTCACTATGCTTGGCATTTGGCATTATTCCTTCTTTCTTTCCCTCTCCTCTCTTAAAGGTACTCGGGCTTGAACTTGAGGCTTTGTGCTTCTGGGCAGGTGCTGTACTGCTTGGGTTATGCCTCCAATGATTTTTTTCCTCTAGTTATTTACTTTTTTTTTTTTTTTGCTAGTACTAGAGTTCACTCAGGGCCTCATACATGCTCAGCTTATGCTCCTCCACTTGAACCATGCCTCCAGCCTGACTTTTGGAGGTGAAGTCTCACTGACTCTTCTGCCTGGGCTAGCCTCGAATGGCCATATTCTGGATCTCATCTCTCTAGTAGCCATGGTTGTGGACATGAGACACCAGCACCTGGCTTGCTCACTTGACCTCCCTGTTTAGACTTTACGCCGTAGTTGTGATGACAGACACACATCACCACACCCAGTTTTTTTCTGTTGAGATAGTTTCTCAAACATTTTACATGGACCCACCTGGAACCTCCATCCTTCCTGTCAAATGACAGGTGCAAGCCACTGTACTCAGCTCTTGGTTGAAATGGAGTCTTTTGCCCAAACTGGCCTTGATCTTTGCTTCCTCAGTAGCTAGGATCACAGGTGTGGACCACAGAAACCTAGTGCATTATTCTCATTTTATAGATGCGAGAACTGACATTCAAGACAGTCACACAGGTAGAAGGGAGCCAAGACAGGGTTTGGAATGGGTCTGCCACCTCCAGGTCTAGAGCTCTTTCTACCTGGGCAGGGTTGTGGTACATGGGATCAATGGAGGAGATTTGACTACCTGCAGTCCTGAAACTTGCCTGACTGTGGCTCATAGCTTTGGGTTTGAAGCTGGACTGATCTGGTCAAGAAGCAGAATTATGAGAAAAAGAGTAGCTGAGTATAGGGGTTTAAATCTAAGTAATTCATCTGTGTGGGTGTATATATATATATATATTGCACATTTGTAAATGTATACATGTGAACATATCATGTTCTATAAGTATACTATATTTATATTGCACTGTTAAATTCAGATTGACTGCAAATACTAACATAAAGGATGCTAGGGGTGTAACTCAGTAGTACAGTACTTGCCCGACATGTGTGAGGCGCTAGGTTCAATTGCCAGAGCCACAGAAAAGAAGAGAAGAAGAAGAAGAAGAAGAAGAAGAAGAAGAAGAAGAAGAAGAAGAAGAAGAAATATTAGCATAAAACATAAGCAGGTGCTTAAATTGTCCGTCTCTATGTTGTACTTTCCTCCTTTTCAACTCAGTTTTTTCCTAACCTTTTGCTTTTATAGACAAAGATTAATTACATTTTCTACAGCAATACGATTTTCTTCTTTTCAAATTAGAGCTGAATGAGGAGCAGAAGGGAGCTAAAGGTGAGGCAGGAAAGCGATTTTGCTGGTAGGTCCAGGTGTCCGGTTTGAGGCTACAAGAGCACCTTGTCACTCTGTCACCGCTCCTAACTTCTGAAGATGGGCTCCAGGGACTGCTGGCAGAGCCTGTCAGTGATCAGGAAAAAAAGTCAGATTTGTTAATAAGCCTGAGGGACTAAGCCAGTTCGAAAACCACACCAAAGAACATAGGCAGCCAAGAAATGGCCCTGGCTTGGATTAAGAGAGATGCTACTATAGAAATCATGATTTTTTTTTTCAGCTCCTTATCCTGCTGTCTCCTTCCTCCACTAGAGAAGACTATCATAGAGCTACTTTTGTGACTCGGATCTTGACGTCTTAGTTGTCCTAAGAAAAGTGTATAGCTTTGAAGGGTAAAAGCTCTGGGTTCAAATTTTAGGTGTGGTCTAAAATTTAAAATGACCACAGACAAGTTACTTTATCTGTAGAGCTTTGGGTTGTAGGTTTATAATTCTAATTGCAATGGATAGGGTCAAGGGATGTAGCTCAGCGCTAGAGCTTAACATGTGTATTCAGGCCCTGTGTCCAATCATTGGCACATACGTGTGCACACACGCAAACAGTGCACAGAGGTACAGTGGATGATTGTAGCGATTTTACTAGTTAGATAAAACATCTAACACAGACCAAAGATTTGGTTCATGTAAACCTTCATCATGAGTCTTTTCCAGTTCACACCTGATTGCTGCTAAGCAGTGAGCCTGGCAGAGTAAAGCCCATGCCCCATAAACATATCCGATGCCAGGTGCACCCACACCACACAATTCTTATTTAATCCCGATCATACTTTACAGACATATTTGATGGGATAAGCATCATCCTCAAGGGAGGAAAGCTGACAGGACAAATGGCAAGGCTAATAGATGGATATACATTAGAACTTTGGAGAGAGAATCTTAAGGAAATGGACTTTGACTTGGAGAAAGGGAGATTCAAAGTGAATTTGAAAACCATGCATATGAGATACTGAGCAGCCCTAAGCTGTAAGACCACAAAAAAGAAGAGTTGCAGTTATATTACAGAGGGAGGGAGAAAGAATGATTGGAATTAAGGACAAATTGCTTTAAAATATTATTATTAAAGGCTGGTGTTGTCAACAGAAGACTAGGGTTTTCTTGTGGAATTCTGTTTAAACAGTTTGCTTTGAAAGGTGTTGACCTGCTACGTAGTTTCCCCCACATATCTGAGGGAGGGGACGGGGAGCAAAGGAAATGGAGAATAGTGTAGGGATGGTTTTTGAACTCTGCAAAATAGTTAACACTCTTGGAAAGATTTCAAATAGCATTATCTCCTAAATTTCCTTCTGTGGGTCTCAGTTGCTTTTTCTGGAATATCACATGTTTGGATTCAGCACTCTTTTGAGTCCGTTCAAATTCTGAATTTATGCTCACAAAATGGATCCTGAGAATGTTAATAAGTCCATGAAAAGCTACGTCTGCTCACAAGCCAGAATGTGCTTAGATGAATGAGACCTGTTGGAGTCCTTGCTTAGGTTAGGGTAAAGGTCCAGGTAGTCCTGTGGGTTTGAACCCCTGTTCCTCTGCCAGTAAATTGGCTATCTTCTCTGAACTTCAGTACCCCACTCCTAAGGGATAATAGAAAGCCATTTAGCTGTTGTGAGTTTAGCTTAAGTCATACAAACACAACACAGAATAATCATCTTTAAAAGCTCCTGTGAGTCAGGGACAGAGGGACCAACAGATGTATTCATATTGGAATAACAAGAATTTTAAAGCTGGTTGCTTTTTATGCTTTACTTCTGTCCTTATTGAATTTGTGGGCTATATTGCTACAAAATCAGATAGTTTGCTGTTGAGGTCCTTATGGCTCTTGTCTTTAGCACAGCTTGTCTCTCCTTGTTTTGACAATATGGACCCCCATTCATTCCACTGTGCTGAATGCTCTATTAAAATACATGAAATACATGGTCCGTGTTCACTTCTCTAGAGACCTGTACGTTGTCTCTGTCCTTTTTGTTTATTTGTAAAGGGGAACTAAGAGAGTGATCGTTTCTCAGGGTTGGTACAGTGTGTGGCATTGGGTCCTTTAGCCATTTCTTGGCAAGCCCCGGTTCCCGAGGTCTCTGATACCCAATGGGGGTAGTCTGGGCTCCTAGGACGTCTAGAGCTGTCCCCATTTTTAGCTGCTCTTCTGTCCGTCTTGGGCTATCCCGGTTCACCTTCATCCTGCATGTTTTAAGTGTGTCCATGCCCACTCCCAGTGTCATCCCCGGCGGGCCGGGGGGTTCACCGGCTGGATTCAGTCCTCAGCTCCGCCAAGCTGAGAGAAAGGCACGTGGCCCGGGCCCGGGTGGAGCACCGGGTTCCGCGGCCTCCGGCATTTGAGGTTTGCTTCCCCGCGGGAGACACCGTAGGCGGCCGTGCGGTCCGTCCACCTCCCCCCCCCCCGCCCGCCCTCGCGTCCGGCCGCGCGGGGGGTTGCGGTCTCCGTGGGGGTGGCAGCGCCCTGTCCTCGGGGGGGGGGGCGTTGCGCCTGGCGGGGCTCCCCAGGGCTTCGAGGAGCCGCGAGTCGAGGCCAGGGCGGGGTGGGGCGCGTCCGGGCGGGGGAGGACGAACGCAGGCCGCGCAGGGGGCGCGGAGGGCAGCGGGCCGGCTGGCGCGAGGCGCAGGAGCGCGCGGGCCGAGGGCTGGCTAGCGTCGGGGCCGCCCGCCCGCCCGCCCGAGGGGGAGGAGGCTGCGTCGCCCTCGCTGCAGGTTCGCTGTCGAGCGCAGGAGGCAGGGACACGGGTAGGGTGCGGTCTGCGCGGGGCTGGAGCCCGGATCTCTTCTATTTCCCCTCTCACCAGACCCCTGGCTGCGCCGCAGACGGCAGCAGCTCTCGCTCCGCCCGAGCCGCCTGACCGCCGGGCCGGGGTGCTAACCGCGGGTCCCTCCAGCCCGCCGGCCCGGCCAGCCCAGCCCAGCCCGGCGGCCCGCAGCCCCGCCGCCCGCCGCCCCCCGCCGCCGCCGCGTTGCCAAAACAAACGGGCCGGCCTATTTATTGGCGGCCGGCGAGCCGGGCAGCTCAGAGTCGAGGCGCCGAGGGGGACAGCGCGCCGCCACCAGCCAGGGCCCCGGGCCCCCGCCCCGCACCTGAGTCCCGCCGGCCTCGAGCCGCGCCGCGCCGCCCATGGCGCCCCCGTCCGGAGTCCCCCGGAGCCACCTAGACGCCTAAGCCCCCCGCAGCGCTCCCACCCGCCCGCCCGCCCGCCCGCCCGCCCAGCAGCCCACCCGGCGCCCTCGCCCGCCGCTCTCCCGGGCTCTCCGGCCATGTCTCCCGCCTGGCTCCGGCCCCGCCTGCGGTTCTGTCTGCTGCTGCTGCTGCTGCTGCTGGTGCCCGCGGCACGGGGCTGCGGGCCGGGCCGGGTGGTGGGCAGCCGCCGGCGGCCGCCGCGCAAACTCGTGCCGCTCGCTTACAAGCAGTTCAGCCCCAACGTGCCGGAGAAGACCCTGGGCGCCAGCGGGCGCTATGAAGGCAAGATCGCGCGCAGCTCGGAGCGCTTCAAGGAGCTCACCCCCAACTACAACCCCGACATCATCTTCAAGGACGAGGAGAACACGGGGGCCGACCGCCTCATGACCCAGGTGAGCGCCATGCGCCCTTCCCGCGCGCTCCCGGAGCATCGCCACCTGCCCGGCCCTACCCGCCCCCTGGCACCTTTGGTCGACTGCCTGGCACGCCCCCCCCCCCCCCCCCGGCACCTGCCCCTCTTCTCCGGTCCGAGCCCGGGTGCCTTAGGAAATCAGACGGGCGGGCCAAGGGTGCTGTCGGGAGCGGCGGCTTCCCCATGTCCCTCCGGAGACAGGGGAGCGAGTGTCCCGCTGCCCAGCTTCGCAGCCCAGCACGGCGGCCGCTCTCCCCGACAGTGCTGGCAGCGCTGGTCACACGCGGCACCCGGAGGTCCCTCGATCCGCTTGCCCTCCCCCCCCCACCCACCCTCCCCGAGCCTCCGGGACCCACGCGGTTCCTCCCGGCCTCACACCCCGCCCGGCAGCGCCCCTTTTATTTCATAGCCATTTGGCACCCCAGAAGCGAAGAAGCTCCGGGCGCGAGGAGCCCGGTACTGTTTCGCCGCCGCCGCGCGCGCGCGCTTGGCCCGCGGGGCTGCCCGCTCCCGGGGCGGCGTCCGGGCTGGGTCTGGGGTACCGGAATCGCGGGGAAGAGCTGAGCGAGGGGGCGGAGGGGGCCCAGGGGACCCGCCGGGCGAGCCCACGTGTCTGTCTCGAGAGCTGAGCGGCGCGGCTGCGGTTAAAGGGTGGGGTGCCGGAGCCCTCTTGCTTTGGGATGGCGCTTAGGGCACCCCGGGGGCTTGGAAGCGAGGACGGGAAGGTTTGGTAGCTAGCGGCAGGGATGGCCAGGGAGTTGGGGAGCTGACTGGAGTCCCTGCCGCTTACGAGCAGGACCCCCCCCCCCCCCAACTTGCTTTCTTGAAATCCGGTGCGCGAGGGGAGAGACCAGCGCCCCCTTTTCTCTGGGATCTCGCTGGTCTTCACCCGCTAGCTGGCGACCAAGCTTCAATCCTTTAGGACGAGCAGCGAAAGCAAAGGCCTTCAGCCTGCGCCCTGGCGCCGGGGCCGGCCGGCCGCTGTCGGGGCCGAAGGTTGGCTGGTGGCCGGGCCGGGCCGGGCGCCGAGGAATGCAGATAAGGATCCGGGCCACAGCCTGGGCAATCATTGACAGCGAGCGCCCGCGCTCTGCACACGAAGGAGGGGGAAGGAGGGGACAGACGGGAGGGCAGCTCACGGGACGCACGTACGTGGGGGGGTCTTGAAGCTAGGCGACAAGGAGGACCAGGAAGGCGCGTGGCCCTTCGCCCCCTCCCACGCAATGGGCGCCCCAAACCAGGTGGCGCGGGGAAGAACCAGCCAGGCCTTGGGTTGTAGCAGTTGTTGGCTCCTGGAGTCCAAGGGTCTGTGGGGCCCCGGCCGGCTCCGTGATAGTGGGGGGTGTATTGAGACATGGCTGTCCACACCTGGCGGGCCCTTGCACCTTGGAGTCAGGGGGTGGGGTGTGGGGGGGGCTGATGCCAACCCCCCTTCTTGAAAATGAAAACGCCAGCTCCTGAGCCGCTTATCCCCAGACAACTGCAAGGTCCCTTGGCCTCTCAGGACCCCGGAACACCGGGAAGCGAGGACAGACGACCTCGTCCTTGCCCCCAGGGCTTGGCTGTACCCACTCCCCCCCCCACTCTCCCGCCCCCGTTCCCGGAGATCAAAGGCTCGGCTTCCCGGGTCTCCTCACAGATTGGGGCAAAGCTGAGGTTGCCAACTCTGGGGAAGCCCCCACCCCCCACGACCCCCATCGGGCCGGCCGGCCAGCATGGTGCTCTGCACTGGGGACGCGGGAGGGCTTGGCATCGGAAGAGGGGCGCAGCCACAGTTCTCTGTGGCATTCGAGGGATCCAGGTAGGCCTGGGATTCCCCTCCAACACACCCCTCATCCCGGGCTGCTGGGGCGCCTCTGCACCTGCCGAGCTTCCAGGCCGGGCCTTCCCCAGGCCTCAGGCTTGAGGCGGCGGTGACACCTACTGGGCACCTCCGGCCTTGCATGCCTAGCAGGACAGCCTCGGGGCGACAGCCCTTCGTCCATAGAACCCCCTCTCCTCGCAGCCCCACGCCTTTGTGTCTAGGCAACCCAGAGGGATTGGGTGTGGAGGGACCAAAGGCCCAGCTAGGGAGAGAGATTACACAGAAGGAAGGGAGGAAGGGCGCTCCCAAGGGTGCCATGCCCCCACGCGCCCTTCAGATTTGTGGCACCACCATGTGGCCCAGGGAAACCTGGGGAAACCTGGCTGCAAGAATAGGAAGATGAAGACCCCCTCCGGTTTTCCAGCTCCAGTATGGGGGAAGGGGTTGAGGTGTGAGAGTCTGGAGCAAGGCAAGCATCTGCCCCTGGCCAGCTCCTCCCCGCTAACTCGGACACATTCCTCCCCCAGCGCTGCAAGGACCGTCTGAACTCGCTGGCCATCTCCGTCATGAACCAGTGGCCCGGAGTGAAGCTGCGGGTAACCGAAGGCTGGGATGAGGACGGCCATCACTCAGAGGAGTCCTTGCACTATGAAGGCCGCGCTGTAGACATCACCACCTCAGACCGAGATCGCAATAAGTACGGACTGCTGGCGCGCTTGGCAGTGGAGGCTGGTTTCGACTGGGTGTATTACGAGTCCAAGGCCCACGTGCATTGCTCGGTCAAGTCCGGTGAGCCTCTGCCTGGGGGCTGGGCCAGGGGGCGGGGCCGCAGGGAGTGGGCAGGCAGCACAGGGCCTGCCGGGGCCCCGAAGGCGAAGATGCCCACCCCGGGATGGAGGAGGCAGGGGCCCCTGGGAAGGGGATGTCGGCGCAGCTCTCCGGGGCAGCTCTTGACTACCTGCTCTGCCCGTGCTTCATAGCGTCAGGTCACCAGGGACGTAGGGCCTGTCCCAATACCTGGGTGCTGACCTGGCCGTTCACAGTTCAGAGCTTGCCACAGGACATGTATGACAAAGCAGGCTGGACAAATGAAGGAAGCCAGGCTGGCAGACAACATCTCCCCTTTCCAAGCCCCGGGCAGAACAAGGCACGGTGGGGCCAGGAGCCAGAGTGTGCTCAGACACCGGTATGCCTGATCAAGAGGGCAGAGGTTCACCCCGCTGCAGGTCAGGCCTCCCAGAGGGGCGCAGGCATCCCTAACCTCTCCCTTAGAGCACCGAAGCTGGACCTTTTGGGGCAAAGCCAGTCACCAGAGCCAAAATAAACAGAGTGGACTCAATAAAGTGGATTTTGCCAGATTGGCAGCCTTGTTGATCAGAATTGGCAGGCACTGGAGCCTTGCCTCTCTCCCACAAGCCTTACCAGTGTCCTCGCCGCCTACACCGAATCCTGTTAATGGATGCTTCACGTGACTCTTGTGCAGGGCCCACTCTGGCCCCTTCTGGCTTCAGGTTCAATCCTCCACACAGCTGCTACATGTAGTATTGCAGTCACAGACCCAGCACCCCAAGCAAGACCTGGCCTCCTTTTCCTGTAGTCCCAATCCTACCTGAGCTCACAGTGATAATTCCACGGACCCTCAGCCACAGGCTGACTCTTCTGTTCTGCACCTTCTTTGCTAACTGTGTACTTCACATCACATCTGCACCCTTCCAACACTGGCCCAGGGCCAGCGCCCCAAATGGCCACGCGTTCATTACTACTGACCACCAAACACTGTTCTCCATCCTACCTAATGATGTCATTTTGTCATGTTCCCCCACAAGGAGCCAGAACATGAATTGAAGATGATAAAAAAAAAATTTCCAGTCCTGGGGCTTGAACTCAGGGCCTGGGCATAGTCTCTGAGCTTCTTTTGCTCAAGGCTACCACTCTACCACTTGAGTCACAGTGCCACTTGTGTCTTTCTCTATTTATGTGGTACTGAGGAATTGAACTCAGGGCTTCATGCATGCTAGGCAAGCACTCTACCGCTAAGCCACACTCCTGGCCCCTGAAGATGATCACTTTGACCTTGCCCTTAACCCACTCTGACCATTCAGGCTATCTGCTTCAGGAGTCTCTGCTTGTCTCATGGACTGGTCTTCCTCTCCCTTGCATACACTCATAGGGCCAGCTCTGTCACAGAACTTGGGGTGTCAGTCTGGGATGGAAATTTTTTGAAAACATCTGGGCAAGGTGTGAAGACAGGCCATCTGGACCCCAGAAGAGCTAAGATTCCCACTCCACAAGGCTAGGGTCTGGTCACAAATAACAGCTCAGTTGGTCTCTAGTCTCTGACTATATCCCAGCATCGTCAGGATGCAACAGATGAGTTATCGCTTGAGCTTTAGGAGACCTTTCTTCTCACTCACGGGGTCTTGGAGCCCCAGTGTGCGCCTCTCACTGGTAAGGGGTTGAGTTGGGGAGAAGGATAGGCAATCACAGTGTGACTAGGTTCAAGTGTGTAGGGGTTGGGATGTTATAATAGAGGCTCTCTGGGAACAAGAGGAGCTCTGACTGGACTGGGGTGACTAGTGGAGGGGTGCTGGGCCTGGGAATCCAGGCCTCTCAGCAGTAACAGCTTCATGTCCCTTCTTCCCACAGAGCACTCGGCTGCAGCCAAGACAGGCGGTTGCTTCCCCGCTGGAGCCCAGGTGCGCCTTGAGAGCGGGGCACGTGTGGCCCTGTCTGCTGTGAGACCAGGAGACCGGGTGCTGGCCATGGGGGAGGATGGGAACCCCACATTCAGTGACGTGCTCATTTTCCTGGACCGCGAGCCAGACAGGTTGAGAACTTTCCAGGTCATCGAGACCCAGAATCCTCCACGCCGTCTAGCGCTCACGCCAGCCCACCTGCTCTTCACTGCTGACAATCACACAGCATCGGCCGCCCACTTCCGAGCCACGTTTGCCAGCCACGTTCAGCCTGGCCAGTATGTGTTGGTGGCAGGGGTACCAGGCCTGCACCCTGCCCGAGTGGCCTCTGTTTCTACGCATGTGGCCCTTGGGGCTTACGCTCCACTCACGAGGCATGGAACACTGGTGGTGGAGGATGTGGTGGCTTCTTGCTTTGCCATGATAGCTGACCACCACCTGGCTCAGTGGGCCTTCTGGCCCCTGCGACTCTTTCCCAGCATGGCATGGGGCAGCTGGGCCCCGGGGGAGGGTGTGCACTGGTATCCTCAACTGCTCTACCGCCTGGGGCGTCTCTTGCTAGAAGAGGGTAGTTTCCACCCACTGGGCATCTCTGGCGCAGGAAGCTGAAAGGACCCCACCACTGCCTCCCTGGAACTGCTGTGCTGGATCCAAAGGCCTCCGCAGCAGGAGGGCTCGGCCCTGGAAAGGATCTGAGCTGAGGACGCTGGTCCCCAGCTTCTCCTCCGGAGTGGGGGGATGCACCATTGAGACTTGACTGGGCTCGTGGCCCCCCCACTCTCATCTTGGTGTAGTGCTAGAGCTGCAAGCTGAGCTGTCACAAGGACGGTGGGCTTTCCTTTCCTAGAGACCTGAGACCAGCCTGCCATAGCTACTACTTTACACCCTGCCTCTCACCATGAGGAGGGTCCATTCCATCTGTCTTTGGACCTCTTAATCCAGTCTTTCATGGGGCCTGGGTTTCTGACTTTACTGTTGGTAACGGACCACAGTATGAAAAGATTCTGCCCGTAGGTGGGCTTGCACCTCAGTCGATGCTGCTAGAATCCCTGGGAGCCAGCAGGGAGCTGGCTGGACTCATTGCTGCCCAGACTCCAGAAGGCCACAGCCGGCCCGGCCATCCTGAGGCATGAGCTGCCCCGCTGACCACACTCCTCCAGCCCCACCCTGAGACTTTTGCTGTCAGGGGGCAGAGTTCTCTGTTCTGGCAATGTGACCATAGTACCTGGGACTGTGAGGGAGAGGCCTGAATGTCCTTGCCACCCCTGCCCAGGCTAAGCTCCCTTTTCTGCTGACCCATGATCCCTACCCCCTCCTCCAGTCAGTCTTCCCCACCTTATTTATTGGCATGGAGGGGGAGGCTCACGGGAGAATTTTGGGAATGTTTTGGTCTTCCTTTTGTAATAAAATTATTTAAGTTGTTAGAGCTATGGAGTCTGGAATGTTGAGTAGGGTCAATGCCCAGAGTTCGGAGTCACAGAAAGGTCTCTGTAGGGGGTTGGATCCTCCCTTGGTGCCTTCCTCCAAGGACAAAGTTTTGGAGTTCCCACCCTCTATGCAGGTCCTGCTTCACCCAACACCTCTGCAAAGTCCCAAAGCCTGGGCCAGGCAGAGCCTCTGCACACAGGCCCCAAAGTGTGCCCTACATATGGTCGGACCAGAGAGAAAACTGAGTAACGAACCCATAGTCACTTCTTGCATCTAGAACCAGATCACTGTACCCTGCTCAAGGTGGTTTTCCTGCTTGTTCTGGCCATTCTCAAGGCCTGGTTTGACACTCTTTGCTATTGGTAATGGATCATGTGGTTTGAGAAGATTCTGTGGAATTCAAATTTATGAATTCTGACTTCTTGGACAACCTGCAGTCCCTTAAGCTACCAGTTGTCAAACCTCATGCTTACCTGGACAGCTTCTTTTAAAAAGAATTCCTGACTGCAGTTCCAAAATTCTGCTTTAATACATCCAGTGTAAGACCCAGACACTTATTGTTGCAAACACCTCAAATATGGCAAGACGGTCTATGTTAGCTTTTTATCCTCAGGACAATACCTAAGGAAAACAAACTAAAGGGGGAAAGAGCCAGTCCATTGTTGGCTGGCTCTGTAAAGCATTATATCATGGCAGAGAGGGTGGGGTAGAGTGCACCCCCTGGTAGCAGGGAGGAAGAGAGAGAGGGGAGGGCAGATGGATCTATACATACATACATACAGGGAGAGAGAGAGAGAGAGAGAGAGAGAGAGAGAGAGAGAGGGAGGAGTACAGAGCACAGAAAGGTCCCAGAATATGATACACCCTTCAAAGGCACACCTCAAATTACCCCTACTTCCTCCCACTAGTCCCCACTTTGTAATAGCCCATTCCGCTGTGGTCTTGATGGTTGAATACAGTGATAAAGCTAATGCCATCTGCTAGGAACTAAGCCTCCAGAATATAATATTTTGTAAGGAGACACCTTCATACCCAAACTATAACCCCATGCTTGGAGAAGTATTGCTTAATGAAGAGAAGACCCAGTTTATTATCAATAGGGTGATGCTCTCAGTTCCTCCTTCCTAAGGCAAATGTTTCTGCATCACTAGAGGTCAGCTAAGCTCTTAGATCTAGCCAATTGAAATAGGCCTGGTGGTCTGTGTCAGGTAACACAGGGTCTGGCACAGGGAGCACCCAGTAAATGCTGACTATGAATAAACCCACCATGATATATATTCTTCTCTGGAAAATGGCAGTATGAAAATTCAAACCGTATAGGATTATAACAAACTAGAATCATGCCTAGCAATAATCTTCAATACGTGATAGCCATTATTATTCTAGCCTCTGGAAACCTACTTCTCCAAATGACCCAGACCCCAGATCAGTGGTGCTCATTTTGAAATAAGGAAGTCCTCCCCATGTGCTCCGCGCAGTCAGTGACTTCCTCACAGGGGCTATAGGAGTACTATAAGTGGCTGGAAGCTAGACTTTCTGAAGGCAAGGAGTTTGCCTGAAAGGCTAGAGGAAAGAAAACACATGGTAAGTAAAAGATTTGCAGGCCTGAGTGAGCCAGGGGCTTGGACGCCCCACCATCAGGCCAGCACTTCAAAACCACGGGGCTGGATGTGGTTTGGCAAAAGCTGAAGTGAGAAGTAATAGGAGTCTGGTCGCAGAGCCTGGGTCGATCCAACAAATTTGGCCTTAATCTCCTCGGCCTGGGGAGCACCTGGAGGGTTTGAAGGTGGGAAGGCTCACGACCACATCTGGCTCCTGAAATCTTCCCTGGATACAATAGGGAGGCTGGACTGGAAGGGGGAAATAGGGAAGCCGGGAACCCTTAACTGGGGTAAAGAATAGGTGACCTGGATTGTGAAGTGGCCATGGGGTCAGAAACAATGGTAGAAAATGAAGCAACAAAATGACCACGATTGAGGCTAGGGCTGGATAAGCAGTGGGGGGCTAAGGAAGAGGCGCAATTCAATTTGGGGGTTTTGAACATAAGCTCTCATTCTCAGTACCCTTGACCTTGGCCCTTTGGCCTCAGTGGCTGTACCCGCAATGGCTTTCTTATTTAGACATTCTATGTCTTGTTGCCAAAGGCAGCTCTGCCTGGGCTCAAGCAACCGTCTAGGTTCCTGCCTTCTCTGTCTGTGCCCCAGGCCCCCAATTTCCAGTAGTATCTTAGCCCATTCAGTTCTGCCAAGACAGAATACTATAGATTGGATACTTTATTAACAAAAACATTTATTTCGCACAGTTTGCAGTCTGGGGCATCTAGTAGCAAGGTGCCAGGATCTGTTGAAAGCCTTTGTATTATAAGGTCCTAGCATCATAGCGCCTACGAGAGAGAAGCAAAGGGGCCCAATGTATTGTTTTCATCAGGAGCCCACTCCCTGATAACTCATCCGCTCCCATGATGTCTGCATTAATCCTTGCATGCAGGAAGAGCCCTCGTGACCTCATCATCTCATCGCCTGGGGCAGATCCCAACTCTCATTGCCACCCAACTGGGGATTCTATTTCTGATATAGGCTTTGAAGGACATAGTGGAACCATAGCACCTTCCCACTTGCACTGAGAAGTTGGTGGAGGAAGAAACTCGGAGTGGCCCCTGTATCCAAGTCCAGGAAAAAATGCAAGACCTATCTATGCCTGAGTCTGGACAGGTTCTGGATGTGGTGAAATTTTGAGTGTTGGGGCCCAGGAGATAAAGTAGAGGAACTTCCTAGCTGGGGGGTGTCGGGAGCTGCCTGGGCAGACAGACCTCAACATGGGGGTCCAGCATATGTAGGCTCCCCTACCTATCTGTGCTGGAGCCCCTCTGCAGAGACCTGCCACAAGTTGTCCTTGCAGCCTCCTCTATCTTGTTGGAAAGCACCAACTGTACTGGGAATGACTCTTTGGGAGCCATATGGGCCTGTGACTTTCTACCCAAACACACACACACACACACACACACACACACACACACACACACACCCCTTTTGATAGTGAGCAGTCCTATTTTGGAAAAGCTGATCCTAAAGCAAGTTCTTTAGGAAGAGTTGACAGTAGCATCGGAGGCCTGAAGGGCTTGGGGGTGTGTATGTACCCCATGGCAAGGGCAGAGACAAGGACCTGGTGTGACGTGCCTCAAGCAGCTTCCTAGAGTCCTTTAAGGAAGAGCCAGAGCTGCGCTACCCACCTGGGAGGGTGCCCCTAACAGGCTAAACCTGCCTGGCAGCAGCGGCTCCCCCACTCTGGGCCCCCTGGCCTCTGGGTGGCTGAACCTCCTAGAGCTTAGTCGTACGTCCCACACCCTAGCCTGCTTCTCAAAGCTTCTTTGTTCCATGGATTGAACCTGGCCAGCCCGGATCTGATAAGGCCTCTTTGGGTAGATAGCACCTGGGCCTTGCGCGCGACACGGCTCCTAGCCACACCCAGCTGCCTCTTGTGCACCTGTTCACCATGGCGGGGGTAAAGACGTGGTGTGTGGGGGGGGCTTTCTGTTCCAGTGAGGGCAGGTTTGATCTCTGGGCAGACCCCTCTCAGCAGCCATTTAAGGCTCTTCCTATGTCATGGAACAGCAGAATAAAACCATTAAGTCTGTTTCAAAGATGAATAAATTAAAACTCCAAGACAGACCTGCCTTGCCTGTGCCCATTTCTTCGGTAGCCAGGAACTCCTACTATGAGCCGAGTGTGTGAGGTATGCTGTTGACATCTTCATTTTTAGTCCTACAAGCCTGGGAAGTGAGGGTCTTCCTCATTCCTCCTTCACACAGGAAGTAACTAAGGCCCAGAGAGGTGTGTTTTTTCCCCAACATCACATGATAACAAACTCTAGATCAGAACCTAGGTCCCCCACAGCAGCAAAATAGAGCAATAGGAATCAATAGGTTCTCATGCCACGGGAATTGGGAGAACACATTCCCAGCCACAATCTAAAGGATTTAATGTGGCCAGGAGTAGCCAGAACAAGGTTAGAGAGGGTAACCCAGAAAAAGACCCATGTACTGTGAGAGATATAAGAAAGGGAATACAGTGGTTAAAGTATGTTGGCAAAGCCACACCCCAGTGGATCATGCCTGGAATCCTTGCTACTTAGGAGGCTGAGAGCTGAGGACTGTGGTTCAAAGCCAGTCCAGGCAGGAAAGTCCATAAGACTTTTATCTCAAATGAACCAGCAAGAAGCCAGAAGTAGAGCTGTGGCTCAAGTGGTAGTATGCCAGACCAGAGCAAAAAGCTAAGAGAGAGTGCCTAGGCCTTGAGTTCAAGACCTAGTACTGGCACACACACACACACACACACACACACACACACACACACACACACACACATCATGCAGTTTCAGTCTGATTCTACTCTGAGACAGCACCTGCCTATAGATACCTGTTTTGGTTGAACTCCCAGCCAACAGGCAGCAACATGATGGAAGTTTACCACCTGAGACAGCCTAGAGGAGCCTTCAGTTGGCTGTAGTGCTGATCGACATCTCATTACAACTGTCTAAGAAACCCTAGGCTAGGACCGCCAAGCCCTGAAATCTCTAGCCCATAAAATCATAAGCAACATTAAATGGTTGTTGGGTAACCTGACATTTTGGAGTCACTTTTTATATGGCACAAATAGCCAGAAAGACCAGACAGGGGATGGGGACTGAGGAATCATTTCTTGAGGCTTTCCAGAGGCTGTTAACACAGTCTGATCGAAAGGCTTTTAGAAATGGAAGTCTGGTGGTGCGGGAGGAGGTGTGACACCCTTCAACATCTGAAGGGACAGTATGAGAACACACCAAGAGGGAGTAAACTTGGACAGATGGGGATGGAGGCAATGGGGAAGACTGAATGAGCACATCTTGCCACACTTAATAGATTGACAAAACATGTGCTTGCTTTTCTGGCAGGCACATGGATGGCAAAGCAAACTCCTGGGCGGCTTTGAGGTGTCTGGGAAGAAGGAAGCTCAAGGACATGGACTAGCAGACAGTAAGGAATATAAATGGCCAAATGGAAACAAGTGCTGTTAGAGATTTTTAAATAGCAAATGTTAAATGTTGAAAAGAGTGCTCAGAGCTGGGGCCAGAGCTGGGAAAGGGGTTGGTGATTCTTGAGAGCAGTTGCTGACCACATTGTCCAGAGTGCCCTACAGGCAGAAAGTGCCGGGACTCGGCAAGAAGTTCTATGAAGAGGAGCCAGAAAGCACTTTGGTGCCATAATAAACGCCAGGTGTTTCTGCATCTGGATTTTGCACAAACCTCTGGAAGTTGGATTTAGGAAAAATCAGAGAAAAGCAACCAGATAGTAGAGGCTGAACATGATTTGGGAGTGGAGTGGGGGGAAAAGTTAAAGGATAGGCTCTGTGTGTGTGTGTGTGTGTGTGTGTGTGTGTGTGTGAGTGTGTGTGAGAGCCAAATAGACAGAAAGAAAGAGACACACAAAGAGAGGCAGAGAGAGAGAGAGAGAGAGAGAGAGAGAGAGAGAGAGAGAGAGAGAGAGAGAGAGAGAGAGAGAGAGAGAACCAGGGCATGATCTCTTGGATTTCTTGCCCACAACTGGCACCCCTACTACTTGAGCCCAGCTTCTAGTCCCTTGTTTTGTTAATTGAAGATAGAGTTTTCTTTCAGGGCTAGCTTTGTACTATGAACCTCTGGGTCTATTTCCTGAGTAGCTAGGATTGCACGGATGAGCTACTAGCATTCAGCTTAAGGACCGACTTCTTGGTTTGGGCCTCTTCATCCTAAATAAACAAAAGATGAACATAATCAATTAACAACAAAATGTAACAACAAGAAATCAGTGGCTAAAAAGATCAAAGTTAAATCCCCCCTGTATTATTCTTCCTCATATACAAACCTGACACTAACCACAAAAAAAGATGAACGTAGACTATTCCACAAATAATACTCTTCAAAAGAGTAATAGCTACGAATGCCAAGGGTTTAGGCAATGCCCCAGAGTGAGGGGTGTCAAGGAGCCATGACGACTTAATGACAGATGGATCCTGGAAAGAAAAAGTATCTTAGTAAAGCCTGAATTTCTGTGCTTTTGTTAATAGTGTTAAATGTACTAAGGCATCTTTCTCTTTTGTTTTTACCTAGAATCTCTATGTAGTCCAATCTGGTCTTCAACTCACTATATAGCCCAAGCTGGGCTCATGATACCCCTGCCTCAGCCTCCTGAGTACTGGGATTCCAGGAGTGTGCTAACACACTCATCTGTTTCTTGGTTTTGAGAAACAGTCTATGATCATATAAGATGTTAGCCAATGGGAAGCTAAGAAAAGAGCTGAGAAACGTTTATAAGAGCTCTGTGTGAAGCTTTGGCACATATAAAATTAACTTATGTTTTAAAATATAAAATTTTTTTTAAAAGTCTTGAGGACCAGTCAAAGGTGAGCTCCTTTACCATACCTGAGTCCAAGGTGGGTTTCACATCCAAAGGGAGACCTGCTGTCTTGAAACACGGTCATGTGGACACCTTTGCTTGAGAAAGAATCCTGGTCAGAAATGGATTGGAAAAGGCATGAGGGAATTAATAGAATGGAAGGCCACAGAATAAGGGTATTCTTCATTCATCCTAAACTTAAGAGTGAGCTGGGCAGTATGCTAAGTTCTTTAATAGTATTTCCCTTAAACCTCATAATCTTTGGGGTAAATGGTAAAGTTTTCCCTGTTGTCAGATGAGGAAAGTGTGTCTCTAATAGTAAAGGATAAAAGTCACAACTGATTGGGGGGCGGGGAGGGAGGGAGTTGGGATTCAAATCCTGGATGATGGTTGCAGACCTCTTTCTTAATGACTCACTGTGCTGTCTCCTTAGGAACACACCTTCACTCCTTTTATATCTTGGAATTTCAGGCTTGGGTGATGGGGGAAGAGGTGCTAGAAGGCAAAGGAAGGAGGTAGGGGACAGCCCAGCAAGGACTGGTTGGCTGGAGCTGTCCATGGTACTGGAGGGCTGGGAGAAGAGGGAGTTGGGGGAGACAGCAAGGAGGGCTACCACAGAGACTGAGCGCTGCTCAGACCAAAAGGGAATGGACAGGTGTGATCACAAATCCCTTGCCAATAAGCAGGAACCAAGAAGGAGAGACTTCAAGTTTGAGAGACTTCGTGGTAAAATAAACAACAGTGTATAGTGCTAAGTAATCAGCATAGTACAGTGCTTTTTGTTGTTAATATGTGTAAATACCTTTGTACCATTGGTAAACAGGATTTTTTTCCAGTCCTAGTGCTTGAACTCAGGGCCTATCCCTGAGCTCTTTTTGCTCAAGGCTAGCACTCTACCATTTGAGCCACAGCACAATTTCTGGCTTTTTCTGTTTATGTGGTACTGAGGAATTGAACTCAGGGCTTCATGCATGCTAAGCAAGTACTCTACCACTAAGCCACGTTCTCAGCCAGTAAACAGGGATTTTTTTTTTGTACCTTACAATTTTTGTAACTTCAAGTTGTTAAGAAAGGCACTACTCCCAACTGTTCTAATAATTTTACAGGTGAGGAAAGTAAGATTTTTAGCAATTTTCCTGACATTGATAAACTATTTTGAAGTAGGGGATGAAATAATAACCCAAACTTGTGATCCCTCTGCTTCACCTTCTCTAGTGCTTGGGATTATGGGTTACATTACCATACCCAGCTCTGCTTAGCTATTAAAAGTTGGAGCCAGGGCTTGAAATTGAATCTTCTGAGACTAAACTTCATGTTCTTTCCCCTGCTTTCCCTTCCTGTTGGTTTGTGGTAGGAAGGATGAACAGAGGAAAAAGAAGTCTTCTTAGGGAGCCTGGGTTTGCATAGAAACATTAGAAAAACACATGGTACTGCTCTGAAAATGGGGAAAAAAAGAAAACCATACAGTGGTCCCAGGTTGGATTTCTTTCCTTTGCAGTATAATAAACCTCTCCAGTCTTGTACCATGGCAGCCCTCTTAAGTGGGTGACAACCCCGGATTCCCTGATCTCCCTCTATTTTAGCACGTATAGAAGACCTTGGCCCATTAGTGCATGGTCCTAGATCCAGCCCTGAACTACCCCCAATTGCCCTCTTAGCTGCAGCCTTCTCTCACTGTCCACCCCCTAGAATGGCCTGAGAAGACTTACCCCACTCGAATCTGAAGTCAGAAGCTTCGGGGGGGGGCCTACCTTCTCACTTCCTTCCTCCAAGGGCATCTTGGATACAAACCTGGTTCTAGAACCAACAAACTACAGCCAGTCTCAGGGTGACGAAAAATGAGAGAGGGCTCAAGTGCGGGCGCCAGGTGACTTGTCATCTGGGCAGCAGAGCACCTGGCATTTTCTTTCATCTTTCTCTGCCTCCAAACAGCCAGGCTGCCTCCTTCCTTCCTGGAGGAACAAAGGCGGAAAGTGGGGAGAGGAGAACAATTACCCCTTCTCCAGGGTACTGCATCAAGGCTGGGAGCTGGTAGGAATGGAGAGTGTACATAGAGTACAGTGATCCCCCACCTATCACGGGAGTTATGTCCCAGAGACCCCCACAATGGGTGAAAACCCACAAAGGAGCAGCGTTAGATAGTTGTCCCTTGCTGTATCATGGTTCACTTACTGCTACTTTGCAGATTTTCACCTATCTTGAGGTGTCTCTGGAACATAGCTCACGCAGTAGGGGAGGGATCATTTATGTGTTTGTTTTTTTAACCTGTGGTACAGTGAAGACGCAATAAGTGAACCATGGTATAATGAGGGACATCTGTAGTTCAAATGGAACCTTCCATGTGTGTATATGTGCTCCTATATGAATATATGTGTGTGTGTGTGTGTGTCCTTGCTGACTGTTTGAACATACTTGATCAATCTTTATTCTTTCAAAATGTTCCCCAAGGGGGCTGGGAATATGGCCTAGTGGCAAGAGTGCTTGCCTCGTATACATGAGGCCCTGGGTTCGATTCCTCAGCACCACATATACAGAAAATGGCCAGAAGTGGTGCTGCGGCTCAAGTGGCAGAGTGCTAGCCTTGAGCAAAAAAGAAGCCAGGGACAGTGCTCAGGCCCTGAGTTCATGGCCTAGGACTGGCCAAAAACAAAACAAAACAAAACAAAACAAAATGTTCCCCAAATTCAAGTGCTAGTAGCTCAGTCCTACAATCCTAGCTCCTTGGCAGGCTGAGATATGAGGGTTGTTGTTCAAAGCTATCCCAGGCAGACAATTCTGAGAAACTCTGATCTCCAATTAACCAACAAAAAGCCTGAAATGGAGGTGTGGCTCAAGTGGTAGAGTGCCAGTCATGAGTGAAAAAGGCCAAGCTGAGTGAGAGTATAGGGTTTGAGAGTTCAACCCCCAGTATTGACACAAAATTTTAAAAAAGAAGAAAAAGAAATGATCCCCAACAGATGAAGAAACTTGGATTCAGAGAAATCAGATGGCTTTCCCTAAGTCACAGAGCCAGGCAATAGCATCAGAGCTCATTGCATCCCAGCAGGGTGTAGAAGCATGGGGGGACCTTGAAAAGTGTGTGCTTTACTTTTATTATACCACAACCCTGGATTCTAAGCCAGGAGAGTTTGGGGCTGTATCGCCCCTCCCCATTCTTCTTCTGCATCCTGTTGGTCACCAGTTTCCAGAATCATCATTCATCTTTGGCCTTTAACGAAACATCATCTCTCTGCCGTGGGTCTTCTTTGGGCTTAGGGAGTGAATCATTACGAGGCCAAGCACGTATAAACATCTCCCATAGGTTCCAAGCTCCTGAAGAGGGAATTTCCAAAGCAAGCCCAGCCTCCACCTGTCACTCCTCTGACTCAACCTTTAGCCATATCTCTTTCCAGATTATTCACCTTCCTGAGCAAAGTCCAGTAGGCAGGGCTCTCTCTGGGAGTCCCAGGTCAGTGGAGGTTACTAGCCGCACAGCTTCTGGGAGGTTGTTAGAATTTCATAGAGGACCCCCCAGGGGCCCTGATGGGTCCATCACCCTTCATCATCCCACGTCCAGTTTCCACCAAGGAATAAGAAGACAAGTCTGGAGGGTGACTCCACCAGTGAAGAGAAATAAGGATGGCGTGGCTGCTAGTATGAGCTCCTCTTCCTCATCTGGGTTTTCTTACGGGAATTCCTGAGGTCCCTGCCAAGCCCTGCTCTCAGGGTCAATGCTATCTCTTCTTGGCCTGAGAATGAAGGTTCTTTTTTCTTCAAGAAAAGCTTGAAGAAAAACAAAAAGGGAATCATTATAGAAACTATAAACAGCATAAAAGTCATCATGTCCAAAGTACAGGTTTTAGATTCTGAGAATCCCGTTAAAACCAGTGAAACGCTCACTGAGTTCCACATTCCTTGATCCCAAGAAAAGCCCAGGCTTATTCGTGCTAGCATAACTTAGCTGGCCCCCTGGCCTGCCCCTTCCCTCCAGCCCTGCCTGACTCACATCATATGATCTCTCAGGCCAACTCAGGTCACCGTGTCATCTCAGCCCATTGGTCTTCCTTTCACAAGTCAACCCAAACTCCCCAAATCATAATCATAGTTTCTTTTCTGTGTGTTTCCCTAGTCCTACTAAGTTGTCGCCCCCAAAACCATACATCAGGAAGGGTTCATTCTGAAATGAAGCTAGTTCATTGTCCTGGGCAGTGTGAATCACCATCTATAAATGCCCACAAATGAACATTGAGACTGTCAGCTTCACCTACCCAAAGTGCCTTCACCAAATGTTTACAGTCTTCCCCCAGCAAACGGACAAACACACTAATTTCCCCAAATCTACATACACTATGAGTAACTTTTCTTCTTCTTCTTCTTCTTCCTACACTAACTAGCTTTTCCCTCCCTTCGAAATAGTTAATTCAAGGGGGCTGGGGATATAGCCTAGTGGCAAGAGTGCCTGCCTCGGATACACGAGGCCCTAGGTTCGATTCCCCAGCACCACATATACAGAAAACGGCCAGAAGCGGCGCTGTGGCTCAAGTGGCAAAGTGCTAGCCTTGAGCGGGAAGAAGCCAGGGACAGTGCTCAGGCCCTGAGTCCAAGGCCCAGGACTGGCCAAAAAAATAGAAATAGTTAATTCATGTAGTTGTAGGGCCAGAAGAAATGGTGGAAGAAAAGGCCAAGGATACTCTTTCACATTAGCCAAAGGAACACATTTACAGAAGGCTACATGCAAGTGAGAAGTGGCAGCGGGCTGCTTTCAAGCGCATGATTTCAGCCACGAGGAATGAGGTTCCAGCTGAGGATCTGCCTACCATGCGTGAAGAGAGCAAACAGGACTCATTCCCGCTCAGGGGTGGAGGCTACAAAAAAAAGCAACCTCCTAAAAAGACTGGTAGCAACGATTGCAATCACGACAGCAGGGAACGTCGCGGGGAAAGTCAAAACGGAGCAGACCGGGCCTTAAATCCCGCTGGCAGAGGTCCCAGGGGTCGGTGGTGGCTTAGCGGTAGAACGCGCGCCCAAGGTGCGTGAATCTTGGCCCGTTGGGCTTGCCGTCGTTGCCCCGGGATACCGGAGGACGCTGTGGCCTGCGCGTCCCGTATCCACGGAGACGGAAACATGGCGGACGTGAGCGCTCTTAGCGTTGGTCTGCGTCCCAGCGAAAGGCCCGAGTGACCAAGGGCAGATCTCTGTACCGAAAGGCCGCCTTCCCACCCTCCAGCCACCCCCCCCCACGAAAAGTCACGGCCGGGGCTCAGCTCCACGCCCTGCAGAGAGCCGTGAGGCTGAGATTTGGGCCAGATCAATCAGACCGGGCGACCGGAAGACCAGGAGGGAAGCGCGCTGAGTATATTGTGTTGCTTTCATTTCTCTCCATTTCTTCTTCGACTCGGCAGGATCCTTTCCCCACCCTCCTCCTCCCCTCCTTCTTCCCCCTTCCTGCTGATCATTTGGGGGGAAACACTTATTGGGTGAAATTAGGTAAATAAAGGAAGACTGAAGCTCAGGGAGATGGGAGAAACTTGCCTATGTCCAGAGAGTTTGTGGGGATGCTGGGACCTTGGGCCCCTTTGGACTGACTGGTGCTCTCTTCTCTAAGCCTAAGCTGGACCGGCTTTCTACCTCTTCGTTTCCCATCTCTTCCTCGTACTTTTTCTGGAATAGTTTCTTGTGCTGAGGGGAGATTTTTCAAAGCTGTCTGTAGAACCCCCTGAAGTCAGAGACAACCGTGAATGGGACAGGACTGCAAAGCCACCCCATGACAGAAAAGGGGTGACACTTTCTTCCTTGTCTCCCCAGCTTGCATTTTTTAAAAATCCATCAGAACATCTACAAAGCCGTTGAAGATAGGCACCATGGCTTTCTTGTCCTGTGGGCACTTAGGAAAAAGTGCTTTATGAATGGATGGATAAGTGAGTAAAAATAGTCTTTTCCAGAGCTTGGAGAACCCTCTAGGAAATCTAAGTTAACAGAATCTTTTGTTTTTAGATGGGTGGTGTGGAGGAAATAGTATAGTGTGTATAAATTCCTAAGGGTGATTATAACTTTTTTGATACCAATACTGTGGCTTGAACTCAGGGCCTTGTACTCTTGCTTGGCTTTTTTGCTCAAGGCTGGCACTCTGCCACTCAAGCCACATCTCCACTTAAAGCCATTTGGCTGGTTAATTGAAATTAAGAGTCTCATGGACTTTTCTGCTCAGGCTGACTTCAAATCATGATCCTCAGATTTCAGCCTCCTGAGTAGCTGGGATTACAGGCACAAGCCACTAGCACTGGATTTTAAAAAGTTTTGCTTATTAAGTTAAAATACGTTATAATAAGGAGCATAACCACAAACTTGAAAGGGCAAACTAAAATGAAAAGCAAGTCCTATGCAATCACAAACTGTTTTAAGGACTAAGGCCTAATAACATATATATGACACATAAATTCCCAGCTATCAGCAGATAACCTTTTTGATACTGCCATTTGAAGAAGTGGGAAAAGATACCAAGTAGTCCGAAAATGTGCTTGTGTTTTTTAAAAAAAGGTATTGGAGTACTGGTGTCCAATACAGCAGCCACTAGACAAATGTAGCTGATGAGCTGCATTTGGGCAATAGATATAGGTAATCTGGGCCAGGGGTAGTGGCTCATGTCTGTAGTGCAGCTACACAGGAAGGACAGATTAAGAGAATCACAGTGCAGGGTGAAAAAATTAGCAAAGACTCCATCTCAACAATAAGCTGAGCATGGCAATATATATTTGTGGCCCGAGCTATAGGAGGTTGTAGGTAGGAAGATTGTGGCCTAAGTGGTTCAAGTGGCAGAGCTCCTGCCTTGCAAGCATTAAGCCCTGTGTTCAAACCCCAGTACCCACCAAAAAGGTGGACCATTTGAATGGAGATACTGTATAAGCGAAAAATACCACCAGATTTCACAGTACAAAAAATGTAATGTATCTTTTTTTTCTTATTTATTGTCAAAGTGATGTATAGAGAGGTTACAGTTTCCTACATTAGGCACTGGATACATTTCTTGTACTGTTTGTTACCTCCTCCCTCATTCCTCCCTTCCCCCCCAAAATGTAATGTATCTTAATAGTTTTATATCACATTAGGTGATAGTCTATATAGTGGGTTAAATGAAATATATTTCACCCATTTCTTTTTGCGGTGTGTGTGTGGGGGGGGGGGTCCTGGGGCTTGATATCAGGGCCTGGGCACTGTCACTGAGCTTTTATGCTCATGGCTAGCACTCTATCACTTGCACCATAGCTCCCCTTTTGGCTTTTTGGTGGTTAATTGGAAATAAGAGTCTCATAGACTTTCCTGCCTGGGATGGCTTCAAACCACTGGTCCTCAGATCTCAGCCTCCAGAGTAGCTAAGATTACAAGCGTGAACCACCAGTACTGAGCTTCTTTTTGCTTGTTTGATAAATTTGCCTGCTAGAATACATTACATGTGTGGTTTGCATTATATTTTGAAGGACAAAGTCATGTGTATCCATCCATGGATTTTATGGATGATGGCTCCATATTGAGTGTAAAGAATAACTCAAGCTGACTGTTTAAGGTGGATCATCATGGAAATCTGAAAGTCGTGTGCTCAGGCACGTGCCTGAGCAGGGCTAGCTATGGTTAAGTGTGTCTGAGTGTGGAAGTTGATACCGTTTACCTGGGTTCCAAAGGCACAACTGAGTATGTGTGCCAAAGGAAACCAGCCAAAGGAACAGAGTTTCGAGGTGATAGAGCGCTAGAGCCCTGACACTAAGTGTCCCTGCAGCCCTTTGAACATTGGGTGAAAGCCGTGGGTGTTCTGACAAGTAGCATCTGTGTAATGTGCATGACACATTGCATGCAGTTTACATGTGATCATTACTGATGCTTGTATAGAATTTTCAGCTGCAGTCTACCTAGGGATCCCTTTGCTCTAGAGAATCGATTCATTTATCCTTTAAGTCATTACTTCAGGTCAATATGTACTTTAAACATGGACTGCAGGTGCTGGTAGAGGAAACCCGGACGACCAAGAACTCAGCAGTCTCATTCATCTCTTCTTTGCTCCTTACTCGTCTTTCGGCAGGCAAGATCCATTCTGAGGAAACAGGTAGAGAGTAAAACACAGCTTAGTGGTGATGCATGTGGCCCTGCGGAGGGACGGATGGGTCACGTGTAGCCAAGGAAGGGCATGGTTGGGTGAGCCTTATTCCAAACCCCTCCTTCAAGTCCCTTTCCTGGGTAGTGATTCTCTCCACCCTCAGGTAAAGTCATAGGTTTTAATGTCCAGCCTCATTTCTCATGAGGCCACGTCATACCTCTTACCTGAGCTAGAGGGCAGGCCCCTCCTTCCACCTCCGTGTCGGTCATCGTGAGTCTCCCCGGTGGACCTCTGTTTTTCATCCCCTTCCGGTTTCCCCTCCTCTCTCCTCCCAGCCTATATCAGCCAGGAACTTGCAGCTTCTTCGTTAAAACGTTACTTATGTTCCAGGTGCACAATGCTCACCCAGGCAAGCCCTAACCTCCTCACTAAGTTCCGGGAAGGTGGCGACTGCACTGTCAACTCCGGTGGGTCCTGTGTGAGCGCCAGCACGATGGCTGGCCCCACCATCAACGACAGCAGCATGAGTCCAAGTGTCTGCAGTAGCACCATCAGTGCCCAGGTGAGGACCCGCCCCAGGGCAGTGCAGCACCACAGGGCAGAGCTGTGCTGGAGCATGAGGTGGGAACCCCAAGGGACTTGGCTCTCCACACACTCCCCAGAGCCTGCCTAGATGGGGTACCAAGAAGATGAACATGCAATGGAGACACTGTGGGAAGAGAGTTTCCGGGAGCTGGAGCCAAGTGGAGGCTCCCTGGTGGGCCAACACTTCTCTCTTGACCTAAGAAGCTCTTTTGACCAAGCCTCGTAGGACTTTGTGTTTAATCACTGTGTGGATGTTGATGACTTTCTGGTAACTCTGTAGCTCTCAGTGTGTGGCAGTGTTAACGTCTAGGGTTGTGACTGTGTGGTGTGTTGAGAGAATGGTACCTGTCCTCTTAGATGTGATGTTACTACATTAGCCTTCCTTTGGACTGGGTTCTGTGGGAGGCATCTTGCCCTTCACCTGTGCTGTTCTGGGCCTTTCTGCCTTTGGATTCACTTGCTTGGCCTTCCTGATCTGCTGTGAGCTGAGAGGAGACTAGAAAGTGAGAGGAAGAGAGAAGCCAAGCCCTGTCTCTATTCTTTGTTGTTGTTGTTGTTGTTTTGGCCAGTCCTGGGCCTTGGACTCAGGGCCTGAGCACTGTCCCTGGTTTCTTTTTGTTCAAGGCTAGCACTCTGCCACTTGAGCCACAGCGCCACTTCTGGCCACTTTCTATATATGTGGTGCTGGGGAATTGAACTCAGAGCGAGCATTCTTGCCACTGGGCCATATTCTCAGCCCGCCCTGTCTCTATTCTCTCTGCCTTTGCTGGAACTGCATCTCCCCCATGGTTCCTGTTCCTACCAGACAGGCTGTAGGGCTCCAATAATCCCACTCCTTCCCCTCACCTGACCACTGCTCGATGCTGGTAACCCCTGGTGTCCTTCACTGCCCTTGATTGTGCATTCCACTCCAGGCTTTAAGCACCAGAGTGGCTGATGCATCAATTGATACTTACAGTCAGTTATCCTCCCTCATCTGTGCCGCTATAATGGCTGTAGAAAGCTGGGTACCAGTACCCATGGCTTATGCCTGTCATCCTAGCTACTTGGGAGTTTGAGGCTAGCCTGAGCAGAAAAGTTCACAAGATCCCGTATCATGCCCCAGAGGTGAGGGCTGTTGTTATTCATGTCAGGTGCTGCAAACAGGGCTGGGGATGGGCAGATCTTTCCCTGTTCTCTGGGTCTTTGTATCCTCCTAATGCAGCCTTCCTTTTCCCTGACCACTGAACAGCCCACCCCCCCTTCGGATGTCCAAAGGTGTGGTCCAAAGAAGCGGGAAAGAGTGATCAAGAGAATTTTCTGGGGCATTGAGGTGGCTGAGGAGCTGAAGTGGAGAGGCTGGGAGCTGGGGAAGGAGACCACAAGGAACCTGGTCCTGAAAAATCTCTCCTCGAAGATCCAGAGGATAAAGTACAGGTATGAGAATGAGAGGCCAGGAACCCAGGCCCTGAGCCCTCAGGTCCTGAAGCAGGTCCTACAACAAAATTACAAGTTCCACATAAACTCAGATGGATGTTCCCACTGTGCAATTTGAAGAAGTCTACCCAGAGAGCCTCATGTGACTGGATTCAATCGTGGAATAATGACAGAATCTAACGTCTTCCTTCTGCCACCTAGGTACTCCCTCCATAGATACAGCCTTTTTACCCATAGAGAGAAACGCTGTCACCTGCCCTTTTGTGTAAGACTCGCTTGCTTTTCTCAAATAGATCTGTGTCAGTGTCCCTAAATAGTATTAGTAATATTATTGTATTATTATAATACATGTATATTATATAATATACTATTATTATATTATTGATATGCTATTAAACAATATGAACTTGATGTAAATAGAAGACTATGGCATACTTTTTATTTGTGCCGGTACTGGGGTTTGAACTCAGAACTTTGAGCTCTTGCTTAGATGGTGCTCTACCACTTAAGTCATGCTTCCATTTCTGGCTTTTCACTGATTAAATGCAAATAGGAGTCTCTCAGATTTTCCCAGGCTGCCTAGGGCTAGCTTCAAACTGAGATCTTCAGATCTCAGCCTCCTAGGTAGCTAAAATAACAGCTGTGAGCCGCCAGCACCCAGCTAGAATGTGGCATGCTTTTCTAACTCTCTTATTTTGCTCAGTTATATCTATAAAACGTATCCATGGGCATTTCTAGTTCTCTCTTCTCATTGTGGGGCAGTGTCCCAGTGTGTGACTGTGACATAGCCATGCGTTCTTTATGGAGGGACATTTGGGTTGTGTCCAGCTTGAGGCGATTCCCAGCAATCCTGTGAAAGTCTTGTGATGTACAAAGGTTTTTATGGAGTATAGATAGGGGAGGAGAATTGAGGGTTAGGATATGCACATGTTCACTTTTTTGCAGATAAAGCTAAACTATTTTCTAAAGTTACAAAGACAGAATTTGTTTATATCCCCCCTCAAGCCTGTAAGAATATCCATTCTTCTACCCCCTTACCAATAAGTGCTATTGCCTGGATTTAAATTTTTTTGCTAATGGTAACTTGTTGCGGCTTCAATTTACATGTCCTTGATCCTTCTAATTACTGATTAGTGAGGCTGAGCATCTTTTCATAGGTTTTTGACCATTTGCATTTCCTCCTTTGTGAAATTCACGTTGTAGTCTGGGTTCATTTTTCTTCTTATTATTATTTTTTATTTTTTATTTTTTGGCCAGTCCTGGGCTTTGGACTTAGGGCCTGAGCACTGTCCCTGGCTTCTTCCCGCTCAAGGCTAGCACTCTGCCACCTGAGCCACAACGCCCCTTCTGGCCGTTTCCCATATATGTGGTGCTGGGGAATCGAACTGAGAGCTTCATGTGTAGGAGGCAAGCACTCTTGCCACTAGGCCATATTCCCAGCCCTGGGTTCATTTTTCTCTCCCTCTCTTCCTCCTTCCTTCCCCTTCCTTCCCTCCTTCCCATTTCTTTTCTTTTTCTTCCTTCTGTCCTTTTCTTTCTTTTTTTCCTCCTTTCCTATCTTTCCTTTCTTTGCTGTTGCTGGTGGCCTTGCATTTGCTATGCCAGTGTTCTACCACTGGAGCCTCAGCACCAGCCCCCGAGCCTGGTTTTCTATTTGGTTACTCCTCTTTTGCCTTTGTCTTGCTCATTTTGGTATGAGTTCATATCCTGGATACTGACCCTCTGTCTGTCGTGTGTTATGACTGCCTTATCCCACCAAGTGGCTTGTCTTTTCCTCTCTTTATTGTGTCTTTTGAAGAACAGAAGCTTTTAATTTCAAAGGAATCAAATTTATTGATATTTTTTCTGTTAGGAATGGCGGGGTTTTTTTGTACTTTGCTTAAAAAGTCCTCTGTGCCTCTTGATCGTGGAGATATTTTCCTATATTATTTTCTAAAGTCCCCATAGATTTGCCTTTTATATTTATCTTGGATTTAGATGGAATTGATTTCGGCGAACGACTTGGTACCTGATGACATATTTTTCCTCCATTAACTGCCTCGGGATATCCACACTTGTTGGAAAGCTCCTGCTTTCTTTGATGATTTCTCAGGCCACTGGCATGTATCAAGTGTCTTGAGATATACAGGTTCATATTTGGACTCTTGTTTCCTTGTTGTACTTGTGTGTGTGTGTGTGTGTGTGTGTGTGTGTGTGTGTGTGTGTGTTTTGCCAGTCCTGGGGCTTGGACTCAGGGCCTGAGCACTGTCCCTGGCTTCTTTTTGCTCAAGGCTAGCACTCTACCTCTTGAGCCACAGCGCCACTTCTGGCCATTTTCTATATATGTGGTGCTGGAGAATTGAACCCAGGGCTTCATGTATGGGAGGCAAGCACTCTTGCCACTAGGCCATATTCCAGCCCCTTGATGTACTTTTGTATCAGGCCAATATGAGCCCGAGTGAGTTATTAGAGCTTGTAGTAAATCTTGATGTCTCATAGTGTAGTAGCATAAGTCCTCAACCCTTTCCTTCTTCAAGATTGCCTTAGCTATTCTTAGCCCTTTGAACATTCATATAAATCTTCAAACAGTGTAAAAACTTTTATGATTTTTATTGGCATTTAATCAAATCTATAGATCAATTTGGGAAGAACTGATATTACAACACAGACTCTTTAATCCATGGAATATTTATTAGATTTTCTATCATATCTCTTAGTAAGCTATAATGTGTGTGTGTGTGTGTGTGTGTGTGTGTGTGAACATTGGTACTAGTACTGTAGCTTGAACTCAGGATCAAGGTTTTCCCTTAACTTTTTCCACTCAAGGATGGCACTCTACCACTTGAGCCATAGGTCCATGTTTGGCTTTTAGCTCGTTAATTGGAGATGAGTCTCATAGACTTTTCTGCCCAGTCTAGCTTTGAACTGCAATCCTCAGATCTCAGTTTCCTGAGTAGCTAGGATTACAGGTGTGAGCCACTCATGCCTGACTTAAATTTTTGTTGTTGGTTTTGTTTTGTTTTCTGTAGACAGCATGCACAGTTTTTAGTTAGCTTATTCCTAAGTATTTAGTTGTCTTTTGGCATGCTTAGGTTTTTGAACTCAGTGCAAGGCAGATATTCTTATCACTGAAATATGCCTCCAGCCCTTTTCTGTGCTAGTTATATTTTAGATAGGGTCTCGCTTTCTGCCTACTGACCCACAGTTTGCATGTTAGGCCTCTCTTCATAGCTAGGAAAACAGGTAATCTCAATTTATCGTACTCGTCTCTCAGTTGAGAAGGGGCCCCTGGACTTTTGTGCCTGAGCTTGCTTTGAACCACAATCCCTCTAATTTTAGCCTCCCAAGTCGCAAAGACTACAGGCAGGAGACCCTGATGCCCGGCTCAATATGTATTCAGTATTTTTATGATTATATGTATATATACATACATGTGTATGTGTGCATATGCATGTGTCTTATGTATTGTGTTGGCGAGACAGTCATACTAGGTAGTCCAGACTGACCTTGAGCTCAAAATCCTACTTCTGCCTTCCATGTTCTAGGATTACAGACATACTTAGCGATATCTAAAGTTGTTTTCATTCTTTTATTTTCTTTAAAAAAAAAACAACAGGGGCTGGGGATATAGCCTAGTGGCAAGAGTGCCTGCCTCAGATACACAAGGCCCTAGGTTCGATTCCCCAGCACCACATATACAGAAAACGGCCAGAAGCGGCGCTGTGGCTCAAGTGGCAGAGTGCTAGCCTTGAGCGGGAAGAAGCCAGGGACAGTGCTCAGGCCCTGAGTCCAAGGCCCAGGACTGGCCAAAAAAAAAAAAAACAACAACAACAACAACAACACAGTACTAGGGACTAAACCCAGAGCTTTTGCTTGCTAGGGAAGCATTCTACCACTTAAGGCACACCCCCGCCCCAATCCTGTTGCTAGTTTTTGGGACATTATTTTTATATGCCTATTTTATCCAACAACTTTGATAAAGCCCCTTATTAAGTCTGATAATTTCTTTACTAATTCTTTTGGGGTTTTTTTTCTATGTGCACAGTTGTATTTTATGTAGAAAATGGCATTTTCCCTATCTTCCTTTCCAATTCTTACATCATTTTTTTTGTCTTTCCATTCTCTATTGTTAAATGCAAAAGTGCTGAGCAGAGTGGTATAAAGAATCTCCTTGTTTCCTTCTTGTCTCAAAGTGAAAGATTCCTATGTTCCCCACTAAACTGGGTATTTCCTGGAGGGTGGTGGTTGTTTTGTTCTGGTTTGTCTTGTAGATTTCATCAGATTAAGGACATTTTTCTACTTTCCTCTTATTTTTCTCTTTTTTATTAGCATAAACTAAATACACAATGGGTTTCATTGTGATAGTAACAACATGCATATACTATTCTTTGATCAGATTCACCCTGTTTTTTATATCATTCTTAAGGATCTCTTCTCTATTTCTACTTTGATGACAGGTTTTCTTACCAACATGTTGAAATGTATCTAATATTTTTATTGAGATTATCATTTGGGTTTCCCCTCCCTCTTAGTAATATAGATTGTGTTAACTGACCTTTCTTTCCTTATTCCTCTCTATCTCTCTCCCCCTCCTCTTTCTCCTCTCTCTCTCTCTCATGTGTGTGCCAGTATTGGGCTTGAACTCAGTGTCTGGGCACTGTGCCTTCGCCTTTTCTGCTCAAAGGGCTCATTCTCTGCTCTTTTCTGCAGGCCTCCCAAGACCAAGTTCTTCTTCACGGCCATCCCCCAGCCCGTCTTCCTGAGCCCAGGCATCACCTTTACAATCCCCATCGTCTTCCGGCCTCTGGAGAAGGTGAGGCCTGCCAGACAAGCCGTGGAGGGTCAGGAACAGAACTCGGGGCTGAGCAGCCAGGAGTTCCCTTCTCCACACACATATCCCACCAGCTAAAGCAAACACTCCAGCTTGGGAAGTCCTCAAAAGAGGACTCAGTATCGTTAGACGCAAGAGTGCTCCCCATTGGATACTGGGGTAAAAGCCATAATACTGTGTTAGCCCTCAGGCCCCTTGGCCTCTTCTTGCTCCAGACAAACATCCTCAAGACTCTCTGTAAAACTTTTTTGAAATGCACTATGTTGAATCATGAATCATATGTTGCAAAGATGGCCCCAAACCTCTAGGCTACTGTGATCTTCTTGCCTCAGGCTCCTGAGCAGCTAGAATGACAAACATACCATCACATCCGGCGCCTTAAAATTCTTTGTTCCCTGAAAAACAGCCTGTAGTCCCCGAGACCTGAAGGGTCTTGGAGTACAGGAAGGGGACTCTCTCCCCGGGCTGATATGGCGGGCTGTGGCCCAACCCACTCCCCAAAGGTTTTGTTGAAGAGGAATGGCTTCCAGTGGGGGGCGCTTGTTGTCTCTTGGGCACCACTGGTCAATGACTGCTTCCCCCCTTTTCATCCTGCCATGCAGAAGGAATACCTGGACCAGATGTGGTTTGAGAAAGAAGAGGGGACATTCACTGTGTCTCTGAGGGCCATCTTGCCTTGCCACAAGCTAGTTTGCCCACCATCTCTCCAACTGCCCATGTGTGCCATTGGGGACACGGTGGAGGCCTGGTTCTGCCTGGAGAACGTGGGGTGAGGGAAGAGGTTGAGGCGAGCCAGTCCTGGGAGGAGGGAAGATGGGCACATCCTAGCAGGAAGCAGAGGGGCCACCCAGAGCCTCAGCCTTGCTCAGACAGTAGCAATCACCAGAAAGAGCATGGTAGCACGACCTGCCTCTCGCCCACCCTCCCAGGGACCTGACTACCTTCTTCACCTGGGAGCTCCCCAGCCCATTCCAGATCTTCCCCACTACGGGATTACTGGAGCCAGGCTTGGCCTGTAGGATGAAAGTGGTCTTCCAGCCCTTTGTAGCTGTCGTCCATGAAGTTGAGGCCATATGCAGCTATGGAAAGGACAGCAGGCAGAAGAGCAGCATCCAGCTGCAGGCTATAGGTGAGGCCTGTCTTCCTGTCCCTAGAGCCCAGCTGCTGACCCTACCTGGGTCTCATGCCCTCAGGGTGCCTCCCATCTCCCACGGGGTCCCGGCTCCTGCCAGCTTCCACCAGCCCCTCATCTTTCCTCCAGCCTTTGGGCTTTTCTTCCATGGTGTCACAGACTTTCCTTCCTGGAACATGAACCTTCTAAGAACTGTTTAGCTGAGGCTCCATAGACCCCAGTGGGTTCCTCACCCAACTCCCCATCTCTGTTCCAGGCAAATGTGCTCAGCTGCTGGTGAGCATAAGACACAAGCGCTCAGAGGACAAAGATACGGAGGGCCCCCAGAAAGTGTTGCACTTTGGCCCTGTCTCTGTGGGCTCCATCGCTGAGCGGCAGATCAGACTGCATAACCCATCCTCAGTATGTACAAAGGCCAGGGGAGACCGAGTACTCAGGGACCCCAGGACTGGGTACCCCTAGAGTCCGCCTCTCATGCTCTCTATACCTCTGATCCCAAGCTTTGCATAGCCATGTCTGTTGATGCCCATGTGTCAACATCTGTCAACAGATGTTCCTCTCAGGCTAGGCCTAGGTATCTGCAAGTCCCATGGAGAAGCCCTGTAAGCAGCCCCAAGTGTCCTGACCCTGGCGCCATAGCTAGCTCTGATAGTACCTTTGGGAGAAGAAAAAAGTGCTCCCCACTGGTTAGCTTCTGGGCCTGGCCTAGCCTCTTCCATTCTCCTGGTGAAGCAGCTGTACCTCACACTGAGAGCAGCCAGTGGGCCAAGCCTGACTGCCACCTGTCCCTTAATCTCCTCATTGGCTTGCTTGGTACAATGCCTAGACTGCTTAACTCTGAGACCCGGCCCTTTGCCCCCTACAACCTTGCCCTCCCACCCCCTGCAGGTGAACGCTCCCTTCAGGATTGAAATGGTTTCAGACACTCTGTCCAAAGAGCAGGCATTCTCTTGCTCCAAGAGTTATGGCATCGTGCCCCCCGGCGAGAGGAAATGTGTGTCTGTGTTCTTCCATCCCAAGACCTTGGACAGTAAAACTGTGGAATATTTCTCCATCCTGCCTGCTGGATGTGCTTCCCAAACTCTGCTCCAAGTCGTTGGTTTCTGTCGAGGTACTGGCAACAACCCCAGGAGGCTCGTTCCTAAGAGGCATTGCCTCCTGGCCCCTCAGCCTGGATGTCTGCTGCCCCCTGGTGGCCCTGTGGGGAAGCATTGCGGACACCTGGGGATATTCTTCCACAACCCTAGATTGAAGGGGCTTCTGTCCTATCAAGGCTGGTTGTGTCTCTAAGTAGCACCACCTTCCAGCAGGAGGACCCTTACCCAGACATTGTATGGGAGGCTGATAGCCAGACCCACTTAGGTGGCCTCAGGACCCACTCACTCACAGAGACCCATCTCCTATGCCCAGGTCCTGTTGTGTCCCTTCAGCACTACTGTGTCAATTTCAGCTGGGTCAAGCTTGGGGAGCAATCAGAGCAGACCCTGTGGATTGAGAACCAGTCACGTTGCTTGGCCCACTTTCAATTTATCATTGACTGCCAGGAGAGCGTCTTCAATATCAGCCCTACCTTTGGGACCCTGGTGGGCAAGGTCCGCCTGACCCTGCACTGTACTTTCCAGCCCAAGCACCCCAACATCTACTTTCGACGAGTGGCCTGTCTTATCCACCACCAGGCAAGTTGTGGGTAAGAGGTCTCTGTGTCTTGGGCAGGGGGGGGGGCAACCTGAGAACCAGTAATGAAGACAAGACTTCGTGGGCACTCTCCTGTATTCTGGAACTTCTGAGCCTGTCTGCCTGGGTCAGCCCAGGCTTTGGGAGGTGTACAGGAGGATTCACTCTGAGCTACGTGAGTGTGCTAAGCTTGTCCTGACTACTGCCAGGCCAGCAGCTTTGCTAGTGCTTTGCTGTTGCTGTTGCCATTGGACAGGGATGAGGAAGTTTGGACGTCACTCTGTCACATGCGTGCAGAGTAGAGGCCATGGGCGTGTGGCGTCTGTATTTATGGGTGCCTGTTCATGATGGCAAGTGTGACCAAAGTGTAGCTTGTTGTCCCTGCCAAGCTGGTGCCTAGGCTCTGGCCTGGGGAAAGGGCCTTTTAAAAATCCTCAAGTAAGCCAGGTGCCAGTGGCTGAGATCTGGGGATCATGGTTCAGATCCAGCCTGGGCAGGAAAGTCCATGAGACTCTTATCTACAATTCATCACCAGAAAACTGGAAGTGGTGCTGCAGCTCAAAAAAGGTAGAGCACTAGCCTTGAGCAAAACAGCTCAGGAATAGTGCCCAGGCCCCAAGTTCAAGCCCCACAACCGGAAAAAAAAAAAAAATCTCATGCAGGTGCAATATGAGCCTTGGAATAGAAGGACAGAACAGAGCCAGTTTCTGCTTGCTGGCAAAATGCCAGAAATGCTTATCTGATAGAGTCCTGGCTGGCAGCAAGATAAGCAGTAAATTATCTAGGAAGCCGTAGATTCTGTAAGGAAAGACAGACAATAGCTGAGCATCCTAGCTGGAGGACTGGGATGCTCTACTTCTGGCTTATCCCGGACTCCTGCTAATTCTTGAGCCGACCAGCAGCGATCAGAATGTTCCTTCCACCTGCACCTTCTGCAGTGCAACCCTCAGCACCCTCTTTTTGTACCATGCTTTCTGTACCCTGTCACACATGGACAAATGTCACAGGACCCACTGTTCCTGGACCTGATTGGGACCTGCCATTCGGAGACCATCAAGCCAGTCATCCTGAAACCTCGACATCTCACCTGGTACCGCACCCACCAGGTTCGGGGCCTGGTGTCATACCCTCCCGACATCCTGACCGCCATGCTAAGGGAGAAGAAGCTAGCGCGGGATGCAAATGGGGCGCTCATGTTGCCCAATGAGGTACCATGGATCCCTTTGGGCCTCAGCCTGGAGCATGCTATCCTCTCTAATCCTTGGGTGGTTCTATGTCCCCAGAGCTCGTGGGCACCCCTGTAGTTGGAGATAACATGCTTGGAGCCCATGCAGCCTTTTCTGGAAAGGAGAGGGCGGAAGGAGAGCAGCAAGAGGACAAATGGCAGCTGGGCTCTGCCCTTGTCTTCCCCTGTACAGGGCACGGAGAACGCACCAGCCCTGCAGTTCCCCGGTATCCCGCCCATGACGGAGTTCTTCTTCGATGGCACCAGTGACATGACCATCTTTCCCCCTGTGGTCCATGTAGAGCCTGCTGAGGTGGACTTTGGTGCCTGCCCTGGGCCTGAGACCCCCAACCCTATCCCCCTGTGCCTTTTGAACCACACCAAAGGCAAGATCTCAGTAGTCTGGACACGCAGGTCTAATTGTCCCTTCTGGGTGACTCCGGATACCTTCGATGTACCCCCACTCAAGTCCATGGCTCTGCGTCTGCACTTCCAGCCGCCCAGCCCCAACAGCCTCTATGCGGTGGAGCTCGAGGCCTTCGCTGTCTATAAGGTGGGTGTGGTGCATGCAGATGCGTGCAGAGTGGAGGGAGGGAGTCCCCTGCCTGGTGACCCAGGGCAGGGCAGGGTGCCCCCTAAGGGCACGGCCCTGTTTTACCCCCTCTCATTTATGTGTGAGCCTCCTCCCTCCCCTCCAGGAAAGTACTCAACTGAGATGAAGCTCTTTGGAGAAAATTGGCTCTGAGGGATTATTTCCTTCAGGATCCTGGCTGGTGAGGGAAGGGGTATTTCTGGCTACTTTTCTAGTCCTTGAAATAGGAAGTGGTCCCTCTAAGGGGGCTGTGCGCAGGCAAGAACAGTACAGCCAGGGCTGTGAGACACTGAAGTATACCAAGGGAGAGGCTCCTAGCTGGGCAGCTTCCCTGGGCCAAGGACCTCCACACAGACTGTCCCCGGCTCTGCTGGGCTGAGCGGCCGTTTAGTCCTCGTGTGCCTACAGGCAGCCCTGCTTTCTTCTCCGTCTCTGCCATGTACTGGCCATTCCCGGTGCCTCAGTGCTGATGCTGTCTCTGGCCCATAGCCTTTTCATCTATAATCTTGGTGCCACACCTAAATCTTGAAGGGCACAAAGCTGAGGATTTAATTGCCCCTGTTCTCTTGTGTTGACTGGGGGGCGGGAGGGGGTGTAGAAGTTTATAGGAATAAGGCCCCAGTCTCCTGGATGCCCAAGGCTGACCACAGATTCAAATGCCACCAAGGTCTTTGAAATGTGGCTGCTCCGAAGCCCGGCACTAGTGGCTCCGACCTAACTACTCGGGAAGCTGAGTTCTGAGGGTCCCAGTGCGAAGCCAGTCCAGGCAGACAAATCTGAGAGGTTCTTATCTCCCTTTAACCAGCAAAAGAAAAGCTAGAAGTGGAGTTGTGACTCAAATGGTAGAGCACCAACCTTGAGCAAAAAAGCCAAATGAACTTGTGAGGCATTGAGTTCAAGCCCCAGCTCTGGCACACACACACACACACAGCAAGAAATGTGACTGGTCAATAGAGATGTGCCATCAGCAAAAAAAAAAAAAAACATATCCAAGTTTCAAAGATTTAATTGTGAAGAGAATGTGAAATATCTTACTAATCATTTTGATGATGATTATCTATCTTAAGCCCTAAAATTTTGAATTTATTGGGTCAAAGAAAAACTATTATTAAAATTAACTTCACATGTTTGACTTCTTCATGTGGCCACTGGAACATTTACCATTGCCTTTGTGGCCGGCGTCTGCGGCTCACGTTGTATTTCCATTGGCTAGCGCTTCTCAGCACGTTCCTACAGAATGAATGCTGCCTTCACATCCCACCCCACCCTCCTCCGGGCAGCCAGAGGGAGGGAGGGGACGTGGTAGCGGCCTTCCAGAGCTGGGCACCAGCCTCTGAGCTTCCCTATGAGCTGGCTCCCCGCAGGCACTGTGGAAATACAGTAACATAGAAGAGGATTGCACCGTGTCCCCACCCTGGTGTCTGAAGGTGCAGGTTCGAGGCCACAGCTATAATGCTGTCTCAGAACACCGCATACCCCAGTATGCTCTGGATACACCCAAGGTGAGCATATTCCTGACAGCTGGGGGAATGCGGCAAGGAGCCCTGGGCTGCAGATCCCTCTGGCCCTCTATCTGATGGCTCCTGGAGCACATTCCCATAGCTTCCCTGGGTGGATCTGAGCCACGACGCTGGGCTGGAACCGTCTGGGAGTTGGACACCAGCCCGTCCCTGCCCCATCTGAAGTACTCCTTTGGTCCTCTCACCCTTGAGTTTAAAACTCTCCGGCTCTCTCAGCTTTGTCCTGCTCACTGAGCACCCACTTGCCAGGCCCCAAGTCCCAGGTTAGGCCCTAGGGATTATGACAGCTTAAACTACAAGCCTTGTCCTTGAACAGCTAGAATTCCCAGCCCACTCCCCAGGTCCTAGGGGGCCCTGTCTGACCTCAGAAGCAGATTGACATAGGGCTAAGAAGTGCAGCGCAAGAAGGCCAGGCTGCCAGCTGCCAGTTCTTCTGTGGCCTCTGAGACCTCCTCCCAGCCTCTGGCACCCTTGTGAGCTTCTCCGTTAGTCATCCTGTTGCTGGAAGGGCTCTAATTTGAGATAATAGATTGAGATGGTCCTGCTTCCCCCCACCCCCCAGCTAACCTTTTGTCCTCTAACCCCAAACCGGAGTCATCCTGATATCTGGCTCAAGGGTCTCTCCTTCCCAAAGCCCTCCCAAACTCACAGAGTTCCCCTCACTGACTCCCTCAGCCCCTGCTCTGGGCTTCTGGGAAGAGCTGTCTGTGGCCTTTAGTGCAGTCTAGCAGATTCTGGCCCCTGTTGTGCTGAGGCATGTGTGCACGCACACACACACACGCGCGCACACACACACTTCTTGTCCTGAGTTGGAACTTGGGTCTGAGACAGTCGTGTGTGTGACCTTGCTCCGTTCTTAATCTGGTGCTGATTATAACCCCAGGAGAATTTGGAATCTAGACTTGTAGGAACTGGCTCCCCTCAACCACCTGTGAAAGAATTATCTAGAAGGTCCACCACCTGTAATCCCAGCTACTCAGGAGATAGAGGCAGGAGGATTGAGAGTTTGAGGGGTGGTTAGGCAAAGTTAGCTAAGACCCAGTTTCAAAAACAAAAACAAGAACATGGCGGAGGGTGGGATGAGTGGTAAAGCACTTGGCCACGGGGGCCAGAGCACGGGGGCTCTGTTTCAATCCCCAGGGTTGCCGCTTACCCTTAAGCTCCTCCACCAGGATCTCCGAAACTGGTTCTCCAGAGTGACTTGTAATTTTAAGGGCAGGACTTAGAGCTGTGAGTGTCTCCCATCTCTGAGGTCTCTGGGGGAAAACAGACATTTGTTGGCACCAAGCTCTGGTTTCCCTCAATTCCCTGCCCCCCAGGGCTTGGCTGGCTTGCGGGCTCTCCTCCTGGATCTTCTTGGAGACAGTCTTCCCGTCCCCCCCTCCCCCCCAAATCCACATGGGTGACCCTGAGTATGTATCTAAGGGTCGAGATCTGAGAAACTTCCTCTTTCCTCCTCTCCCCTGCCCTCAGCTGTTTCCTGCAGTGCCTTCTGGTGAGTCTTCCTACCGCAGCCTGCTTCTGGAAAACAAAGGTTCCGATTTGCTGACCTTCAACCTGACCCCCAAGAGCAGCTCGGATATCACCCTCCGACCCACCTCCGGCATTATAGCCCCTGGAGCCCACCAGATCTTTATGATCAGCACCCACCCCAAGGGCACCTCCTGGAAGCAACATCTTTTCTACCTGCAGTTCAACTTTTACCCCCAATATCTCAAGGTAGGATCAGGGGTAAGAGAGCTGAGTCTTTGGAATGGGCCATAAGCTAGGACTTCTTTTTAATCAAAATTACATTCTGATATTGATTTTTAAGGCCCCTAAGAAGTAGCCAGGGGCCAGGCTTCGAGAAAGTAGCATTGTAAGAAAAAGTCCCTTAGCTCCCCCCCCAAAAAAACCCAAAAACTCTGACCCCCTCCTCCAATCAGGGCTCTTGCTTGTGTGCCTTCATGAAGTCTGGGACCAGGATAAAGGCTACCTGCAGATGGTAGAGGGTTTGGATCCAGCCTAGGGATAAGGTCAACATGGTGTACCACATCTAAACTCATGAAATGGTCTATACCGGCTTTCTTAGTCCTGTTATTATTATTATTACTTTGCCAGTTCTGGGGCTTGAACTCAGGGCCTGAGCACTGCTCCTGAGCTTCTTTTGCTCAAGGGTAGCACTCTACCACTTGAGCCACAGCCCCACTTGAGGCTCTTTCTGTGATTAATTAGAGATAAGAGTCTCACAGACCTCCCTGCCCGTGCTGGTTTCAAACCATGATCCTCAGGTCTCAGCCTCCTGAGGAGCTAGGATTACAGGCGTGAGCCGCCAGTGCCCAGCTGTCCCTGTGTTCTTTTCACTATACCTTCAACGGAAGCTGCTATGCCAAGGCTGGCAGAAGGCCTTTGCTTCCACTTCCGAGGTGTAGGGGGAGGGCTGTCTTGGAGCTGTTGGGGAGCCAGAACCTCAAGGTGATGACAGCCCCTTCCCTCCTTCCTGTGGCCAGGAGGTGAGCATGCAGAGCCGGGAGGAACCAGTGCAGCTGAAGCTGGACACCTGCAAAAGCATCTACTTCAAGCCCACCTGGGTGGGCTGTTCTTCCACCAGCCCTTTCACATTCCGCAACCCCACACGCCTGCCTCTGGAGTTTGAATGGAGGATCTCCCAGGAGCACCTGAAGACCCTGACCGTCCAGCCCTCCAAGGGGATCGTCCATCCCAATGAGAGCCTTGTGAGTGCTCTGGCCCGTCGCCCAGGGTGAAGGGGAGAGTCCCCTTCACCTTCATCGTCTTTCACTTGTGATGCTCGTGGTCTGTGATGTGCTCCACCCACCACCACTGTGGGCCTGTGGGCAGGTGTTACTACCACCTCATCACCTCCATCAGACAGAGAATTCACACTCAGGGGAAAGAGTAACTTCTCAGCTCCAAGGTTAGGATGTGCAGAGCTAGGTTCTGACAAACATTTCTTTGGTTTTGGTTTTGGTGTCGCGCTAATCCTAGGGCTTGAACTCAGGGCCTGGGCACTGTCCCTGACCTTCTTTTTGCTCAAAGCTAGAGCTCTATCACAGCTTTTTGGTCATTTTAGTGGAGATAAGAGTCTCACGGACTTTCTTGCCAGGCCGGCTTTGAACCACGATCCTCAGATCTCAGCCTCTTGGGTTACTCGGATTATAGGTGTGAGCCACTGGCAAACATTTACAATGTTAGTACCCAGAGCAGGCCCACACCCTGTTACCCATGGTGCCCAAAGCTCTGAGTGCTAGGAGTGGTGTGGAGTGGCAGTGTTTGGGGCAAATGAATAGCTCACGGTAAGCAATGAGGAAGGCGACGCCCAGAGTTCCCAGCTGCAGTTAAAAGGGGGATATGAGTTGCAACCTAAAACAGCAGGCCTTGTTCCCAGCTTAGAGGACAGGCTTGGATCACGAACCACCAACACGGTGTCTATAAGTGCCCAGGGACAGTAAACATGGACAAGAGAAGTCATGCAGACTTGGGAGTTGGCTCGAGCATCCTGCCCCAGCGCCTGCCCTCATCAGGCTCATCCTGGGCCGGTTACCCCACTTCTCCTCATCATGAAATGAGTGTTAAAAATAATACCAGTGCTAGGCACTGATGGCTCATGCTTGTAATCCTAGCTACTAAGGAAGCTGAGATGTGAGGATTATGGTTCAAAGCCAGCCTGGGCAGGAAAGTCCGCGAAACTCTTATCTCTAATAAACTACCAAAAAAAAAAGCCCAAAGTGGAGTTGTGGCTCAAGGAATAGAACACTAGACTTGAACAAAAGAAGCTCAGGGACAGTGCCCAGGCCTTAAGTTCAAGCCCCAGAATCGGCACATGTGCACACACACACACACACACACACACACACACACACACACACACCATGATAATAATACTACCAGTGACCAGCCATGGGGTTGGATTAAGGGCCTCAAGGGTTGATATCATGTGGGTGAAATGCCCAGCACAGACAGGGCAGATACTCAGAAAGTGTTACCCAAACTTAAACAACTTGCCATGGGACCTCTGCTGGCTAGGAGCCTGGGGAGGGGGACTCTGGAGGCCCCTGTGCAGGGGGCCATTTCCGTGACCCCCAGACACTGTCGTGGATCTTCAGTCCCTTGGAGCAGACCAAGTACCTCTACCGAGTGGGAATGTGGGTCTGGGAAGCCGGCCGGAACCTCAACACCAAGCCTCAATCCGCCACCCACTACATGATCCGGCTGGTGGGCATGGGTACCACTGCCAGCCTTGCTGTGAGCACGGGCCTCCGTGGTGGTGAGGGGAGGGGCCGGGGACCAGGTACGGGGGAGGGGGGGCAAGGCAGCAGGTGCCCAGCTCCCTCCACACCCCTGGACCTGCCCTTCCTTGGGGACGCCCTGAGGAGAGAGGGGTGAGAGCAGGGGTGGGGGCTGGGGGGACCACGGCAGCCAGCGGACCCTGGTGTTAGGCAAAGGTGAAAGAGCTGGACTTCGGGAACGTGCTGGTGAACAGCAGGCAATCCAGGGACCTGGTTCTCCTGAATGAAGGCAACTGCACCATCTCTTACCGCCTGGTCCTGGAGCAGACTAGTCCCGAGGGCTTAGAACATGACCTCCCAGGTACCTGAACCCCGGGGTGGGGTGGGGGGGTTCAGGGAATTGTATATCTAGGGGGGTAGGGGCGGTTCCTGCTGAAGACAGGTCACCCACGCTGTGGTCTGGGTTAAGCAAAGCAGAGATGAATCACCCACGCTTCCAGTTTCTAGCAGTGTGGCGGGTACTTGTGACGCAGCAAGTATGGCCCTGACCTGCTCCTCGCCCCCCTTGACTTGGCGCCTCCTCTCAGCCAGTGCTCTGCTGGCCCTCAGGGCAGGCTATCTGAGAAGGGAAGGAGAGGCCAGGCTGCCAAGGGACCCTGAACTCACCCCACCCCACATCATCCCCAAGCAGCTCTGCAGCTGGACCGCTCCGAGGGGAGCATGCCGCCCCGCTCCCAGGACACCATCGGCTTGACGGCCTGCCCTAAGCACAGGTTCCAGTACTCCTGGACCATCAGCTACTCTCTCCTGTCCCACAGAGGTACCTGAAACCCAGCACAGAGAGGCCGGGGGGGGGGGGGGAGCTATGTCAGATGGGATGGAGGTGTGCCGAGGGCCTAGGGCGGAGCGAGTGGGGGCAGGCGGTGCTGTGCCCTTGGGGTCTTGTTGAGGATACCAAGTCTGTCTGTGCGGGCTCCTGTCCCTGTGTGCATCTGAGCTGTGGAAGGCTCTCTCGGAAGTGGCAGAGAGCATGATGCCTGCCAGTGGGATTTTAGGCAAAGCCTCGGCCTCTCTGGGCCTCAGCTTTCTCCTGAGGCGGGGCAGGCTGGATGGGGGTGGGTGGGATGGGGCTGGGGACTCCATGAGATTGGGGTCTGCCTTCCACACTTTTTGGCCCTGTGGTCTTAGGAAGTTGTTTCAAATGCCTTGTGTATCTGTATCCTCATCTGTAAAATGAGGATCGTCACGGCAACAAGCCCCCCAAAGGAATACCAGGGCCCCAGTGTAGAAGGACCTGGAAAACACGACGCTAAGGGAAAGAAGCCAGTCACAAAAAGCCACATATGGAATACTTCCAGTTATTTGGACCATCCAGAAGAGAAATGTGTGTGTGCGCATATGTATATTTATGTACATATATATGTAAAAATGTGTATATATTAATGGGTACACATATTTTTTCACACCACAAGCAGATTAGCGGTCACCAAGGGAGGGGAGAACAATGTATAATGGTTAATCTGTGCTGGTTTTCTTTGGTGGATGACACGTTTTCTAGGAGAGCAACGATGGTCCCATCACTATGTAAATATATAAAAAATCACTGAGCTGTGTGCATAAAAAGAATGGACTGTAGTAAATAAATTATGTGCCCATAAAGCTCTGAATGAAAGCGAGTATGAAAACCAATAGCGGTGCGTATTAAATACAGAGATTACGTAAAGCACTTAAGAGAGGATCTGGCACCCAGGAAGTCTCGGGCCAGGGTTGGCCGCTGTTGGAAATAATCCAAAGGCAAAGGCATGGCTTCTGCTCCCTCACCCAGGACCTGCTGGGGGAGAGTGAGCCCTCCCCTCTCTCCCACCTTCTGACCCCAGATAACAAGGTTAGTGAGAAACAGGAGCTGTGTCACGTCTCCCTGGCGGCTGTGTATCCTCTGCTCTCCATCCTGGATGGCTACTCCATGGGCAGCACTGAAGGCATCACCAGGAAGTATCTGTGGCGCCTCTTCAACCTTGACACACTCAACAATTACCTGGCACACGAACCCACCCCCAAGGAGCTCACCTACAAGGTGCCCACTAGGCACAGGTAAGCTGAGGCTAGAAGCAGGCAGGGACTGTGTTGTTCACGTTCTCAGAGCCGTCTGCTCGCCCCACAGCAAGAACCTGCTTCCCATTGCTTTGAGAAGGTGGCCCACCAAAATTCTTTCTTTTAAAATTGCTATTATAAAGGTGATGTACAGAGGGGTTACAGTTACATAGTATACAGCTAATGAGTACATTCCTTTGGGGACAATGTCACCCCTTCCCTTGCCCAAATTCTTATCTGTTCATGGCAGGGGGGGAGGGGGAGGCCAGGATTGGCTGGAGGGATGAAGAGCCAGGTAGCTCATCCCTGCCTGAGTCACACCTGCAGGGTGGGGGGATGGGAGTAACCAAGCCCCAGCCTGCACTCATCCTCTGCTCTGAATCTGGTTCTTTGTTTCACACAGCATCAGCCAGATGCCTACTGTCTTAACCCCTTTGAATCTTGACTTCAATTTTGGGGCAGCACCGTTCAAGGCTCCACCCTCTGTGGTACTCCTGGCCCTGAAGAACACTGGAGTGGTGCCCTTGGACTGGTATGGCTGGCCTGAAGGGAGTCACGGGTGGGGACTGGCTGAGAAAGTCCTGCCGATGGGAGACCTGGCTTCCTGGGTTTGTGGTCACCACCGGGCCTCTCAGTGATGAGGTACAGGGCCCAGGTGCAATGTGGGTTTCCCAGTGGCTCCCAGGACCTGTTGCTCGCTAAGTCTTGTCAGTAAGCTTAGAGCAAGGTGGAGCTGTGCTCACGGAGACAAGACATCACTGTCTTCGTAACTGAGAAATGGAAATGTTCACGCACTGCTGTGTGCCAGGTTCTGTGCTTTATCTGCCTTCAGTCCTATGATCCTCACAAGCAGCCCTCTCTGAGAAAGTCCTCTGCCAACTCAATTGAAGAGGCCCAAGAGTCCGCAGTCAGTGATCCAACCAAGGCCATTCATTGGTGGAGACAGAGCTGAGCTCAAACCCAGCTATGTCAATTAGGCAGCAAAGTTTTGTTTCTGAATACCAGGAGTGTCTAGACACTGGGCTGCCTGACCGGTCTCAGTTTAAAGGGTAGGCCCAAATGGAAATGAGTCCAGAGTGGATGGGGAGAACAAGAAAACCACCACAGATGGAGTTGCCGTGGAGGGCATGGCTGAAGGGAGCTTCGTTGCTGTGGAGAGGGTGGAGGCTAGCCCAAGAGCAGAGCTAGAGACCTGAGCGTGCCAAGCCTGGGCTTTCCTATGCTTCCCTAGACTCCCATTAGGGCTCAGAATGTGTGCCGAGCAAACATCCTGTTTCCACGCCAAGGCTTGCTCTTCCTCCTTGCCTCTGCCATGGGCCTGGATTTCCTGCTAAATGTCTTTTTTGAGAACTTCCAATTTTGCTTGGCTAATGCAAGAGTCAAAAGTAGAGCCTCCATGTGGGTCAGGCTGGGGAGGAAGCCAGGCCCGGCCTGGGCATGGCAGGATAGTGTGAGCGAACAGATGCAAGTGGGGCGTCTGTGCTCGGCACCTGCTGGCTGAGCAGAGGGGTCTCATGGTCTAGGGGGCGATGAAGGGGGGGGGGTGCACTGTCATATGGGAAGTGGATGCCCTTGCATTTTGATAGCCCTAATGGAACAAGATGGAGAGGTTGGCTCTTCAGGCGGCTCCTGACTGGGAAGGGCTGGCCTGTGGGTAACTTGGGGCTGCTGGCTTTGAGTAACTGGGAAAGTTTGGCAGGGCTGCTGGTGAGGAAAGCCCAGGGCCTTCTTTGAGTTCCGGATTTGCCCTCCATGAGACGATTAAGCAAAGTAGGAGCCAGCCCTTTACAGGGCTCAGGGCTTTGGCCTGTGTCCTAGAATAGAGTAGGGTGGATGCAGACACACACACACACACACACACACACACACACGAGCAGCCCAGATCACACTATGGAGAGCCAGGCTGCTGGAAACCGGGCTGGGAGGAAACCCAGGCAGAGTGCCCGTTGCTGGACCTCACCCGCAGGAAACCTGGCCGTGCTCGTTCTAGCTCCCTCCAGGGTTCCCAGGGCCTGACTCTCCTGGACTTTTTTGTGTTACTGTGTTTCCTTTCACTTTCTTAGAAGGCTATTTTTTGCAAATCCTAGCTTGCCTCTCCTGAGCTCATAAAGAACAGACGGAGTTTTATTACTGCCAGGACCAGTCCAAACACAGGAGTGTATAGAGAAAAAAAAAATGACCTGAGGCAGAAGGCAGGCAGGACGGAGGGGGAGCCCCAGGTGGGAGGTGGAGCCTGGGGTGGGGTTGGGGGAGCGAGGCAGCAAGCCGCCTCCTCATGACACCTCTGCTCTGCTTGGCTCCAGGACGGGCAATGTTCGGGGACTTGTGTTAAAGGGCAGAACCCCTTACAGATGTGAACTATGCTTCATGTTACTTGTTACCCATGGTCTAAAGCTTTTGCTGGGTGCTTCCCGGACGAAGGCTTCAGGCATTTCGTCCGAGTAGGAGTATGGAGCAGCCTGGTCTCTGCTTCTTCTGTTTAAACAGTTGCTTATTCTACATATATAAGGACCTTCAATTATTAAACCACAGCTTTATTAGAAGACATTTCCAGGTGTGTGTGTGTGTGTGTGTGTGTGTGTGTGTGTGCGTGCATGTGTGTGTGTGTGCATGCGTACGTGCATTTGCCACTTGGAAGTTGTTGAAAAGAAAATGTGGCTGGGCACTGGCGGCTCACGCCTGTCCTCCTAGCTACTCAGGAGGTTGAGATCTGAGGATCATGATTCAAAGCCAGACAGGGCAGGACATTCTGTGAGACTCTAATCTCCACTAAGCTGCCCCCCAAAAAAGCCAGAAGTGGAGCTGTGGCTCAAGTGGTAGTAGTGCACTAGCTTTGAGCATAAAGGTCAAGGTCAGGGCTGAGGCCTTGAGTTCAAGCCCCAGCATGGGCGCCAAAAGATATTTAAAAAAAAAAAAAAGGAGATGAAGAAAAGAAAGAAAGAAAAAGAAAATGTAGTCTAGGAATGTGTCTTAGTGGTACAGTGCTTTCCTAGCATGCATGAAGCCTTGGGTTCGATTCCTCAGTACCAACCACATAAACAGAAAAGGCCAGAAGTTGTGCAATGACTTTAGTGGTAGAGTGCTAGCCTTGAGCAAAAGAAGCTCAGGGACAGTTCCTAGGTCCTGAGTTCAAACCTCAGAACCGGCAGAAAGAAAAAAAAAGAAAGAGAAAAAGGAAACCTGTGTGTGTAACCTCATGCATGTATTCATGCTTTTATTTCTACAGTTAATTCCCAAAAATGGGATTTCTGGGTCCAAGGACATGTGAATTTCTTATTCTAATAGAAGCTGTCAAAATTTTTCCAAAAGATAGTAGCAGTTTTCTCCCTCCCTTCCTTTCCCCTCCCTCCGTCTCTCCCTCCTTCCCTCCATCTTTCCCTCCCCCCTTCTCTGTCTGAGGGTGTCCCTTCTTTCTCAAATTGACAGTATTGGACGAAGCTTTTTTGCCTCAATGCTGTGAAAGTTTTGGGGTGTGTGTGTGTGCCTGATTCTTGGCAGGGGTCTTTGAACGCATGCTGTCTCTTTTCCTTTTTCTGGCCTTCCTTGGCCTAGCTTGCCGCCAGGGTCAGTTCCATGCCATCTCTGTGAGATGGACGAGTTCCATCAAGTTGTGACCTTGGGAATTCCCTGTGTGCTAATCTTGTCAGCCAGTTGGGGTGCAGCATCTACTTCCCAGCCTTGCGAGGCACCAGGTACACTAACTCTATGCTGCGGGCTTCATGCTGGCTGGATTCAAGAGTGCCAGCACAGGTGCCCACTGGCGGCTCACGCCTGTAATCTTAGTTACTCAGGAGGCTGAGATCTGAGAATCATACCAAAACCAAAACCAGCCCAAGCAGAAAAGTCCATTGAGTCCTATCTCCAATGAGCCAGCAAAAAGCTACAAGTGGAGGTGTGGCTCAAATAGAGTAATGGCCATGAGTAAACAATTCAAGTGAGAGTGTGAGACTCTGAGTTCAAGCCCTAGTACCAGCACACAAAAATGTGCCATCCCTCCTGAGCACTGGCACCTGTTCTCTACTCGTGCCCAAGCTGGCCTTGGTACCCTCCCTCCCAGAGGCACCTAGGTGATGCTGCCAGCCTCAAATAGCCCCTTCCTAACTGCTTATCAAAGAAGAATTTGTGGCTACCTCTAAGTGACCCGTATATACGAATGGCCCCTGTGGCCCCTTTCATCTTCAAAGGGAGCCCCAACCTTCATTTTCCCTTAGTTACCATGGCTCTAATTCTGTTCCCAGGTTTGGGGGCCATTACAAAATGGCGATGCAGGGGCTGGGAATATGGCCTAAGCCCTGGGTTCGATTCCCCAGCAGCACATATATAGAAAATGGCCAGAAGTGGCACTGTGGCTCAAGTTGGCAGAGTGCTAGCCTTGAGCAAAAAGAAGCCAGGGACAGTGCTCAGGAGTTCAGCCCCAGGACTGGCCAAAAAAAGAAAAAAAAAATGGCCACGTGTGCAGCCACATTTGTTCAGCTGTATATGGCCAGCCTGCCAAAGGGGTATGAGCGCGAGAGACATGGTGGGATTTCCATCTCTGTTCCTCCAGAGCAGGCCCCCTCTCTGTGCTGACTGCCCCACCCTTTGCAGGGTCTCAGTCTCATTGCTTCCCACTCCTCTTCTAGGGCCTTCCTCTTCCCAAGTGACCAGCAGCTCGACATTGAGTTGTGGGCAGAGCAAGTAGAGCTTAACTGTGCGGAGCTCCATCAGATGCGCGTGGAAGACAATTGCCTCTTCTCCATCAGCCCCAAGTCTGGGAGCCTGTGTCCTGGCCAGGAGCAGGTGGTGGAGCTCAAATACAGGTGCTCCTCTACCCTGTCACCTTGTACTGGCCATCCAGGAGACCCTGTCCTCCACACTTTCCTGGCGACTCAGGATACCTTGAATGGGAGGCCATCCTTTGCAGGGGAGGTCTTATACCTTATCCCAGCTCAGGTGTGAGTCTCTCCCAGGGGCTAGCAGCCTCACTTCCACAGGTATGCCATGCCATTTGTCCTCTCACTGGAACCAGGCCCGGGACTCACTCGGACCTTTTCGCCTCCCTTCCAGCCACCTGTTCATAGGCACAGATCGCCTCCCCGTACTCTTCAAGGTGTCTCAGGGCCGGGAGATACTGGTGAGGCCCCAGCACCCTGGTACTGCCCTGAATCCCCCGCTGAAAGCCAGGCTTCCTGGACAACCAAGTCCAGAGGAGCAGGGAGCCATGGCCCCTGGGGATCTGGGGGTTTGAATGTCTCCGCTGGGTGCGCCAGCACTCAGTTCCTCCCAGGGAGGGATGCTACTCATGGACTTTTTTTGGCCAGTCCTGGGGCTTGAACTCGGGGCCTGGACTCTGTCTTTTGCTCAAGGCTCTCTACCACTTGAGCCACAGCGCCCGCTTTTGGCTTTTTCTGTGTATGTGGTACTGAGGAATCGAACCCAGGTCTTTATGCATGCTAGGCAAGCACTCTACCACGAAGCCACATGCCCAGCCTCATGGACTTTTTATTTCCAGCTGAATTTCATAGGTGTGACTGTGAAGCTAGACCAGAAGTATGTGCACTTTGCTTCCACCGACCACAGTTTCATCCCTGTCCGCATCGGCGACGCGCTGCCCCCACGGCAGGTGAGTGATCTAGATCGGCTGCACCAACAACAAGTCTTAACTGTTGATCGCTGCGTATCTGCAACAGCTGTTGGCAGTTGACAAAGACACTGCCCTGCCCCTACAATAGAGCATCCAGATTGGACAACCGGGGAGACCCGAGGCCAGAGGCCTCCTAAGTACCAAGTCCTTTTCCCAAGCAAACATTCATTTCCCCTTCAGCACAAGGTTTCTGAAACTTCTTTGGCCATGAACCTTGTTAACAACGTATTATATGTTATATATACTTCAGTATTTACCATGTACACAATTGGTATAGAAATATCATAAACCTTTGGCTCCTGTGTGCAAACTATGTGGCTTTTTCTTTTATTCTTTTTAAAAAGTTTTATTGCTAAGTAGTTTTTCAGAGGTTACAATTCCATAAATGAGGTTATGAGTGCAATGCATGTTGATCTCTGTCACCCGGTCCATGGTCCTCCTCTATCATTCCCCCCTTGCGATCCTACCCTCAATCTTCTCCATTCTTTAAATGCTGGATTTGATCTCTTATATTGATTTAGACTTACTCACTAATAGACCTTGGCTAAAGTTGGGAAATCACTGCTTTAAGAAGAATGTCCTTGGGCTGGGAATATGGCCTAGTGGCAAGAGTACTTGCCTCCTATATATGAAGCTCTTGGTTCGATTCCCCAGCACCACATATATGGAAAAACGGCCAGAAGGGGCACTGTGGCTCAGGTAGCAGAGTGCTAGCCTTGAGCGGGAAGAAGCCAGGGACAGTGCTCAGGCCCTGAGTCCAAGGCCCAGGACTGGCCAAAAGAAAAGAAAAAAAAAGAAAAATGTCCTTAGAGAAGGGAAAGAAAAACAGGGCGTAAGATATCACAAGAAATGTACACACTGCCCTACTATGTAACTGTACCCTTTTTGCACAACACCTTGTCAAAAAAATTTGTGTTCAATTAATAAATAAATTAAAAAAAGAAGAATGTCCTTATAAATTAAGACATACATATGAAAACATAGATGAGGTCATGTGCATATTTATGCACACAAATTATCTAAAATATAGCATACACGGGGGAGGATTCCAATAGTGTAACTCCCCTGAACAGTTAACGTACAGTTGAAATAAACTAAATGAGTATTAAGAAGCTGAAACATGTCTTGTCAGTGAGGGGCAAGGCCAGAGGAGGGGGCAGATGGAGGGAGGAATGGTGGGTGAATGCAGTTGTAATATTCAACGTGCATATGTGAAAGTGGACCTAGGTAAATTGAGGGCATAGATGGGATTGATACAGATTGGGCAGATTGATGAAAGGCGTGACACTGATCAAGATGCATCCTACTCATAATCTGACTTGTGGAATTGAAACCTCTTTGTACAACTACTTAAATTTAAAAAAAATAAAAAGAATATCTAGAAAAAATAGAATATCTAAAAAAATAGAAGAATGTCTTTCTAGAGTATAAGATACAGGAATGTGAATCCTTTTGAAGTTATGGACTTGGTCACTTGGCAAGAATCAAGCGCCTTTGCTTTGAACATATACGTTGAGCTGAACTCTGATGGCTCAGGCCTATAGTTCTTGCTGCTCAAGAGGTTGAGGTCTGAGGATCTCATTTTGAAGCCAACCTGGGCAGGAAAGCCTGCCAAGACTCAGTTAACCACCAAAGAGCCAGAATTGAAGCTATGACTCAAGTGGCAGAACCTCAGCCTTGAGTGGAAAAAGCTAAGGGGCAGGGCCCCAACATACACACACACACACACACACACACACACACACACACACACACACACACACACCATTGAACATCTCTAAAAGGAAGGCATAAGTATTTTCCAAAACATTACATAGCTGTCAAATCTCCAACCACTAAGAAGCTCTTGCTGCTGGGCAGGAGTCTCAAGCTGCTCTGCCTAGAATAAAGGCCAAATGGGCTTCCTGGGCCTAAAGGGGCTCTTGCAGCCCCCAGCTCCTTTTTCTTCCCTGTGCTCTCTGGCTTCCGGCAACCCCATTCAGGACTGTGACAGAAATGGTCACAGGGGCATGCAGGGACATGTGTGGAAAGGAGAAAAGCTGGGTGAAAGAATAGGTGTTAAGAGTGAATAGCTTAAGATAACTCAATGAAATATGCATACCAAGAAGGCTTTTCAATAGACAGTGGATAACAATTTTATTAATCTACTCTGGCTGCCAATTCACCATAGACTGAGTGGCTTATAAAGAAGAAAACATTTAATTCATACATTTCTTCCCTTTCTTTTTTTTTTTTCCTTCTTCTTCATTGTGTTTGAGCTCAGGGCCTGGGCATTCATTGTCCCTTAGCTTTTTTCACTCAAGGCTAGGATTCCACCATTTGAGTCACATCTCTACTTCCAGTTTTTTGGCAGTTACTTTGGAGATAGGATTCTAATGGACTTTCATGCCTGGGCTGGCTTCCTGGTTTGTAGATAGTGAGTTCTCAAAGGACACAAATCTCATCCATGGGAGCTTCACCTTCCTGACCTAATCACTTCTCAGAGGACCTACTTCTCAGTACTATGGCCCTGGGGATTAGGTGTTAGAATATGTATGCACTGAGGGTGGAGGCAGATATAAGAATTCAGTCCATAGCATCAGGCCTAGAGATTATGAGGGTGGACCAGACTAGAAAAATAAAGTCATCATATTCTGGAGTGAACTTGGAGAAAGATTAATTGGTCCAGGACCAGATCTAGGTGAACTGTTCATACTGTCTGGATTCAGTTTTCTTATCTCAAAAAAGAAAGCTGGACCAGAAAAACTCTGATTTTCTCCCAGGACATTCTTTGCAGTCAGTCTTTGAATAACTCATACCTTCCTTTCACCCCTTAAACTAGAACTTCCTTTCACCTGCTTAACTAGGACTTTCTTCAAAGCCAAACATGGAGAGTGACAGCCTCATTGGGGACTAAAAGGAGAGCCTATAAAATGATGAAGAGGTCAGGCTTCGATGGCTTATGCCTGTAATCCTACCTACTCAGGAGGCTGAGATCTGAGGATCATGGTTAGAAGCCACCTCAGCCAGGAAAGTTCATGAGACCCTTATCTCCAGTTAATCACCAAAGCCAGAAGAGGCGCTGTGACTCATGTGGTAGTATGCTAGCCTTGAGCAAAAAAAAAAACAACTCAGAGACAGTGCCCAGGCTCTGAGTTCAAGCCCTAGGACTAGTGAAAGAAAGAAAGAGAGGAGGAGGAGGAGGAGAGGAATAAGGAGGAGGAAGAGGAAGAGGGAAGGAAGGAAGGAAATGAGGGAGGAAGGAGGGAGAGAGGGAAGGAGAAGGGAAGGAAGGAAGGGAGGGAGAGAAAGAGGGCCGGGAATGTGGCTTAGTGGTAGAGTGCTTGCCTAGCATGCATGAAGCTCTGAGTTTGATTCCTCAGTACCACATAAACAGAAAAAAGTAGACGTGACACTGTGGATCAAGTGGTCGAGTGCTAGTCTTGAGCAAAAGAAGCTCAGAGACCATGCCCAGGCCCTGAGTTCAAGCCCCAGGACTGGACAAAAAAAAGGAAGAAGAAAGGAAGGAAGGAAGGATGGAAGGAAGGAAGGAAGGAAGGGAAGAGAAGAAAAGAGAGAAGAAAAGAAAAAATGAAGGGGCTGGATGGTTTGTAGATAAACATCCCTCTACATTCCACTGCTAGGGACACCCACACAAAGATCTCCTTATGACTTAATCTGAGATCTGAGGATTATAGTTTGAAACCAGTCTGGGTAGATAAATCCAAGAAATTCTTATCTCCAGTTAAACACCAAAAGCCAGAAGGAGAGCTGCAGCTCAAATGGTGGAATACTAGCCCTGAGCAAAAAAGCTCAGGGACAATGTTTGAGCCGTGAGCTCAAGCCCCAGGACCAACATACACATACAGAGAAGCGGGGGGGGGGGGGTGGTTGAGGGCAATTAAAATTAATTTCTCCTTTACAAATAGGATTGCAAATTACCCTAAAATATTACAGGCTATATAGGCTGTCTCTACAGTTACACATTTTACATGGTGAGCAAGCCACAGGGGAAATCAGAGGCATTTGGAGATGCTTGGGAACTCTCAGGGCAATGACAGACCACAACCTGCCTTCCCATAAAGGACACCGAGTTCCAGCCTCGCTAGCCTGCAGCTCTGAACTAGTGTGGCAATCTATCTTCTTCTGTCTCCCACCTCACAGATTTATGAGCTGTATAATGGTGGTTCAGTGCCTGTGACCTATGAAGTTGAGACCAGCATGCTGTCCCAGGTTCAGGAAAAAAATTTCGACCACTCCATCTTCTGCTGCCTCAACCCCAAAGGGGAGATCCAGCCAGGTACCATGGCTAGGATCCTGTGGATCTTCTCACCCATTGAAGCCAAGACTTACACAGTGAGCAGCAGCCTGGGAAACAGAAGGCTGGGGCTTCTTCACCCGACCCCTCTCTGACCAATCCCTACTCCACCCTTTAACTTCCCAGGTGGACGTGCCCATACACATCGAGGGGTGGAACTCAGCCCTCATCCGCTTCCAGGGAGTGGGCTATGACCCCAACGTCATGGGTAACACAGCCCCATTCCACAACATCTGCTCATGGGACACCAGCTCTGTACCGTATAGGCTGATGATTCCCGGGCAGGTGAGGAAAGAGTTGGGGGAGGCCTGAGGTCTTGGCGGGGGTGGGGGTGGGGAGGCTTACATCGCCCATGGTGGCCAGTACAAAGGGCTGGGGAGGCCATAAGATGGGATTGAAGAGGGTAGGGAGGCGAGGCCGGAACTCTCCTTGCTTCACGAAAGGCTTACCCTGCCATCTAGTGCCCGCAATGTTCCTGCTCCAGCCTCTCCACCTGCTGAGGGGCTTCATTCACAGCCTCTTCACTGGGCAGAGGACTGGGATGTTAGAAGGGCCAGAAAGACGGCGTCTCGTTCTAATTATTATCTTCATACAGAATAGTACCTCTCCTGAATCTAGAAGGATGTTGCTTTAAAAAAAATCGGGTCATTAATACCATCTTTAAGTCATATAATACTCATTATTGCAAGCCACCCATCCACCCAGCCATCCAGCTACCCATACATGCATCCACCATCTACCCATTAACCCACACACCACTTACTGATCTATGTATCCATCCTACCACTATCCATGTGTATAGCCTTTCATTTGGACCCTCATTGGATTTCTACCCCAGGATGAGCACGAAAAGGCTAGAACCCCTCAGGGTCTGGACAGAGAGAAAGGACCCTTTCTGTGTGATCCCAGTCTTTCCAGATACTCTTGCAACACAGCTCCTATTCTGTGCCCAGTGGAGATGCCAGCAGTTCCTCACTCACTCATTTATAACTATCCACTCAAGATTCAAATTACCATAGTTTTAGTTCCGCCTTCTCTAAACTAGTTCTGATTCAACCTCTTCCCAAGCTTCTTTTAACGGTTCGAATCATAGGCTTTCGAGTGAGGCTGTCTGAGTTCATCCCAGATCTGCCTTCACAAGGCGTTTGGAAAAAAGTTACTTACGTTCTCTGAACCTTAGCAACATGTATGTCAAATGGGGACAATCGTAGTTCATACGTCATAAGTCCATTGAGAGGACCCCATGCAAGGGAAACATCTAACACAGTACTTGTTGAAAATGCAGAGAAAGGGTAGTGGTTGTACAGTTATTGTTTCCTTACCTCCCAACATTGCTGCTATGCTGTCTCCATCCACAGGTTGTCTTCTTGTCCCAGTCCCATATCCCCTTGGGAAACATCCCTGTACAGAGCAAGTGTAGCCGCATGCTCTTCCTCAACAACACCTCCAAAAAGGAAACAATCTTCTTCTCCTGGCAGCCAAGCTCCATAGACTTTGGGCAGGTGAGCATCTCCTGTACCTCCAGATTCGGAACCTCCAGCAGGGCTTGCAATTGATCCTCCCGTGCTCCATCTCAGTCCACCCCATCTCATCCCATCCCACTGCCTCCCATTTTGTCCTGTTTCATCCCATCCCATCCCTGTCCCACCTTGACCCATGCTATCCCACGCCTTCCTGTCCAATCCCATTCCCGTGAAAGCCTAACGACCCCCTCCCCGAATCAACAGATCTCTGTGGATCCCATGGAAGGGGAAATGGCTCCTGAAGAGACCGTCCCGTTTGTGGTGACCCTGCAGGCCTCAGTGCATGCCAGCTTTTATGGCGTGGACCTGATATGTAAGGTAAGTACCGGCCCGAGAGAGACAGATGGTGATGAAGACGCAGTGTGCAGTCCTGGGGTTGGATTGGGCCCTGAGATCTCTAGACTCTCCAGAGAGAGAGACAGAAGTCAGTTCTTCCATCCAGCAAGCTCGATGAGACACTCCAGACCTTCTCGCCTTGTGCTGGGTCCAGGTATATCGGCAAGAACTCATGCGGCAGTACCACAGGGAGTTACAGGAATGGGAGAATGAGAAGAAGCGGCAGGAGGAGGAGTTCATCATCACAGACAGGAAAGTGAAGGTGAGGAGGGCCACGGGGCTTACCAGACGCACAGAAGTAGTTAGCCGAGGTAGTCCTCCTTGCAAATCTCCCCAAGAGATTGGATTTCACTCACTGGACTCAGCCTAGTATCTCCGTAGCTGTCCCAGGTCATGTGGGGTTAGAGAAGGCCGGCTGTGATTCCTAGCTGCGGGTAGCAGGATTCCATGAGTGGCTGCTAGGTACTGGGGCTGGCAACACAGGGAGGGATATACAGAGCTCTTCTTCTGAGGAAAGGCATTGTGGCATAGTAGCTTTGAGAGAGGCTTTGGAAACAGAACATCCAAGTCTGATTCCTTCCTTGATTAGCTTCATGATAACTCAGAGGAGGACTCGTGAGGCAAGACTGGCCATGAACTGCTCATTGTTAAAGCTGAGTAATTGGACAATAGAGGATTCTTTTTGTAGCATTTTGCCCCCCTTTAATAAATGCAAAATAAAAGCTCAAAAATATTTTAAGGGCTGGGGATATAGCCTAGTGGCAAGAGTGCCTGCCTCGGATACACGAGGCCCTAGGTTCGATTCCCCAGCACCACATATACAGAAAACGGCCAGAAGCGGCGCTGTGGCTCAAGTGGCAGAGTGCTAGCCTTGAGCGGGAAGAAGCCAGGGACAGTGCTCAGGCCCTGAGTCCAAGGCCCAGGACGGCCAAAAAAAAATATATATATATATTTTAAGTTATTCAAGGTGGTTCTTTCTTGTCATTCTAGCTATTTAAGAGGCTGAGATCAGGAGGACCACAGTTTGAAGCCAGCCCAACAAAAAGTCCATGAAACCTCTAGCTCAGTCAATAAAAGTCTAGGTGTAGTACCACACTCCTGTCATCCCAATGACAGTCTAGGTTGTTCCCAAGCAAAAAGCAAGACTCAAGAAATAACAACAACAACAAAAAAAGCTAGAAATCTTCCTAGCAAGCTCAAGGCCTTGGGTTCAAACTCCAATGTTGCCTAAATCCATATAAGTACATACACCTACATGTATAAACATTTATTTTTTTTTTTGTGGCCAGTCCTGGGCCTTGAACTCAGGGCCTGAGCACTGTCCCTGGCTTCCTTTTGCTCAAGGCTAGCACTCTGCCACTTGAGCCACAGCGCCACTTCTGGCCGTTTTCTATATATGTGGTGCTGGGGAATCGAACCCAGGGCTTCATGTATACAAGGCAAGCACTCTTGCCACTAGGCCATATCCCCAGCCCCATGTATAAACATTTATATACTTTAGAATGTGTAAAGGCACTTATCTACTTACCTGTATATATACATATATGTGTGGATTGAATGAGCTAATGCACATGAAATGCCTTTCCCAAAGTAGCACCCAGTGAACAAGCCCTAAATACCAGCTGTCTGTGTTTCCAGAGTGAGAGCAATAGTAAATACAAAACAGAGCTTTGACCCGTCCCTAGTCTCCTGGCCTGTGTCCGTGCTAGTGTTCTTGCCCATCTCTGTGTCCACCACAGGGAGACCCCAGAAAGGTTTTGCCCCCTCTGAAGTTCTTCCCTGCTGCGAATGCCAATCTCTCCTCGGGAAAGCCCAGGGAGGGCCTTCCCAATCCAGTCTCCATAACGCAGGCTGTGTTCTAGTGCCCCAGGAGACAAGAACAAGCACCTCTGGGGCAGCCTGCCCACATTTGGTGGTGTTTCCTTTTCTTTCACTTAGCTGAACAGATTTCCCTTGTCATCAGGAAGCGCTTCCCTAGGGAAGATTCTGGAAGAGGGTGGGCGAGGGGAGGTGGGAAAGACCAAGAAGGCAACAGAGCCTAGTCCTGGTGAGCAAGAAGGGCAGAGAACGGGCTATGGGCCGGGTCTCTCATATTCTAAGCAAGGATCTGTCTGCTTCTGCAGCCGAGAGCCTTTTGTACAGCCTGTGAGCCCGTGAGGAGGTACAAGGTGAGGAGGGCTGGGACCTCCTTGGAATGACCTGGGAAAGTCTGTGCTCACTCCCAGAGATACCCCGAGCCCCCTGGCCCAGCCCCTGGGAAGGGAAGAAAATGACAATGGGTGAGACCCCACCCCTGTGTGGCCCCAAAAGACCTTGTTAGGGGGCTAAGTCAAGGGTGATGAAAATCAGTGATGAAAACACACCCCCTCCCCACCCCCACCCCCGTCGTCATCCATGTCTTTCCCAAAGACGCTGCCCCCCATCACAAACCAGCAACCTTCCAGCCGCCCTGCCAGCTGGAACCTGCGGATGATGAAGGAGGAGCCACTTTGGTTGTGCCCCCAGCCACCCACGCCAGCCATTCTCTGCCTCAGCCTCACTGCCCGAACCCACTCCATTGACTACTACCTGACCAACTTCTTCTCCGAATTTCCCCGCCACTTCTTGCACTGGTGAAAGCTTGGGGAAGCAGGGATCACCCCATTCCAGACCAGGGGATGCCCAAACCCAAACCTTGGGTGAGGGCTGGGGTGAGTGCAGAGGTAGCGAGACTTACTGGGCACCATGAGACCCAAGATGCCACCACTGCTGCTTAGGCCTTTATAAAGAGGAGGCCAGAGAATCGGTAGGGAGCCTACCCAGGACTCCTGCCCCATTTTGTTCCTTCCTTTGTCAACTCAGAGCCCTGCACAACATGAAGGGGTGAGCTCCTAGTTCTGTATTTGCATTAAACCTTGGGGTGCCTCCACAGCATTTATGTCTTCCTGCCTGGGTGCCTACCACCATGGCTTGTGCTCCATTGTGGTGGCTTGCCCAGGTCACTTAGAGTGTCATGGCCTGCTCCAGGGAACCGCCGAAGAAGAAAAGCCTCGGGGAAGAGTCAGAGGCTTATGAGGAAGAAGCTGTCACTGAAGAAGAGGAGCCTATCCCCAAGCAAATGAAGCAACTTCTCGTTGACTGCCTTACCGCCATCATCAGGTACCTACCACTTCTGGGCCTTCATCTTCTCCATCTCAGCTCTTTATCTCAGTCATCAAAGCCCCTAAAGTGGGGTTTCCTTGGAGGGTGGTGTTTCCTCTCATCTGTGTCATTCTGACATGCTGCCCATGCCTGTATCATGTCCTTCCTATTCATGTCTAAGAATCTATGAAGCTCCATGATGCTTTCTCCAAGGGCATCTATTTTTACCAACAGGGGCTAGGCTCTTTTCACTTAGCATCTGCAGGTAAAAACAGACAAGAGCTGCTCTTTGGGGAGCCCTGAAAGCCAGGGTTTCTCAGGGAGCTGCAAGGCAACCCCCTCTCCTTCATTAAAGCCCATGTCCTCCTTCCTGCCACCCAGGGGCCTTCTGGAAGACAGGAACTTTCATGAGGCTGTGGATCAAAACCTGGTAGAGGAAGTGCCCTACTTCTGCCAGTTCTGGAGTGAGAAATCGGCCCAGACCATGGCCCCTTACAGCAGCCTGTACTTGATGCCAATCATGTCCCTGACTTCTGTCCAGAAGGATCAAGGGATGGTAAAGAAGGAAAGAGAAGAGGAGGAGGAGGAAGAGGAGGAGATGGAGGAAAAAGAGGAGGAAGAGGAGGAGGAAGAGGAAGAAGAGGAAGACATGGAAGAGGATTATGAGTTTGAAAAGCTGGAGGCGGAGGAAGAAGAGGTAGAGGGGAAGGAAGTAAAGTTGACCTGGATGGGAATTGAGCCTGTGCTACAGCAGTCCCAGCAGTCTCTGCAGGGGCAGTGGAAGCAGAACCTGAAACTCATGATGAAGGAGGAGCAGGAGCAGGATGAGAAAGAAGCCATTGGAAGGTGAGACCCCAGGCCTGGATAATGGGCAGGAGAAAGCTCCTAGATGGCAATGATACTTTGAGGTTGGCGCCTACCTGTGCCAAATCTTTTTATAACTCAGGATCCTGTGACATTATATTGGTAGCTTAAGTCCTGAATTGGGAAGTTTGTTGGAAAACAACAAAACTGAGCTTTATTTTCTGTGTGAGCCTGCTCATATAGTCTTCAAGGTCTCTTCAAGTGGGTATCTTCCAAGGGCCTCCTCTGCCTCCCCGGATACATTCTGTCTGTTTGGGGATTCCCTACACCCCCACACAGCTCCTCTGCATCCTGGTCACCACTCCTTCCAGACCTGACACTAGGGTGTCCACACTGCACTGCCTGGGCTCTTGCGGGGATTGGCTACACCGTGATCTCTTCCAGCCACAAGTGGAGCATCCACCGAGTTGAAGCAGCAACGTCCCCACCATGTAGGGGGAGGTGGAGTAGGGGAGTCCAGTGAGCAGCCGTGCAGAGCCTGCACCCAAGGGGTAACCGAGGGACCCATACGCAGGCCCTGGGGGCCCCCCGGATAATAACGTGGGTAACCCCCCCTCCCCTTTCCAGGCTGCCTGCCTTCGCCAACCTGCAGGAGGCGCTGTTGGAGAACATGATCCAGAACGTCCTAGTGGAGGCCAGCTTCGGGGAGGTGGTGCTCACCTCGCGGCCGCGCATCATCACCCTGCCGCCCGTGAACGCGCCACCCCCGAGGTGAGGGCCCGGGACCGCGCTGGAGGGGGGGCGCGCGCACGCACGCGCCGTGCGCACCGCACCCGGAGGGAGGGGCGGGAACGCAGCCAGGGCACGGCGTGCGCGCGCGCGCCTGGGGCTCGGAAGCCTCATCCGCCCCCTCCCCTCCCCCCCCCCCCTTACCCCGGGCTTTCTGTTTTTCAGGACCGACGTGCTGCCGTCGCCGCTGCCACCCGAGCAGCCAGCGGAGGAGGCGTCCAGTGTGGCCGCCGACCCCACGACCGAATCTTTGCCGATGTCGCCACCCGCCTCCTCCAATATTCAGCCCTAGATGCCTCGTCCCCCTTTCCGACCCCCACCACCACCCCAGCCCCCGTCAGTAAAGCATCTGGCCTTTTTTCTGTCTGCTTGAACTTTATTTTCCGGACCCAGGGAAGGGGGCGCGGGCTCTGAGAGGGGCGGACCCGGTGAGAGAGGAGAAAGGCTAGAAGGATGCGCTCCGCAGCTCCCCTCCCACCACAGGGCGCTTCGCCCCAGACGCGGCTGGCCTTGGCCCCGGCCCCCTAAACTAAAGCCTCGATCAATCGGTGGAAAAGGTGGCCACAGAAAGTGGTTCCCCATCCATCCCATCCCCCCCCCCACCCGTGTTTGCTTGACTTCCTTGGATGCGCTGCTAAGAGGTTAGGAAGGAAGGGAAGTTGAGGCACGCAGCCGAAGGTCAGGAACTAGGCTCTGGGGTGAAGGTCACGGTCACTGCTAGACAGCTGATCACAGACCCTACCGGGCAACTCAGGTGTTGAACCCATCTCCAAACTAGACCTTCCGCCTTTCCCTCCCTAAAGAGACAGCCACCCACCTCTCCGTCCTCCCCCTCCCCTCCTCCCCACACCCCCACACCCCCCCCCCCGCCGCCGCCGGGCAGCCTCTGTCCTCAGCTCCTCCCCGCCCCGAGGCAGGTGGGTGGAAAAGTGACATCTGGTGTTGTTCCAGAGGCGCCCGGGTCCCCAGCACCCTCCCCTCCACCCCCACCGCCAAGGCCTCGTCGGAGGAGGGGAGGGCGCTCCGCCTTCGTGAGTCAATATTTGCCCCGAGCAAATGGGCGCCCGGACAGGTGTGCGAGTGTGTGTGTGTGTGTGTGTGTGTGTGTGTAGGGGCGGGCACAGAAGTGGCAGTATAAAGAGTGTGCTGAGCCCGGGCTCAGGCACAAGCTCCGGGGCGTGGGCTGGGGACCAGGCCAAGCTGGGCTGGGCACGGTGGAGGGAGCTGGGAGGCCGGGAAGCGAGGGGCGGGCCAGGTGTGCAACTGCGACGTGTCAGCCACCGCGGTGCGCAGGTGAGGGCGGCGGAGCCCGGCGCGCGGCCCTGCTCCCTCCGGAGGAAGACCGGATCGCTCCCCCCCGGGCCCTCCGCTCCCGCCCCGCGACGAGCCCCTCGCACAAACCGGACCTGAGCGTTTTGTTCGTTCGGCTCGCGTGAGGCTGGGGCGGCTTCTCGGCACCGGTTCCGGGGCCGGCCAACCTGATCGCCACGCAGGCAACTGCCAGACGCCGCCGCCGCCACCATATGGGTCGCTGCTCTCCGGGGAGATCCGGCTCCCACCCGGCCACCCCCGAAAGCCACCAGCCACGCCCGCAGACCGCCCCGCCGGCTGCCCGGCTCTCGAGCTGGGTCCTGCGGGCTAAGCGGGTGGCGGAGGAGGAGGAGGAGGAGGCGGTGGACCGGAACAGATGCTCTTTTGGAGGTGGAAATCTGGTTTCTAGCCCAGTTCTGTCTCGGAGTCTTCTGTGGCCTTGGGCAAGTCGTTTCCCAGCCTCTAGGTTTTTCCACTTGTACAATGGGGAGTGGGGGGGGGGGCGGGTGTTACCAAATCAACTGTAAGAGGGGATCCCCAGCCTCCATATCCTAGCTCCTGGCCTTCCTTTGAACTTCTTGACAGGGAAGATGAATGCCTTTCAGGGGGTGTAGCCAAAGGTGTGAACTATGGGGAGTCTAGTAGGCGCCTCAAGCTTAGGGCCTCCATGGAGATTCAAATTCACCTCTGGTCTCTGGTGACATCCTGAGACTTCACTTCGTGCCTCCTACCTGGTTCCCCTGCCCGCCCTCCTCTCTTTTTTCAGTCCAAACATGTCCAAGACAGATATTGCAAAGAACCAACACAGAGTCCCCCAGACACAGGAGGTCACCCCCCTTTCAATTTCCATAATTCTGGATGCCTTCAGCTGTGGGGAGCCATGTCTAAGCAGCCCATAGCTCCGGAGAGTCTGTGGATCATAAGTCATCACTCAAACCTGGGGTAGACCATTCCTTATTCAGTTACCCAAAATGCTGTGACTGAGGCCTCCAAAACCCAGACACCTGCTGGAGGAGCCCAGAACTGAGAAGTCCACAAGGTCTGCCTGGCTTTAAGCTGGTCCGGGGCTCAGTGTGTCTTGTGACTCCAGGTAGCTTCTATTCTCCCCTCTCCAGAATGTATGATGGTGCTGAGTCAGCCCCCAGAGAAGAGGACCAGTTCTAGGTGGGGAGTAAAGGAAGGTTTCTTCAACAGCAATAAGGAGCCTCGGTGTCCTCTTATGATAAAAGAGCATCACATGGGGACCAGTATGTGTACCCCCATGCAGGTAGAGGTGACCCCTAAATGTTCCTGGGGAAGTACTGGCTTGTCCCCTCCATCACCACTCACTCTACCACCCCACCCTTCACCCAGCTACCCAGAGGCCCTACAAGATCTTCTGAGGCCCTCTGGGGTAGTAGTGAGGTGACCCTGCTGTCCCTGTGCTAGTCTGGGGAGAGGGCAGCCTCTTGGTGGAACTGTCCCAGGAGTGAGGGAAGATCTGCAGGTCCCTTTCTGGATGTGGGAAGCCCCTATCCTGGCCTCCCCGAGGACACTTCGGTTTGGGGCCTAGCTGTTCCTTTTAGCCTGGGGCTGATTGGCCTGGCCTGAGCTGCTGCTTCCACTCCGTGTCTAGAAAGGAATCTACTCCCCTCCCCCCAGTGATGGCAAAAGGCTAGAGCTCGCCTCCTGCTGGGACTCCAGGTCTTGGGGGTGCACCAGCTGGTCTCCTTTTATATGGTTCCCCCCAATACACACACAGGGAACAGTCCTTGGAGGAAGGGTGGCAAATAAAAATGAGGCTGGGACCTACCCTGGTGATAGAGGTTACTACCGCTTCACCGGGGCCTTTTCCCCCAGCCCTGCACCCCTACCCATCCGGAAGACCCGCATTTCCTGGGTGTTAATGGGGATCAGATCGGTCCTCCACATCCCTCCTCCCCTGTAGGACAGGGGTGGAGTCTGGCAGGCCCGCAGGTGCTGGGCTGGATGGGAGTGGGGGAGGGTGCTCAGCAGCTGGTGTGCGGGCAGCCCCTCCCCCCTCCCAGCTCCCAGCCCGGAGCCTGCTTCCTGTCTTCCCTGTCAGCACCTTAGCTGGGGGAGGGGACAGGTAGTAGGGGGAATGGAAGAGAGACTGAACAGTTGTCATGCAGCCTTGGGGAAATCGGAAACAGCCTAGGAGAAATAGTAAAATGGAGAGGAGGGAAGGATAGAAGGAAAGAGACACGGGCACAGCTCAGAACACATGGGAGTGAGATGCACAAGTGAGCGTTTAGAGCCAGTGAGGGTGAGACCTAAAGGGAGGCCAGAGGAAGAGAGAACCAGAGAGAAGACTGGAAAAGAGGGACACACACACACACACACACACACACACACACACACACACGGAGAACACACGAGTAGGAACTGCAGAGAGGTGAGGGATTAGAGGTTGAGGTATGTAGAGGAAGAGGGAGCTATGAAAACATACTGGGGTGCAGAAATTACCCCCAATAGAGGACCTAGAGGTAGCCTGCAAGTGAGGACAGCTAGGGCTGGAAATGCAGTGGAATGGGGGGTCGGTGATGTCCCCGTGTTGGGAAATCAGTCACCTGCCATTAAAAGACAAATTGGAATTGGTCTAGGTTTCTGCCCTGGTTGGATACCGAGGGTTATGAGTGATGGGCATAGATCTGCCTCCATCTCTCCTCAGGTCACAGCTGGACAAGCCAACAGCTGGGGCAGCTGCCCTCCCTCCGCCCACTCGATGACTGCCCCGGCCTTGGAACCTCTTGGCTTGGAGGCTGCTCAGGCTCTGTGTGAGAGCAGGGAGACTTGACCGTGGATGGTGGGGATTCATACCTAGGTGCTAATCCCCATCCAGCCAGGGCAGCACCGGAGCCTTGATGACCTTCTTGGAGATTAATCCCCATGGAGACCGCACGAGCGCTCGCCCCCTCATTCTGGCTAGGCCAGGTGGGTGGCTGGGTGGGGCAGGCAGAGGCTGGGGAGGGAGGGGAGTATTGCTCTAGGGCTGGCAGGCCCCTGCAGAAGCAACGGGCTGCTTAATGTACAGGCGAAAGCCCGAGGCCTCCAGACCTGACTAGCTAAAATGTTGACCACTTACAGAGCCAAGAAAAGCAGTGGGGGCAGAAGACAGCTCTTCAGTTCCACACCCCAGCATTCCTTCCTGGAGAGCAGAGACCTGCTCTGACCCCCTCAATCCTAGCTCATGAGCACAGTGGTTCCTTTGCTGGCTTCTCTAGGGCAAAGGTGCAAAGGAGGGTACAGATCTGCCATGCTGGCTGCCCCCACTCTCCCAACCCAGCCCCGGGGGTGGTGGAGAGAACCAGTAACCAAAGTGGCTAGAAATCAGCAGAGGACAACAACAGTAACCGCCCCTATTTGTTGGGTGACTAGTACAGGCTGTTTTGTGTTCTACATGTGTGTCAATATTCACAATAGCCTTTAGACAATTATTCCCATTTGATAGAAGGAAAAGCAGAGACGTAGAGTACAAGGGCATCCAACTTACAAGCTGAGATTTGACCTCAGGAAGCAGGTTCCTCCCCCATGCCCACTGGAGAAGCCCTTCAATGCCTATGGAACTGCAGCATGTGGCTGCGTGTGAAAGGACACTGCTCAAGTGTATGAGTCCCCATCTCCCACAGTGCCGGGCACAGAATACATCTCACTAAATGTTTGAAGACTAAGTGAGTGAACAAATGTCTGTCCACACAAAAGCATGATGCTGAGGTGTTCTGTTCTATATGTGAAACACATGGGATCATCCCCACGATTCTGACACTGTGGGTGACTGTGTTTCCATTTGTTTGTGATCCTGTGTGGTGTCCTCTCCCTGTGAGAGCCTTGTGGCTGGGGCCTACATGAGCAGGTGGTGTGCTTTGGGTGGCCAGTTCCTCAGCACTAGCCAGGGGCAGAGAAGAGGGGCTCTGGAAGATGGGGTTTGGAAGAGGACAATGGGTCTGTGGGGGTTGGGCTCCCTCCTTTGCCTGCCTGAACCGGGCTACTCTCCCTGCACAGAGCTATCTCTGTCTCCCTGGAGACCAGGCTTGCACTGCCCCAGGGAAGGAGTTCATCTGCCTGTTTCCAGAGCTGACGTGGGGCAGGGACTGGGGAAGCATGGCTGGAAAGGAGTGGCTGATGGGACCAGGATGGCTGAGGGCACCATTCACAGAATTTGCATCTTCAGTTTCCAAAGCCTAGATCATTTCCCTGTGAAATGAGGGGAAGAGGTGGGAGCCGGCTGTCCTGAGATGATATTGTCTATCATCGCCTCCAAACTGCCCAGGAGCACTGACAAGACTGTTCGTGGACTAGGATTCCACATGGCATGGCGCTTCTCTGAGGCCTCTCGGGGACTTTAATGGGATGGAGGCCGGAGTGGGAGCTCAGGATTGGCTTTCTTTGTAGGCTCTACACATCCCCACATGGGAAGAGGGTCTGGTTGGAATCACTGAAGGAACCAGGCTTGAGTCTGTGAGGGTTTCTCAATGGCATCTTCCAGGTTTGTGAGAGACTGGTGTGTGCGAGGCAAGTTGGGAGTGGTGGTAATGTTCTGAGATTTCTCTGTCCGCTCCAAAGGTCCATATTGAGATAGACGGGATGGGCTCCACACAGCGATTCTCTGAGGTTGCTGAGATCCCTATGTGATCTGGGGGTGCCTTTGAGATCCAGACCTGAGAGTGCTGGGGGTTTTCTACTTCCCTCCCTTCATGCTGGAAGGCTGAGCCTGTGGGTGTCGAGGGGATGGTGCTGAGCTAGCAAACAAAGCCACCTGGGCATCTATCCTTCAGGAAGCTCCGAGAGCAACTGAGCTGGGAAAACAAACAGGAACAGCTGCTGGGGATGGGAGGGGGGACAGAAGCAAGAGCTGGACTAGCTGGATGGGAAAGAGGATGGGAGGGGGGCACCGAATAGAAAAGGAATCATCCCATGTCCCATTTTGGCACACCAGCGCCCTTCCTGGGCTCTCTCCGTGGCTCCTTCCCGTTTTTGGTGATGAGGAGAGCTAAAAGCAAGGAAGGCCTAGGGCCCTGAGAGGGCTTCCGGGCTGGTGGCTCTTCAGTTCTGAGAGAACAGGCTGCAAATACAACTAGACACCATGGAGTGGTGGGATCTGGATACTATTTCCCTAATAAGGAAAATGAGGTACAGAGAAGTGAGAGGCTGGTTAGTGTCAGGATTAGAACTTTAGAAGCGGGCGGGGGGGGGGGGGGGAAGGGGGTCTTCTCACATTCCCCACTCAAATCCCTGACCTGGATCTCAAGGTGACCTTCCTTCACCTATCTTCTCTCAATGTCTGTCTCTGCCAGTTTCTCTCAATCTTTCTCCCTGGCCCCCTTCTCCCTGTGGAATACTGTTGTCTGACCAATACCCCTTGTACTGGAAACGTCCCACTTCTGGAAACAGTAACAAAAACTGCCTCGGAACAAACACACCGGGCCAGGGTCACAGACAAAGCGAATGCACAATCTGACGCATTTGCTAGCCTGCTAGGCGCCCCTCCAGACTTCAAACCCTCCTTCACCTCTGGTGTGCAACTTTTCAGCCAGTGAGGACGGGCTATGCCTCCTGGTGGCCATCTCTAGAATTGTTGGATGGAAAGGGGAGAAGGAAAACCGTGGGCCTGACTCTTGCCATGCTCACACTTGTGAAACAGAGCTGGGGGCAGGGACACCAGGGGTCCAAAATTGGCTCTTGGCTCAGCCTGTAGTTAGCATCCTGCCTCGTGATTTGGGTAAAACTATACCCCATTTGTGTTTGTCCAGCGTATTCCCCCAAGGAACTGTGCAATCAAAGCCCTAGTCAAACCCATCCAAAGTTGTTCCATTTCTGAACCATATCCTTCTAACCCGAACACCGCCCCCCAGCCCCGCTTCCTAGTAACCCAGAACTTCAGGAGTCAGAAGTTAGTGGGATGGGTAAACCCTCCCCACTTCCACTGGAGAGTTTCCTCTGTAACCCCTTCTCACTGGCATTTGGCTCACACCTGACCATCAATTTGTTTACTTACTTGACAAGTTTTATTGTGTGCCTACTATGTATCTAGCACAGTGTTAGATTTGAGGACGACCACAACAAGGTAAACAGTCCTTGCCCCTGTGAGCGGAGCTTACAATCTAGCAAGGGAGACACTGAAACACCTGTAAACACAAGCTTTTTTTAATGTCTTGAGCTGGCACTAGGGGTTCATGCCTGTAATCCCAGCTATTCAGGAGGCTGAGATTTGAGGGTTAAGGTTTGAAGGCAGCCTGTGCAGGATAGTTCATGAGACTTTGACCTCTAAAAAGCCAGAAATGGAGAGGTGACTGTAGTGGTTAAGAGGGGAAAAGGTGAGGAACAGGGCCCAGGTCCTAAGTCTAAGCCAGGACTGGAACATGTTCAAAGCTGTCTTTACAGAGTGATAAATGCGAAAGAGAAAACAGGATGATGTGGTGGGTGGCAAGAGTGCCAGGAACTGATTATCATCCAGGAGTTGACAGAGCAGTTAGCCCTGCCAAGATCTTAGGCCTGACATTGCAGGGAAAACGGGCAGCAAAACTCTAAAGGCTTAATGTGGGAGTGGGCTTTGAGGACTGGGAGAAAGGATCTCAGGCAGCATGGCCACTCTTTCAGGAGCTGGTCAGGGAGCTCTTTTAGTCACAAGACAGCATGGGTGTGGCAGAGCTCTGGCTCTGGATTCAAAGTCTGAGGTCTACTCACTGTGACGCTGTGAGTTGGGACAAGGCCCTGCACCTCCTAGCAGGCTCCATGTTCACTTCTGCACATGCAAACAGGCCTCACGGCACTGTTCTGGATCTATAAAGGAAGCACTTGGCTCAGAAGAACAACCAATTATTAGTTCCTACTTGCTCTTCACACTTCTGCTGGAATCTCTCTCTCTCTCTCTCACACACACACACACACACACACACACACACACACACACACACCAATTTAGAAGAAAGCCTTTGTGCCTACTGGACAGCTGCCAGTGGTGAAGTTTCTTTCCCGGAGCTATCACTTGGGGGGAGGGGGTCCCCAGCCTTTTCCCTATACTTGTATCTACCCCCCCCCCCCTCACCACACATGGCACTGGGGTATTGGGACAAGACTTAAAGGCCTTTGGATGAACACTTCTGCTGGACCACTTAGCTGTAGACACCTAGGCCAAGTCATGGACCCCTCTGCCCAGGCCTCTGCTCCTCCCTCTGGGAAATGCAGGATAGAGACAGTGCCCGCTTCCTGGTGTTTAGCGGACATCTCTCGTGGGAAGCCTGAACAGAGAGAGCCGGGCCTACACTGAGCACCCAGTAGTAGGGGCCGGGTGAAGACTGGGGTCGCACACGCGGGACCCTGGCAGCGTCGTGAGTCAGGGGTAGGAGCGCGAGGTGGCCATGTTCTCCCCTCCAGCCGTGGCTACCCCTCCCCTCTTTGCTCATTACGATTCCTAAACCCAAGGTGGGGCAAGAAAGCCTCCGGGGCTCGGTGGTTTCTGCGCTTCGCGCCACCTCGCGGCGAGGCCCGGCCACTGCCCGACCTCGGGTCCCAAGGACTGGGGAAAAGTGGAGAGCGAGCGGCCTGAAGGTAGTTTGGGAAGGAAGGGGTCGCCAGGGGTCTGGATACATCGATCTTCCAGGGAGAAGAGGCCTGAGAGGCTCGAGGAGAGTTGTGGGCGGAGGGCCGACCACCAGCGCCACCCGAAAGAAGGCTTTCCACCTAGGGATGAAGATAGGCGGGGGGGGGGGGGGGGGGGAGGGGAAGGTCGTTTAGACTTTAGGAAGAACTTCCGCGCTACGTCGGGGAGCACGAGGCCGCAGCGGGTCAGCGAGGCTGGGAGGCTCCGGGGCCCGAGAGAAAGGAAAGCGCGGAGTCAGCCCGGGGGCCCGGCGGGCGCGCGTTCTGCGCTTCAGCACTTTCCGTTGTCCTCGCCGCCGCCTGGGGCCAGATCGGCAGCTCCAGCAAAGCCCCTTGGCTCGCCGGGGCAGACCCGAGCGGACCAAAGCCGGCCCGCTGAATCAGCAGCCGCTCGGCCCGCGGGAGAGGGAGCGGGGCGGGGGCTCGGGCTGGCTATAAAGCCCCGCGCGCCAGGCTCGCGCGCAGCCTCTCCATTTTCCCTGCGTGCTGTGCGCTCGCCCACCCGGTGACTACCCGGGGCGGGGGCGGGCGAGCTGAGGGAGAGCCTCCCCGGGCCTGATCCAACCCCTGGGGCCCTTGGCACCCTATTGGTGCTGGGCAGGCTTTGGCTAGGTGAGAGCACGGTGCGCCCTTCTCATCCCCAGCAGCCATGAGCAGCGCCCCCGTGCCGGGCCCGGCGCCCGCGTGCCTCACGCTCTGGGACGAGGAGGACTTCCAGGGTCGTTGCTGTCGGCTGCTGAGCGACTGCGCCAACGTCAGCGAGCGCGGGAGCCTGCGCAGGGTGCGCTCGGTCAAGGTGGAAAGCGGCGTGTGAGTGATCCCCCGGCCCCAGCGGGACCGGCCGGGCCCGGTGCGGGAGTCCGGCTTCCATCTCCAAAGCCCTGAGACAGACTCACCCATGGGGGAAATCTCTCGGAAACTTCCCATCTGTCTGCATAAAAGGTTCTCAGTGTGGTGACCTTGTCCCCCAAAGTTTTTCTCTAAGCAAAGTTAGCTCCTCGCTTCCACTAAACAAACTAAAAACAAAACAAAACAAAAAAAAGCAACAAAAAACCCCTAGTCTTCTGGAGCCCGGATTGGAGTTCTGGGGAGAACGGAGGCCCCGTTGCTGATACCGCGGGCTCGGAGACCGGGTGCCTCCTTTATGCAGGTCGTCTAAATCTGTGAAGTAGGAGAAGTGTGGTCAGGTCATCTATGTAACCTGAAAATCTTCTTCCCAGCCCCTCAAAGCTCAGATAAGTCAGCCTCAGGAAAGGCTGCCTGGCCGGCAATGGTTGGGGCTGCGTGTCAGTGTCAGGGGAAGGCTCTGTCTGGGGTTGGAAAACAGGAGACTGGGCTTTTTAAATCTTTTCATCCACAGCAAATGGGGGGTGGAGGGGGGAGAGGAAGGAATGAGGCTGGGCAGATGCCTCCCAGCTCTCCTTCTCTTTTCCCAGATGGGTGGCCTTTGAGTACCCCGACTTCCAGGGACAGCAGTTCATTCTGGAGAAGGGAGACTACCCTCGATGGAGTGCCTGGAGTGGCAGCAGCGGCCATGCCAGCAACCAGCTGCTTTCTTTCCGGCCAGTGCTCTGTGCGGTGAGCACAGCGTGCTTCCCCTCCTCCCGTGCCTCCTAACTCCAAGCACCCTAAAGGCCATTTACCCTGCCCTAAGGAGTGTAAACAAACCCTTAGATGGCTGGTATACAATTACTTCCCAGAACTAGAGAGGTTTCTGAAAATTGTGGTTGAGGGAACAAGGCCAGAACCCTGGAAGTCAGCACCACGGACAGTGCTAAGACATGAAAGTCGGAAGGGCACGATGGCCCTTCACTCTTAGAACCAGGCCTCTGCCACTGAAGAGTCCTGGGAGGTTGGGGTGGCTGCTGCTAGCCCCATATACACACGGGTGCGGAAATGGGGCTCGGAAGGGCAAAGTGACTTCTCAAGGTCACAAAAGAGACTAGGACTCAAAGGATCCAGGCTGAGGTGTGTTGGAAAGGGGGGCCTCACTATGCATTTTTGCTTGCTTAGGTATTGGTAAATCCTAGGGCTGCAGTAGAGAGCAGAGGACACAGGTCAGCTTCTCTATTCCAACAGGCTGAGGATCAGGAAGACCCTGGCACTAGGGAAGGCAAGACACAACCAATGGGATGCCCTGGCCTGTCTGCTCTGTGTCTGCCTTCCAGTCCTCCTTAGCTGGGCCTTACCGTGTGTCTGGACCGATGGACAGGACACTAGCTAGTCAATGAGACTCTCAGAGGACTGCCTGGGCAAATGGGTCAGACTTCTCACAGAAGCTCTGATTTTTTTTTTTCTTTCTGAAAAACAGCCCATGTCACAAAATGCCTTCTAGTCCTGACCTGAACTTTTTTTTGAGGGGTGGGGATGGGAGAAACAGGCCAAAGGTGAATCTGCGAACGTCCTTTTGGAGAGCCTGACCACTCCATCCCCTCACCCATATGCCTCAGAACCACAGTGACAGTCGAGTGACACTGTTTGAGGGAGAAAATTTCCGTGGCTGCAAGTTTGAACTCAGTGATGACTACCCGTCACTGCCCTCCATGGGCTGGACCAGCAAGGATGTGGGTTCCATCAAAGTCAGCTCTGGAGCGTGAGTCCCGGCACTGGAACAGGGAGACAGGAAAGAGCAGGGAAGTGGACAGGGTGCTAAGAGTCGTGGAAGAGAGAGACTGGGAGTGTGGGAGCAAGTGGGAGGATGGAGAGGAGGTAATGGAGAAGAGTGTGGGGAATGGAGGAGGAGGGGTTGGGCACCTGGGTGGGAGACAGGAAGAGGTGGGCGACAGGAACCTGGAACAATGGCAGGTCAACTTTCCAGATAGGCCAAGCTGGAGCTGGGGTTGAGAGTTAAGATGCAAGGACTACTAAGAGGGCATACATAAGGTGGGTTCGGAGCCCACTGACCACTGTTTCCTCCCTGACGCAGATGGGTGGCCTACCAATACCCAGGATACCGAGGCTATCAGTATGTATTGGAGCAGGACCGGCACAGTGGCGAATTCCGAACCTATGGTGAATTCGGCACACAGGCCCACACAGGACAGCTGCAGTCCATTCGAAGAGTCCAGCACTAGCTTCCACATCTCCAGCCACCTACCCTAGGAACCCTCAATAAAGGTGCCTGAAACTGCCTGCCCCTCTTACCTACCTCCTTCAAGTCTTACTCTGTCTGTCTGTGAGCAGCGCATGCCTGCGCTGTGATGCTGGGGATGGAACCCAGGGCCTTGAGTACACTAAGGAAGTGCTCTCTCGGGCAACCTGACTCTCCCTCAGGCGCCAGCACCTTTGTCTAACAAGCATGAACTGGGTGTGGGTAGGCGCCAATGAGGTTGAAACAGCTGGTTGAAGTCATGAGGATCCTATTATATACAACCAATGCACACCCCTCCCTGTTAAAGGCCTACCAACACAGCCAGGGGTACTGCAAGCGCAGATGGCACCTTTTCCATCCTCTAGATGGATGGATGGACACATCCACACACAGTGGAATTGCAACCTACACACACACCCTGAGCCAGGTACACACCGTGAAGACAGAATTTGATTACCCTGTGGCAATGTTCTGTCAACGTTCGTTTCTAGTATGTAGGCCATTTTCTAGCCTTAACTTCATCCTGATTCCCCATCTAATCAAGGAAGGCTACCAACCTCTTTAAATGGTTGCCTTTCCTCCATTCTCAGAAGAGCAATTACTTGGAGGCTCCACTGTCTCTCATGTTTTTCTGAGGGAGGGATCTTTGTTTCTATGAGCTCAGTCCCAGACCCTTCGAATAATAATAATCTTGTGATATTCAACTCCACCATTTCCAAGCCCTTCCTTTCATCTCCTCTAAACTTGTCATTCTTCTTACCCTTTAGAGGATGAGTGAGCTGGAAAGGCCACCCCTCTAACACTGACTGACATAGAGCCTGGGTTCAGGGGTCTGGGGAGAGGCTTGCATCATTGTGATGATGCAGTCCCCAGGAGTCTAGCCAAGCAAAGTTTGGCAGCGCCCCTTTGGGAAGAGCCCCGGACCATAAGTTAAAATACCTGGTATACATTACATAGCATCCTTGAGCCTCAGTTCCTTCTCCTGTACAGTGAAGCTACTGGTCCCTGCCTTCTGTGTTGCAAGGAATCAATTTTAAAAAAAAAAGCCCTGGGCTGGGAATATGGCCTAGTGGCAAGAGTGGTTGCCTCCTGTACATGAAGCCCTAGGTTCAATTCCTAAGCACCACATATATAGAAAATGGTCAGAAGTGGCACTGTGGCTCAAGTGGCAGAGTGCTAGCCTTGAGCAAAAAGAAGCCAGGGGCAGTGCTCAGGCCCTGAGTTCAAGCCCCAGGACTGGCAAAAAAAAAAAAAAAAGCCCTTGAAATGTATGGAAGAGTACTGGGGCAGCCAATGTAGGGCCTTCCTGCTCCTGTCCCTCCATGGGTCTTGGATTAGGTCAGGGGACTAAGGGACAGAGCTCTAGACAGGATATGAATTCTTAACACTTGGTTGGACTTCTGAGTCCATGGGCCCTGTCGTGTTTGATACTCTGAATATCATCCATTGTTTATTTTGCTAATGAAGAAACTGGGGCTTATTGATGTCACGCCCTTACTTGGTGACAACAAGGTTTGAGCACAGGATTCCTGATGCTTAATTCAGGCTAAGTCAAGGCTGACCTGAGCTGTGGCTACCAAAAGCTTCCAGCTTTAGCAGAGCCCCAAGCATCAGCGAGCCTAAACTTCCTGGGTGGCCATTCCCTTGCAGATGGTAATAGTAACAAGAACTAAATATATAACACCTGTTATAAATACATCACGAGTATCATTATCATTCTATACACAGGTATTTGAATCTCCATTTCCCAGCTAGGAAAAATAAAGTACAATACAAATGCCATGCGACTTTTCCCCAAAGCCATAGAAATGGGAAACAGGTGAATAGGAGTTGTAGTGGCTTCAGAGCGGGTAGCCCGCCTCCCTGCTGCCTCCTTCCGGGAGTAGGGAACAATGGGAAACTGGTTATTTCTCCTCCGCTGAGCTCCCGCCCCAGTTTCCAGGATGGCCTGTGGTTGCTGGGAAGAATCAATAAGATGACTTCAGGGGCTGAGGGGGACCCTGAGCAGGGCACGGATCTCTGGGTCTCAATTTCTCCCTCTGCATGAAGAGTGGGTTGGGCATGTTAATATTTGCTGTAGCTTTTGCCAGCATGGATCTTTTCAGCTTTTCCAGATCCAAGGGTTAAGTCTGCTCCCCACATCTATCATCCATAGGCAGCTAGACTGTGGTGGTCAAGAGACCACAATGTTTGCACCTCTTCTCATTCTGGGCAGGCCACTGGTGCCTAGCAATATGATGTGGAGGAAGTAGAGGAGGGACACCTTTCAACACAGACTTTTACCAATACCCACCCCCTTCAGGCTGGGCACAAAGCCTGAGCTGTAGACCCTTGCTCTGCAGAGAGCTGGGATGTCTGGGTAAACTCCTCCAGAGCACCATCTTCAACCTCAGCCTTCTGCTGAGAGCTTTTGGTAAGTGGATCTGGGCTATCTCCTTGTTTTCTGTCATTAGTGATTGCAAAGAAGTAATAATCCAGCACAGGAGAAGGATTGGAATCTTGGTCCCCTACCTCAAGGCTCTCCCCTGTGGCACGGAGTTTGATCCCCTGGAAAATCCTAATTCTGTCTTTGCTTGCACTGGACTCCATGTTGGGATCCTAAATCCCCATCTTTGTCCCTCTAGGATCCTCAGAGGTCCCCCCAAAGTGTGCCTCCCCCAAAGCGTGCCCTCCACACACCTGCTGGCTCCTTCTCACCCTTCACCAGCAAAGGTCAGACTCCCAAAGGTATAGTCAATGAAGGTAGATTGGGCTTGTGGAACCCCAGGAGTAGGACTTTGCAGCTATCCTCAAATAGGATGGCCCAGGACCAGCGTCCTGCTGGAAATTTGCCCATTCTTAAGCCCCTTCAGCCCTGGGCACAAGCATTGAGAAGACGCCACAGATGCCCCACCAGTGGCTGTAAAGGGGCAGGTTTCCAACTAGCATCCTTCCTTAGTTTGCTTCTGCAGACCTAGAAAGACACCCCCCCCAGGGGGAGGCTGGGAATGTAGCTTAGTGGGGCAGTGCTAGCTGAGCATGCACGAAGCCCTAGGTTCAATTCCTCAGCACCACATAAACAGAAAAAGCCGGAAGTGGCGCTGTGGCTCAAGTGGCAGAGTGCTAGCCTTGAGCAAAAAGAAGCCAGGGACAGTGCTCAGGTCCCTGAGTCCAAGCCTCAGGACTGGCAAAAAAATAAAATAAAAATAAAAAGTTCCACAGGTTCCCAGAGACCCTCCTCCACCTGGGAGCCACATCAGCTTCTTTGTATGAGTTAGAAAAAAAAAAACACCAAAAATATGTACAGCATGTAACCCCTAGAACTCTCAACATGAGAGCGCTTGGGGTGGGTGGGGGCAGAGCAAGATGCCAATGAAGACTGATGAAGCAGAAGGAGGTGTGGAGGGCAGATGAAGGATTCAGAACTTTGTCCGCCTCTCTCAGTGTATCTGGATGGGATGTGAGTGTGAGAGCAGGAGAAAAATGACAGCGACTAGAAGACCAGAAAGACCTAGAAAGAGGGGAGGGAAGGGGAACGAGGAGGAGCAATCCACAAGTAGCCCGGGCTGATGCCGGGAGCCCTTCGGCTTGGGGGCCACGGGGAGGCAGGAAACCGCTGAAAGCCCAGGGAATCGGGTCTCTAGGGAAGGGCAGAGAGTGGGAGAAGAGGAGGGAGAAGGCTTGGGGTAGGCAGAGATAAAAGGAGCGACGGCTGCTGGGCCGGGAGCTCAGCGACGGGAGAGAGGGAGGGAAGCGGAAATTTAAAAGTGAAGATGCAGATAACGCAGCCTGGAGACGGGAACCGGGTGGGAGTAGAGGGCGGGGGGAGTGGGTGATGGAGAGGGGCCGGATGGGCTTGGAAGGAGGGGCTCTGGGGAAGGGGCCGCGGCCTCAGAGTCCGCAGTGGGGCCTGGTACCCCCCCTTCTCCCCCTCCCCCCGCCCCATCACTGTTTGCAGAGAGTCAGGGAGGCAGAAAAGCAATGCGCTCCTGGCCCCGATCAGAGCGCACCCCTCCCTCCCCGCCCAGTCTCCCGGGCTGCGGGGCGCGGGGGGCTGCCGGGTGCGCTTGGCTGTCGCGCGGCGCGCTGGAGACTTTATTGCGATGGGAAGATAAGAGGGGCGGGGGGCGGGGTCCGGGGGCCGAGGCGGCCGCACTTTAATTAAAACGGAAATTGCGGCCCCTGCCCGCGCGGGGGCCGGAGGGTTCCAAGTCGCCCTGTAGCTAGGAGCGTAGCTCCAGGACCCCCCCCCCCGCCCCCCGCCCGCCTCGGTCCCCCGCCACACCCGGGCTGCCCCCTCCCGCCAGGCCCTGCTGGACCAGGCACCGTCTTCTCCTCCCTGTCACCCGCGGTAGCCTGGGGCGGGGATCGGTGCCCCGAAGCGCTAAGCCTGAGGCGACCCCCCCTTTGTCCCCCCCCCCCATCTCCCACCGCCCAGTCCCTGGCAGCGATGAGACAGAGCGGCGCCTCCCAGCCCCTGCTGATCAACATGTACCTGCCAGGTACCAGGGACCAGCGCGGGGCTGGAGGTGCCGGGGGCCCGGGGCGGGAAGTCTAGACTAGGGCTTGGGGAAGGGAGGTTGGGGATCCAGAGGAAAGAAAGGGGTGCGATTCCAAGATTCCAATTGCAGAAGGGTGAGGGGAGGCGCTGGCCGCAATTTAGGGCGTGCTGGGAATCTGAGAGCCAGAAAGCTCTGGGGTTTCACTGTGGGGTCTCGAGACTCTGAAGGAAAGAAGATTGGGAAGCGGAGGGCAGGAACTCAGGGACCCAAAAGAGCCTGGTGGAAGCAGAAGGGTCCCCCGGCGTGCTGGAGGGATCTGTGGCCAGCCATGCTGTGGTCCGCCTGGCATCGCCTCTGCGCCGGGTCAGCTCCTCACCTCGGTACCCAGAGCGTTCCCATCGGCCCGGTCCTCCAAGCGCCCTCTTCTCTTCGAGGGGCTCTGCTCGCTCAGGTTCGACTGTGCGCGATCCTCGCTGGGCTTTATAAGGCTCCAGTCGGCCCCTTCAGAGAGCGGATTTCCTTTTTCCTGGACGCGTTTCCTGACTTGGGCGCTGCGGAGGGGCTCTGCGCCGCACGCGCCGCCACGGCCCGGCTTCGGGAGGAGGAGCTGGGTAGCCCGGGGCCCCAGAACACCGCAGCCCCCCACGAGACTTGGCTCAGGGCCTTTTTCGGTCAAGTCCACAACTTCCGCCGAGGTCTGCCTGACTCTTTTCTTCTGCTGCCACAGATCCCGTCGGAGACGGTCTCTTCAAGGAAGGGAAGAGCCCGAGCTGGGGGCCGCTGAGCCCAGCGGTGCAGAAAGGTGAGCCGGCCAGTACACCGGGCCGACAGCGGCGAGGTCAATAGATGGGACCAGGGAATGGGCCCCCATCATAGCACGGGCACCATCGCCACTACACAGAGTGTGGAAGCGATGTGGTGTACTCTGGGTTCTCGATGGTGGGGAGGCCTGGGGGAGCCATTCATTTTAGTCTTTGTTTTTGCGTCCTCTGGGTACCAGGGGATGGCTTGCTGTGTAGCCGGGGCTCGGGGATTGGTGTCCTATTGCAAAGGGGCTGCTGAGGCAAGAGGACGGGGAGAATTACTCCCAAGGCGGGAGGGGCGGCTAGGCCTGGTGGTTTCTCCCTGCTTCACCCGCCTAAGCCTGATGATGCCCCCATCCCAGCCCACCACGTCCCAGGGAAATTATGACTGAGGGTCAGGTTTGCTGCAGTGCTGCCGGTCAGTTGATTACCCCTTTAGCTGCTGGCTCTCCCAAGCACCTGTTATACCACAGCGCCCAGTTGATACTCTAAATCTTACAAGGGTACAGAACCCACAGACACATACAAAAGCAACGCTGGCAGTTGCTCCTTTCCAGAGGAAAAAGAGAATGAGATGCCCAACAGATAGAGCTTTGCAAGCAGAGGTCACTCCACGGAGTGTCGGGCACAAGCCTTTAACCCAAACCTTCCGGTCCTTCTGACCCTAAGGCTGGTGGTGACTGGGGGCTCACACGAGGCTTTGGAAAGGTCAGGATTGAAATTGTGGGGAAGAGGGCTTCTGAGTCCTGAGGAATGGTTGCTCTAGGAGGGGCTCGCCAGACCGGATTTAGAGGCAATACTCATTCAGGTTCGAGAAAAATCCGTTTTATTCTAAAAAAGGAGTGGGGATAATTGTATCAAGATTGTTCACGGCCTGTGGCTACAGGACCGGAGAACGGAATTCTGGAACCACCATCCTCACTGCCTTTGTATCTAGGGAAAGCCGCGCCACCTCTAGCCACGGAAATGTGGAGGGAGACTGGCCCAAACCAGGAGCCAGGCACCACCTCTTTCCAGTCCGATCCCCCCTCCCTTTTCCGCGCTGTCCATCATCCCCAGGGGAACCGGGGCACGTCCTGTGCAGGGAATCCCGCCTGGTGAGAAGCCAAACCTGGCGACTCCAGCCTAGGCACTCCACCTACAGGCACCAGAGTCTGATATACAAGGCCTCGGTCCCCACCTCAAGCCAGACCTGTCAGGCCAGGCTGGACCTCATTACCGTAGTGATGGGGGTATCTTCTACGCTTGCCTCTTCCTTTCTGGCTCACTGGTGGTCCAGACAGGACTCTTCCCTCCCCGGCCCGCAGATCAACCTGCAAGGGACCTTCTGTCCCGGATCCGCACCTGGGAGGAAGGGGCTGGTACCCGGCCCTCGCTCATCTGGGAAAGCCAAGGGCCACGGTTCCCCCTCGAGGACAGGAGGCTCCCGTTCTGACAAAACTACACGTCCCGGGGGGCCTAAGTCCCTTCTAAGAGGGAGCTGAGTTTCTCTTGTGCCTGGCGGCCTCGGAACCGTGCGCGCTGATGGTTTGGTTTTTCCAAATCACCTCCATTCTTCATCCCGCCGGTGGCTGACCGCCCCTTTCTCCACCCCATCCCCCCCCTCCCCCGACAGGCAGCGGGCAGATCCAGCTGTGGCAGTTCCTGCTGGAGCTGCTGGCCGACCGCGCGAACGCCGGCTGCATCGCGTGGGAAGGCGGCCACGGCGAGTTCAAGCTCACGGACCCGGACGAGGTGGCGCGGCGCTGGGGCGAGCGCAAGAGCAAGCCCAACATGAACTACGACAAGCTGAGCCGCGCGCTGCGCTACTACTACGACAAGAAACATCATGAGCAAGGTGCACGGCAAGCGCTACGCCTACCGCTTCGACTTCCAGGGCCTGGCGCAGGCCTGCCAGCCGCCGCCCGCGCACGCCCACGCCGCCGCCGCCGCCGCCGCCGCCGCCGCCGCCGCGGCCGCCGCCACCACCGCCACCCCGGACGGCGCGCTCTACAAGCTGCCCGCCGGCCTCGCGCCGCTGCCCTTCCCCGGCCTCTCCAAACTCAACCTCATGGCCGCCTCGGCCGGCGTCGCGCCCACCGGATTCTCCTACTGGCCCGGCCCCAATCCCGCCGCCACCGCCGCCGCCGCCGCCACCGCCGCCCTCTACCCCAGCCCGGGTTTGCAGCCCCCGCCCGGGCCCTTCGGCGCGGTGGCCGCTGCCTCGCACTTGGGGGGCCATTACCACTAGACGACCACGCCGGCCCCGCGCGCCCAGAGCTGCTGCGCGCACACCCCCCACCCCCCACCCCACGGCATCCCCGATCCGATCCACAGCCCCGGAGGGGAAGCTGGGGCTCCCCCCACCCCCACCTCCCCACCTCACTCCCCCACCCCCAGCCTCGACGTAATTAATGTCAACCCAGCCTCATCCAGCCCCAGGGAGAAGGATCAAAAACCCTCTGGGATCTTCCATTAAATAGTAGGCGCACCCCTACCTCAACCCTCACCCCCCCTCTTTGATTTTTTTCCCCTTCTAGGTCTGCACACCCTGATAGGGAGCTCCCAGCCCTCTTCTTTTTCTTTCCTTCACCTGCACCTCTTAGAAACTCCCTCCATGTGACCCCTTCCCACCCACCCCCCGCCCCGTTCCAAGTCCTCCCCACGTCCCCCCCCACCCAATGGATCTGCCCCAAAGCCCCCAGCACCCGTTGGCCTCTCATAGATTTCTCTCCCTAGGACTCGAACAGGTTTGGTAAAGCCCACGGGGTCCCCCCCCCCCCCCAGATTCTTGCCTCCCCTTCCTCTCAGCCCCACACGTCCTGGCTGAAGGGCGCGCGCGTCGACGCCCCCCCCCCCCAGCCCCATTAAAGCTCCCTAGCGCCCCGCTGCCTCCTCTCTGTTCATTGCTTCACCAAGGAACCTTGTCAGGGGGGTCAGGGGGGCCGGGAGGAAGAAGCCAGCCAAGCTCGGATAGCTCCAGAGAGGAGGGGTGGGGAGTGGGGGGGGGGGCAAAGCCAGTGGGGCACCGCGGGCCTGGAGTGGGAAGCCCCTGGTGGCTGGGCTTTGTGGGGGAAGGAGGCGTCCGTGTTCCCCTCCCGCCCCACCCCGGCGGGTGGGCACCTCATCTCATTCCCCCCACCCACCCCTATCTC